>NC_069502.1:1109745484-1110432984 GCF_027579735.1 Bombina bombina | reverse complement strand
CCTTGGGATCAGTTGTTTAGCGCTGCTAAGCATGATATATAGTAACGTGGATTTGTACTTACATTTAATCTTAGGGGTCTTATTAAACAACAGTGTTAAGGGGTTGTATGGGATCTTGTGTGAGAGGGCATTCTGAATTTCTTTGTGTATGTCTTGCCAGAAGGGTTGAAGTATAGGGCAGGCCCACCAGATACGGTATACCAGCAGAGTGGGTCAGATTGTTTATAAATCTTGGCTAGCCTGCTTGGGTGGAGGTACCATCTCCCTAAAAGTTTCATATTTGTCTCTGTAATACTCATTGAGGAGGGTGATTTTCCCATTTGCTGAAAGATTGTATTCCAAGTCTCTAAAGAGACTCTAAAGCCCAATTCTGATTCCCAAGTCTTAGTATATGAAGGGGGTTTTTTGGAATGCATGTCTAATAATATTTTATATATTGTTGAGAGCGTGCCTTTCGTTGTATGTGTAGGCCAACATTTGGGTTAAGATTTGTACCTGTGATTTTAACATAAAAATAAAATTTGTCTTTATTTTTTAGTTACGCATGCAATATACTGGCGTAAGTTACTGGCGAAGCCATACATTTGTAGTTGCGCACACTTCTGAACCTTGCCAGTTTTTCCGACTCATAGCAGTTTATCATATTGTGGCGTGTGTTATGTGATTCACACAATGTGCGAGGTGAACTTACGGGCGATGTGGGTTTCAGCAGTTGCGTTGAAAAATACGCAACATATGTAATCACGCCCAAAGTCTTCTAACATCAATGTGAATAATATATATATATATATATATATATATATATATATATGTGATATTGATACACTGTGCACCAAAAAAATGTAAATATGTAACCAGCCAGTATTAAAGGGACAGTCTAGTCCAAAACAAACTTTCATTATTCAGATAGGGTATGTAATTTTAAACAATATTCCAAATTACTTCTATCACCAACTTTGTTTTTTTTCTCTTGGTATTCTTAGTTGAAAGCTAAATCTACGAGGTTCATATGCTAATTTCTAAGCCCTTGAAGGTCGCCTCTTAGCTCAGGGCATTTTGACAGTTTTTCACCACTAGAGGGTGTTAGTTCATGTTTTTCATATAGGTAACACTGTGCTCATGCACGTAGAGTTCATTGTTAATGTCATATACTAGAACCTATAAATATTACAGAAATAAAAGGGCAAAGAATCAGAACAATGATGTGAAACAACACACAGATGTCAGTACATAGGTGTTAAAATTAAAAAATAATATGAAAAAATTGTGATAAGATTAATGTTCAAAATATTTACAGTACTATACACTGTAAAGAGTCATACACGACTTCCACAAGGGACAAAAAAATGATGGCCACTCTCCTCCTCACAGATAAATCCGGATAGAACTATAAGGCAAACACAGAACAGAGGGGCGCCTCATGTGTAGATTAGCAGAACCAAAAGCAAATAGACATAAATTATAGCCAAATGGGTACTCACATATGGAAAAAGCACCCTTCTGTGCTTGTAGCAGCAGGCTGATATCTCAGAGCAAACAAAAAGAAGGTGCTTTAACTTTGCTTAAGTTAAAAACGGTTTATTAAAATCACATTAAAAACATAAAGAAGTGAGTGAAAAGGGGCATTAACAGTGGCCCCCTATATACAACGCATTTCTCGGCTTGAAAGGTAGCCGTTTCATCAGACATAAAGCACCTTACAACATTCAGAGCCTTTAGGAGTGGAGCCAATAAGAATGAGCTCCGCCCAATATGGGCGTGTTTACACATCTGAGCTCTTAACAAGCCTACCTATCATTGGTTATACAATCTTAATACAATATTAAAAATAGACATACATCATACATAAAATATAATAATAACATTCCTTGCCCAACATCAATATCATCTGAACATATGCAGCCCAAGTAAACAACAAGTTTACTATTTGATATCCAAATTTTACATATACAACTCAACCTAATAGTGAATTCCCCACTTGATGACCAAATCTTGCAACCAGCATTAGAGTCTAACTTATTAACCTCAATGTAAGTGTTTAAATCCTTATTGTAAAAGAGAGATAAAATCTTTAGTGCATTGAGCCTCATTGTGAATACGGAAATGGTCACCATCTCATATTCAACCTCTGTGTGTGCAAAAAATTCCGTTGATCATAGGAAACGGGTAATCCGTTGATCGTAGCAATCATAGGAAACGGGTATTCCGTTGATCGTAGCAAACATTCACTTCTAAATCTGGAGTTTGGCCAGGGAAAAAATAAATATCAACTACCACAAAATAAGGTGACATGCAAACTTTCCAATTTAGTTTTATCATCAATTTTGTTTTGTTCTCTTGGTTTTCTTAGTTGAAAGCTAAACCTAGGTGGACTCATATGCTAATTTCTTAGCCCTTGAAGGCAGCCACTTATCTGAATACATTTTTAAAGTTTTTCACAACTAGAGGGCGTTAGTTCATATATGCCATACAGATAACATTGTTCTCACGCCAGTGGAGTTACCTAGGAGTCAGCGATGATTGGCTAAAATGCAAGTCTGTCAAAAGAACTGAAATAAAGGGGCAGTCTGCAGAGGCTTATATACAAGGTAATCACAGAGGTAAAAAAAGAATATTAATATAACCATGTTGGTTATGCAAAACTGGGGAATGGGTAATAAAGGGATTATCTATCTTTTTAAACAATATTATTTCTGGAGTAGACTGTCCATTAAATACTGAAAATATAAGTTTAGTTTCTAAAAGGTACGTTAGTTTCTATAAACCAAATTGAGGTTCTATGTAGGAGAAGCTGGTTTGATCACTAGTCTAATCCTAAATAAGGCCTGAACAAAAGCCTGAGCTTCTGGAAATTTACAATCTTTTTGTGGCAAAAAAACAAAGTGGCCAGAAATCTTCAAATAACTGGAAGATAAGCCCTTGTCAAGACCATCTTAAAGGAGACCTGCTTCCAGTAGCCCAGGCTATCCCATGTAGTGTGCACACTAACACAGGTGATAGATTAAAAGTAGCTAGAAAAGGCAACAGGAGGAATTCATAGATATTGGTATGTTGGGCATTTCTTACCTCCTCCTAGTGGAATAGAGTTTAATCTCACAAGTGATGGCCTGTAGACTCTCACCACCTTATGAAAGAAAACAGCACATCCAAACAGATTCTCCAGCTGCATACCATTCAGCCACTGATGGTGATGCCGACCATTCCACATTTTCCCCTATAGAATTTTAAGAGGTGGCATCTCCCATACAGATTATTATATGCAGATCATAAACTAATCTGAGTAAATGCATGTCAATAACATATTTCGTATATGGTTATTGTATAATAATATAGGAACACTTTTTCTATAGTATTTCATTGATGGTGCACATTATTTTTTTAGTATACACTTTTCTATGGCCTAGATTTGGAGTTTGGCGTTAGCCGTGAAAACCAGCGTTAGAGGCTCCTAACGCTGGTTTTAGGCTACCTCCGGTATTTGGAGTCACTCAAAATAGGGTCTAACGCTCACTTTTCAGCCGCGACTTTTCCATACCGCAGATCCCCTTACGTAAATTGCGTATCCTATCTTTTCAATGGGATCTTTCTAACTCCAGTATTTAGAGTCGTTTCTGAAGTGAGCGTTAGAAATCTAACGACAAAACTCCAGCCGCAGGAAAAAAGTCAGTAGTTAAGAGCTTTCTGGGCTAACGCCGGTTTATAAAGCTCTTAACTACTGTGCTCTAAAGTACACTAACACCCATAAACTACCTATGTACCCCTAAACCGAGGTCCCCCCACATCGCCGACACTCTATTAAATTTTTTTAACCCCTAATCTGCCGACCGCCACCTACGTTATACTTATGTACCCCTAATCTGCTGCCCCTAACACCGCCGACCCCTATAGTATATTTATTAACCCCTAATCCGCCTCACTAACCCTATAATAAATAGTATTAACCCCTAATCTGCCCTCCCTAACATCGCTGACACCTAACTTCAAACATTAACCCCTAATCTGCCGACTGGAGCTCACCGCTATTCTAATAAATGTATTAACCCCTAAAGCTAAGTCTAACCCTAACACTAACACCCCCCTAAGTTAAATATAATTTACATCTAACGAAATTAATTATCTCTTATTAAATAAATTATTCCTATTTAAAGCTAAATACTTACCTGTAAAATAAATCCTAATATAGCTACAATATAAATTATAATTATATTATAGCTATTTTAGGATTAATATTTATTTTACAGGCAACTTTGTAATTATTTTAACCATGTACAATAGCTATTAAATAGTTAAGAACTATTTAATAGTTACCTAGTTAAAATAATTACAAAATTACCTGTAAAATAAAT
Source organism: Bombina bombina (assembly GCF_027579735.1). NCBI lineage: Eukaryota > Metazoa > Chordata > Amphibia > Anura > Bombinatoridae > Bombina > Bombina bombina. The sequence continues at coordinate 1,110,428,638 of NC_069502.1, read as the reverse complement.
CCTAACCTAAGTTACAATTAAACCTAACACTACACTATCAATAAATTAATTAAATAAACTACCTACAATTACCTACAATTAACCTAACACTACACTATCAATAAATTAATTAAATACAATTCCTACAAATAAATACAATTAAATAAACTAGCTAAAGTACAAAAAATAAAAAAGAACTAAGTTACAAAAAATAAAAAAATATTTACAAACATAAGAAAAATATTACAACAATTTTAAACTAATTACACCTACTCTAAGCCCCCTAATAAAATAACAAAGCCCCCCAAAATAAAAAAATGCCCTACCCTATTCTAAATAACTAAAGTTCAAAGCTCTTTTACCTTACCAGCCCTAAACAGGGCCCTTTGCGGGGCATGCCCCAAGAAGTTCAGCTCTTTTGCCTGTAAAAAAACATACAATACCCAAGCCCCCCAACATTACAACCCACCACCCACATACCCTTAATCTAACCCAAACCCCCCTTAAATAAACCTAACACTAAGCCCCTGAAGATCTTCCTACCTTGTCTTCACCTCACCGGGTTCAACGATCTGTCCAGAAGAGCTCCTCCAATGTCCTGATCCAAGCCCAAGCGGGGGGCTGAAGAGGTCCATGATCCGGCTGAAGTCTTCATCCAAGCGGGGCAGAAGAGGTCTTCCATCCGATTGAAGTCTTCATCCAAGCGGGATCTTCTATGGTCATCCATCCGGAGCGGAGCGGCAGGATCCTGAAGACCTCCGACGCGGAACATCCATCCTGGCCGACGACTGACGGTTCCTTTAAATGACGTCATCCAAGATGGCGTCCCTCGAATTCCGATTGGCTGATAGGATTCTATCAGCCAATCGGAATTAAGGTAGGAATATTCTGATTGGCTGATGGAGTCAGCCAATCAGGATTTCTTTTACAGGTAAATTTGTAATTATTTTAACTATTTTAGCTATTAAATAGTTCTTAACTATTTAATAGCTATTGTACATGGTTAAAATAATTACAAAGTTGCCTGTAAAATAAATATTAATCCTAAAATAGCTATAATATAATTATAATTTATATTGTAGCTATATTAGGGTTTATTTTACAGGTAAGTATTTAGCTTTAAATAGGAATAATTTATTTAATAAGAGTTAATTAATTTCGTTAGATTTAAATTATATTTAACTTAGGGGGGTGTTAGTGTTAGGGTTAGACTTAGCTTTAGGGGTTAATACATTTATTAGAATAGCGGTGAGCTCCAGTCGGCAGATTAGGGGTTAATAATTGAAGTTAGGTGTCGGCGATGTTAGGGAGGGCAGATTAGGGGTTAATACTATTTATTATAGGGTTAGTGAGGCGGCTTAGGGGTTAATAACGTTATTATAGTAGCGCTCAGGTCCGGTCGGCAGATTAGGGGTTAATAAGTGTAGGCAGGTGGAGGCGACGTTGTGGGGGGCAGATTAGGGGTTAATAAATATAATATAGGGGTCGGCGATGTTAGGGCAGCAGATTAGGGTTACATAGGGATAATGTAAGTAGCGGCGGTTTACGGAGCGGCAGATTAGGGGTTAATAATAATATGCAGGGGTCAGCGATAGCGGGGGCGGCAGATTAGGGGTTAATAAGTGTAAGGTTAGGGGTCTTTAGACTCGGGGTACATGTTAGAGTGTTAGGTGCAGACGTAGGAAGTGTTTCCGCATAGCAAACAATGGGGCTGCGTTAGGAGCTGAACGCGGCTTTTTTGCAGGTGTTAGGTTTTTTTTCAGCTCAAAAAGCTCCATTGTTTCCTATGGGGGAATCGTGCACGAGCACGTTTTTGAGGCTGCGTAAGCAACTCTGGTATCGAGAGTTGAAGCTGCGTTAAAAATGCTCTACGCTCCTTTTTTGGAGCCTAACGCAGCCTTTATGTGGACTCTCAATACCAGAGTTATTTTTATGGTGCGGCCAGAAAAAAGCCGGCGTTAGTTTTTCGGGTCATTACCGACAAAACTCCAAATCTAGCCGTATGTAACCCCTAATAATAGAGTCTGTATTTTATCCATACTCCTATAATGTATTATTTAGTATATACTGGTTTGTGTAATCCCTTATAAAGTAGTGTGTTCTCTGATAAAGCTTTAAATTACTAGCCTTAGTTTTACTTGACATGAATGTCATACACAAATCAGATTATTTTTGTAAAGTATTTGAATTATCATTAGTATTATGATTTATGATTTATACCCTTGGTCAAACCTAATAAGTAATGAAATACATTTGAAACAATTAACAAAATTAAATAAATTAGGGTTATCATTGTATGAAGTTCATTAATTCATAGATTTCAAGCAATTAGTGTATTGTACTATTGACAAGTATGGGAATAAGAATCAAATCAATGATTAAACATCAACTGATAAACATATTAGATGTTCAGTTTCCATCCAATGGGGAAACATATATTTTTAATATACTTAAATAATATTTTCTGTTCTGCCCTTGTTGTTTTCTATTGTACCTAAAAATGAGTATAAGCTAAATGAAAATTATTCATCCAGCATCCTTTATTGCTAGAGAACACACACATGGTTCTTGCTACATCAAAAGTGCCACAAATGAAAATTTTAACGACCAGGGGGTCGATCCGATAAAAATCGTCGCCCGCAAAAGCCGGCGATGCCAAGAATTGCGCGGATTTGGTATCCTATATACGGCGTAAGCTAGAAGTTACGCGCGTATATTTCTGCCGTCGCCCGCAGTTTTTTGGGCCATAGGCAGGTATACCAAACCCGCGCAGTTTGGTATCCAATATGCAGCGTAAGGACTTACGTGGCGAAAATGGAGAAAACTTACTCCATTTTCACCTCGCCACAAAAAGCAGCCGTAAGAAGCCTTACGCTGACTATTGGAGCCCCGTAACTCCCTAAACTAGCTGCTAAAATAAACCTAACACCTAACGCATGCGCAATGTCTATCTCCCTGTCAACCGCGATCTTCTAAAATAAACCTAACACCTAACGCATGCGCAATGTCTATCTCCCTGTCAACCGCGATCCCCCCCAAATCCCTAATAAAGTTATTACCCCCTAAAACGCCGCTCCCGGACCCCGCCGCCATCTACATAAACTAACCCCCTACTGTGAGCCCCTAAAACCGCCGCCATCTACCTTATCTATCCCGTAATCTGACCCCTTACACCGCCGCCACCTATATAAAAATTATTAACCCCTAATTTAATCTACCTACCCCGCCGCCAGCTATGTTATCTATATTAACCCTAAGTATATTATAGTTAATATAGTTATTACATTATATATATTAACTATATTAACCCTAATTATATTAGGGTTAATATAGTTAATATAGTTACTATAGTATTTATATTAACTATATTAACTCTATCTAACCCTAACACCCCTAACTAAATTTATATTAAATTAATCTAATTAATTTATAAACTAAAATATTCCTATTTAAATCTAAATACTTACCTATAAAATAAACCCTAAGATAGCTACAATATAATTAATAATTACATTATAGCTATGTTAGGGTTAATATTTATTTTACAGGTAAATAGTTAATTATTTTAACTAGGTATAATAGATATTAAATAGTTATTAACTATTTAATATCTACCTAGTTAAAATAATTACCCAATTACCTGTAAAATAAATCCTAACCTAAGTTACAAATACACCTACACTATCAATAAATTTAATAAACTACTAACATCTATCTAAAAATACAATTAAATTAACTAAACTAAATTACAAAAAAAAAAAAACACTAAATTACAAAAAATAAAAAAAAGATTACAAGATTTTTAAGCTAATTACACCTATTCTAAGCCCCCTAATAAAATAATAAACCCCCAAAATAACAAAAATTCCCTGCCCTATTCTAAATTAAACAAATTTCAAAGCTCTTTACCTTACCAGCCCTTAAAAGGGCCTTTTGTGGGGCATGCCCCAAAGAATTCAGCTCTTTTGCATTCAACAAATACAATCACCCCCCCCCCCATTACAACCCACCACCCACATACCCCTATTCTAAACCCACCCAAACCCCCCTTAAAAAATCCTAACACTACCCCCCTGAAGATCTCCCTACCTTGTCTTCACCACACCGGGCCGAACTCCTGATCCGATCCGGGCGATGTCGTCCTCCAAGCGGCAAAGAAGAAATCTTCCTCCGGCGATGTCATCCTCCAAGCGGCAAAGAAGAATTCTTCCTCCGGCGACGTCTTCCTCCAAGCGGCAGCAAAGTCTTCATTCTTCCGGCGGCATCTTCAATCTTCTTTCTTCGCTCCGCCGCCGCGGAGCATCCATCCCGGCCGACTGCTAAACTTGGAATGAGGTACCTTTAAATGACGTCATCCAAGATGGCGTCCGCCGAATTCCGATTGGCTGATAGGATTCTATCAGCCAATCGGAATTAAGTTAAAAAAATCTGATTGGCTGATTGAATCAGCCAATCAGATTCAAGTTCAATCCGATTGGCTGATCCAATCAGCCAATCAGATTGAGCTCGCATTCTATTGGCTGATCGGAACAGCCAATAGAATGCGAGCTCAATCTGATTGGCTGATTGGATCAGCCAATCGGATTGAACTTGAATCTGATTGGCTGATTCAATCAGCCAATCAGATTTTTTTAACTTAATTCCGATTGGCTGATAGAATCCTATCAGCCAATCGGAATTCGGCGGACGCCATCTTGGATGACGTCATTTAAAGGTACCTCATTCCAAGTTTAGCAGTCGGCCGGGATGGATGCTCCGCGGCGGCGGAGCGAAGAAAGAAGATTGAAGATGCCGCCGGAAGAATGAAGACTTTGCTGCCGCTTGGAGGAAGACGTCGCCGGAGGAAGAATTCTTCTTTGCCGCTTGGAGGATGACATCGCCGGAGGAAGATTTCTTCTTTGCCGCTTGGAGGACGACATCGCCCGGATCGGATCAGGAGTTCGGCCCGGTGTGGTGAAGACAAGGTAGGGAGATCTTCAGGGGGGTAGTGTTAGGATTTTTTAAGGGGGGTTTGGGTGGGTTTAGAATAGGGGTATGTGGGTGGTGGGTTGTAATGGGGGGGGGGTGATTGTATTTGTTGAATGCAAAAGAGCTGAATTCTTTGGGGCATGCCCCACAAAAGGCCCTTTTAAGGGCTGGTAAGGTAAAGAGCTTTGAAATTTGTTTAATTTAGAATAGGGCAGGGAATTTTTGTTATTTTGGGGGTTTATTATTTTATTAGGGGGCTTAGAATAGGTGTAATTAGCTTAAAAATCTTGTAATCTTTTTTTTATTTTTTGTAATTTAGTGTTTGTTTTTTTTTGTAATTTAGTTTAGTTAATTTAATTGTATTTTTAGATAGATGTTAGTAGTTTATTAAATTTATTGATAGTGTAGGTGTATTTGTAACTTAGGTTAGGATTTATTTTACAGGTAATTGGGTAATTATTTTAACTAGGTAGATATTAAATAGTTAATAACTATTTAATATCTATTATACCTAGTTAAAATAATTAACTATTTACCTGTAAAATAAATATTAACCCTAACATAGCTATAATGTAATTATTAATTATATTGTAGCTATCTTAGGGTTTATTTTATAGGTAAGTATTTAGATTTAAATAGGAATATTTTAGTTTATAAATTAATTAGATTAATTTAATATAAATTTAGTTAGGGGTGTTAGGGTTAGATAGAGTTAATATAGTTAATATAAATACTATAGTAACTATATTAACTATATTAACCCTAATATAATTAGGGTTAATATAGTTAATATATATAATGTAATACCTATATTAACTATAATATACTTAGGGTTAATATAGATAATATAGCTGGCGGCAGGGTAGGTAGATTAAATTAGGGGTTAATCATTTTAATAGAGATGGCGGCGGTGTAAGGGGCTTAGATTAGGGGTTAATAATTTTAATATAGATGGCGGCGGTGTTAGGGGCTCACTTTAGGGGGTTATAGATATAATATAGCTGGCGGCGGGGTACGGGAGCGGCGGTTTAGGGGTTAATAATTTTATTAGGTTGCGGCGGGGTAAAGGAGCGGCGGTTTAGGGGTTAATAGCATTTTTATTGTTAGGCTAGTGAGGGGGGATAGCGGATAGAGGGTTAGACAGTGCGGGCTATGTTAGGGAGGCGTGTTAGACAGTGCGGGCTATGTTAGGGAGGCGTGTTAGACAGTGCGGGTGTTTTAGACTTTAGTCAGGTTTTATAGGCGCCGGCAGATTCTAACGTGGCGCAAGTCACTGGCGACGCCAGAAATTTGTACTTACGCAGATTTCTGGACATCGCTGGTTTGTGAGACTTACGGCACGTTAGCATCTGACGGCGACCTATATGGGATAGCTCGAGTTGCGAGCTGAAACTGCGGGCGACGCCGGTTCCCTCGCTTGCGCCGCAAACTGCGATCGATATCGGATCGCGCCCCAGACTGTAGCCAAGCTTGGTACCAAAACTCAGCTGCACATGTTGTCAGGTAAATATATGGTAAATAACCTTCTATATTGTAAGTTCCCACAGGAATAGGGCCCTCAATTCCTCCTGTATGTGTTCGTCAAATTTTGTTCTGTCTTTTACAAGTTTTATATCATTATTTTATTTAAGTAAATTTTACCCATGGACAGCGCTGCGGAATATGTTGGCGCTTCATACATAAAGTATAATAATAATAAAGTCCTTTATAAAAAAAATATAATGTAAACATGAGTTGAATGTATGCTTTTAGGATAAGTATTATATTTATAAAATATAGAAGGAATATTTTCTCCTGCACCATAGTTAAAGGGACACTAAACCCAAATTTGTTCTTTCATGATTCAGATAGAGCATGCAATTTTAAGCAACTTTCTAATTTACTCCTATTCTCAATTTTCCTTTGTTCTCTTGCTATCTTTATATAAAAAGCAGGAATTTGAGGCATAGGAGCCGGCCCATTTTTGGTTGAGAACCTGGGTTATGCTTGCTTATTGGTGGATAAATGTAATCCTCCAATAAGCAAGTGCTATCCATGGTGCTGAACCTAAAATGGGCTGGCTGCTAAGATTTACATTCCTGCTTTTAAAATAAAGATAGTAAGAGAACGAAGAAAAATTGATAATAGGAGTAAATTAGAAAGTTGCTTAAAATGTCATGCTCTATCTGAATCATGAAAGAAAAAATTGGGTTCAGTGTCCCTTTAAGCTCTGGAATACAGGAAAGGTGTATATGAGGGTCTATGGAGTTGATAGGCAATCAGAATCATTTAAAGGGCCCCAAGGCCTTAAAGGGCTATAATAGTCAAAAAATGATGTAGTAATTTGTTAGAGCATTTCATTTTAACACTATCGACCATGCACTACTGTATGTTTAACCTCTACAAAGGGGTTAAACACAAGGTAGAAGTACTGATCGGGACCCACAGAGCACTGCAAGCGCCGAGCGGAAACTTTAGCTGATCCAATCAGTAATGCTAGTTACACAGCTGATTGGATCAGCAGCAGTTTCTGCTCTGGACCAGCATTGCTTTGTGTGTCCTGAGTGCTGCTTCTACTGCATATTTAACCCCTTTGTAGGAGTTAAACACACAGTAGTACAGGGTCGATAATCTTAAAAAATGCATGCTCTAACAAATATTTTTTTTACTATTATGGTCCTTTAAAGGAACCCCTCCCCCCAAAAAAACTACAGTGTATTATGAATCTAGATTATATATATAGACTATTTAAACATGGTAAAATAGTTCTTGCATTCAAATGTATTACCTTAAAATGTTCATTTTTATTTTGAACATATAGGAATTTCATACCAGTGAACACCTAGGGGCCGAATGATCAAGCTCTGAATGGAGCTTAATGCCCCTTGTTTCCGGCGTGGCTTAAGGCTCCCCGGAAACAGAAGTTACGAAGCAGCGGTCTAAAGGCCGCTGCTCCATAAATTGTCCGCCTGCTCTGAGGCCGCGGACAGAAATCAACCCGATCGAAAATAGGACCGGGTTGATTGACACCCCCTGCTAGCGGCCGACTGGCCACAAATCTGCAGGGGGCGGCATTGCACAAGCAGTTCACAAGAACTGTTGGTGCAATGATAAATGCCAACATCGTATCATGTCTGCTCGCACTATGATAAATATACCCCCTAGTCTGTGAGACAGAAGCGAACACTCACAGTTCTACTTGTGACCACCCACACCACAGAAACAGTACGGCAGCAAATTACAAAACAAACAAACAAAACACGGCAGTATCTTTTGTGTTAGTGCTGTTTTAAATGCAACAAAGAAAACAAATAAATATAAATGTCCCTTTAACAGAACTATACAGTATCCGTAACCATTACAACAGCGTAATCCGTGGGAGAGAGTGGAAAATGTAAGGCCTAGATTTAGAGTTTGGCGTTAGCCGTCAAAACCAGCGTTAGAGGCTCCTAACGCTGTTTTTTTACCGCCCGCTGGTATTTAGAGACAGTCAGGAAAGGGTCTAACGCTCACCAGCCGCGACTTTTCCATACCGCAGATCCCCTTACGTCATTTGCGTATCCTATCTTTTCAATGGGATCTTTCTAACGCCGGTATTTAGAGTCGTGGCTGAAGTGAGGTTAGAACTCTAACGACAAAACTCCAGCCGCAGAAAAAAACCAGGAGTTAAGAGCTTTCTGGGCTAACGCCAGTTCATAAAGCTCTTAACTACTGTGCTCTAAAGTACACTAACACCCATAAACTACCTATGTACCCCTAAACCGAGGCCCCCCCACATCGCCGCCACTCTATTAAAAAATTTTAACCCCTAATCTGCCGACCGCACACCGCCGCCACCTACGTTATCAGATTGAGCTCGCATTCTATTGGCTGATCGGAACAGCCAATCGGATTGAACTTGAATCTGATTGGCTGATTCCATCAGCCAATCAGAATTTTCCTACCTTAATTCCGATTGGCTGATAGAATCCTATCAGCCAATCGGAATTCGAGGGACGCCATCTTGGATGACGTCCCTTAAAGGAACCGTCATTCGTCGGGAAGTCGTCGGTGAAGATGGATGTTCCGCGTCGGCGGGATGACCATGGATCCGGAAGAAAGAAGATTGAAGATGCCGCTTGATAGAAGACTTCAGCCCGATCATGGACCTCTTCAGCTCCCGCTTGGATGAAGACTTCAGTCGGATCATGGACATCTTCAGCCCCCCGCTTGGGCTTGGATCAAGACATCGGAGGCTCTTCTGGATCGATCGGTGAACCCGGCGTGGTGAAGACAAGGTAGGGAGATCTTCAGGGGCTTAGTGTTAGGTTTATTTAAGGGGGGTTTGGGTTAGATTAGGGGTATGTGGGTGGTGGGTTGTAATGTTGGGGGGGGGTATTATATGTTTTCTTTTTAAAGGCAAAAGAGCTGAATTCTTTGGGGCATGCCCCGCAAAGGGCCCTTTTCAGGGCTGGTAAGGTAAAAGAGCTTTTCTATTTTAATTTTAGAATAGGGTAGGGCATTTTTTTATTTTGGGGGTCTTTGTTATTTTATTAGGGGGCTTAGAGTAGGTGTAATTAGTTTAAAATTGTTGTAATATTTTTCTAATGTTTGTAAATATTTTTTTATTTTTTGTAACTTAGTTCTTTTTTATTGTTTGTACTTTAGTTAGTTTATTTCATTGTATTTATTTGTAGGTATTGTATTTAATTAATTTATTGATAGTGTAGTGTTAGGTTTAATTGTAGGTAATTGTAGGTATTTTATTTAATTAATTTATTGATAGTGTAGTGTTAGGTTTAATTGTAACTTAGGTTAGGATTTATTTTACAGGTAATTTTGTAATTATTTTACCTAGGTAACTATTAAATAGTTATTAACTATTTAATAGCTATTGTACCTGGTTAAAATAATTAAAAAGTTGCCTGTAAAATAAATATTAATCCTAAAATAGCTACAATATAATTATAATTTATATTGTAGCTATATTAGGGTTTATTTTACAGGTAAGTATTTAGCTTTAAATAGGAATAATTTATTTAATAAGAGTTAATTTATTTCGTTAGATTTAAATTATATTTAAGTTAGGGGGGTGTTAGTGTTAGGGTTAGACTTAGGTTTAGGGGTTAATACATTTATTATAGTAGCGGTGTGGTCCGGTCGGCAGATTAGGGGTTAATAATTGTAGGTAGGTGGAGGCGACGTTGGGGGCGGCAGATTAGGGGTTAATAAATATAATATAGGGGTCGGCGGTGTTAGGGGCAGCAGATTAGGGGTACATAGGTATAATGTAGGTTGCGGTGGTGTATGGAGTGGCAGATTAGGGGTTAAAAAAATATGCAGGTGTCAGCGATAGCGGGGGTGGCAGATTAGGGGTTAATAAGTGTAAGGTTAGGGGTGTTTAGACTCGGGGTTCATGTTAGAGTGTTAGGTGCAGACTTAGGAAGTGTTTCCCCATAGGAAACAATGGGGCTGCGTTAGGAGCTTAACGCTGCTTTTTTGCAGGTGTTAGGTTTTTTCTCAGCTCAAACTGCCCCATTGTTTCCTATGGGGATATTGTGCACGAGCACGTTTTTTAAGCTGGCCGCGTCCGTAAGCACCGCTGGTATCGAGAGTTGCAGTGGCAGTAAATTATGCTCTACGCTCCCTTTTTGGAGCCTAACGCACTGAAAAACCAGCCATTCTGTGAACTCTAAATACCAGCGGTATTTAAAAGGTGCGGCCAAAAAAAAGCCAGCGTTAGCTACGCGGGTCGTTACCGACAAAACTCTAAATCTAGCCGTAAGAAAGGTAACTAAAGAGATGATGCGGTTGTGTTGTGGAGTTAGGGGCGGAACTAAAAGATGCCCATCACTGCTGTAGGACCAGCTGTTACCTATAATTAGTTTTTAATGGAATTATTTTAAACATAACATTCTAAATGTGCTTTATAACGTCCCTACATTATATTTTCAGTTTTGTGACAACTGTATGAGTAATTGTATCACAGCAAATAACCACAGGAAGTAAGACGGTGGGTCATATACTCCAGAGAATGATGCTGTTCAAATTATTTATTGCCACCACATCCCTCCCACAGACAGGAGATAACAAAAGATAGTGGCTTTTAGCACTCCAGTGTTAATTTTGTCGACTAAAACTAGACTAAAATGAGTATAAAATTAAAGAAATTCTGATGACTAAATCACGACTAAAACTAAAATAGCATTTTAGTCAAAAGACTATGAGGCCAATTTAACAAATGTCTTGCGGACCTTATCCGACAGTGCGGATAAGGTCGGCAAGACATCGCTGAATGCGGAAAGCAATACGCTCTCCGTATTCGGCATTGCACCAGCAGCTCTTTGTGACTGCTGCTCCATAACTTGTGTTTCTGGCGAGTCTGAAGACTCGCCAGAAACACGGGCCGTCAAGCTCAGTTCAGAGTTGATAGATAGGCCCCAAGGACTAAAACTAAATCAAAATTTGCTGACAACATTTTTTTATGCAAGGTGTTATAATCAATCCATATCTAATTACTGCTCTTTTGTCAAATTTTCGAAACTTAATTTTATTACATTTTAAGATAAAGACATGTTATATACCACAACAGTTAAATCTGTATTGCATGTTCAAACCTCAACCCCTTAATGACCATGGCACTTTTCCATTTTCTGTCCGTTTGGGACCAAGGCTATTTTTACATTTTTGCGGTGTTTGTGTTTAGCTGTAATTTTCCTCTTACTCATTTACTGCACACACACATATTATATACCGTTTTTCTCGCCATTAAATTGACTTTCTAAAGATAAAATTGTTGTAAATTGTTTTTATAAAATATGAGGAAAAAATTGAAAAAAACCCACACTTTTTCTAACTTTGACCCCCAAAATCTGTTACACATCTACAACCACCAAAAAACACCCATGCTAAATAGTTTCTATATTTTGTCCTGAGTTTAGAAATACCCAATGTTTACATCTTCTTTGCTTTTTTTGCAAGTTATAGGGCAATAAATACAAGTAGCACTTTGCTATTTCCAAACCACTTTTTTTCAAAATTAGCGCTAGTTACATTGGAACACTGATATCTTTCAGGAATCCCTGAATATTCCTTGACATGTATATATTTTATTTTTAGAAGACAACCCAAAGTATTGATCTAGGCCCATTTTGGTATATTTCATGCCCCCATTTCACTGCCAAATGCGATCAAATAAAAAAAAGTCTGCCAGTACTAAAAACAAAATTTATGCTTACCTGATAAATTTCTTTCTTTTGTGATGTACCGAGTCCACTGATTCATCCTAACTTTTGGGATATTGTCCTTCCTGACAGGAAGTAGCAAAGAGAGCACCACAGCAGAGCTGTCTATATAGCTCCCCCCTTAACTCCACCCCCCAGTCATTCGACCGAAGGCCAAGGAAGAAAGGAGAAACTGTAAGGTGCAGAGGTGACTGAAGTTTACATAAAAAATACTATCTGTCTTGAATAGACAGGGCGGGCCGTGGACTCGGTACATCGCAAAAGAATCGCAAAAGAAAGAAATTTATCAGGTAAGCATAAATTTTGTTTTCTTTTGCAAGATGTACCGAGTCCACGGATTCATCCTAACTTGTGGGATACCAATACCAAAGCTTTAGGACATGAAGGAAGGGACAAGACAGGAACCTAAACGGAAGGCACCACTGCTTGCAAAACCTTTCTCCCAAAAATAGCCTCCGAAGAAGCAAAAGTATCAAATTTGTAAAAATTGGAAAAGGTATGAATCGAAGACCAAGTCGCAGCCTTACAAATCTGTTCAACAGAAGCATAATTTTTAAAAGCCCATGTGGAAGCCACCACTCTAGTGGAGTGAGCTTTAATTCTTTCAGGAGGCTGCTGTCCAGCAGTCTCATAAGCCAAACGGATGATGCTTTTCAGCCAAAAGGAAAGAGAGGTAGCCGTAGCCTTTTGACCTCTACGCTTTCCAGCATAGACAACAAACAAAGAAGATGATTGTCAAAAATCTTTGGTTGCCTGCAAATAAAACTTCAAGGCACGAACCACGTCCAAGTTGTGTAACAGACGGTCCTTCTTAGAAGAAGGATTAGGACACAGAGAAGGAACAACAATTTCCTGATTGATATTCCTGTTAGAAACAACCTTAGGGAGGAACCCAGGTTTGGTACGCAAAACCACCTTATCAGCATGGAAAACAAGATAAGGCGAGTCACATTGTAATGCAGATAGTTCAGAAACTCTTCGAGCTGAAGAGATAGCAACTAGAAACAGAACTTTCCAAGAAAGAAGCTTATTATCTATGGAATGCATGGGTTCAAACGGAACCCCCTGAAGAACTTCAAGAACTAAATTTAGACTCCATGGTGGAGCAACAGGTTTAAACACTTCTTCTCTTTACCCTTCCTGCTTAGAGCCAGCAAAGAGAATGACTGGGGGGTGGAGTTAAGGGGGGAGCTATACAGACAGCTCTGCTGGGGTGCTCTCTTTGCTACTTCCTGTCAGGAAGGACAATATCCCACAAGTTAGGATGAATCCGTGGACTCGGTACATCTTGCAAAAGAAATACAAGTTTTTTTTTCTTTAAATTAATAATTCTGCTGTGTAGGATCCCCCTTAGCCCCCAACCTCCCTGATCCCCCCCAAACAGCTCTCTAACCCCCCTCTGCATTATTGTGCACCATATTGGGTACTTGCAGCTGTCTGCCAGTACCCAGTTTGAAATCAAATATGTTTTTTTATTATTTTTAATTAAAAAAAAGGATTTAGCTGACCCCCCTCAACACCCAACCCCCACCCCCTCCCAGATCGCTTAATATGTTTTATTCCCACCGAGTCCCACCTTGTCCCTTGTCCACCTTTTTGAATTCCCAGTGCCACTTCAGAACCTAGCTCTCCAATTCACTTCAAACTGTATCTCTAATGCTGCTATGGTATAACGTGCACCAGTCCACCAAAACCAGCACCTCTAATGATGTCACTCTGGGATATGATGCCCAAGACAGGGCCTATTTTATTGTGCCTCTAAGTATGGGAGCAGTGATAATTTAATTGCTTTTTTTTTTACTGGATTTTTAATGTCAAGCACACATGACCACTCATTGGAAAAGTACTAGTATGATATTCTCTTAGTGCTCTTTAAGATAGGCTCCGATCTTTCATAAAATGCATGTTTCTGGCCAAGACATACACAAAACACACCAAAATAAATCTTGTGGTAATCAAGCATTTGATATTGTCAGGTCAAACTTGTTCCATAGTGTAGGGTTCCCATCCGCCCGCGACTCCCGTGCATGCCTGGGCGCCAGCACACGACCCCGCCCCCCTCCTCCAGCAATGGCCACCCACCCGCCTCCCTGGATCAGCTTCCACCCACCAACAAACAAAGCCATTGATGGCCGATGCAGAGAGGGCCACAGAATGGCTCTCTCTGCATCGGACTGCTAAAAACTGTTATTGCAAGATGCCTCAATATCGAGGCATCACTGCAATAACAGGAAAGCGGCTGGAAGCGATCAGGATCGCTTCCACCAATTTCAAAGACCAACGACTTATTTTTTTGGAGGACGTATCCCTGCACGTCGTCGGTCATTAAGGGGTTAATACCATAAATAAAAACAGGTTAATAAACCTTTACTCCAGGAGTATATAATGAGTTTGGAAGTTCTAGAGCAGTGCCAATATGGTTGCCGAAAATGTTTCAAATCTGTGAACAATCAATTGATTCTTCCTATAGAAATATGCATAACCCACCAGTTTGGGTTTGTTATGCTGTGACTGTGCTAGCTGCAGAAACTTTTTGTTGTGTTGAGTTACTTGATACTTGTTTTAATTATTAACAGAGAACTGTTAAAGTTTTTATATTGGGTAATATGTGCAATACAGCCAATACAGTTTACAGTTTAGTTTTTTTATATTTTAAAGTTGCACTTCTGTTTGTTTATGAAACTTGGTTTTATTTAATTTTAAGTTTAATAAAGATGTTATATATCACAATGGCTAAATCTGTGTCTGTATTGCATGTTTAAACTTTAATACCATAAATAATAACAGGTGTTATGTTTACTCCTGGAGTATATAATCAGTTTGCAAATTAAAGAGAAATGCTTAAATAATGCATTACTGTTTGAGGCCAATTTAACAAATGTCTTGCGGACCTGATCTGACAGTGCGGATCAGGTCCGCAAGACATCGCTGAATATGGAGAGCAATACGCTCTCCATATTCAGCATTGCACCAGCAGCTCACAAGAGCTGCTAGTGCAACGCCGCCCCCTGCAGACTCGTGGCCAATCGTCCGCCAGCAGGGGGTGTCAATCAACCCGTTATGGTGGTGGGCTGTGATAAGCAGATACAACTGCGGTTTTAAATGTGTGAAATTTATTAAAGGTTATGTTTTAGCCGAATATTCTATTAGGTTGAGGGTGAGTGCTAAAAGCCCCTATCTTTTGTTCTCTCCTGTCTGTGGAAGGGTTGTGGTGACTATTACACTGGGGTAGCACCGGACTTTATAGGTCCATTTCATCAGTAACTAACTTGTCATAGTGCCAGTTTTCATTTCTTGTATTCAAATTATTTTTTGAACAGCATTATTATAACTACAATAGTGTGCATACTATAATAAGGCTTACAGTAAAATGATGCAGAGTAATAGGATTTGTTATTGGGTGTGATTGATTTCACATGACACCCAATTCATTGAAAATATATATATCCTCATTACATATAACCTCTGATATAATGTATGCTATTCAGATAAAAGAAAGAAACCACATAATGGAAATAAAAATACAGCAATGCCTGTTCTATTAAATAAATAAATACAAAAAGCAAGAGCCATAAATAAATATTCCCTTGAAAAAGTCAATATGCTAGTATTTTACTTAGCATACAGAGACACTCAAAGAAGATTTTTTTTAATAATAAATATAAACTAGTTACTAGACAATGGCTACTACTACCACAATTAAATATAATAAGTGATGAATGCTGGACTGCAGCCATTTGTCATTTTTTCCTACAGAAGAGATGAGCAGTTTTAAAATCAAGAAATACAACACTGATTTTTGGACATAGGTAAAATTATGTTTTTAGCTAGGAAAGCTGCATGGGAAAATCTAACACAGTACACTGTTTACCTAGTTCTATACTGGTATCAGTGAGAAATAGATGTTTAGATATTGTGCTGAGATGTTTCGAACCCCACGATCAAGTTGTTTTTAGCAGCTTGAACTAACTGCATTTAAGTTCAGTGATTTTTCTGTAAGGTACCCACACATATCATTTGTTTTTTTCAGCCCACCAAGCACTTTTAGAAAATCTTTTGCCTCTTTAAAATGAGGAGGTGCATATTTATGTAGGTAGTGGGGGGGCAGAAACATTGGCTCTGAAAGATGCACTTATCAGCAGCACTAACAATGAGGATGTGCCTATGCTGGGCATTCAGTATGATGTCATCACTTATAGTGTAATAACATCACATACACTGGTGGAGGGCCTAGTGACCAGATATCTAGAGGGGAAATCCCCAACAGTAGATAAAGAGGGCCCCTTAAGAGGATGGAATGGTGCTTTTTTCTGCATTTGATAGGGAAAGCAGACACTGGCACTGTGCATTCAGGGGGTTAAAACAGATCAGCACACACATAGAGGCCTACTTATCTAGCTGTCAACCGCAAATACGCTGGAATTCCGCAGCGTAATTGTGGAGAGCCTGATTCCCCTTAGTTATCAAAACCTACAGACCGGCAAAAGTTGAAATTTGTGACGTAACATACGATCCGCCGGTCTCAGTCCGACACAGATCGATGCTTACGTCATTACAGATGTTCCGAATACAAATTCGGCACTATCTGACTACTTTTGCTAGTTAACAAATATCTAACAGGTACGCTCACCACTATTCTGGCCCAGCGTACCTGGTTTTCAATCTGCCGCCCTGGAGGCGGCGGATGCCATAGGAATCAATAGGAGTCTGAAACCAGCGAAAGCTTATGTTCGCTGCTGCCCGATATCCCATTGATTCTTATGGGAGAATAAAAGTTATGTTTACACCTAACACCCTAACATAAACCCCGAGTCTAAACACCCCTAATCTGCTGCCCCCTACACCATACTTATTAACCCCTAATCTGCCGCCCCAACACCTACATAATGTTATTAACCCCTAATCTGCCGCCCGACACCGCCCCCAGCTACATTATACTTATTAACCCCTAATCTGCTGCCCCGACACCGCCGCCACCTACATAATGTTATTAACCCCTAATCTGCCGCCCCGACAATGCCGCCACCTACATTTTACTTATTAACTCCTAATCTGCTGCCCCGACACCGCCGACACCTACATAAAGTTATTAACCCCTATTACGCCGCTCCCAGACTCCGCCACCACCTACATAAAGTTATTAACCCCTATCCCACCGCTCCCGGAGCCCACCACAACTAAATAAATGTATTAACCCCTAAACCCCTGGCCTCCCACTCACTAGCACTTACTAAACCTATTAACCCCTAAACCACCAGACCCCCACATCGCCATAAACTAAATTAATCTATTAACCCCTAAACCTAACAACCCCTTAACTTTACATTAAATATTAACTCATCCCTATCTTATAATAAATTTAAACTTACCTTTAGATTTAAATTAAACTATATTAAACTAATAATTAATCTACCCTAACTGTTATACTAAAACTACATTAAACTACAAATTAAATTAACTATATTATATATTTAAACACCTAACCCTACTCAAATAATTTAAATCTACAATAAAAAATGACAAAGTTACAAAAAACTAAGTTACAAAAAATAAAGAACACTAAGATACAAAAAAAAATAAACACTAAGTTACACAAAATAAAAAATAAATTATCAGATATTTAAAATAATTACACCTAATCTAAGAGCCCTATGAAAATAAAAAAGCCCCCCCAAAATAAAAAAACCCTAACCTACAATAAACTACCAAATCTTACGACGTCTTCTTCGGAATGAAGGTTTCTTTAAATGACGTCATCCAAAATGGCGTCCCTTAGATTCCGATTGGCTGATAGAATAGCCAATAGAATGCAAGCTCAATCCTATTGGCTGATTGGATCAGCCAATCGGAATTAAGGTTGAAAAAATCATATTGGCTGCTACAATCAGCCAATAGTATTGAGCTTTCATCCTATTGGCTGATCCAATCAGCCAATAGGATTGAGCTCGCATTCTATTGGCTATTCTATCAGCCAATCAGAATCTAAGGGACACCATCTTGGATGACGTCATTTAAAGGAACCTTCATTCCGAAGAAGAAAGTCGTAAGAAGAGGATGCTCCGCATCGGATGTCTGGAAGATGGAGCCGCTACGCGCCAGATGGATGAAGATAGAAAATGCCGTCTGGGTGAAGACTTCTGCGGGCTTGGATGAAGACTTCAGCCGCATGGATGAAGACTTCTGCCGGCTTCGTTGAGGACTTGAGGATGGATGTCGGCTCTTCAGAAACTGTAAGTGGATCTTCGGGGGTTAGTGTTAGGATTTTTTAGGGGTTTATTGGGTGGGTTTTATTTTTAGATTAGGGTTTGGGCTTTTGAAAAAGAGCTAAATGCCCTTTTAAGGGCAATGCTCATACAAATGCCCTTTTCAGGGCAATGGGGAGCTTAGGTTTTTTTAGTTAGGTTTTTATTTGGGGGGGTTGGTTGTGTGGGTGGTGGGTTTTACTGTTGGGGGTATTTGAATTTTTGATATACAGGTAAAAGAGCTGATTTATTTGGGGCAATGCCCCGCAAAAGGCCCTTTTAAGGGCTATTTGTAGTTTATTGTAGGTAAGGTTTTTTTTTATTTTGGGGGCTTTTTAATTTTCATAGGGCTCTTAGATTAGGTGTAATTAGTTTAAATATCTGATAATTTATTTTTTATTTTTTGTAACTTAGTTGTTAGTTTTTGTAACCTTGTAATTTTTTATTGTAGATTTAAATTATTTGAGTAGGGTTAGGTGTTTAAATATATAATATAGTTAATTTAATTTGTAGTTTAATGTAGTTTTAGTATAACAGTTAGGGTAGATTAATTATTACTTTAAAATAGTTGAATGTAATTTTAGTATAATAGTTAGGGTAGATTAATTAATAGTTTAATATAGTTTAATTTCATTTTAGTATAATAGTTAGGGTAGATTAATTATTAGTTTAATATAGTTTAATTTAAATCTAAAGGTAAGTTTAAATTTATTATAAGATAGGGATGAGTTAATATTAAATATAAAGTTAGCGGGTTGTTAGGTTTAGGGGTTAATAGGTTGATTTAGTTTATGGCGATGTGAGGGGCTGGCGGTTTAGGGGTTAATAGGTTTAGTAAGTGGTAGTGATGTGGGAGGCCAGAGGTTTAGGGGTTAATACCTTTAGTTAGTTGCTGCGGGGTCCGGGAGCGGAGGGATAGGGGTTAATAACTTTATTAGAGTTGTGGTGGGGTCCGGGAGCGGCGGGATAGGGGTTAATAACTTTATTAGAGTTGCGGTGGGCTCCCGGAGCAGCAGTTTAGGGGTTAATAACTTTATTTAGTTGCGGCAGGGTAGGGGTTAAACAGTTTAGTATAGTGGCTGTGTTTAGTGACAGTATACAAATAAAGCTGTGAAAAAGCCGAATAGCAGCGAGATCGATGACTGTTAGTTAATAACAGTCCGCTGCTTATCGCCCTGCACGGATTTTTGACACCTTTTTTGTTAAATATGGAGATCGTATTCAGGTCCGTGGCCGCGATGTTAGGCGAGCGTATTGGTGCCATCGAATGCAAGTAAGTTGACGGCTTGATAAGTAGGCCTCATAGAAGCTTGTCAGAAATATAGCGGCTTGTCAGCAAGAAAAAAGAAAAGAGGTTTATAATTATCCTCCTTTTATGGTATAGCAAGAACTTACAAATATCATCTGTTTATGGCAGTGTGGTCCATAAAATAAAAGCAGGATGTCATGTTCCATCAATACAAATTTGAAGACAATTAACCTGAAGCTACAGTGGGGCAAAAAAGTATTTAGTCAGCCACCAATTGTGCAAGTTCTCCCACTTAAGAAGATGAGAGAGGCCTGTAATTTTCATCATAGGTATACCTCAACTATGAGAGACAAAATGTGGAAACCAATCCAGACAATCACATTGTCTGATTTGGAAAGAATTTATTTGCATATTATGGTGGAAAATAAGTATTTGGTCCCCTACAAACAAGCAAGATTTCTAACTCTCACAGACCTGTATCTTCTTCTTTAAGAGGCTCCTCTGCCCTCCACTCATTACCTGTATTAATGGCACCTGTTTGAACATGTTATTAGTATAAAAGACACCTGTCCACAACCTCAAACAGTCACATTCTGTGGTGAAGACCAAAAAGCTGTCGAAAGACACCAGAAACAAAATTGCAGATCTGCACCAGGCTGGGAAGACTGAATCTGCAATAGGCAAGCAGCTTGGTGTGAAGAAATCAACTGTGGAAGCAATAATTAGAAAATGGAAGACATACAAGACCACTGATAATCTCCCTCGATCTGGGGCTCCACACAAGATCTCACCCGTGGGGTCAAAATGATCACAAGAACGGTGAGCAAACATCCCAGAACCACACGGGGGGACCTAGTGAATGACCTGCAGAGAGCTGGGACCAACGTAACAAAGGCTACCATCAGTAACACACTACGCCGTCAGGGACTCAGATGCTGCAGTGCCAGACGTGTCCCCCTGCTTAAGCCAGTACATGTCCGGGCCCGTCTGAAGTATGCTAGAGAGCATTTGGATGATCCAGAAGCGGATTGGGAGAATGTTATATGGTCAGATGAAACCAAAGTTGAACTGTTTGGAAGAAACACAACTCGTCGTGTTTGGAGGAGAGAGAATGCTGAGTTGCAACCAAAGAATACCATACCTACAATACCTACTGTTAAGCATGGGGGTGGCAACATTACGCTTTGGGGCTGTTTCTCTGCAAAGGGAACAGGGCGACTGATCCGTGTACATGAAAGAATGAATGGGGCCATGTATCGTGAGATTTTGAGTGCAAACCTCCTTCCATCAGCAAGGGCATTGAAGATGAAACGTGGCTGGGTCTTTCAGCATGACAATGATCCCAAACACACAGCCCGGGCAACGAAGGAGTGGCTTCGTAAGAAGCATTTCAAGGTCCTGGAGTGGCCTAGCCAGTCTCCAGATCTCAACCCCATAGAAAATCTTTGGAGGGAGTTGAAAGTCTGTGTTGCCCAGCGACAGCCCCAAAACATCACTGCTCTAGAGGAGATCTGCATGCAGGAATGGGCCAACATACCAGCAACAGTGTGTGACAACCTTGTGAAGACTTACAGAAAAAGTTTGACCTCTGTCATTGCCAACAAAGGATATATAACAAAGTATTGAGATGAACTTTTGATATTGACCAAATACTTATTTTGCATCATAATTTGCAAATAAATTCTTTCCAAATCAGACAATGTGATTGTCTGGATTTGTTTCCACATTTTGTCTCTCATAGTTGAGGTATACCTATGATGAAAATTACAGGCCTCTCTCATCTTCTTAAGTGGGAGAACTTGCACAATTGGTGGCTGACTAAATACTTTTTTGCCCCACGGTACATGTTGTTTAAAAAGATAAATAATCCGTTTATTACCCATGCCCCAGTTTTGCAAAACCAGCACTGTTATATTGATACACTTTTTACCTCTGTGATTACCTTATATTTAAAGCTTCTGCAGACTGCCCCCTTTTCTCAGTTCTTTTGACAGATATGCATTTTAGACAATCAGTGCCCTTTCATAAGTAACTCCACGGGAGTGAGCACAATGTTTTCTATATGATACACATGAAATAACACCCTCTAGCTGTGAAAAACTGTCAAAATGCACTAAGATAAGTGGCAGCCTTCAAGGGCTTAGAAATTAACCTATGAGCCTTCTTATGTATAGCTTTCAACAAAGAATACCAAAAGAACAAAGCAAATGTGATGATAAAAGTAAATTGGAAAGTTGTTTAAAAATAATGAAAGTTTCATTTGGACTTTACTGTTCCTTTAATGTTACCTTAGCCAAAGATTATTTTTTTTTCTGCACTATATCACCCCATCCATTTTATATCATATTTGCATTTCTCTAAATTGTGCAGTGATTAATTTCTTCTCTGCCAGGCACACAGAAAAGCAGTGTACTAACACACAGAGAGCAATGATTAACTTCTTCATACTTGGGATTGTCCCTATCCATCCAGGGACACACAGAAAAGTAATTTACCCGATTCATTTCCGCCCATGTATACAACCTAAAGAGCAGAAATAGATTCAATCAGATAGCCAATACGTAAGCGCCACAAAGAGTTTTAAATCATCTTCTGTGTAAAGGAAATGCCCGAGAAATCACTAAAGCCCCTCCAGTAGCTGATTAGCCAATCGTCACCCGTTTTAAACATGGTATTAGAGATGAAAATATTAAAGATAAGAGACATTAAATATTACGTTTTTTAATTCCCAGTGCCACTTCAGAACCTAGCTCTCCAGTTCACTTCAAACTGTATCTCTAATGCTGCTATGGTATAACGTGCACCAGTCCACCAAAACCAGCACCTCTAATGATGTCACTCTGGGATATGATGCCCAAGACAGGGCCTATTTTATTGTGCCTCTAAGTATGGGAGCAGTAATAATTTAATTGTTTTTTTTACTGGATTTTTAATGTCAAGCACACATGACCACTCATCAGAAAAGTACTAGTATGATATTCTCTTAGTGCTCTTTAAGATAGGCTCCGGTCTTTCATAAAATGCATGTTTCTTGCCAAGACATAAACACACCAAAATAAATCTTGTGGTAATCAAGCATTTGATATTGTCAGGTCAAACAGAATTACTCTTTTGGATCATATTTTCTGTCAAAACAGAAGGCATTTTCAAATTGTATATATATATAAATAAAAATGTCCACAGTAAAACATATTGTATTTGTGACTGGAATAACATATAGCACGGCCGACTAGCTTGCTAGCCTGGAGGCAACCAGAGAGGTTATTCTTTCATTTACTGGCCATACGGACCACTACTGATTCCATGGCCTTGATCTGGTAACCTTGCCTGAATACGTGTTGGCATTGGTCTGGGACTGTAATCTGACAACTCTTAGGGCCTGTTTATCTAAAGGTCTCTGAGTTTGGGAGATTCTCTAAGAAATCTTGTTAGTACTTTGAAACCTCTGGTACAGACAGTTTTTATCTTGAGAACAGCCGGGTAGATAAGAGGTGTTCCCTGCTGTATGTCAAGGGGAAGCAAACATTACAATAACAATCCTATGAAACAAATAAATGGATTATTGAACTAAAAAGATAAACTGTATTGTAAAATCGCATTAAACATCTTAAAAGGGATATGAAACCCAAACTTTTTCTGTCATGATTCAGATAGAGCATGCACTTTTAAACGTCTACTATCAATTTGTCTTGGTTTTCTTGGTATATTTTGTTGAAAAGCAGGGATGTATGCTTAGGAGTTTTGCAAGAATTTTATCTATTTGCAAGAGCACTAGATGGCAGCACTATTTCCTGCCACATAGTGCTCCAGACGCCTACCTAGGTATCTCTTCAACACAGAATATCACGGGAACTAAGCAAATTTGATAATAAAAGTAAATAGGAAACTTATTTTAAATTATATGCTCTGCCTGAATCACAAAATATTTTGGGGGTTTTCATATCCCTTTAAGAAAATGCCAAAAAATGATTTTATAGTAAAATTAAACTTTGCATGTAACTAATGCAGGGAAAAAAAGAATGCACACAGTAGAAATCTAAAAGAAAACTACACTGCACTTGCAAGAAAAGATGTGAAATTGATCCATATAATACGAAATTCAAACCCTAATTTTTTCCTTATTGTAAAAATAGTTTCCACACCTCTGCTAATGGACTGAATAGAGGCAGTCAATGGGCATAGCTGAAAGTTCCCTGCCAGGTCTCAGTATTCTCTAACAATTTCCCAGCTGCAGATCTCAATATTTTATTTTGCAAACTCAAAGGTGTTGAGATTGTGTCAAAGTACACAAAAAAAACTACACTAAAAAGAAATGTGTATACGAAAATAGAGACTGAAAACAGGGTAATCTGATTTGTACTCCCTGGTATATACTAACTTCGCCCTCCACAGCAAAGTTTTCCAGTGAACTTCATTACTTTCCATGGAAGACATCTCAAAACTAGCAGGGACAGACTCAGCCCCTGTGATTTTTAGAGAGGTTTTTCATGTCTGATAAGGCAAATAATAGATAATTGGGCCCTTATTCTTGACTGCTCTGTATCTTGACCGGCCTCTGGTCCTTATGCACTGCCTTTAGAATACCTGCTTGCTGTGTGGAAGTGTGTGTAACTATTCTCTCTTGATCATAACTTTGGCCAGGTATAAACTTGCCTATGTATTTCTCAGGTGTTATAATAAATGTAATAAGGGGACAGTGCCTAACTTGATATGAGATCTGGTAAACAATTCTACTATTAGTTATGATGCTTTGATAAATCTGCCTCTTTATTTTAACAATTTTTTCAATATTTAATATAAATCATAACATAACTTAAAAGGACAGTAAAGTCATAATTAGACATTCATGATTTAGACAGAGCATACAATTCTAAACAACTTTCCAATTTACTTCTATTATTTAATTAGCTTTATTCTCTTGTTAGCCTTTGCTGAAAAGGTTTATCTAGGAAAGCTCAGGAGCAGCAAAGAACCTAGGTTTCGTGTCCCTTTAATAGTAGTCATGTTATATTTTTTTTAATATGGATTTTGTGCCCAATAATAAAATCTCTATTTTACGTTGTTGATATTTGACCAGATCTGTAAAGGAAAATCATTTTTTCAGTGCTTACATTACCATTAATTTGGTTTTAGTTATGTATATCTATCTTGAAATTGTCGCCACAGGTACGGTAAGATTATTAGCTTGTGGCACACTGCATGATAAAATAGTATATCTTATCTGTAAGGCAGAAAACCTAATAAATAATACTGCTTGCATTTTAATAAATAAGCAAGCTGCTCTTTAACTGGTAATTTTTAGAGTTAAATTAGAAGAAAAGTGAGGAAAATCAATAATAAACACCCTTTATTCTACTACACACAATCAAACATTTTGGGCCAGATTATGAATGGAGCGCTAACAGTTACGGGAGAGCGATATTGGGTTTATCGCGGCTGTTTGCATGTATTACAAGTTGAAAGTAAATGTGATTGAGTGCAATTGGATTTAACGAGTCAGGATAGCGCAACCTCAAACATCTGGTTAACTGTTACTCTCGAATAAAAAGTGTCACAAAACACACCAAAAATACATTTAAAAGAACAGTTACACTCAAAACAATACTATCTAATAAGAATGTATTACAGACATATACACATATAAAGACATAAATACATATATAGACATATAAAGACATATAGAGCCTTTTGCAGTCAAAAAGAAGAAAACATGTAAAAGCATATATAAGCAATATTCATATTTAATAACGTGTTATACTGTGTATTTACTGTAAATATTTCACATTTGAATGTTCTGCACATAGCAGATATGTTATGTATTTTTAAATATATATTGCTATATACAGTTGTGCTCATAAGTTTATTTATGACTTTTTGGCCATTTTTCAGAAAATATGAATGATAACACAAAACTTTTCTTTTCTTTCACTCATGGTTAGTGTTTGGCTGAAGCCATTTATTATCAATCAACTGTGTTTACTCTTTTTAAATCATAATGACAACAGAAACTACCCAAATGACCCTGATCAAAAGTTTACATACCCCAGTTCTTAATACCGTGCATTGCCCCCTTTAACCTCAATAACAGCTTGAAGTCTTTTGTGGATGAGGCTCTTTATCTTCACAGATGGTAAAGCTGCCCATTCTTCCTGGCAAAAAGCCTCCAGTTCCTGTAAATTCTTGGGCGGTCTTGCATGAACTGCACGTTTGAGATCTCCCCAGAGTGGCTCAATCATATTGAGGTCAGGAGACTGAGATGGCCACTCCAGAACCTTCACTTTATTCTGCTGTAGCCAATAAAAGGTCGACTTGACCTTGTGTTTAGGATCATTGTCATGTTGGAATGTCCAAGTACGTCCCATGCGCAGCTTCCGGCTGATGAATGCAAATTTTCCTCCAGTATTTTTTGATAACATACTGCATTCATCTTGCCATCAATTCTGACCACATTTCCTGTGCCTTTGTAGCTCACACATCCCCAAAACATCAACAATCCCCCTCCGTGTTGGTGCACCTTTCATCATTGGCCTTGTTGACTCCTCTCCAGATGTAGTGTTTATGGTTGTGGCCAAAAAGCTCAATTTTGGACTCATCACTCCAAATGACTGTGTGCCAGAAGGTTTGAGGCTTGTATCTGTGCTGTTTGGCATATTGTAAGCTGGATACTTTGTGGCATTTGCAAAGTAATGGCTTTCTTCTGGCGACTCGACCATGCAGCCCATCTTTCTTCAAGTACCTCCTTATTGTGCATCTTGAAACAGCCACAACACATGCTTTCAGAAAGTCCTGTATTTCACCTGAAGTTATTTGTGGATTTTATTTTGCATCCCTAACAATTTTCCTGGCAGTTGTGGCTGAAATTTTAGTTGGTCTACCTGATCGTGGTTTGGTTTCAACAGAACCCCTAATATTCCACTTCTTGATTAGAGTTTGAACACTGCTGATTGGCATTCTCAATTCCTTGGATATCTTTTTATATCCCTTTCCTGTTTTATACAGTTCATCTACCTTTTCCCGCAGATCCTTTGACAATTCTTTTGCTTTTCCCATGACTCAGAATCCAGAAACGTCAGTGCAACACTGGATGAAAGATGCAAGGGTCTGTCAGGAGTCCAGAAACTCATTGACCTTTTATACACACACACTAATTACAAGTAAACAGATCACATGTGAGGATGGTTACCTTTAATAGCCATTCAAACCCCTTTGTGTCAACCTGTGTGCATGGTATTAGGCCAAAAATCACCAAGGTATGTAGACTTTTGATAAGGGTCATTTGGGTAGTTTCTGTTGTCATTATAATTTAAAGAGAGTAAACACTGTTGATTGATAATTAATGGCTTCAGCCAAACACTAAACACGAGTGAAAGAAAAGTTTTTGTGTTATCATTCATATTCTCTGAAAGATGGCCAAGAAATCATAAATTCTGCCAGGGTATGTAAACTTATGAGCACAACTGTATATACCTATATACACACACACACAATCCTATACTGATGAGCACTTCACCAACCTTGTAACATCATCTAGGTGCTCTGCTTATAATATCCAACTGTATATGTGAAGACCAGGGCTCAGCTTGTTCCCCAATAGGTACTCATGAAGCAGGCACACACAGTGTCAATAAAACATAGCTTTTATTATTCCAACCATTAAAAACACCTTATGCCATAAGTTATTAGGTCCAGGGCTATATAATAGCTCTGAGAAAGCAGGGAGAGGTCTCAGTATCTGGTTGCTCTGGGATGGTGCATGTGGAGACCTGTAAAGTACCTGTCTGCGTGAAAATTAAAGGTCTGGTAAGAAAATGGTTTTATTTTGTACTGTAAATGTCTGTTTGTGTTTCACTGGACCAGCAATAGTAGTTAGGGAATCTACTGTTAGACTTCTAAGAGGAGTAGGCCTTTTTGTTTTGTATTTTCTGTTGCTGCTGAAAAGCATTTTTTCCTTTAAAGGGGAAGTGTACACTGACTCTGGAAAGAGACTCTGTTTTACTTTTATTAAAGAAAAGTTGCATACGAAACACAGTTGCCTGACCGTATTTGAAGTGGCCTTTATATTCTACCAAAAATGTGACTAAATGGAACATATTCTTCTACGTGAAGAACATTGTAATGTGAAATATTCATATTTTCATGTCAAGTTAGCGCACTTGAGAAAATGTGATTGGGTTTGCGCATGAGTAGGGGTTTATGTTTTACTTTTCGCACTCTATAGACTTCTATAGGGGAATATGTTAACATGGTCGCGATATTCGAAGGTTGGCTTTTTGTTCACATTGGGTTAGCGCACAAGTAAAAACTTTTAACTTGTAATACAAGTGCTACCTAACGTGCACAAAAAGCTTACTTTTAGCGGAGTTGGTGCGCGAGCAGAAGCGATAGTTTTTGGATCAAATACTGGCATTTAATGGGAATAATGTGTAATAAAAATGTCAACATAAATTAAACTCTGTTGTTGAATTTATCTCACTCTAAACTTATCCTGGGCAAGCTCCATAATGCATATTGTGGTTTCTTTTGTAGAATAAATAACACAGGGGTCTACACGTTTTGTGGGGAGAATAAGAAAGGAATAAGGAGGAGTCAGTATCTGGGAACCACAAGCAAGAACGGTAAAGAAGTCAGTGACAAATATGAAAAATAGAGACTCGACTGTTTCTATGGTCAAAAAGAAATAATGTGTGAATCAAAGTAGACAGTAGAAAATGGGTTGAAGTATTACTTTTGGTGAACTAATATGCAGAGTCAATTCTATTACTTTTAAATGATGACAAAAGTAGGGAACTATAATGCTTAAAACAGAGAACATTATTATTTTTTTAAAATATTTAAATAAAAAGTAAATTAAAAGTCTAGTAAACTTAAATGATATAAATGAAATAAGGAATAATTTTATGCAAGTTTTTTTTAATTCACCTACTGTGATCATGTTGATAAATGAAACAACAGAAATAAAAAAAATACTAATAAAGGAAGATAGAGTAGATATTACAGGACGGACATGAAAGTCAGCGTTCATGGATTAGCTAGAGCTGGGATTTTCAATCCTATCCTCAGCCTATCAGGCCAGATTTTCAGGGTATCAAGTAAATTATCAGCTGATAAGTAAATATGATTATTTACCTGCTCTCACCCAAGGTAATCCTGAAAATCTGTCCTTTTAGAAAGGCATGAGAACAGGTTTGAAAACCCCTGAGCTAGAGCATACAATTTTAAGATATTTTTTAATTAAATTTTGTAATCGCATTTACTTTGCAATCTTAGCATCCTGTATTGAAAAGCATACTCAAGGGCAGCAATTAACTTTTTAGAGATAGCTTGTGATTGGTGGCTATGCACATATGTCTCTTGTCATTGCTCACCAGATGTGTTCAGGAAAGTCCTAATAATGAACTGCTGCTCTAGAGCTGACTTTTACTATGTGTTTAACCCTTTTGCACATTTATATACAAGCGGTAATAAATATTCTTACATGACAGCAATTTCTTTTTGCACTGTCATGCCCCTTTCAGAACCAAAACTAGAGATCATAAATAAGTTTACCTAGAGTCTTTAGAAGACACTTTCCTTTTGTAACACCACTATCTTGCAGTATAAACTGGATCATCACAGATACTTTGAAAAACATATTTGTGATAACTGTTGGTATTTTCATTGACTTCATCATATAAACGTTTTGTATCCCAGATGTGATCACAGCATGGTTTTAATCTAAATGTGTCTGCATAAGTAGTCTATGTGCTAAAACAATATAAGTTAGCACGAGAAAATTACTGAACAACGCCTGTGTGATGCATGAGTACCTTAGACAAGAAGTCTGTGCATCAGAAACTTAGACAATTTAATTTTATGAAACCTATAAGTATCATTTTAAGAGTGTTGATCTGTTTCTATAAAAGCTATGTCTGGTGTCTTGTTTCATAAATTACTTTAGAACCTTCACTTCAACGTAGTTGTACAAGTTAAGTAATTTATTTTTAAGTTGAAAGTACCATAAGGTGTCTTACATTCCCTACTATAGTTTTATGTCCCAACTGCTTGATTAACCATCAGTGTTAGTGAAACTCACTGCTAACAAACACAATAAACAAAACTAAAAAAAACAAAACAGGATAGCTCCACAAAGCTAAAATATTACTTTGTTAGAAACTTAAAGGGACACTGAACCCAATTTTTTTGCTTTCATGATTCAGATAGAGAATGCAATTTTAAGCAACTTTCTAATTTACTCCTATTATCAATTTTTCTTCATTCTCTTGCTATCTTTATTTTAAAAGCAGGAGTGTAGATCTTAGCAGCTAGCCCATTTTAGGTTCAGCACCATGGATAGCGCTTGCATATCGGAGGTTTACATTTACCCACCAATAAGCAAGCAAAACCCAGGTTCTCAACCAAAAATGGGCCGGCTCCTATGCTCCTATGCATCACATTCCTGCTTTTTAAATAAAGATAACAAAAGAACAAAGAAAATTTGATAATAGGAGTAAATTAGAAAGTTGCTAAAAAATGCATGCTCTATCTGAACCATGAAAGAAAAAAACTGTGTTTAGTGTCCCTTTAAGGCTAGTTTAAAGTTGAAGGAAATCTCAACATACATGACAGCTACTGATTGATTTAAAACAATAGAAGAACATAGTAACACAGTACACTTGTGATCCTTATATCCATTATTTTAGCTGTCACAAATAATATTTATTATTGGAGTTATATCTTTACAGGAAACAATATCTATTAACCCTTCACGTGATAACGACGGCTCTGAGGCGCCGCAGAGTTTCCCACTCTGGTGCTAACGACGGCTCAGAGCCATCGCTAGCACTCTCCCACCTTGAGGGAGATCTGGGGGCTCCCAACCGCTCCTACCCCGGCAATTATGCCTGTATAGTGACAGGCATCGCCGGGGCTTCCCGTTTTGAATGGTGATGCCACGCGCAATGACGTGATGACGTCACCGCGCAACTTTATTAACAAAATGACAATGTTAAGTATAGGAAAAGGGGGAATGCTGCTTAGAAGCTTGTATCTCAGGCATACAGACCCACTGTTGGAAAGGTAATTGCCTAACCTTTCCAACACTGTAAGTCTTGATAAGATCTGGGGCGGAAAATAAAAAGTTAAAAAAAAATATTTAAAAAAAAAAACAACAACAAAAAAACCTTAAAACAGCTTAGCACCCAGATTGGAAAGTGCTTAGCACTCAAAGGGTTAAAGTGCTATAAAACATGTTGAGATCTGTGCATATCTTAAAAGGTCTAATTAAGTAAAGATAGTTTGCATAAAAAAAGTTTACAAATTGATGGCAAATATTTTAAAATAATTTTCAAAAATAAGCAAAATTACTTACATAGACATGCTGTCTGTAGTAGTCTGATCCCCCCCCTTATCAGTGTTTAGCATTAGAACAAAGGCATTGTATTTCAACAGAGTTCACAGCAGCTTATTTGTTTCTAAGCATGTTCCAGCAGATGATGAGCGTTCACTTCTGCATTCTACCAATTCAATAGTAGATATAGATACAGCCATAGGCCCCTATTTAACAAAGTCTGGCGGACCTGATCAGGTCCGCCAGACATCGCTGAATACGGAGAGCAATACGCTCTCCATATTCAGCATTGCACCAGCAGCTCACAAGAGCTGCTGGTGCAACGCCGCCGACAGCAGGGGGTGTCAATCAACCCGATCGTACTCGATCGGTTTGAATTGCGGCAATGTCTGTCTGCCTGCTCAGAGCAAACGGACAGGTTATGGAGCAGCGGTCTTTAGACCGCTGCTTCATAACTGCTGTTTCTGGCGATCTTGCAGGCTCGCCAAAAACACGGGGCCTCAAGCTCTATCCGGAGCTTGATAGATAGGCCCCATAGAATCTATATTCACGCTTAAACTTTTGCTCTCCCTCGGGCTATCTTTTGGTTCTGTAACACACTATGGAGCACATGGAGTCTAAGTGAAGAGTTGTGCTCTCCTACTGTTTGTGAGTGTATTGAGTTTTTATTTAGATTCACAAAAGCCAGGAAATTAAACGTGTATTTTTTGTACATGACATTGTACTCAGATATACATATTCATAATAACATCAATTATATCACTGAGCACATTGCACATGACAGACATTAATAATGGCATTATGCAAGCTATTGTACTGTATTAACCAATATGCATGTAAATCCCGCTCTCTCACATCCTTATTGCAAAAATGCTTCTAGTAAAAGCTATAGCTGTTCCAAAAGTATATTTTCGTATGTACCGTGCATCAGCATTTGAATCTCAGCACTTGCTCAGAGAGCCTAAGAAGCATGTTTCATCTGACAATGGCTCAATTTACACAATTGCTGACATAACCTATAACTGGATGTGATCCAGATTTGTGTTAGGACAGAATGTTAGCCCCTTGGATAAGACTGATTTTTAAGGGATTGAAAGGTGATGATTAGAGAGGTTTACAATTCCAGTATTGTCCGTGAATTGTTCTTGGTAGTTAGCAGGCTCAGTTTGGTTTGGGTCATTGGTAGTTCTGGTTGGAGTAAGCTGGTTTTCAATGGAGCAATCAGTTGATCTTTCATTAGGGCTTTCTTTGTGCTGTGTAAGGCCAGCCAGTTCCTTATTCTTTTTCCTGATGAGATTATGTCATTGTTTCCTGTAGAAGTAATCCATTTCTATTTCCATTGCTTTGGTTTCGGATGTAACCTGTTGAAGATCTTGAAATAAGGACTGCTTATGACAGAGTAATTTTTGTTTTCTGTCATATAGTTGGTGAATTAGGTTGTTGCGTAGTTTCTCACTAGTCTGTCTGCAGAGATTCTCAGCATATGGTGAGTAGGCAAAAGGGCTACAAGGAAAGGACAATATCTAAAAAAATCAAATCTGCCCTAAAAACACCACGGGAAAGGCTCCTACAATACAAATAAAAGGAAAAGAAAACAAGAACCCCTCTAGTAGTCACTTACAACCACTAATTTCAGAGGACTCCACACTCCAAAAAATATTTCCTGAACCCCCCATACTAGCATTCAAACAACTGCCTAACCTGAGACAGAGATTGGTCCGCAGCAAATTAACCACAGAACAGAAGCTTACACAGAATGGCACTGCATGATGCAACAAATCCCTCTGCAAACTGTGTCAACATACAGGGAGTACAGAATTATTAGGCAAATGAGTATTTTGACCACATCATCCTCTTTATGCATGTTGTCTCACTCCAAGCTGTATAGGCTCGAAAGCCTACTACCAATTAAGCATATTAGGTGATGTGCATCTCTGTAATGAGAAGGGGTGTGGTCTAATGACATCAACACCCTATATCAGGTGTGCATAATTATTAGGCAACTTCCTTTCCTTTGGGAAAATGGGTCAAAAGAAGGACTTGACAGGCTCAGAAAAGTAAAAAATAGTGAGATATCTTGCAGAGGGATGCAACACTCTTAAAATTGCAAAGCTTCTAAAGCGTGATCATCGAACAATCAAGCGTTT
The DNA here is from genome assembly GCF_027579735.1 of Bombina bombina. Lineage (NCBI taxonomy): Eukaryota > Metazoa > Chordata > Amphibia > Anura > Bombinatoridae > Bombina > Bombina bombina. The sequence continues at coordinate 1,110,395,525 of NC_069502.1, read as the reverse complement.
CATTCAAAATAGTCAACAGGGTCGCAAGAAGCGTGTGGAAAAACCAAGGCGCAAAATAACTGCCCATGAACTGAGAAAAGTCAAGCGTACAGCTGCCAAGATGCCACTTGCCACCAGTTTGGCCATATTTCAGAGCTGCAACATCACTGGAGTGCCCAAAAGCACAAGGTGTGCAATACTCAGAGACATGGCCAAGGTAAGAAAGGCTGAAAGACGACCACCACTGAACAAGACACACAAGTTGAAATGTCAAGACTGGGCCAAGAAATATCTCAAGACTGATTTTTCTAAGGTTTTATGGACTGATGAAATGAGAGTGAGTCTTGATGGGCCAGATGGATGGGCCCGTGGCTGGATTGGTAAAGGGCAGAGAGCTCCAGTCCGACTCAGACGCCAGCAAGGTGGAGGTGGAGTACTGGTTTGGGCTGGTATCATCAAAGATGAGCTTGTAGGGCCTTTTCGGGTTGAGGATGGAGTCAAGCTCAACTCCCAGTCCTACTGCCAGTTTCTGGAAGACACCTTCTTCAAGCAGTGGTACAGGAAGAAGTCTGCATCCTTCAAGAAAAACATGATTTTCATGCAGGACAATGCTCCATCACACAAGTCCAAGTACTCCACAGCGTGGCTGGCAAGAAAGGGTATAAAAGTAGAAAATCTAATGACATGGCCTCCTTGTTCACCTGATCTGAACCCCATTGAGAACCTGTGGTCCATCATCAAATGTGAGATTTGCAAGGAGGGAAAACAGTACACCTCTCTGAACAGTGTCTGGGAGGCTGTGGTTGCTACTGCACGCAATGTTGATGGTGAACAGATCAAAACACTGACAGAATCCATGGATGGCAGGCTTTTGAGTGTCCTTGCAAAGAAAGGTGGCTATATTGGTCACTGATTTGTTTTTGTTTTGTTTTTGAATGTCAGAAATGTATATTTGTGAATGTTGAGATGTTATATTGGTTTCACTGGTAAAAATAAATAATTGAAATGGGTATATATTTGTTTTTTGTTAAGTTGCCTAATAATTATGCACAGTAATAGTCACCTGCACACACAGATATCCCCCTAAAATAGCTTTAACTAAAAACAAACTAAAAACTACTTCCAAAACTATTCAGCTTTGATATTAATGAGTTTTTTGGGTTCATTGAGAACATGGTTGTTGTTCAATAATAAAATTAATCCTCAAAAATACAACTTTCCTAATAATTCTGCACTCCCTGTATATGTGACAACAACACAGCCAGACACAATAACACATCATATAATATTAAAGAATCCTATTCGTGCTCATCTGCTAATGTGGTGTACATGATACAGTGTACAGCGTGTGACAGAGGTTGCTACATTGGAGAAACTGGCCTAAAGCTGCATCTCAGAATGAATCTACACAGACACTCGATCAAAAACCACAAGGATAATTAATATTGTACCCCTGTTGGTCATCACTTCACCCAGACTGGTCACTCCATTCTTAACCTCAAGATTAAAGTTCTTAAAGGGAATTTCATGAACGAAAGACGTTTGAGATGAAAATGATCACACATTTCAATACCAGAAATGAAGGACTTAATGTAGACTCTGGCTTTCTAACACACTACCAAAACTTTCTATAATCTCTCATCTTATTGTCCTATATTGGTTTCTTTTTCCTTTTGTTTTTCCTCTCATCTTGCCGATTTACTCTCCTCTGTTTATTTACTCTTTCTGGCTATTCTCAGCAATTTTCTCCTTCAGACACATTCTCTGCTTTTTATGACACCCCTCTCACCCCCTCCCTCCCTTCCATTTATTGTATGTGATGTGTATCTATATCAGATTGATCAGTATTGTTTCAGACCTGAGGAAGGGAGGAAAACTCTCTAAAGCTTGTCTTTAAAATATTATGTTAGTCCACTAAAAAAGGTATCACTGCATACTGCAATACTTTGTTAGAGCATCTTATCTACTGGACTAACACGGCTAATCCAATCTTCACTATATATATATATATATATATAGCAACAAGGAAAATTCCCTAGTACACGGTTCCCAGACCAAATGAAATGTCCACTGAACTTGGCACAACACAAGCACTTTAGTCAAGTTTAACTGTAACAATTCATACCTTTATTGTAGTATTACGGACAAACACTCTGCATACATATGCATGGTGACTACCAGGAGACACAGGTGTGAGTGGAGTGTGACGTCATCTGATGCGTTTCACGCCCTTCTGGCGCTGGTGTGGGCACAAGCGTCAGAAGGGCATGAAACGAGTCAGATGAAGTCACACTCCACTCACACCTGTGTCTCCTGGTAGTCACCATGCATATGTATGCAGAGTGTTTGTCCGTAATACTACAATAAAGGTATGAATTGTTACAGTTAAACATGACTAAAGTGATTGTGTTGTGCCAAGTTCAGTGGACATTTCATTTGGTCTGGGAACCGTGTACTAGGGAATTTTCCTTGTTGCTATTTACACCTCCTATTCAGACCTAACCGCTCACATTCTTAGCTCTCACCTTCTATTGTATATATATATATATATATATATATATATATATATATATATATATAGTATACAAGTAGAATCCCAGATATATACAATATATCTTAGGAAGCTCTAGGTCCACCAGCGCTCCAGATGAGGGTTATATTAAATGATCCTCAAAATTGACAATAAATACAGTAGTTTAATACTGAATATGCTTAATGACTGCAGCTAACCTAAATCGAAGGGGGACTCTCTGTATCCCCCCTCTAAAAATAGAAATGGAAATGGAATGGTAAGGTTAGCGCTATCCAGCAATTAATATATAAGAGTATAAATAATAATATATATAAAACCACATATATGAAATAAATAAAATATGTACTAAAAACCTAAAAAGAAACAATAATGGTTAAAAGTTACTGCAAGTAACTAGAAAGTCTAAAAACTAAAAAAACTCAAATACTGGGACACTTGAGCAGTTCATATAGATCCCAAAAGCTTCTTCAGACTTCCACTTCCCCTATGGGTGTGCACTTACTTGAATTGACCTCAATCAGTATGAGGCAAGTAGAGACGTAATCATATATCACAACATCCGCTGTCAGCATAAGCCTCTTGTATGGAATACTGGACCCCCTTATTGGTATGGAGTATTTGCGGTTAAAAACTTTCAGATCCTCTTTCCATAGAGTAGGGTAGAAAAGTAAAGCAGCACTCTGTTGTGCTTATAGTGTCCCAGTTCACTGACCAAGGCAGTGCAACAAATCACTCCAGGGTAGATTTCAATCAAGCTCAGGCTCTCAGCAAAGAGTTAAAATACCATAGTTTAATGGTGCAGTAAAATACAATATAAAATGTCACAAATGTGACCGTAACAATGGATAAACAAGCAACTAGTTTCTCAGATCTCTGTCTGTTTCCTCAGGCTTCCTATATATATATATACACATACATACACACACAAAGGGCAAAACTTAGAGAGAGCAATTTAAAGTTAATATTTAGTACCTACCCTATTCCCAACTGGGCTGCTGCTGCCTCTTGTTGCATAACTTTTCTACGAATAAAGCAGTATTCATCATTCAGTATAGGTGTGGCTTTAAAAGGTGAAACAGCTATTTCAAATTGTAAAATAAAGGTAAAGGAAATATTAATAAACAATGTAATTCAGAAGCTAAATGGGTAATTGGGTAGAAAAAAACTACAGTGCAATGCCCCTTTAAATAGACACCACTTTGGTTAATATATAATAATATTGTTAATATTAATTGTCTATTTTAGCTTTTCCCGCTGGAAATATTGGTAATGAATCCAAAGCCATTATTCATCCAAACCTAATGCCTGCATGGACGATAAACGGTCAAACCGAATGTTTGAAAACATCCAAAACAAACTGTTCAGACAAAACTAATTTTTTGCCCATGCACATGTCTATTTAAAACTAATACAGCATTAGCACCTGTGTAATTTCTAACAATGCTAATTGTCTGACAGATACAAATTACACTGTTCAACAAAAATAAAATATTTTTCATTTGTTTCCTTAATAAAAATGGTCATACTTTTCTAATTTTGGGTCTTTAAAAACAAATATGACTTCAGAATTTTTGCTTTGTTATTAGCTGTAGTTTTTGAGATAAACTACTTGCACTTCAGTAATATAGTCATAGGGAAAAGCAATATAACAACAATCTGATATTTTCTTGATACAACATAAATGAGTTGTTTTCATTAATTTAATTACAAATAAAAAGGCATTTCTTGTCACTGTCAAACAGTAGTCAGCAAGCATAGAAGCATTCCACCTACACTGATATCTTCATTCCATTGCTGAAATGTCTTGGAGGAACCGCTCACCGTGCTCATCACTCACTGTACCACAGTTGTCAGGGAAGAAGTCCAGATGAAAGTCAAGAAAGTGAAGTTTGAGTGACATGTTGCAGCCTAATTGATGATACTTTTCTTCAAGGTTGTTCAAAAGCTCAACATAGTTTCCAACTCTTCGGTTACCCAAGAAGCCACGTACAACACCTTTAAAAGCTTCCCTAGAAGCCGCTTTCTAATAACCCCTGGGCTATATCTCAGAAACAGTTTTTTTTGCATGCTGAAAAAAGAAGTATTTTCAAGTCATTTTTATTGTTGAGCAGTGTTATTATTATATATATCTCCCAATGATCATTAGCATGAGGTATGTATCATCTAATGAGATTTAATAGGCACAAAGCAGACAGACATTGCTGCATTAATTTACATTTAAATAGATTTTACTTCACATTTTCTTAATTCATTTTAGCTAAACTTCAAGAGACAGTCAACTCCAAAAATGTTATTGTTTAAAAAGATAGATAATCCCTTTATTACCCATTGCCCAGTTTTGCATACAGTTATATTAATATACTTTTTACCTCTGTGATTACCTTGTATCTAAGCCTCTTTTGACAGCCCCCTAATCACATGGTTATTTATTAATTATCTATTGACTTGAATGTTAGCCAATTAGGGGAGTGTCATCTACAACCCACGGGCGTGAGCATAATGTTTAATTTAAGAAAAAAGAATACACTTTGAAAGCACTCCCAGGTCGATTGCAAAGCATATATATATATATATATATATATATATATATATATATATATATATATATTTATCACTGAATTCAATCCAAGGATGGAATAAGGGAAACAAGAAACTTATACAGGTATACCTCACTTTACAGCGCTTCGCTAATACAGCGCTCTGTGGAGCTGAAGTACAACCTCCAAAAATTTTGAAACAATGCTGTTATCATTGTGATATTGCAAGAAAGGTGACTGGTTCCATTTTGTTATGCTAAGTTCACTCTGTTTACAGCATTACAGTGCAATTGGCAAATTGTACTACAGTAATTGTCACTATTTTACAGGTACAGTATTTATTGAATACTAATTGAATACTGTGCTGTGCTAGTGTTAAACTAAACGTAGCACTATTGCACACCTAATATATGTTAGTTCAATCATGTTCAAGTTTTTTAAACATACTGGCAAGTGAAAAGAAAGCTAAAACTGCCTTGTTTCACTTTAAAGGGACATAATACTCATATGCTAAATCACTTGAAACTGATGCAGTATAACTGTAAAATGCTGACAGGAAAATATCCCCTGAGCATCTCGATGTAAAAAAGGAAGATATTTTACCTCACAATCTCCTCAGCTCAGCAGAGTAAGTTCTGTGTGAAAAGTTATACTCAGCTGCTCCCAGCTGCAGGTAAAAATAAAAAAAAAATGAAGAAATGAACAGCAGCCAATCAACATCAGCAGTGCTGAGGTCATGAACTCTTACTGTGATCTCATGAGATTTGACTTAACTCTCATGAGATTTCATAGTAAGCTTCCTTTACCTGATTGGTGAAATAATATGAGAGTTCACGAGACTCATCCTTTCAGCTGTCCCAGGACAGACATACTAATATGCTGCTTAGAAATCCTTTACAATGGGAGGTGGCTACTGAGGAACTTTTGAGGTAAAATATCTTTCTTTTTTACATAGAGATGTTCAGGAGATATATTCTAGTCAGCTTTTTACAGCTATGCTGCATCACTTTCAAGTGTTTAAACATTTGGGTATTATGGCCCTTTAAGGCGGTTTTCACTTTACAGTGGGGCTCCAGTCCCTAACCCGCTGTATGAGCAGGGTATACCTGTAGTTAAAATGTAACTTTTATTGAGGTCAAAAATAAAATAGGAAAAATGTAATTAAAAACACTCTTAAGCACCGACTGTAGTGTACTAAGATTAGCGTGGCAATCTACAAATCAACAATAGTGCAACCAAGCAGTATCTCTATTTGAAGGTATCACCAATTTTGGCTACATGCATAAGGGTTAAATATCAGTTATTACACCAAAAATGAATTGTGATTAGATTAGAACACTTTATGAAAATAGTAGCTCTGCAAGCGAAAGAGTAGAGTGAATAGATTATCACAGTTGTTTAGAAACGTTAGGTTGGACAATTAGTAGCTGTAAATCAGATCTACAGATAAAATTAGATACGACCCAACTTGTATTAGTAAGTGAGTAAACGAGGTATAACACCTAAAATACTGACTCAGTTATTCACTGAATTAAAGATAATACCAAATACATCACTAATATATTAAGCCACTGGTTAAAATAAGAACTTGTAATTTTGTTAATAACCAATTCTGTTGCTGGTAAGTTACCCTGGTAATACAAGTACCTAGGTATGCTTAATGATACTGCTGACAAAATATTACACTAAGATCCTGTACATGCTCAATGTGAGTAAAGTCTCCACAGTAAACGAGTGCTACTCTAAATGCTACTTGTCAGCCAGGCTCATGTATACCAACAGATAAATTAATGGTGGTTCAGTATATGACGATAGAGCCGACTCTAGAAATATTAATCGTTTGCTAGAGTGATGCTAATATGCTTAAATTCGCCAGGCAAATCACCAAACAATCTGAGTAAAGATTATATAATGTGGCAAAAAGTAATGTGTGGTTCAAGCACTTGAGTAGCAATACTCATGTTATAAACTCAGTATCATCTCAGTGAATTGTGGTGCTGTCATATTTAACCATACATCTATAGTAGCTGATAAATCTTGCCGGTAGTGGTTCAATATTTGAACTAATATGTTATCCACCTGGCTTAAGTAAGTTTTTACTGATTACTTGTTATGAGTATACACTTACAATTACTAGTGTATATTAGACAGTATCATAACTCCAAGATTTATATTTAGACAGCATTGTATCACCCCTATAATTGGGACACTGGACTGAGACAGATGCCCTTATGTGAGCAGCATGTAGAACAGCATGTGACCTGAACGTATTAAACATCAGATATGCCAGTTACTATAATGAACCGTTTACGAGAAAATCGTTACAGTTATATCGACTCAAATGGTCGTTTGACAAAATAAGCTAAATATAGTAAGTGTTGCGCTCGCATCTGTCTGGTAAGATTAAGTAAAGAGCTGTATGGACCTGTGGATCAAATACTATTAGTCTCCAATTGTGCAACGTCACAGACACACATGCGTGTATTTATACTATCCACAAAGGGTGTAAAATCAGTGTGGTAGGTTCGCTTAGTCAGTGCCAAACTTTTTGTATCTATGTCCACACTCTGTTATGTATCAGCGGACAAATGTTAGTCTCTAATTGTGCACTGTCACAAACACACTGTTAAATATCAGCGGACATATATTGGTCTCTGGTTATATCACACAAGCCCATACGCTGACTGTTGCAGATATCTTAGGAGATGATTTAACTACATTAAACCACTTGGTAAATAGTATTATATAGTTAAGGTCCATGCACACCAAGGCTCGTTCTCACTGGATTAGAATTAGGTTAAACAAATATCTTGTTCCATACACGCTACTTAGAGAAATATTCATTCATTCGTGCTCTTTCACTGCGTTGTTCAGGGTTAAGTACATAATGCCATTGGCTGTAAGTTGCCACCCGTAATATAATGTGCTATATCATTAGTAGATACTTATGAAGCATGGATATGATACAATAGTACTCCTCACCATTGCCCTAACGTCCCTAACGTGGCCCACACATGAACTAGCACTCTCCTATTGTGAAAAGCAAATAAAAAAATTAAAAAAGCATGTGATAAGAGGCTGTCTGCAGTGGCTTAGAAACAGGCAGAAATTTAGAGGTTAAAATGTTATAAAGTATATTAATAAAACAATGTTGGCTGTGCAAAGCTGGGGAATGGGTGCAAATCATTATCTATATTTTTAAACAATAACAATTTCGGTGTTGACTGTCCCTTTAAATAGCTGTTACTACACATTTTTCCAAACAAAAAAAAAAGAAAAAAGAGAAAACACAAATCTTTTTTAAAGACAATTTTCTTCTTTACTACAATATGCCTTTAATGTATCAAAATCATCACTTACAAGCATCACTATCGCTGCAAAGCACAAGTGAAAATGAACTCATGTCAAATTTTGATCTAAGAGTTGATTAATTTGCTCATAATGTTTTACCAGATGTCTTTCTAGGAATTACTTCCATTATAGCCAAGATTGGTTTAAACCTGAGAAAAGAGCCTGCTGATTGATAGCTCAGCAACTACACACATCAGTCACAGAAAAAAAACTGGCTTTCCCTTCAACATCACAATCTCACTTTTAATAAATATCACACCATACATATAATACTTTGGAAGAAAAAAAATCAAATATTCTATTTAGAATTTCACGAAATGTAATATACTTTTACACTTGCCCAGTCTCCCATTTATTTATTATTTGGGTACCTGCATTTTTATATTAATTCAAAGGAACAAACAAGAGCCCTGACACCAACAAAAAAACAAGGTCATTACGTAGTTGGTGCCAGCTGATCATTATTAATATGAAAATCACTTGACAGCTATGAGGACATGAAACCCCTTATGTTAATAGTTAGCCCTCCTTGTTTCAAATGAGGCGTCTTACTTTACCGTTCTAAGAAAAGGAAGCAAAAAAGGACCTCTTAAGGGTAGCCAGAACTCTCAAAATAGTACCAATGCTGTGATGCAGTTGTCATTGTAATGACAGCCAACTGGCAGTTGGAACAACACAGGAATCAAGATTACTGGGGTCCAGTTAAGGGTTTAAACAAAAGGTTGGGCATATATGGAGTATTCCATGCCCCTTTATGTGGCCTATGGAGGTGCTACAGGCTCTAAAGGAACATAATACTACCTAGTAGGGCAAGTGATCACCAATACCATGCTGACCATCTGATTATTGCATGGCATGTGACCTCTCTTGACCATAAGTGATCTCATATTTAACCAAGTAAAACAGATGGGGATTAAGGAAAAATAACACCTTCAATAAAAAAAACCTTCAAGTGGGGTGATGGGAGCTCCGCCACCGCTATATTTCTTTCAATCCCTACTATGAATTTATTGTAACATATATGAGATACATAGATGACTTGATTTTTATCATATGTTATCAATCAGTTGACAAGTTATCTTAACTCAACACTATAGGACTTAAAATTACAGGTACTGAGGCCTAGTTTATGAATAGATCGCTATTTGTCGCTCATTCATTAGCTTTGCTAGACGGAGGCATCATGTGCGCTTCAGGTTGCACTTATAATACAAGTTGAAAGTAAAAAGTTAGCGCGCGAGCAAAAACGAACTTCGAATATCGCAACCAAATTTCATGTCATGACAGGGTTAACTTGTGAAATTACATTATGCCCTGTTTTTATTGGTTTAAATATGGATTATGGGTAGTCTATGATTAAGTGCAATAAATTGGCAATAAACGAGTTTGGCTATTTTGTGGGTCACTTCCATATGCTATTTTAATGAGTTTAAATAAAGAAGTGTTTTTATGTGAAGCCTCAGCAGGGTGCAACTGTTCTTTGCATGTTAAGGGGTGGTAGTTTGTCAATTTGAATGTTTTTTAAGGGAAAGTAAAGTCAAAATTAAACTATTATGATTCAGACAGAACAGTTTCTTTTTACAGGGAGTGCAGAATTATTAGGCAAATGAGTATTTTGACCACATCATCCTCTTTATGCATGTTGTCTTACTCCAAGCTGTATAGGCTCGAAAGCCTACTACCAATTAAGCATATTAGGTGATGTGCATCTCTGTAATGAGAAGGGGTGTGGTCTAATGACATCAACACCCTATATCAGGTGTGCATAATTATTAGGCAACTTCCTTTCCTTTGGCAAAATGGGTCAAAAGAAGGACTTGACAGGTTCAGAAAAGTCAAAAATAGTGAGATATCTTGCAGAGGGATGCAGCACTCTTAAAATTGCAAAGCTTCTAAAGCGTAATCATCGAACAATCAAGCGTTTCATTCAAAATAGTCAACAGGGTCGCAAGAAGCGTGTGGAAAAACCAAGGCGCAAAATAACTGCCCATGAACTGAGAAAAGTCAAGCGTGCAGCTGCCAAGATGCCACTTGCCACCAGTTTGGCCATATTTCAGAGCTGCAACATCACTGGAGTGCCCAAAAGCACAAGGTGTGCAATACTCAGAGACATGGCCAAGGTAAGAAAGGCTGAAAGACGACCACCACTGAACAAGACACACAAGCTGAAACGTCAAGACTGGGCCAAGAAATATCTCAAGACTGATTTTTCTAAGGTTTTATGGACTGATGAAATGAGAGTGAGTCTTGATGGGCCAGATGGATGGGCCCGTGGGTGGATTGGTAAAGGGCAGAGAGCTCCAGTCCGACTCAGACGCCAGCAAGGTGGAGGTGGAGTACTGGTTTGGGCTGGTATCATCAAAGATGAGCTTGTGGGGCCTTTTCGGGTTGAGGATGGAGTCAAGCTCAACTCCCAGTCCTACTGCCAGTTTCTGGAAGACACCTTCTTCAAGCAGTGGTACAGGAAGAAGTCTGCATCCTTCAAGAAAAACATGATTTTCATGCAGGACAATGCTCCATCACACGCATCCAAGTACTCCACAGCGTGGCTGGCAAGAAAGGGTATAAAAGAAGAAAATCTAATGACATGGCCTCCTTGTTCACCTGATCTGAACCCCATTGAGAACCTGTGGTCCATCATCAAATGTGAGATTTACAAGGAGGGAAAACAGTACACCTCTCTGAACAGTGTCTGGGAGGCTGTGGTTGCTGCTGCACGCAATGTTGATGGTGAACAGATCAAAACACTGACAGAATCCATGGATGGCAGGCTTTTGAGTGTCCTTGCAAAGAAAGGTGGCTATATTGGTCACTGATTTGTTTTTGTTTTGTTTTTGAATGTCAGAAATGTATATTTGTGAATGTTGAGATGTTATATTGGTTTCACTGGTAAAAATAAATAATTGAAATGGGTATATATTTGTTTTTTGTTAAGTTGCCTAATAATTATGCACAGTAATAGTCACCTGCACACACAGATATCCCCCTAAAATAGCTATAACTAAAAACAAACTAAAAACTACTTCCAAAACTATTCAGCTTTGATAATAATGAGTTTTTTGGGTTCATTGAGAACATGGTTGTTGTTCAATAATAAAATTAATCCTCAAAAATACAACTTGCCTAATAATTCTGCACTCCCTGTAAAATAACTTCCCATTTTACTTAGAGTGACCATATTGCCGCTTTAAAAAGGGACACATATGAAAAATACATATGTCAGGGTTCTTATAATGGAACATTATTCAAAACATTTCTTCAAACAGCCCTGATAAATTTATTTTTCATATGTGTCCCTTTTTAAAGCGGCAATATGGTCACCTTAATTTTACTTCTATTATCTAATTTGCTTCTTTTCTCTAAGTATCCTTTGTTGAAAAGCATACCTAGGTAGGTTCAGGAGCAGCAATGCACTTCTGGGAGCCAGCTGCTGATTGGTGGCTGAACATATCTGCCTCTTGTCATTAGCTCATCTGATGTATTCATTTAGCACTTAGTAGGGCATTGCTGCTCGTTTAGCAAAGGATAACAAGACAATTAAATCCATTTGCATAATATGATTTATATATTTGAGATTACAATGTAGTGAGAATGTTTGTATACGCAACCTCTGAATCGATGGGGTAACGGATTGATGTGATAAGTGTTGTAAGGATTCTAATTTAGAATTCAGTCGGTCTATTACTACATCATGTCAGGGTTGTAATGCTGTGTTAAACTGATTGGCCCATGGGTTTTACTCTTTTCTTGATTGCTTCCATTTTATCTTAAAAGTTGACTCCATCCATTTGTACACATTATGCCTGAAGAAACGGTAAAATGTCGCTGAGAAATACGTAGTATTATGTGCAATATGAAAGCTGCTCATGGAGCATTTTAATTGTTTTTATTGTATGATTAAAGACTTTGTAAGCTTTTATATACTTTTGGCGTCAATCTTTTAGTACTGGATCCCAGCGGAAGCGTGTGCCGTGTGTTCCATGCAGGAAGCTGAGACGGTGTAAATTCTCAGCAGGAGATGATTAGCACTTACATGTGCTGATTCCTTTGTGAATATATTTTGTGTGGCTGGTGGATTGCAGAAAACTGTCTAGTTTTATCTGCACTAGGAGGCGCCCTTTCCTTTTTGTCTTTTTATACAGCTATTTGGTGTGTGGTAAACACGGAAGGTGCAGCCAGATTCTTACCTTTGAGGAACATCAGGACATCAGACTGATTATCTGGACTCTTGACTTGATTTACTGAAAGATCATCATAATATGATATTAACAAGGACATTACACTCTAAGGACAAACTGATAAGTGTGTTTTGTTATATAGATTGATTATGCAATGGATTCTTATTATAGGTTGAATAGTCTCCCTCTGTTTTTTATGTATTGCAGAAGTTTTTAGTTTTCCTCTGAGGTTGTCGGTGGTCTGAAGGTTTTGAAGAGGCACCAGCCTGGGCTCAAAACAGCTTGGAGAGACGTGAACCTTTGTTGTCTGTATAGCCTCAAATATTACAGCTGTTGTGCAAATTCCTGAAACAATGACTATGATTAAATAAAACATGTGTGTGAAACTGATATCTTGAATTTTTTTCGGAATTCCAAATTTCCAGAACATAGCAGTTAATTGCTAGTCACTGTCTGGGCTCTATTTATCATTCGGTGGGTGGATGAAGTTCGCTGTGATGAACCTTGTTTGCCTAGTCTCATGGTGAGCGGGCGGTAGCTGATTGCGCAATGAAGCCCCCCAGCTTGTGTGCGATCAGGATGCTTGCAATCCACCACACTTTATGTGGCGGAGAGGATAAACAGCAATAGTCTTAAGTCTGCTGCTAATTAACTATCATTTTAGCACCCTCTGAGTGAGCCTGAAATGCCAAGGCTCTGAAACTGCTGTCGCATCTTGATAAATGGATACCTCTATTATAATCAATGGTGCAGCATCTCTGTCATAATTGTTCACTTCTAAGATCATAAAACTAGTCCCCTGGGAAGCATGCCAGGGTCACAAAAACACCTTCCAAACCTTACAGAACAAAAGAAAAATCCCTCTAAAAAAGAGTCATACAAATTAGAAAAACAGTTCAAGAAAAAAGGAATAAAAAGAGAAACGAGACAACCTTGTCAGCTTTGACATAGCAAGCCACATCTACAAGACATTTTTCAGGGGCAAAAAAGTCCTTATGAATTTCACATGCTGGGCAGAGGTGTAGACCATGTCTCGGAATACCCACGGCCAACACCTAAATACACCTTTTGTTCTATCCAGTAAAACTACTGTACCCAAATAAAACTAATGAGTATTTTACAATTACAAACATCTACATAACCTGTTTTGCAAATTTGTTGTGTTTATGATTGTTTTCCTGTGCTGCTAGCAGTTCTCATTTTGATTTGTGAGATATTATGCATTGGGCCCCTTATACAACTATAGATGTTAATGAAAGGTACTCCAAATAACCAAATATTGGTAAAAATAGGTAAGGGGATGCTCAATTAATCGTAATCATGATATTGCCTTTACAATGAGGCCCATCAAAACACAATTTATGCTTACCTGATAAATTTATTTCTCTTGTGGTGTATCCAGTCCACGGATCATCCATTACTTGTGGGATATTCTCATTCCCAACAGGAAGTTGCAAGAGGACACCCCCAGCAGAGCTGTAATATAGCTCCTCCCCTAACTGTCATAGCCAGTCATTCAACCGAAAACAAGCTGAGAAAGGAGGAACCATAGGGTGCAGTGGTTACTGTAGTTTAAATTTTAAAATTACCTGCCTTAAAATGACAGGGCGGGCCGTGGACTGGATACACCACAAGAGAAATAAATTTATCAGGTAAGCATAAATTATGTTTTCTCTTGTAAGGTGTATCCAGTCCACGGATCATCCATTACTTGTGGGATACCAATACCAAAGCTAAAGTACACGGATGAAGGGAGGGACAAGGCAGGTACTTAAATGGAAGGAACCACTGCCTGTAAAACCTCTCCCCCAAATATAGGGGGGTAGTTATCAAGCCGTCAACCTCAAATACGCTGCGTATTCCGCAGCGTATTTGTGGCGAGGCTGATACGCCTTAGTTATCAAAGGCTCGAGACCGGCAAAAGTAGAATTTTGTGACGTCAGCTTCGATCCGCCGGACTCAGTCCGACACAGATCGATTCTTACGTCACTCCAGATGTTCCGCACACAAGTGCGGCACATTCTCACTACTTTTGCTAGCTATCAAAAAACTAGCAGGTACGCTCGGCACTTTTACGGCCCAGCGTACCTGGTTTTCAAAGCGCCAGCCTGGAGGCGGCGGATCCCATAGGAATCAATGGGAGTCTGACCATAGCGAAAGTACAAGTTCGCTGCTGACAGACATCCCATTCATTCCTATGGGAGCTGTCTACACCTAACACGTACCCCGAGTCTAAACACCACTAATCTGTCCCCCCTACACCGCCGCAACTAAATAAAGTTGTTACCCACTAAACCGCCGCTCCCGGAGCCCACCGCAAGCTACTCTATACATATTAACCCCTAAACCGCCGCTCCCGGAGCCCACCGCAACTATATTAAATGTATTAACCCCTAACCCGCCGCTCCCTGAACCCGCCGCAACCTATATTAAATGTATTAACCCCTATCCTGCCCCCCCTACACCGTCGCCACCTATAATACATTTATTAACCCCTAATCTGCCCCCCACTACGCCGCCGCCACTGTAATAAAATGATTAACCCCTAAACCTAACCCTAACCCTAACGCCCCCTAACTTAAATATTAATTAAATACATCTAAATAAATTAACTCTTATTAACTAAATGAATCCTATTTAAAAATAAATACTTACTTATAAAATAAACCCTAATATAGCTACAATATAAATAATAATTATATTCTAGCTATCTTAGGATTTATTTTTATTTTACAGGTACCTTTCAATTTATTTTAACCATGTACAATAACTATTAAATAGTTATTAACTATTTAATAGCTTACCTAGCTAAAATAAAGAGAAATGTACCTGTGAAATAAATCCTAACCTAAGTTACAATTACACCTAACACTACACTATACTTTAATAAATTATTCCTATTTAAAAATAAATACTTACCTGTAAAATAAACCCTAAGATAGCTACAATGTAATTAATAATTATATTATAGCTATCTTAGGATTTATATTTATTTTACAGGTAACTTTGTATTTATTTTAGCTAGTTAGAATAGTTATTAAATAGTTATTAACTATTTAATAACTACCTAGCTAAAAGAAATACAAAATTACCTGTAAAATAAATCCTAACTTAAGTTACAATTAAACCTAATACTACACTATCATTAAATTAACTAAATAAACTACCTACAAAGAACTACAATGAAATACAATTACATAAACTAACTAAAGTACAAAAAATAAAAAAAGCTAAGTTACAAAAAATAAAAAAATAAGTTACAAACATGTTAAAAATATTACAACAATTTTAAGCTACTTACACCTAATCTAAGCCCCCTAATAAAATAACAAACCCCCCCAAAATAAAAAAAATCCCTACCCTATTCTAAATTACATAAATTTCAAAGCTCTTTTACCTTACCAGCCCTTAAAAGGGCCATTTGTGGGGGCATGCCCCAAAAAGTTCAGCTCTTTTGCCTGTAAAATAAAAATACAACCCCCCCCAACATTAAAACCCACCACCCACATACCCCTAATCTAACCCAAACCCCCCTTACAAAAACCTAACACTAATCCCCTGAAGATCATCCTACCTTGAGTCGTCTTCACTCAGCCGAGCCACCGATGGAACTGAAGAGGACATCCGGAGCGGAAGAAGTTAATCCTCCAAGCGGCGCTGAAGAAATCTTCCATCCGATGAAGTCATCATCCAGGCGGCGCTGAAGAAGTCTTCGATCTGGCCGATGTCATCTTCAAAGAGGCGCTGAAGAGGTCTTCTATCCGGGCGAAGTCATCTTCCAAGCCGGGTCTTGAATCTTCCTTCCGCCGACGCGGAACCACCTTCTTCAACGACGGACTACGACGAATGACGGCTCCTTTAAGGGACGTCATCCAAGATGGCGTCCCCTCAATTCCCATTGGCTGATAGGATTCTATCAGCCAATCGGAATTAAGGTAGGAAAATCTGATTGGCTGATGGAATCAGCCAATCAGATTGAGCTCGCATTCTATTGGCTGTTCCGATCAGCCAATAGAATGCGAGCTCAATCTGATTGGCTGATTGGATCAGCCAATCGGATTGAACTTGAATCTGATTGGCTGATTCCATCAGCCAATCAGATTTTCCTACCTTAATTCCGATTGGCTGATAGAATCCTATCAGCCAATGGGAATTGAGGGGACGCCATCTTGGATGACGTCCCTTAAAGGAGCCGTCATTCGTCGTAGTCCGTCGGTGAAGAAGGTGGTTCCGCGTCGGCGGAAGGAAGATTCAAGACCCGGCTTGGAAGATGACTTCGCCCGGATAGAAGACCTCTTCAGCGCCTCTTTGAAGATGACATCGGCCGGATCGAAGACTTCTTCAGCGCCGCCTGGATGATGACTTCATCGGATGGAAGATTTCTTCAGCGCCGCTTGGAGGATTAACTTCTTCCGCTCCGGATGTCCTCTTCAGTTCCATCGGTGGCTCGGCTGAGTGAAGACGACTCAAGGTAGGATGATCTTCAGGGGATTAGTGTTAGGTTTTTGTAAGGGGGGTTTGGGTTAGATTAGGGGTATGTGGGTGGTGGGTTTTAATGTTGGGGGGGGGGTTGTATTTTTATTTTACAGGCAAAAGAGCTGAACTTTTTGGGGCATGCCCCCACAAATGGCCCTTTTAAGGGCTGGTAAGGTAAAAGAGCTTTGAAATTTATGTAATTTAGAATAGGGTAGGGATTTTTTTTATTTTGGGGGGGTTTGTTATTTTATTAGGGGGCTTAGATTAGGTGTAAGTAGCTTAAAATTGTTGTAATATTTTTAACATGTTTGTAACTTATTTTTTTATTTTTTGTAACTTAACTTTTTTTATTTTTTGTACTTTAGTTAGTTTATGTAATTGTATTTCATTGTAGTTCTTTGTAGGTAGTTAATTTAGTTAATTTAATGATAGTGTAGTATTAGGTTTAATTGTAACTTAAGTTAGGATTTATTTTACAGGTAATTTTGTATTTCTTTTAGCTAGGTAGTTATTAAATAGTTAATAACTATTTAATAACTATTCTAACTAGCTAAAATAAATACAAAGTTACCTGTAAAATAAATATAAATCCTAAGATAGCTATAATATAATTATTAATTACATTGTAGCTATCTTAGGGTTTATTTTACAGGTAAGTATTTATTTTTAAATAGGAATAATTTATTAAAGTATAGTGTAGTGTTAGGTGTAATTGTAACTTAGGTTAGGATTTATTTCACAGGTACATTTCTCTTTATTTTAGCTAGGTAAGCTATTAAATAGTTAATAACTATTTAATAGTTATTGTACATGGTTAAAATAAATTGAAAGGTACCTGTAAAATAAAAATAAATCCTAAGATAGCTAGAATATAATTATTATTTATATTGTAGCTATATTAGGGTTTATTTTAAAGGTAAGTATTTATTTTTAAATAGGATTCATTTAGTTAATAAGAGTTAATTTATTTAGATTTATTTAATTAATATTTAAGTTAGGGGGCGTTAGGGTTAGGGTTAGGTTTAGGGGTTAATCATTTTATTACAGTGGCGGCGGCGTAGTGGGGGGCAGGATAGGGGTTAATAAATTTATTATAGGTTGCGGCGGGTTCATGGAGCGGCGGTTTAGGGGTTAAACTATTTATTTAGTTGCGGAGAGGTGCAGGATCAGCAGGATAGGGGTTAATAATTTTATAATAGAGGGCGACGGTATAGGGGGGGCAGGATAGGGGTTACTAGGTATAATGTAGGTGGCAGCGGTGTCCGGGAGCGGCGGTTTAGGGGTTAATACATTTATAAGAGTTGCGGCAGGGTCTAGGAGCGGCGGTTTAGGGGTTAATACATTTATAAGAGTTGCGGCGGGGTCTAGGAGCGGCGGTTTAGGGGTTAGTAACTTTATTTAGTTGCGGGAGGCTCCGGGGGCGCCGGTATAGGGATAGAACAGTGTAGTTTAGTGTGAGTGCTTAGTGACAGGCTAGCAATAAAGCTGGGAAAAAGCCGAAGGGCAGCGAGATCGGATGAGTGATAACTGTCACAGTCCGCTGCTCATCGCCCCGCGGCTTTTTGACAGCTTTATTTGATAACTTAGACGAACGTATTCAAGGTCCGCGGCGGCGAAGGTAGGCGAGCTTAGGCGGACGTATTGGGCCGGCGAAGCCAGAAAAGTAGACGGCTTGATAACTAGCCCCCATAGTCTCCGAAGAAGCAAAAGTATCAAATTTGTAAAATTTTGAAAAAGTATGAAGCGAAGACCAAGTCTCCGTCTTGCAAATCTGTTCAACAAAAGCATCATTTTTAAAGGCCCAAGTGGAAGCCACAGCTCTAGTGGAATGAGCTGTAATCCTTTCAGGAGGCTGCTGTCCAGCAGTCTCATAGGCTAAGCGGATTATGCTTCTTAGCCAAAAAGAAAGAGAGGTTGCCGAAGCCTTTTGACCTCTCCTCTGTCCAGAGTAGACAACAAACAAAGCAGATGTTTGACAAAAATCTTTAGTAGCTTGTAAGTAAAACTTTAAAGCACGGACCATGTCCAGATTGTATAATAGACGTTCCTTCTTCGAAGAAGGATTAGGACACAAGGATGGAACAACAATCTCTTGATTGATATTCTTGCTAGATACCACCTTAGGTAAGAACCCAGGTTTGGTACGCAGGACTACCTTATCCGTATGAAAAATCAGATAAGGAGAATCACATTATAAGGCAGATAGCTCAGAGACTCTACGAGCCGAGGAAATAGCTACCAAAAAAAAAAAAGAACTTTCCAAGATAAAAGTTATGGAATGAAGAGGTTCAAACGGAACTCCTTAAGAACCAAATTTAAGCTCCATGGTGGAGAAACAGGTTTTGATTCTAACTAAAGCCTGACAAAATGCCTGAACGTCTGGAACATCTGCCAGACGCTTGTGCAAAAGAATAGACAGAGCAGAAATCTGTCCCTTTAAGGAACTAGCGGACAATCCTTTTTCCAAACCTTCTTGGAGAAAAGATAATATCCTGGGAATCCTGACCTTACTCCATGAGTAACCCTTGGATTCACACCAATAAAGATATTTACGCCATATCTTATGTTAAATTTTCCTGGTGACAAGCGTTCAAATCTCCAGGCAGTCAGCCTCAGAGAAATTAGATTTGGATGGTTGAAAGGACCCTGAAGTAGAAGGTCCTGTCTCAGAGGCAGAGACCATGGTGGAAAGGATGACATGTCCACTAGATCTGCATACCAGGTCCTGCGTGGCCACGCAGGTGCTATCAGAATCACTGATGCTCTCTCCTGCTTGATCTTGGCAATCAGTCGAGGAAGCAGAGGAAACAGTGGAAACACATAAGCCAGGTTGAAAGACCAGGGCGCTGCTAGAGCATCTATCAGTGTCGCCTTGGGATCCCTGGACCTGGATCCGTAACACGGAAGCTTGGCGTTCTGGAGAGACGCCATGAGATCCAGTTCTGGTTTGCCCCAACGATGAATCAGTTGTGCAAAAACCTCCGGATGGAGTTCCCACTCTCCCGGATGAAAAGTCTGACGACTTAGAAAATCCGCCTCCCAGTTCTCTACACCTGGGATATGGATAGCTTATAGGTGGCAAGAGTGAATCTCTGCCCAGCGAATTATTTTTGAAACTTCTAACATCGCTAGGGAACTTCTTGTTCCCCCTTGATGGTTGATGTAAGCTACAGTCGTGATGTTGTCCGACTGAAATCTGATGTACCTCAGAGTTGCTAACTGAGACCAAGCCTGATGAGCATTGAATATCGCTCTTAGTTCCAGAATATTTATTGGAAGGAGAGACTCCTCCTGAGTCCATGATCCCTGAGCCTTCAGGGAATTCCAGACTGCACCCCAACCTAGAAGTCTGGCATCTGTTGTTACAATTGTCCAATCTGGCCTACAAAAGGTCATACCTTTGGACAGATGGACCCGAGATAGCCACCAAAGAAGAGAATCCCTGGTCTCTTGGTCCAGATTCAGTTGAGGGGACAAATCTGTGTAATCCCCGTTCCACTGACTGAGCATGCATAGTTGCAGCGGTCTGAGATGTAAGCGTGCAAACGGCACTATGTCCATTGCCGCTACCATTAAGCCGATTACTTCCATAAACTGAGCCACCGAAGGGCGCGGAATGCAATGAAGAACCCGGCAGGAATTTAGAAGCTTTGATAACCTGGACTCCGTCAGGTAAATTTTCATTTCTACAGAATCTATCAGAGTCCCTAGAAAGGAAACTCTTGTGAGTGGGGATAGAGAACTCTTTTCCTCGTTCACTTTCCACCCATGCGACCTCAGAAATGCCAGTACTACGTCCGTATGAGACTTGGCAATTTGGAAGTTTGACGCCTGTATCAGGATGTCGTCTAAATAAGGGGCTACTGCTATGCCCCGCGGCCTTAGGACCGCCAGAAGCGACCCTAGAACCTTTGTAAAGATTCTTGGGGCTGTAGCTAATCCAAAGGGAAGAGCTACAAACTGGTAATGCCTGTCTAGAAAAGCAAACCTGAGAAACTGATGATGATCTTTGTGTATCGGAATGTGAAGATAAGCATCCTTTAGATCCACTGTAGTCATATATTGACCCTCCTGGATCATTGGTAGGATGGTACGAATAGTTTCCATCTTGAATGATGGAACTTTGAGGAATTTGTTTAAGATCTTTAGATCCAAAATTGGTCTGAAGGTTCCCTCTTTTTTGGGAACCACAAACAGATTTGAGTAAAAACCCTGTCCCTGTTCCTCCTTTGGAACTGGATGGATCACTCCCATAACTAGGAGGTCTCGTACACAGTGTAAGAATGCCTCTCTCTTTATCTGGTTTGCAGATAATTGTGAAAGGTGAAATCTCCCTTTTGGGGGGGAAGCTTTGAAGTCCAGGAGATATCCCTGGGATATAATTTCCAACACCCAGGGATCCTGAAAATCTCTTGCCCACGCCTGGGCGAAGAGTGAAAGTCTGCCCCCTACTAGATCCGTTACCGGATAGGGGGCCATTCCTTCATGCTGTCTTAGAGGCAGCAGTAGACTTTTTGGCCTGCTTACCTTTTTTCCAGGTCTGGATTGGTCTCCAGACCGTCTTGGATTCAGCAAAAGTTCCCTCTTGTTTAGCATTAGAGGAAGTTGATGCCGCACCTGCCTGGAAGTTTCGAAAAGCACGATAATTAGACTGTTTGGCCCTAGATTTGGACCTGTCCTGAGGAAGGGCATGACCTTTTCCTCCAGTAATATCAGCATTAATCTCCTTCAAACCAGGCCCGAATAGGGTCTGCCCCTTGAAGGGAATGTTAAGTAGCTTAGATTTTGAAGTCACGTCAGCTGACCATGATCTAAGCCATAGCGCTCTGCGCGCCTGTATAGCAAAAACAGAATTCTTAGCCGTTAGTTTAGTCAAATGAACAATGGCATCAGAATAAAAGAATTGGCTAGCTTAAGTGCTCTAAGTTTGCCAAGTATGTCATCCAATGGAGTCGCTACCTGTAAAGCCTCTTCCAGAGACTCAAACCAGTACGCCGCAGCAGCAGTGACAGGGGCAATGCATGCAAGGGGCTGTAGGATAAAACCTTGTTGAATAAATATTTTCTTAAGGTAACCTCTAATTCTTTATCCATTGGATCTAAAAAAAAAAAAAAGCACAACTGTCCTCGACAGGGATAGTAGAACGCTTTACTAGAGTAGAAACTGCTCCCTCCACCTTAGGGACTGTCTGCCATAAGTCCTGTGTGGTGGTGTCTATTGGAAACATTTTTCTAAAAATAGGAGGGGAAGAGAACGGCACACCTGGTCTATCCCATTCCTTATTAATAATTTCTGTAAACCTTTTAGGTATTTGGAAAAACATCAGTACACACCGGCACTGCATAGTATTTATCCAGTCTACACAATTTCTCTGGCACTGCAATGGTATCACAGTCATTCAGAGCAGCTAAAACCTCCCTAAGCAACACGCGGAGGTGTTCAAGCTTAAATTTAAATGTAGAAATATTAGAATCAGGTATCTTTCCTGAGTCATTAACATCACCCACTGACTGAAGCTCTCATTCCTCAGCTTCTGCATATTGTGAGGCAGTATCAGACATGGTTCTTAAAGCGTCAGTATGCTCTGCATTTTGTCTCACCCCAGAGCTATCTCGCTTACCTCTAAGTTCAGGTAGTCTGGCTAATACCGCTGACAGTGTATTATCCATGACTGCAGCCATGTCTTGTAAAGTAAACACTATGGGCGCCCTAGATGTACTTGGCGCCATTTGAGCGTGAGTCCCTTAAGCGGGAGTCAAAGGGTCTGACACGTGGGGAAAATTAGATGGCATAACTTCCCCCTCGTCAGATTCCTCCGGTGATAATTTTTTTAAAGAAAGAAAATGATCTTTATTGCATAAAATGAAATCAGTACATTTGGTACACATTCTAAGAGGGGGTTCCACCATGGCTTTTAAACATAATAAACAAGGAGTTTCTTCTATGTCAGACATGTTTATACAGACTAGCAATGAGACTAGCAAGCTTGGAAAACACTTTAAATCAAGTTAACAAGCAAATATAAAAAAACGGTACTGTGCCTTTAAGAGAAACAAATTTTGTCAGAATTTGAAAAACAGTGAAAAAATGCAGTAAATCAAACAAAATTTTTACAGTGTGTATAATAGACTAACAGAGCATTGCACCCACTTGCAAATGGATGATTAACCCCTTAGTTCAAAAAAACGGATCAAAAAAACGAAATAGACGTTTTTTAACAGTCACAACCAACTGCCACAGCAAGCTGTGGCCCTACCTTCCCCAATAAACGACTTTGGAAAGCCTTTGGGCCCTTCAGAGATGTCCTATAGCATTCAGAGGGCCTTTGAGGGAAGCTGGATGTCACAGTTTGTAATTTTAAGTGCACCAACTGTAACTATTTATACTACAACAGTGGAAAGCCTCAGGAAACTGTTTCTAGTCAAAATTTAAGCCAGCCATGTGGAAAAAACTAGGCCGCAATAAAGTTTTATCACCAAAGCATATATAAAAACGATTAAACATGCCAGCAAACGTTTTATATTGCAATTTTATAAGGGTATTACCCCTGAGAGTAAGCATGATACCAGTCGCTATTAAATCACTGTATTCAGACTTAACTTACATTAATCCGGTATCAGCAGCATTTTCTAGTGTTTTCCATCTCTAGAAAAAATTATAACTGTACATACCTGATAGCAGAATAAACTGCACGCCATTCTCTCGCTGAAGTTACCTAATCTGTGTAATCCCCTCAGACATATGTGATAACAGCAATGGATCTTAGTTACAACCTGCTAAGATCATAGAAACCTCAGGCAGATTCTTCTTCTATTTACTGCCTGAGATAAAATAGCACAACTCCGGTACTATTTAAAAATAACAAACTTTTGATTGAAGAAAATAAACTAGCTATATTTAACCACTCTCTCCTACAACGTCCTTGCTTGTTGAGAGTTGCAAGAGAATGACTGGCTATGACAGTTAGGGGAGGAGCTATATTACAGCTCTGCTGTGGGTGTCCTCTTGCAACTTCCTGTTGGGAATGAGAATATCCCAGTAATGGATGATCCGTGGACTGGATACACCTTACAAGAGAAAAAGCTCTTAAGTGTCATAATACTCAACACCTGCTCACCAATATTTCCTCTAATTTTTAATAGATCTGTGCACAATTTTTTTACCAGTGCCAAGTGACCAAAATGTGTGTGCACTTTATTTTTTAAAATGTTTTTGGAAATGTTGTAAAGGTAATAACACACATTTACAAACATTCACACCACCACACACTCGCCCTCTCATACAGGCCTGATATTCAAAACCTTGCCGCTCAGATGAGATATTCTAAGAAGTCTTGTTGGTACAGCAAGGCCCTTACAAAAAAAATTAGTAACACTCATTTTATCTTGAGAAATAATTATGTTGCTATTTAGTGTTCTTTATGTGAAACTGAGACTCTTACATTACAATTCAAGGTCTAAAAAAATCCCAAAGATTTTGTGCGATTTCTCTCCATGGCGGTGAGGTTTTGAATATCAGGCCCATATACTCTCTCTCACACACATAAACACACACAAACTCTCACACACTCACTCTCTCATAGTTATACACACACAAACTCTCACACACACATACACTAACAGAAACTATCACACACTCAACCTCTATCACACACACTAAATCTCACTCTCTCACGAATACTCACACACACAAACACACACACATACATCGTCACACACACACACTCTCACCTTCTCTCCCACACTTGCTCACTCTCACACATGCTGCCTCTATCACACACACTAAATCTCACTCTCTCACGCATACTCACAAACACACGCACAAACATACATTGTCACACACACACTCTCACCTTCTCTCCCACACACGCTCACTCTCTCAAGCATCTGTGCATATTCTTCTTTATAGTAGTGTCTATTACATACAGTTATATGAAAATTGGTGTACACTGTCCCTTTAAGGGCACATATTTGGTTAATATCCGTGTCAATATACTTTTTGCCTTGTTTTCTTTTCTTTGCACATCATTTGTTGGATAAGGTGTCAATTTGAGAAGTAAGCAAACAATTGAGGGGCAGAGAAAAAAGGAAATTTATGCTTACCTAATAAATTGATTTCTTCTACGATACGACGAGTCCACGGATTTCATCCTTACTTGTGGGATATTATCCTCCTGCTAACAGGAAGTGGTAAAGAGCACCACAGCAGAGCTGTATATATAGCTCCTCCCTTCCCTCCACCCCCAGTCATTCGACCGAAGGTTTAGGAAGAGAAAGGAAAAGCTAAAGGTGCAGAGGTGACTGAAGTTGTAAAAATAAAATATAATCTGTCTTAAAATGACAGGGAGGGCCTGGACTCGTCGTATCGTAGAAGAAATCAATTTATCAGGTAAGCATAAATTTCCTTTTCTTCTACAAGATACGACGAGTCCACGGATTTCATCCTTACTTGTGGGATACAATACCAAAGCTACAGGACACGGATGAAATGGGAGGGACAAGACAGAGACCTAAAGGGAAGGTACCACTGCTTGAAGAACCTCTCCCCCAAAAATAGCCTCAGAAGAAGCAAAAGTATCAAATTTGGAAAATTTGGAAAAAGTATGAAGAGACGACCAAGTCGCAGCCTTGCAAATCTGTTCAACAGAAGCATCGTTTTTAAAGGCCCATGTGGAGGCCACAGCCCTAGTAGAATGAGCCGTAATTCTTTCAGGAGGCTGCTGTCCAGCAGTCTCATATGCCAGGCGGATGATACTCCTCAGTCAAAATGAAAGAGAGGTAGCCGTAGCTTTCTGACCCCTACGCTTTCCAGAATAAACAATGAATAATGAAGATGATTGACGGAAATCCTTGGTTGCCTGTAAGTAAAACTTCAAGGCACGGACCCCGTCCAGATTATGTAACAGACCCTTCTTCTTAGAAGGAGGATTAGGACATAAGAAAGGAACAACAATTTCCTGATTAATATTCTTATTTGAAACAACCTTAGGAAGAAATCCAGGTTTGGTACGCAAAACCACCTTATCAGAATAAAATATAAGATAAGGCGAGTCACATTGTAACGCTGAAAGCTCCGAAACTCTTCGAGCAGAAGAAATAGCAACCAAAAACAAAACTTTCCAAGATAACAATTTAATATCTATGGAATGCATGGGTTCAAACGGAACCCCTTGAAGAACTCGAAGAACTAAATTCAAACTCCAGGGAGGAGTAATTGGTCTAAATACAGGCTTAATTCTGGAAAGAGCCTGACAAAAAGACTGAACATCTGGCACATCTGCCAAACGTTTGTGAAGCAAAATTGACAAAGCAGAAATCTGTCCCTTTAAGGAACTTGCTGATAACCCTTTCTCCAATCCTTCTTGGAGAAAAGACAGAATACTGGGAATCCTAACTTTACTCCATGAGTAACCCTTGGATTCACACCAATAAAGATATTTACGCCATATCTTATGATAGAGTGAAAGACTTACGAGCCTGTATCAAAGTATTGATGACCGAATCAGAGAAACCCCGCATAGATAAAATCAAGCGTTCAATCTCCAAGCAGTCAGCTGCAGAGAAATTAGATTTGGATGTTGGAAAGGACCTTGAATGAGAAGGTCCCGTCTCAAAGGAAGTTTCCACGGTGGCAGAGAGGACATGTCCACTAGATCCGCATACCAGGTCCTATGTGGCCACGCAGGCGCTATCAGGATTACTGAAGCTCTCTCCTGTTTGATTCGAGCAATCACGCGTGGAATGAGAGGAAACGGTGGAAACACAGAAGCTAGGCTGAACGACCAAGGCACTGCCAAAGCATCTATCAGTTCGGCCTGAGGATCCCTCGACCTGGATCCGTAACGTGGAAGCTTGGCATTCTGACGAGATGCCATCAGATCCAGTTCCGGTCTGCCCCATTGGCGAATCAATGAAGCAAACACCTCCGGATGGAGTTCCCACTCCCCCGGATGAAAAGTCTGACGACTTAGAAAATCTGCTTGCCAGTATTCGACTCCTCGGATGTAGATTGCTGACAGATAACAAGAGTGGGCCTCCACCCATCGAATTATCTTGGATACTTCTATCATCGATAAGGAACTCCTTGTTCCCCCCTGATGATTGATATATGCCACAGTCGTGATGTTGTCCGACTGGAATCTGATATATTTGGCCAAAGTCAACTGAGGCCATACCTGAAGCGCATTGAATATTGCTCTCAGTTCCAGAATATTGATTGGAAGTAGAGACTCCACCTAAATCCAAACACCCTGAGCCTTTAGGGAATTCCAGACTGCACCCCAGCCGAGAAGACTGGCGTCCGTTGTCACTATCACCCACGAGGGTCTGCGGAAACATGTCCCCTGGGACAGATGATCTGGCAACAACCACCAAAGAAGAGAGTCTCTGGTCTCTTGATCCAGATTTATCTGAGGAGATAAATTCGCATAGTCTCCATTCCACTGTCCGAGCATGCACAGCTACAGTGGTCTGAGATGAAAGCGAGCAAACAGAATGATGTGCATTGCCGCTACCATTAATCCAATGACCTCCATACACTGAGCCACTGATGGCCGAGGAATGGACTGAAGTGCTCGGCAAGTATTTAGAATCTTTGTTTTTCTCACCTCCGTCAGAAATATTTTCATGTCTACCAAGTCTATCAGAGTCCCCAAGAAAGGAACTTTTGTCCTTGGAACTAGTGAACTCTTTTCTATGTTCACCTTCCAACTGTAAGTTCTCAGGAAAGACAATACTATGTCCGTGTGAGATTTTGTCAAATGATAAGTTGACGCCTGAATCAGAATATCGTCCCGATAAGGCGCCACGGCTATGACCCGCGGTCTGAGAACCACTAGAAGAGACCCTAGAACCTTTGTAAAGATTCTGGGTGCTGTGGCCAACCCGAAGGGAAGAGCCACAAACTGATAATGTTTGTCCAGAAAGGCAAACCTTAGGAACTGATGATGATCCTTGTGGATAGGGATATGAAGGTAAGCATCCTTCAAGTCCACGGTTGTCATATATTGACCTTCCTGGATCATTGGTAAGATTGTTCGTATAGTCTCCATCTTGAATGATGGAACTCTGAGAAACTTGTTAAGACACTTGGGCCCCTAGTTATCAAGCTGTCAACCTCAAATACGCTGGAATTCCGCAGCGTATTTGTGGCGAGGCTGATTCGCCTTAGTTATCAAGCCCTGCTGCCCGGCAAAAGTAGAATATAGTGACGTAAGCTTCGATCCGCCGGACTCAGTCCGACACAGAACAATTCTTACGTCACTCCAGATGTTGCGCACACAAGTTCGGCACAATCTGACTACTTTTGCTAAATATCAAATGACTAGCAGGTACGCTCGGCACTTTTCCGGCCCAGCGTACCTGGTTTTCAATCCGCCGCCCTGGAGGCAGCGGATCCCATAGGAATCAATGGTAGTCTGACCATAGCGAAAGTTCATGTTCGCTGCTGCCCGACATCCCATTGATTCCTATGGGAAACGTCTGCACCTAACACCCTAACATGTACCCTGAGTCTAAACACCCCTAATCTGTCCCCCCTACACCGCCGCAACTAAATATATTTATTACCCCCTAAACCGCCGCTCCCGGACCCCGCCGGAACCTACATTATACATATTAACCCCTAATCTGCCACCCCCTACACTGCCGCAACTAAATAAAGTTATTCCCCCTAAACCGCCGCTCCCGGACCCCGCCGCAACTATAATAAATATGTTAACCCCTAAACCGCCGCTCCCGGACCCCGCCGCCACCTACATAATACCTATTAACCCCTATCCTGCCCCCCTACAAAGCCGCCACCTATAATACATTTATTAACCCCTATCCTGCCCCCCCTACACCGCCGCCACTATAATAAAATTATTAACCCCTAAACCTAAGTCTAACCCTAACACCCCTTAACTTAAATATTAATTAAATACATCTAAATATTATAACTCTTATTAACTAAATTATTCCTATTTAAAAATAAATACTTACCTGTAAAATAAACCCTAAGATAGCTACAATATAAATAATAATTATATTGTAGCTATCTTAGGATTTATTTTTATTTTACAGGCAAATTTCAATTTATTTTAACTAGGTACAATAGCTATTAAATAGTTATTAACTATTGAATAGCTACCTAGTTAAAATAAAGAGAAATTTACCTGTAAAATAAAAACTAACCTAAGTTACAATTACACCTAACACTACACTATCATTAACTAAATTATTCCTATTTAAAACTAAATACTTACCTGTAAAATAAATCCTAAGATAGCTACAATGTAATTAATAATTACATTGTAACTATTTTAGGATTTATATTTATTTTACAGGTAACTTTGTATTTATTTTAGCTAGTTAGAATAGTTATTAAATAGTTATTAAGTATTTAATAACTACCTAGCTAAAAGAAATTCAAAATTACCTGTAAAATAAATCCTAACCTAAGTTACAATTAAACCTAACACTACACTATCATTAAATTAATTAAATAAATTACCTACAAATAACTACAATTAAATACAATTAAATAAACTAACTAAAGTACCAAAAATAAAAAAAAAATAAGTTACAAAAAATAAAAAAAAATAAGTTACAAACATTTCAAAAATATTACAACAATTTTAAACTACTTACACCTAATCTAAGCCCCGTAATAAAATAACAAAGCCCCCCAAAATAAAACAATGCCCTACCCTATTCTACATTAAAAAGTTAACAGCTCTATTACCTTACCAGCCCTTAAAAGGGCCTTTTGCGGGGCATGCCCCAAAGAAATAAACTCTTTTACCTGTAAAATAAAAATACAACCCCCTCAACATTAAAACCCACCACCCACATACCCCTACTCTAACCCAAACCCCCCTTAAATAAACCTAACACTACCCCCCTGAAGATTATCCTACCTTTAGCCGTCTTCAGCCAGCCAACCACCAATGGAACAGAAGAGGACATCCGCAGCGACCGAAGTCATCATCCAAGGGGTGCTGAAGAAGTCTTCCATCCGATTGGAGTCATCATCCAAGGGGCACTGAAGAAGTCTTCCATCCAATTGAAGTCATCATCCAAGGGGCGCTGAAGAAGTCTTCCATACGATTGAAGTCATCATCCAGGCGGCGTCTTCAATCTTCATCCATCCATCCGGAGCGGAGTCATCTTCAAACGAACCGACGTGGAGCCATCTTCTTCCACCAACGACTTCCCGACGAATGACGGTTCCTTTAAGTGATGTCATCCAAATGGCGTCTCTCGAATTCCGATTGGCTGACAGGATTCTATCAGCCAATCGGAATTAAGGTAGGAAAAATCTGATTGGCTGATTTAATCAGCCAATCAGATTGAAGTTCAATCTGATTGGCTGATCCAATCAGCCAATCAGATTCAGCTCACATTCTATTGGCTGATCGGAACAGCCAATAGAATGCAAGCTCAATCTGATTGGCTGATTAAATCAGCCAATCAGATTTTTCCTACCTTAATTCCGATTGGCTGATAGAATCCTATCAGCCAATCGGAATTCGAGGGACGCCATCTTGGATGACGTCACTTAAAGAACCGTCATTTTCTCGGGAGGTCGTCGGTGGAAGAAGATGGCTCCGCGTCGGCTCGTCTGAAGATGGCTCCACTCCGGATGGATGAAGATTGAAGACGCCGCCTGGATGATGACTTCAATCGGATGGAAGACTTCTTCAGCGCCCCTTGCATGATGACTTTGGCGGCTGCGGATGTCCTCTTCTGTTCCATCGGTGGTCAGCTGGCTGATTGACGGCTAAAGTTAGGATGATCTTCAGGGGGGTAGTGTTAGGTTTATTTAAGGGGTTTTGGGTTAGATTAGGGGTATGTAGGTGGTGGGTTTTAATGTTGGGGGGGTTGTATTTTTATTTTACAGGCAAAAGAGCTGATTTCTTTGGGGCATGTCCCGCAAAAGGCCCTTTTAAGGGCTGGTAAGGTAATAGAGCTGTTAACTTTTTAATGTAGAATAGGGTAGGGCATTTTTTTATTTTGGGGGGCTTTGTTATTTTATTAGGGGCTTAGATTAGGTGTAAATAGTTTAAAATTGTTGTAATATTTTTGAAATGTTTGTAACTTATTTTTTTTTATTTTTTGTAACTTAGTTTTTTTTATTTTTGGTACTTTAGTTAGTTTATTTAATTGTATTTAATTGTAGTTATTTGTAGGTAATTTATTTAATTAATTTAATGATAGTGTAGTGTTAGGTTTAATTGTAACTTAGGTTAGGATTTATTTTACAGGTAATTTTGTATTTCTTTTAGCTAGGTAGTTATTAAATAGTTAATAACTATTTAATAACTATTCTAACTAGCTAAAATAAATACAAAGTTACCTGTAAAATAAATATAAATCCTAAAATAGCTACAATGTAATTATTAATTACATTGTAGCTATCTTAGGGTTTATTTTACAGGTAAGTATTTAGTTTTAAATAGGAATAATTTAGTTAATGATAGCGTAGTGATAGGTGTAATTGTAACTTAGGTTAGTTTTTATTTTACAGGTAAATTTGTCTTTATTTTAACTAGGTAGCTATTAAATAGTTAATAACTATGTAATAGCTATTGTACCTAGTTAAAATAAATTGACATTTGCCTGTAATATAAAAATAAATCCTAAGATAGCTACAATATAATTATTATTTATATTGTAGCTATATTAGGGTTTATTTTAAAGGTAAGTATTTAGTTTTAAATAGGATTAATTTAGTTAATAAGAGTTATAATATTTAGATGTATTTAATTAATATTTAAGTTAGGGGGGTGTTAGGGTTAGGGTTAGACTTAGGTTTAGGGGTTAATAATTTTATTATAGTGGTGGCGGTGTGGGGGGGCAGGATAGGGGTTACTAAATGTATTATAGGTGGCGACGGTGTAGGGGGGCAGATTAGGGGTTAATAAGTTTAATATAGGTGGCGGCGGAGTCCGGGAGCAGCGGTTTAGGGGTTAAACAATTTATTTAGTTGCGGCGGGGTCTGGGATCGGCAGGATAGGGGTTAATAAATTTATTATAGGTGGCGGCGGTATGGGGGGGCAGGATAGGGGTTACTAGGTATAATGTAGGTGGCGGTGGGCTCCGGGAGTAGTGGTTTAGGGGTTAATACATTTATTATAGGTGCGGCAGGGTCTAGGAGCAGCGGTTTAGGGGTTAATAACTTTATTTAGTTGCGGGGGGCTCCGAGGGCACCGGTATAGGGGGTAGAACAGTGTAGTTTAGTGTGGGTACTTAGTGACAGGCTAGCAATAAAGATGGGAAAAAGCCGAAGAGCAGCGAGATCGGATGAGTGATAACTATCACAATCCGCAGCTCATCGCCCCGTACTTGGTGCACGGTTTTTTGACAGCTTTATTGATAACTTTGGCGAGATTATTCAGGTCCGCGGCGGCGATTGTAGGCGAGCTTAGGCGGGCGTATTGGGCCGGCGAAGGCAGGTAAGTAGACACGTTGATAACTAGGCCTCTTGAGATCTAAAATGGGTCTGAAAGTTCCTTCTTTTTTGGGAACCACGAAAAAAGATTTGAGTTAAACCCCTGCCCCGTTCCAGTTTTGGAATGGGACAAATTACTCTCATGGTAGAGAGGTCTTTTACACAGCGTAAGAACTCCTCTCTTTGTATCTGGTCTACAGATAATCGTGAAAGATGAAATCTCCCTCTTGGGAGAAAATCCTTGAATTCCAGTTGATACCCGTGGGTCACGATTTCCAGTGCCCAAGGGTCCTGAACGCAAAGAAAGAAAGTCTGCCCCCTACTTGATCCGATCCCGGATCGGGGGCCGCCCCTTCATGCTGTCTTTGTAGCAGCAGCAGACTTCTTGGATTGTTTACCTTTATTCCAAGCCTGGTTGGGTCTCCAGACTGACTTGGATTGAGCAAAATTCCCTTCCTGCTTAGTGGAGGAAGAGGAAGCAGAGGGTCCTCCTTTAAAGTTTCGAAAGGAACGAAAATTATTTTGTTTACCCCTCATCTTATCCTGAGGTAGGGCATGGCCTTTACCTCCAGTAATGTCAGAAATGATGTCCTTTAATTCAGGCCCGAATAGGGTCTTACCTTTAAAAGGAATAGCTAAAAGCTTAGATTTTGATGACACATCAGCAGACCAAGATTTGAGCCATCACGCTCTACGCGCTAGAATGG
Organism: Bombina bombina; assembly: GCF_027579735.1. Classification (NCBI taxonomy): domain Eukaryota; kingdom Metazoa; phylum Chordata; class Amphibia; order Anura; family Bombinatoridae; genus Bombina; species Bombina bombina. Next base: position 1,110,362,332 of record NC_069502.1, on the reverse strand, counting down.
CAAATCCTGCATTTTTCGCCGCTAATTTAGCAATTTGAAAAGCAGCATCAGTAATAAAAGAATTAACTAGCTTGAGAGCCTTAATTCTATCCAAAATGTCATCTAATGGAGTCTCAACCTTCAGAGACTCCTCTAGGGCATCAAACCAAAAAGGTTGTAAAAGGAAACCCTAATGAATAAATAATTTCTTTAGAAGACCCTCTAACATTTTATCCATAGCGTCTTTGAAAGCACAACTGTCCTCAATAGGTATAGTTTTACGCTTAGCCAGGGTAGAAATAGCTCCCTCCACCTTAGGGACCGTTTGCCAAGAGTCCCGAATGGTGTCTGAAATGGGAAACATTTTCTTAAAATTAGGAGGGGGAGAGAACGGTATACCTGGTCTATCCCATTCCTTTTTCTACAATTTCCTATTTTTTATAGGAACCGTAAAAACATCAGTGTAAGTAGGTACCTCTAGATATTTGTCCATCTTACACAATTTCTCTGGTGGTATCACAATAGGGGTCACAATCATCCAGAGTCGCTAAAACCTCCCAAAGTAACAGGTGGAGGTGTTCAAGCTTAAATTTAAAGGACGTCACATCCGAATCTGTCTGAGGTAACACATTTCCTGAGTCTGAAAGTTCTCCCTCAGGCAGCAATTCCCTGACCCCCAACTCAGAGCACTGTGAGGGTACATCGGAAATAGCCAATAAAGCATCAGAGGATTCAGTATTCACATTAATACCTGACCTACTGCATTTACCCTGTAACACTGGTAATTTAGATAATACCTCTGTAAGGGTAGTTGACAATAACTGCAGCCATCTCCTGCAGAGTAAAATAATTAGATGCACTAGAGGTACTTGGCATCGCTTGTGTAGGCGTTAAAGGTTGTGACACTTGGGGAGAATTGGATGGCATATCCTGATTCTCTTCTGACTGAGAATCATCCTTAGGCACACTTTCTTTACCTAAAATATGCTTTTTACAATGTAAGGCCCTTTCAGTACAAGAGGTACACAATGTAAGAGAGGGTTCCACAATGGCTTCCAAACACATAGAGCAATTAGTTTCCTCAATGTCAGACATGTTGAACAGACTAGTAATAACCACAATAGTCGTTAAACACTTTATTTATTGATTTAAACAATTTTTTTAAAAACGTGTACTGCGCCTTTAAGGAATAAAAAAGCGCACAATTTTTCCCCAACTGCCTAAAAACGTTAAAAAACGCTATCTAATCAGCTCCACATATACAATAGTGCCCAAAATGATTGCACCCTAAGAGCAAAGGGTGAAATTAACCTTTAAAAGATATTTATAGCAAAATATTTAATTAATTTAAAAAAACGACCCCTGCACCAAGGGTACTGCAAAATGACTCGACAACGATCCGGTTAACAGAACATCAGTTTAGGCCTTCTCAGCCAGAGTAAACTGCGCATCTGAGCACGCAAAAATAGGCCCCGCCCATCATGGACGACGTTCGCCTTAGCCTGTACAACCGCATGGGAAGCGGTTTAGCAATAAGTCATGTGGTCCCCTAAACACAACCTCATTAAACAGCCATATAATTATTTATTATCTTCCAAATAAAAACAAAACCGTTAAGCTGCCTCTCCCAGTGTCTCTGATATATGCTGCAATAAGCCCTTTGCGGCATTAAGCCCAGTACTATGTCAATAAATAATACACACAGGATTTTCAGTAATACCCTTTGTTTTTTACAGGTCTACTGCTTACCCCTTCCCTTGCAGGGAAAAAATGTCAGCCAGTTCTGATATACTAAGTCTCAGATATAAAGGACTGAACATACCTCAATGCTGCTTGTAGCATGAAACAGTTCTCCACACTGAAGATTTCTCTTGTACTACCTTCAGAAGCTCTGTGGGAACCAACATGGATCTTAGTTACATCCGCTAAGATCATCAACCTCAGGGCAGAATTCTTCTCCATATCTTTCCTGAGGAAAATAGTACTCACCGGCACCATTTAAAAATAAAAAACTTCTTGATTGAAGAAACTAAAACTAACACCTCACTTTACCTCTTCCTAGTACTAAACACAGGCAAAGAGAATGACTGGGGGTGGAGGGAAGGGAGGAACTATATATACAGCTCTGCTGTAGTGCTCTTTGCCACTTCCTGTTAGCAGGAGGATAATATCCCACAAGTAAGGATAAAATCCGTGGACTCTTATCTTGTAGAAGAAAAACAAAATAAAACAAAAGCAAATTAACAACATGACATAAAAAAGAACCAGGCATCTTTAGTTTACATATTGATTAGCAAGCAACACTATTTTGCTTATAAATGACTATAAAACCTTAATTTTTCAATAAAAATGTATTTAACACTACAGAATCTTATTGTACATGTTTCTCAATTACCAATACACTCTAGGAGCATAAACATACAAACCACAAAATAGTTAAAATAAAATTAGCTGCCTGTGTTGTGGTTACATAGTAGACACTAGCCAGTTCTTAGGTCTTCTGACACAACATTGTCATCTTTTCTTGGGCAGTCAGTCTAGCTGTGGTACGTTTAACATATGAAGCAGTGTAAGCATGGAGAAACCTGAAAAGTGCTGACTTTATAGCAGTATGATTTGTGTATTAAAGCAGTAAAGGTAGTACAATGCACACACTGCTGCATTTGTTATTCATTTAGATAAGTGACTGTCCAGGCAAACATGAGGGATGTGGCATTGACTAGGTCAATCCTGACATCCTGCAGCCTGTCATATTACATCACATAGCTATTCTGTAGTACATAACAGAACACTAAGAACAGTTATAGTTAGAGTACATAATACAAACAAGTGAACTCAACACATACAAAGCTAATTGAAATTAAATTAACTGGCCAGTTCTTACCACATTGTCCATGTTTTCTTGGGCATTCAGTCTAGCTGTGGTATGAGTAACATATGAAGCAGAGTGCATAGAGAAACCTGAAAAGTGCTGACTGTCCAGCAACATTATTTGTGTTTCTAAGTGCAGTAAAGGTAGTACAATGCATACTGCCTTATGTGTTAGTCAATTAGCTGATTGACTGTCAAGGAAAACATAGGGAGTGTGTCATTGACTCTCATCCTCCCTCTCTGCCTCCATTTTCATGACAGAGATTTTTTTTTTAAATCGCGGGGATTAATGCAGCCCTTTTATATATATATATATATATATATATATATAAATACTTTTTTGTAAAATATATATCTATATATATTCTACATATAACTATATACAGAAATATATATTTTAAAATGAAAAGAACATGGGAATTTAAAGTATTTCTATTTAAAAAAAATTAAAACATATTAAAAGTGATTAAAAATTATCGGCTAGATTACGAATTTTGTCGGTAAAAACTTGCGGGGCTAACGCTCCTTTTTTTCCCAGCGCTCCCTTTAAACAACGCTAGTATTACGAGTTTTCTGAATGGCTGCGTTAGCCTCAGAAAAGTGAGCGTTGAGCAACATTTTGCTCCACTTCTAACCTCAATACCAACGTTGCTTACGGTAGCGGTAAGCTGGAAAAACGTGCTCATGCACGATTTCCCCATAGGATACAATGGGGCTGAGCTGGCTGAAAAAAACCTAACACCTGCAAAAAAGCAGCGTTCAGCTCTTAACACAGCCCCATTGTTTCCTATGGGGAAACACTTTCAAAGTCTACACCTAACACCCTAACATGAACCCCGAGTCTAAACACCCCTAACCTTACACTCATTAACCTCTAATCTGCCGCCCCCAACATCGTCGCCACCTGCATTATACTATTAACCCCTAATCTGCCGCTCCGGACACCGCCGCCACTTACATTATCCCTATGAACCCCTAATCTGCTGCCCCCAACATCACCTACATTATATTTATTAACCCCTAATCTGCCGACCAGACATAGCCGCCACTATAATAAATGTATTAACCCCTAAACCTCCGCAATCCAGCCTCGCAAACACTATAATAAATTTTAGTAACCCCTAATCTGTCCCCCCAACATCGCCGCCACCTACCTACAATTATTAATCCCTAATCTCCTGCCCCCAATGTCACAGTTACTATAATAAAGTTATTAACCCCTAATGTCTAACCCTAACACCCCCCTAAATTAAATATAATTTAAATAAAACAAAATAAAATGTCTAAAATTAAATAAATGAGTCCTATTTAAAACTAAATACTTACCTATAAAATAAACCCTAATATAGCTACAATATAACTAATAGTTACATTGTAGCTATTTTAGGATTTATATTTATTTTACAGGCAACTTTGTATTTATTTTAACTAGGTACAATAGCTATTAAATAATTAATAACTATTTAATAGCTACCTAGTTAAAATAATTACAAAATTACCTGTAAAATAAATCCTAACCTAAGTTACAAATACACCTAACACTACACTATCAATAAATTAATTAAATAAATTACCTACAATTATCTAAACTAAAATACAATTAAATAAACTAAACTATAGTACAAAAAAAACAAACACTAAATTACAAAAAAAAAAAAATATTACAAGAATTTTAATCTAATTACACCTAATTTAAGCACCCTAATAAAATAAAAAAGCCCCCCAAAATAATAAAATTCCCTACCCTATACTAAATTACAAAAACATAATTTATGCTTACCTGATAAATTTATTTCTCTTGTAGTGTATCCAGTCCACGGATCATCCATTACTTATGGGATATTCTCCTTCCCAACAGGAAGTTGCAAGAGGATCATCCAAAGCAGAGCTGCTATATAGCTCCTCCCCTAACTGCCATATCCAGTCATTCGACCAAAACAAACAGAGAAAGGAGAAACCATAGGGTGCAGTGGTGACTGTAGTTTAATTAAATTTTAGACCTGCCTTAAAATGACAGGGCGGGCCGTGGACTGGATACACTACAAGAGAAATAAATTTATCAAGTAAGCATAAATTATGTTTTCTCTTGTTAAGTGTATCCAGTCCACGGATCATCCATTACTTATGGGATACCAATACCAAAGCTAAAGTACACGGATGATGGGAGGGACAAGGCAGGGATTAAGGGGAAGGAACCACCGCCTGAAGTACCTTTCTCCCAAAAACAGCCTCCAAAGAAGCAAAAGTATCAAATTTGTAAAATTTTGAAAAAGTGTGAAGCGAAGACCAAGTCGCGGCCTTGCAAATCTGTTCAACAGAGGCCTCATTTTTAAAGGCCCAGGTGGAAGCCACAGCTATAGTAGAATGAGCTGTAATTCTTTCAGGGGGCTGCTGTCCAGCAGTCTCATAGGCTAGGCGTATAATACTCCGAAGCCAAAAGGAAAGAAAGGTTGCCGAAGCTTTTTGACGTCTCCTCTGTCCAGAATAAACGACAAACAGGGAAGATATTTGACGAAAATCTTTAGCAGCTTGTAAGTAAAACTTCAAGGCACGGATTTCGTCCAGATTATGTAAAAGACGTTCCTTCTTTGAAGAAGGATTAGGACACAATGATGGAACAACAATCTCTTGATTGATATTCTTGTTAGAAACCACCTTAGGTAAAAACCCAGGTTTGGTACGCAGAACTACCTTGTCTGCATGAAAAATCAGATAAGGAGAATCACATTGTAAGGCAGATAGCTCAGAGACTCTCCGAGCGGAGGAAATAGCCATCAAAAACAGAACTTTCCAAGATAAAAGCTTAATATCAATGGAATGAAGGGGTTCAAACGGAACTCCTTGAAGAACTTTAAGAACCAAGTTTAAGCTCCATGGGGGAACAACAGGTTTAAACACAGGCTTAATTCTAACCAAAGACTGACAAAATGCCTTGACGTCTGGAACTTCTGCCAGACGCTTGTGCAAAAGAATAGACAGAGCAGAAATCTGTCCCTTTAAGGAACTAGCTGATAATCCTTTGTCCAAACCCTCTTGGAGAAAGGACAATATCCTAGGAATCCTAACCTTACTCCATGAGTAATTCTTGGATTCACACCAGTAAAGATATGTACGCCATATCTTGTGATAGATTTTCCTGGTAACAGGCTTTCGTGCCTGTATTAAGGTATCAATGACTGACTCGGAGAAGCCACGCTTTGATAGAATCAAGCGTTCAATCTCCTTGCAGTCAGTCTCAGAGAAATTAGATTTGGATGATTGAAAGGACCTTGTATTAGAAGGTCCTGTCTTAGAGGCAGAGTCCATGGTGGAAAGGATGACATGTCCACTAGGTCTGCATACCAGGTCCTGCGTGGCCACGCAGGCGCTATTAGAATCAGCGATGCTCTCTCCAGTTTGATTTTGGCAATCAGTCGAGGGAGCAGAGGAAACGGTGGAAACACATAAGCCAGGTTGAAGAACCAAGGCGCTGCTAGAGCATCTATCAGCGTCGCTTCTGGGTCCCTGGACCTGGATCTGTAACAAGGAAGCTTGGCGTTCTGGCGAGACGCCATGAGATCCAACTCTGGTTTGCCCCAACGATGAATCAATTGAGCAAACACCTCCGGATGGAGTTCCCACTCCCCCGGGTGAAAAGTCTGACGACTTAGAAAATCCGCCTCCCAGTTCTCCATGCCTGGGATATGGATTGTTGACAGGTGGCAAGAGTGAGTCTCTGCCCAGCAAATTATTTTTGAGACTTCTAACATCACTAGGGAACTCCTGGTTCCCCCTTGATGGTTGATGTAAGCCACAGTCGTGATATTGTCCGACTGAAATCTGATGAACCTCAGTGTTGCTAACTGAGGCCAAGCCAGAAGAGCATTGAATATTGACTGAAATAAACTCCAGAATATTTATCGGAAGGAGTTTCTCCTCCGATCCCTGTGCCTTCAGGGAGTTCCAGACTGCACCCCAACCTAGAAGGCTGGCATCTGTTGTTACAATTGTCCAATCTGGCCTGCGAAAGGTCATACCCTTGGACAGGTGGACCCGAGACAACCACCAGAGAAGGGAATCTCTGGTCTCTTGATCCAGATTTAGCAGAGGGGACAAATCTGTGTAATCCCCATTCCACTGACTTAGCATGCATAATTGCAGCGGTCTGAGATGTAGGCGCGCAAATGGCACTATGTCCATTGCCGCTACCATTAAGCCGATCACCTCCATACACTGAGCCACGAAGGGCGTGGAATGGAATGAAGAATACGGCAAGCATTTAGAAGCTTTGATAACCTGGACTCCGTCAGGTAAATTTTAATCTCTACAGAATCTATAAGAGTCCCTAAGAAGGAGACTCTTGTGAGTGGGGATAGAGAACTCTTTTCCTCGTTCACTTTCCACCCGTGCAATCTCAGAAATGCCAGAACTATCCCTGTATGAGACTTGGCAATTTGAAAGATTGACGCCTGTATCAGGATGTCGTCTAGATACGGAGCCACCGCTATGCCTCGCGGTCTTAGAACCGCCAGAAGTAAGCCCAGAACCTTCATAAAGATTCTCGGGGCTGTAGCCAACCCGAAGGGAAGAGCTACAAATTGGTAATGCCTGTCTAGAAAGGCAAACCTTAGGAACCGATGATGATCTTTGTGAATCGGTATGTGAAGGTAGGCATCCTTTAAGTCCACTGTGGTCATGTACTGACCCTCTTGGATCATGGGTAGGATGGTCCGAAGAGTTTCCATTTTGAAAGATGGAACTCTGAGGAATTTGTTTAAGATCTTTAGATCCAAAATTGGTCTGAAGGTTCCCTCTTTTTTGGGAACCACAAACAGATTTGAATAAAAACCCTGTCCTTGTTCCGTCCGCGGAACTGGATGGATCACTTCCATTACTAGGAGGTCTTGCACACAGTGTAGGAATGCCTCTTTCTTTATCTGATTTGCAGATAACCTTGAAAGATGAAATCTCCCTTGTGGAGGGGAAGCTTTGAAGTCCAGAAGATATCCCTGAGATATGATCTCCAACGCCCAGGGATCCTGAACATCTCTTGCCCACGCCTGGGCGAAGAGAAAAAGTCTGCCCCCTACTAGATCCATCGCCGGATAGGGGGCCGTTCCTTCATGCTGTCTTAGAGGCAGCAGCAGGCTTTCTGGCCTGCTTGCCTTTGTTCCAGGACTGGTTAGGTTTCCAGGCCTCTTGTTTTGAAGCGGAGGAAGTTGATGCTGCACCTGCCTTGGAATTTCGAAAGGCACGAAAATTAGACTGTTTGGCCTTTGATTTGGCCCTGTCCTGAGGAAGGGTATGACCCTTACCTCCAGTAATGTCAGCAATAATTTCTTTCAAACCAGGCTGAATAAGGTCTGCCCCTTGAAAGGAATGTTGAGTAATTTAGACTTTGAAGTCACATCAGCTGACCAGGATTTGAGCCATAGCGCCCTACGTGCCTGGATGGCAAATCCGGAATTCTTAGCCGTTAGTTTAGTCAAATGAACAATGGCATCAGAAACAAATGAGTTAGCTAGCTTAAGAGTTCTAAGCTTGTCAACAATTTCAGTCAATGGAGCTGTATGGATGGCCTCTTCCAGGGCCTCAAACCAGAATGCCGCCACAGCAGTGACAGGCGCAATGCATGCAAGGGGCTGTAAAATAAAACCTTGTTGAATAAACATTTTCTTAAGGTAACCCTCTAATTTTTTATCCATTGGATCTGAAAAAGCACAACTATCCTCAACCGGGATAGTGGTACGCTTTGCTAAAGTAGAAACTGCTCCCTCCATCTTAGGGACAGTCTGCCATAAGACCCGTGTAGTGGCATCTATTGGAAACATTTTTCTAAATATAGGAGGTGGGGAAAAGGGCACACCGGGCCTATCCCACTCCTTACTAATAATTTCTGTAAGCCTTTTAGGTATTGGAAAAACATCAGTACTCACCGGCACTGCATAGTATTTATCCAGCCTACACAATTTCTCTGGCACTGCAATTGTGTCACAGTCATTCAGAGCAGCTAATACCTCCCCAAGCAATACACAGAGGTTCTCAAGCTTAAATTTAAAATTAGAAATCTCTGAATCAGGTCTCCCTGAATCAGAGACGTCACCCACAGACTGAAGCTCTCCTTCCTCAGGTTCTGCATATTGTGACGCAGTATCAGACATGGCTCTTACAGCATCTATGCGCTCTGTATCTCGTCTAACCCCAGAGCTATCGTGCTTGCCTCTCAATTCAGGCAATCTGGATAATACCTCTGACAGGGTATTATTCATGAATGCAGCCATGTCCTGCAAAGTAATCGCTATGGGCGTCCCTGATGTACTTGGCGCCATATTAGCGTGCGTCCCTTGAGCGGGAGGCGAAGGGTCCGACACATGGGGAGAGTTAGTCGGCATAACTTCCCCCTCGACAGACCCCTCTGGTGACAATTATTTTATAGATAAAGACTGATCTTTACTGTTTAAGGTGAAATCAATGCATTTAGTACACATTCTCCTATGGGGCTCCACCATGGCTTTTAAACATAATGAACAAGAATCCTCTGTTTCAGACATGTTTGTAAAGACTAGCAATGAGACTAGCAAGCTTGGAAAACACTTTAAAGCAAGTTAACAAGCAATATAAAAAAACGTTACTGTGCCTTTAAGAGAAACAAATTTTGACAAAATTTGAAATAACAGTGAAAAAAGGCAGTTACACTAACAAAATGTTTACAGTGTATGTAACAAGTCAGCAGAGCATTGCACTCACTTGCAAATGGATGATTAACCCCTTAATAACAAAAACAGAATAATAAATGACAAAAACGTTTTTTAAACACAGTCACAACAACTGCCACAGTCTACTGTGATTGTTACCCTCCTCAAACACGACTTTGAAGCCTTTTGAGCCCTTCAGAGATGTCCTATATCATGCAGAGGGAAGCTGAATGTCTCTGTCAGTATTTTTAGCTGCACAGAAAAGCCCTAAAATAGGCCCTTCCCACTCATATTGCAACAGTGGAAAGCTTCAGGAAACTGTCTCTAGGCAGAAATCAAACCAGCCATGTGGAAAAAAACTAGGCCCCAATAAGTTTTGTCACCAAACATATATAAAAACGATTAACATGCCAGCAAACGTTTCATGTTACATTTTTATAAGAGTATTCATCTCTATTAATAAGCCTGATACCAGTAGCTATAACTGCATTTAAGGCTTTACTTACATTAATCCGGTATAAGCAGCATTTTCTAGCAAATTCCATCCCTAGAAAAATATTAACTGCACATACCTTATTGCAGGAAAACCTGCACGCCATTCCCTCTCTGAAGTTACCTCACTCCTCAGAATATGTGAGAACAGCCATGGATCTTAGTTACTTCTGCTAAGATCATAGAAAATGCAGGCAGATTCTTCTTCTAAATACTGCCTGAGATAAACAGCACACTCCGGTACCATTTAAAAATAACAAACTTTTGATTGAAGAAATAAACTAAGTATAAAACACCACTCTCCTCTTACGACCTCCATCTTTGTTGAGGGTTGCAAGAGAATGACTGGATATGGCAGTTAGGGGAGGAGCTATATAGCAGCTCTGCTGTGGGTGATCCTCTTGCAACTTCCTGTTGGGAAGGAGAATATCCCATAAGTAATGGATGATCCGTGGACTGGATACACTTAACAAGAGAAAGTAATCAGCTCTTTTACCAGCCCTTAAAAGGGCTTTTTGCGGGGCATTGCCCCAAAGTAATCAGCTCTTTTACCTGTAAAAAAAAAATAGAAGAGCCCCCCCCCCCCCCCAACATTACAACCCACCCCCCACACACCCCTACTCTAAAACCCACCTGATCCCCCCTTAAAAATACAATGCAAGGTCAATACTATTGGCTCATCCAATCGGATTGAACTTCAATCCGATTGGCTGATTAAATCAACCAATCAGATTTTTCCTACCTTAATTCCGATTGGCTGATAGAATCCTATCAGCCAATCGGAATTCGAGGGACGCCATCTTGGATGACGTCATTTAAAGGAACCTTCATTAATCGTTAGTCCGTCGGCCGAGGAGGATGTTCCGTGTCGGAGGTCTTGAACATGGAGACGCGGATGGATGAAGACTTCTGCCGGATGGAGGACCTCTTCTGCCCCGCTTGGATGAAGACTTCTGCCAGATGGAGGACCTCTTCTGTCCCGCTTGGATGAAGAATTCGGCCCGGCTGGGTGAACACGGCTCAAGGTAGGGTGATCTTCAGGGGGTTAGTGTTAGGTTTTTTTAAGGGAGGATCGGGTGGGGTTTAGAGTAGGGGTGTGTGGGTGGTGGGTTGTAATGTTGGGGGGTCTTGTATTTTTTTTTTTTACATGTAAAAGAGCTGATTACTTTTGTAATTTAGTATAGGGTAGGGAATTTTATTATTTTCGGGGGCTTTTTTATTTTATTAGGGGGCTTAGATTAGGTGTAATTAGATTAAAATTCTTGTAATATTTTTTTATTTTTTGTAATTTAGGGTTTGTTTTTTTTGTACTATAGTTTAGTTTATTTAATTGTATTTTAGTTTAGATAATTGTAGGTAATTTATTTAATTAATTTATTGATAGTGTAGTGTTAGGTGTATTTGTAACTTAGGTTAGGATTTATTTTACAGGTAATTTTGTAATTATTTTAACTAGGTAGCTATTAAATAGTTATTAACTATTTAATAGCTATTGTACCTAGTTAAAATAAATACAAAGTTGCCTGTAAAATAAAAATAAATCCTAAAATAGCTAAAATGTAACTATTAGTTATATTGTAGCTATATTAGGGTTTATTTTATAGGCAAGTATTTAGTTTTAAATAGAATTAATTTATTTAATTTTAGACATTTTATTTTGTTTTATTTAAATTATATTTAACTTAGGGGGGTGTTAGGGTTAGACTTAGGTTTAGGGGTTAATAACTTTATTATAGTAGCGGCGACATTGGGGGCGGGAGATTAGGGGTTAATAATTATAGGTAGGTGGCGGCGACGTTGGGGGTCAGATTAGGGGTTAATAAAATTTGTTATAAATGTTTGTGAGGCAGGAGTGCAGCAGTTTAGCGGTTAATACATTTATTATAGTGGCGGTGATGTCAGGTCGGCAGATTAGGGGTTAATAATTGTAGATAGGTGGCGGCGACGTTGGGGGGCAGATTAGGAGTTAATAAATATAATATCAGGTCAGCAGATTAGGGGTTAATAATTGTAGATAGATGGCGGCGATGTTAGGGGCAGCAGATTAGGGGTTCATAAGTATAACGTAGGTGGCGGTGATGTCCGGTCGGCAGATTAGGGGTTAAATAATTTTATTATAGTGTTTGCGATGTGGGGGGGCCTCGGTTTAGGGGTTCATAGGTAGTTTATGGGTGTTAGTGTACTTTGTAGCACTGTAGTTAAGAGCTTTATGTTCCGGCGTTAGCCCATAAAACTCTTAACTACTGACTTTTTTATGCGGTAGGAGTCTTGACAGGTGAGGGTCTACCACTCACTTCTTTCAAGACTCGTAATACCGGCGTTAGGAAAATCCCATTAAAAAGATAGGATACGCAATTGACGTAAGGAGATTTACGGCAGCCAAAAGTCGCGGAAGAAAAGTGAGCGGTAGACCCTTTCCTGTCTGACTCGTAATACCAGCGGGCGTTAAAAAGCAGCATTAGGACCCTTTAACGCTGCTTTTTAAGGCTAACACAGAACTTGTAATCTAGGCGTATATGTTTCAAGGTATTTGATATGAAAGGGCTCAAAAGTGCCTATATATGTGTATTTATGTATGTACTGTATATGTGCATATAAAGACATATATATATATATATATATATATATATATATATATATATATATATATATATTATATATATATATATATATATATATATACACACATACATACAGTATATACACACATTGGAGCCCTTCCCACCATATGCCTTTTTAATCCTTTTAAAACATTTTTATCAATATAAATATGATGGGTGTTTTTTTACTTAAAAATGCCTATATATGGGAGACTTCCGGTGGGCGGGCCTGAGGAGCGGCAGCATTAGGAGAGAGCTCCGTGTCCAAGGGAGCTAAAAAGCCTATCTGACCGTTCTCTTGAGGGGCCCCACGCAGATGTCTTGTTGGGTAATCACCCCTAAGCCACCCCAACTGTCTCAGCAGCGTGAAGGGTACATTACATCAACCCTTGTCCCCGGAGGGATAGAAGAAGCGTGACCGTTACTACCCGGCGCCATCTTGGAAAGCAGTAAGGTGCCTGCTTCTGGAGCTCACGGTACACTCACAGTGCACAAGAGCAGTGCGGGCTTTGCAGCCACAGGAGATAACGCTCATCTATGTGGGGAGATTGGAGCAGAGCCGCATCGATAACAGCAGCATTAACACCGGACAACTGCCCACCCTAGCTGACAGTGCCGCGATTGTACCTACGCACAAGAAGTGCATGCCTTTAATTTAACCCTGCGTTCCCGGCCCCCTTGCCCCCCTCCATTGCCGTTATACTTAACACCTGCAGACCCTGAGAGGGACGTTACCTGCTTACTGCCTGAGGGGTGGGGGGGGGGAGAGGAGAGGCTGGAGCGCAGGAGCTAGATCCAAAATCCTGTTAATCCTCTGAGGATAGAGACATTTGGGCATATAAGGAAAGAATCTCCTGAGGGATTGAGGGTCCCAGATATATCCAAGTTTAAAGCTGTGGATGTATTCGCTGGGTCGCTATTTGAGGCATAAAACTTTACTACTGTTCTCCTCAATACACGTGGTGTGTATCAGCAACTTTGCCTATTGACTTGGTGGGCCTGGAACTCTCTTATCACTGGCACCTCTTTGCCTAACTACACATGTACTTTCTTCACTACTAAGTGCTCTAGGAACCAAAGCTGCATGTTTGCAGGTGGACAACTCAGTTTGTGCAGAGTTTCATAGTTCGCCCACCCTACTGTCCCACATGAAAGTGGATAAATATTTTAAAGTCTCTGCCACACAGGCTATACCCATCATGGCGGGCAAACAAAAGCAGGCAGAAAGAAAGCAAAAACAGGCTCAAGAACCCCAGCTGGAGACGCTTACACCACCGGATGGGGACCCAACTTTAGATACCCCACAATCCCTGCTACAGGATTTAAAAACGTTTTTCCTTCCCAAAATGGAATCATTACAGGCGGGTATGGATACTCTCACTTCGGAGATTAGGCAATATTCCACACGCCTGCAACATGCAGAACAGAGAATCTCAGATGTTGAAGATACCCAGCATTCCTCTTCTGTTACTATATTACGATTGGAGCGCCAGAATTTTACACTTCAAGAAAAGCTTGATGATCTCGAGAACCGCTCTCGCCGCAATAACCTGCGGGTGGTGGGAGTGCCTGAGTCAATCAAAAGTAAAGACCTTCTTGAGTTTACAGCCCTAACTTTACCCAAACTTCTGCAATTAGACCCAGACACACTCCCGCTTGATGTGGAGAGGGCTCACAGAATAGGCCTAGAGCCATCGCTTGTCAGATCTAATCAACGCCCAAGACAAGTAATCTTCAAGCTGCTGCGCTTCCAGGCAAAATTAGCTGTTCTCAAAGCCTGCAGAGCCAAGTCAGACCTCAGCTTTGAGGGACACAAACTATTAATCTTCCAGGACTTTTCTGCTGAAGTGGCGAGGAAGAGGAAGGAATTTGCACCACTGTGTTCTAAATTGTATTCGCAGGGAAGGCAGGCCTCGCTTTTGTTCCCAGCTAAGCTACAGCTTATGACCCCCGGGGGTCCTAAGCTTTTCACCACACCTCAACAGCTGCAAGATCATCTAGATGCTGAAAACAAAGATGGAGACACTTGAACAGTCCTGGCCAGACTTGTCTTGGACATGTTATTTAATTATGTTTCTCTTCAAGGAAACCTTGTATCTTCACATTAAGTGTGCTTTGCATGGTGATAACCAAAGGCTGATGCGGAGAAGCCCAGATGCGGGGCTCCTCCCCGGTTTCTTCATATGTGGACTGTGTAGCATTGTCTACATTGCTGTCAATGCCTGCCTGGGTGTTGTTGTGTTTTTCCTGTTTAGTTTGTTCTGTTGTGTCTTGTGTTTTATTCTAGGTCCTGATGAAAGCCTGCAGGAACCATCTGGACTACATTGTTTGAATCGTAACTTTGGTGTTTGCCTTGTGGGGGAGGGGGTTGGCAATCGAGGGTTTCTGGGCCTTGTTCTCCTTATTAACCTGTCTACGTTAGGTGGGAGAGGTGTAAAATCTCTTCTGCATGTCCTCCAGAAATATCAATTTCCCCACCCAGCCGCTGAGCACACTCCCATATCTCACACTATGCAGTGTCTATGCGCAGCTTACCTACCTTATTTTCTCATAAAAGGGTTGATAATTGTGCCTCTTCTTTGCAGAACACTGTGGGCCCACACATTCCCTCAACAAAGTTTCTTGTGTAGTTTTGGGTTCTCCTCCCTGGTGGTGATAGTCTTCATCCTAACTAGTTTGCCCGCTGTCTCTCAGACCACCTTAGATAGCGCTGTATGTCATCTCTCTAAAGTTTTAACGCAAGTGCTACTGCTGTATGTGGGGCGGGATGGGCTGTTAACATATGAGGGGGATTTATCTGTTAGCTATGTGAAACTACTGGGATCCATCTATGAATGTGCCTTTAATTATGTTTCTAACTATGTTCTTTTTTTGCTGGCCCTCCTCTCAGACCTTTCCTGGTGCCTGCCTGGTCTCGCCCCCCATGGACAAAAACTACTGGAGAGTGTTTCCTGGCTGTCCTTTGTTGGTGAGTCAACCCTCGGCTTTTCATCTCTTCACACTCCTATCCACACATCACCTATGTGCTTCTTACTTCATTAGCTGGGGCCATGTCCTCTTACATCTCTATATAGATGCTCCAGTACGTAGGACCACACTGTAAAGTTCATCACCCAGCCTTGCGCACTTTTGCCTCAGCCCTATAGCTGCAGTATGGCTGTAAGCCTTAGGTTTACCTCCTGGAATGTTGGGGGCATTACGTCCCCGGCAAAAAGGAGCATGATTCTGCAACAGCTTAGGAAGTTACATACTGATATAGCGCTGCTCCAGGAAACAAAACTAACTGCAGAGGAACACGAGAAACTTAAGGTTCGTTGGGTAGGCCACATTATATATTCCCCCACGGAGGGCAGAAAGAGAGGAGTAGCTATTCTGGTAAAGAAGGGCCTCTCAGTGTCTTTCTCGCAGGTAGACATAGATAGAGATGGGAGATATATTCTAGCCGCCCTGAGAGTGGGGAAGTTGGAGTATACCTTATGCAATGTCTACGGTCCCAATGAAATATGTCCCGCCTTTTGGTCATCTCTACTGGCTAAATTGGCTGCCTATACTGCTCCTATTATCCTTGGACAGATTCAAGGACCCTACTTTAGCTAGCTCCTCAAAACAGTCACACGCAAGATTCAAAAGGGAGGTATCCTTGATAAATAATTTAAAATCCACATTAGGACTTGTGGATGTGTGGAGAGTTAGGAACCCATTGGAAAGAGACTACACATGTTTGTCCAAGACACACAGCACCCTCTTAAGAATAGATTATTTTCTTACCTCCTCTGAAATAACGTCCCAAATTTATCACCCAACCATTGAGCACATAATAATATCAGACCATGCCCCAATCCATTTCACGCTCCAACCCACACGCATCAGACCCCTGAACAGGACTTGGAGATTTCCCTCCTACCTATATAACGACATAAATTTCCGGCAACATCTTAGGACAGAGTGGGCACACTATGCGACCGATAATGAGCAGCACAATAATAACCCAAACCTGTTCTGGCATGCCTCCAAACCAGTTATGAGGGGAATCATTACTTCCTTTACGGCACACCACAATAGAAAATTTGCAAGAATTGATGAAGCATTCCTAGCAAATCTTACTAAGGCATATAATGAATACCTCTCCAATCCCACCCCCACCTCAAAACAAACATATTACGATCTTAAGTTAGCTAGAGACACGTACCTAACCCAACAAAAC
The DNA here is from genome assembly GCF_027579735.1 of Bombina bombina. Taxonomy (NCBI): domain Eukaryota; kingdom Metazoa; phylum Chordata; class Amphibia; order Anura; family Bombinatoridae; genus Bombina; species Bombina bombina. The sequence continues at coordinate 1,110,345,512 of NC_069502.1, read as the reverse complement.
AATAACTTTGATTTACACAGACAAGGACGATATTTTAGGCACGGTAACAAATCAGGTAAACTACTTGCAAACCTAGTCAGGCTGTCTACCCCCAAATCAGATATACTGGCCATAAAATCCCAATCTCGCTTGACTTCTAATAATAAAGAAATAATGTCAGAGTTCGTCAAATACTACACCTCCTTATACTCTAGTCAGGAGATCAGTCTGGAGGCTAAGCAACACTTTTGGAACAACACATGTGTCCCTACCCTCTCAGATGAGCAAAGCTCATTGCTTAGCGCTAATATCCTCCCTCAGGAGGTAATTAAAGATGTAAACGGAGCCAAGCTTGGAAAAGCGGCGGGCCCTGATGGGCTTCCCACAGAATATTATAAACTCCTAGTAAACAAGGTTGCCCCTGCCTTGTCCTCTCTGTTCACAGCATATTTGAAAGGCTCTTCTACATTTGATGCCAGATTTACTGAGGCAAACATATGTCTTATCCCTAAGCCGGATAAGGATCACACAGACACCTCTTCCTATCGTCCATTTTCGTTACTAAACGGAGATTATAAATTGTTAACCAAAATCTTAGCTGACAGGCTAGCGCAGGTCCTTCCATCACTTATACACACGGATCAGACCGGGTTCATTAAAGGCAGATCATCTGTGATTAATATTAGAAAAACTTTGGCAATCACCTCCCATTATTGGTATAACTCCCAATCCTCTAACCCTGCAGATTTACAAGATGCCTGTCTCTTAGCCCTCGACGCTGAGAAAGCGTTCGATAGGATAGAATGGGATCATCTTCATACGTCATTAGAAAAATTTTGCCTTTCGGGCAATTTTGCAACTTTTCTGAACCGATTATATACAGCCCCCAAGGCATCTTTGATAATTAATGGTGAACTCTCCCACTCATTTGTATTACAGAGGGGTATGAGGCAGGGGTGCCCACTTTCTCCCCTATTGTTGACCTAGCTATAGAGCCCCTCGCTTGTCACATCCGCCAAAAAAGTGTTGGGTTAGACATCCTGGCCCATAAGCAACATCTATCCCTATAAGCAGATGACCTGCTTCTATTTATAGGCAACCCTGCGGACAATTTGACACCTATTTTGAAAATGATTGAAAATTTTGGTACCTTCACAGGGTATAAAATAAATATTCATAAATCGGAACTTCTCTGGTTACAGAACAAGAAAAACACTCCTCTGACAAACACCGCACTTAAAATAACTGACGATTCTTTTAAGTACCTAGGCATACAAATACATATGAACCCCAATAAATTATACCACTTAAACCTGACAGACACTTTACGTAATATAAAACTTTTGCTTTCGGGCTGGCATAATTTACCCCTATCACTCACAGGACGAATACACCTTTTCAAAATGGTGGCGCTGCCCAAACTCCTGTACCCTCTGCAGATGCTACCTCTACTTCTCACCCAACAAGATACCAAATCTCTACAGTCCGCGTTGGGTCAATTTATTTGGAGAGGGAAGAAACATAGGATTGGGAGGGAATGTCTGGTCATGCCCTTGGAGAAGGGGGGACTTCGTCTCCTGAATATAGCATGGTACAACTGGGCGACCCTTGCCAAACTAGTCTTAGACTGGCTGGTTGGCAATAATCGATTTACTGTCCCCACACTAGAAACTAATTTTGTCAAACCAATGGCCCTGGCCTTTCTGCCGCATGCGAATTTCACCTCACTACCAGCGCAAATACAACATCACATATTGTATAGGGATCCACTTAGGGCCTGGGCCAAGTTGTGTAAGATATGGGGGAAAGACAAATCTGTGAGTAAATACCTGCCAATTCAAGGTAACTTAGATTTCTTACCCGGGTACACCACCAAAGCATTCCAGGTATGGCAGGCCCATAATCTCTCCTCGATCACACAGCTGTTTGATCTTTAACACTGGAGATTGTCCCATTCCAAGATTTAAAAGAGAGATTTGACCTCCCGAACTCCCACAGTTTTGCATATTTTCAGAGTAGGCATTATGTCTCTAGATTAAAAGCAGAAGAGCGTCTCCCCAAAGAACCCACTAATATCGACACTTTATGTGCCCTGGCAAGGCAAGGGTCTTATAAAATCGCACATACTTACGGCACCATTCTTAGACACTTTGAGGGCACTGCAATACGCAGACTTATGGCGAAATGGGATGGCTTCGAGGGATTATTGATAGATGAGAGGCTTATCTGCGACAGTTTGGAAAAAATACAGACAGTTACTATTGCAACAAACTTAAGGGAGACTCACCTAAAATTCATTCAGACACCCTATATTACCCCGCATCTCCGCTTTAAATGGATCCCTGAGGCTAGGGATATCTGCCCTAGGTGTAGTTATGGCTCTCCTGACTGGTTGCATCTAATATGGACATGTCCTAAGCTTAGGAGCTTCTGGCTCAAAGTATCGTACTGGCTTACGAAAGTAACAAAGACCCAGGTTGTACTCTCAGCACAACACATAATTTTCCTAATCCCTGCTGATGTCCCCCATCCTTTTGATAACTTTGTATCTTTGGTTATAGTGTTGGCAAAACAAGTTATATTGGCAGGATGGGCAGGGGAGAAAACAGAATTTATGCTTACCTGATAAATTACTTTCTCCAACGGTGTGTCCGGTCCACGGCGTCATCCATAACTTGTGGGAATATTCTCTTCCCCAACAGGAAATGGCAAAGAGCACAGCAAAAGCTGTCCATATAGTCCCTCCTAGGCTCCGCCCACCCCAGTCATTCGACCGACGGACAGGAGAAAAAAACAGGAGAAACCATAAGGTGCCGTGGTGACTGTAGTTAAAGAAAGAAATTCATCAAACCTGATTAAAAAACCAGGGCGGGCCGTGGACCGGACACACCGTTGGAGAAAGTAATTTATCAGGTAAGCATAAATTCTGTTTTCTCCAACATTGGTGTGTCCGGTCCACGGCGTCATCCATAACTTGTGGGAACCAATACCAAAGCTTTAGGACACGGATGAAGGGAGGGAGCCAATCAGGTTACCTAAACAGAAGGCACCACGGCTTGCAAAACCGTTACTGTCTCTTTAAATTTTAAACAGGGCACACTTTATTACTGAATATGTGAAAAACTATGAAGGAATTTAACCAAATTTTCACCACAGTGTCTTAAAGCATTCAAAGCATTGCACCCCAAATTTCAGACCTTTAACCCTTAAAATGACGAAACCGGAGCCGTTTACAGTTTTAACCCCTCTACAGTCCCAGCTACAGCCTTTGCTGCGACTTTACCAAACCCAGGGGGGTATACGATACCAAATGAAGCCTTCTAGGAACCTTTTCAACTACTTTCAGACCCACACACATGCAGCTGCATGTCCTGCTCTCAAAAGTAACTGCGCAGTAATGGCGCGAAAATGAGGCTCTGCCTACTACAGAGAAGGCCCTTCCTGACTGGGAAGGTGTCTAAACCAGTGCCTGACGTAAAAAAACGTTCCCCAAAGTTTATAAAGTGTGAATTTCAACATCAAGCTGTATAAAATGCCCAAATAAAGCAATCGATCTAGCCCATAAAAGTGTCTACCAGTTTTATAGCCCATATTAAGCCCTTTATTCTGTTTGAGACTAAGAAAATGGCTTACCGGTCCCCATGAGGGGAAATGACAGCCTTCCAGCATTTCACAGTCTTGTTAGAAATATGGCTAGTCATACCTTAAGCAGAAAAGTCTGCCAACTGTTTCCCCCAACTGAAGTTATCTCATCTCAACAGTCCTATGTGGAAACAGCAAACGATTTTAGTTACTGCTGCTAAAATCATACTCCTCTCACAAACAGAACTCTTCATCTTTTTCTGTTTCAGAGTAAATAGTACATACCAGCACTATTTTAAAATAACAAACTCTTGATAGTAGAATAAAAAACTACAACTAAACACCACATACTCTTCACCATCTCCGTGGAGATGCTGCTTATTCAGCGGCAAAAAGAATGACTGGGGTGGGCGGAGCCTAGGAGGGACTATATGGACAGCTTTTGCTGTGCTCTTTGCCATTTCCTGTTGGGGAAGAGAATATTCCCACAAGTTATGGATGACGCCGTGGACCGGACACACCAATGTTGGAGAAAACAGAATTTATGTTTACCTGATAAATTACTTTCTCCAACGGTGTGGCCGGTCCACGGCGTCATCCTTACTTGTGGGATATTCTCTTCCCCAACAGGAAATGGCAAAGAGCCCAGCAAAGCTGGTCACATGATCCCTCCTAGGCTCCGCCTACCCCAGTCATTCGACCGACGTTAAGGAGGAATATTTGCATAGGAGAAACCATATGATACCGTGGTGACTGTAGTTAAAGAAAATAAATTATCAGACCTGATTAAAAAACCAGGGCGGGCCGTGGACCGGACACACCGTTGGAGAAAGTAATTTATCAGGTAAACATAAATTCTGTTTTCTCCAACATAGGTGTGTCCGGTCCACGGCGTCATCCTTACTTGTGGGAACCAATACCAAAGCTTTAGGACACGGATGAAGGGAGGGAGCAAATCAGGTCACCTAAATGGAAGGCACCACGGCTTGCAAAACCTTTCTCCCAAAAATAGCCTCAGAAGAAGCAAAAGTATCAAACTTGTAAAATTTGGTAAAAGTGTGCAGTGAAGACCAAGTCGCTGCCCTACATATCTGATCAACAGAAGCCTCGTTCTTGAAGGCCCATGTGGAAGCCACAGCCCTAGTGGAATGAGCTGTGATTCTTTCGGGAGGCTGCCGTCCGGCAGTCTCGTAAGCCAATCTGATGATGCTTTAAATCCAAAAAGAGAGAGAGGTAGAAGTTGCTTTTTGACCTCTCCTTTTACCGGAATAAACAACAAACAAGGAAGATGTTTGTCTAAAATCCTTTGTAGCATCTAAATAGAATTTTAGAGCGCGAACAACATCCAAATTGTGCAACAAACGTTCCTTCTTCGAAACTGATTTCGGACACAAAGAAGGTACGACTATCTCCTGGTTAATGTTTTTGTTAGAAACAACTTTTGGAAGAAAACCAGGTTTAGTACGTAAAACCACCTTATCTGCATGGAACACCAGATAAGGAGGAGAACACTGCAGAGCAGATAATTCTGAAACTCTTCTAGCAGAAGAAATTGCAACTAAAAACAAAACTTTCCAAGATAATAACTTAATATCAACGGAATGTAAGGGTTCAAACGGAACCCCCTGAAGAACTGAAAGAACCAAATTGAGACTCCAAGGAGGAGTCAAAGGTTTGTAAGCAGGCTTAATTCTAACCAGAGCCTGAACAAAGGCTTGAACATCTGGCACAGCTGCCAGCTTTTTGTGAAGTAACACAGACAAGGCAGAAATCTGTCCCTTCAGGGAACTTGCAGATAATCCTTTTTCCAATCCTTCTTGAAGGAAGGATAGAATCCTAGGAATCTTAACCTTGTCCCAAGGGAATCCCTTAGATTCACACCAACAGATATATTTTTTCCAAATTTTGTGGTAAATCTTTCTAGTTACAGGCTTTCTGGCCTGAACAAGAGTATCGATAACAGAATCTGAGAACCCTCGCTTCGATAAGATCAAGCGTTCAATCTCCAAGCAGTCAGCTGGAGTGAAACCAGATTCGGATGTTCGAACGGACCCTGAACAAGAAGGTCTCGTCTCAAAGGTAGCTTCCAAGGTGGAGCCGATGACATATTCACCAGATCTGCATACCAAGTCCTGCGTGGCTACGCAGGAGCTATCAAGATCACCGACGCCCTCTCCTGATTGATCCTGGCTACCAGCCTGGGGATGAGAGGAAACGGCGGGAACACATAAGCTAGTTTGAAGGTCCAAGGTGCTACTAGTGCATCCACTAGAGCCGCCTTGGGATCCCTGGATCTGGACCCGTAGCAAGGAACTTTGAAGTTCTGACGAGAGGCCATCAGATCCATGTCTGGAATGCCCCACAGCTAAGTGACTTGGGCAAAGATTTCCGGATGGAGTTCCCACTCCCCCGGATGCAATGTCTGACGACTCAGAAAATCCGCTTCCCAATTTTCCACTCCTGGGATGTGGATAGCAGACAGGTGGCAGGAGTGAGACTCCGCCCATAGAATGATTTTGGTCACTTCTTCCATCGCTAGGGAACTCCTTGTTCCCCCCTGATGGTTGATGTACGCAACAGTTGTCATGTTGTCTGATTGAAACCGTATGAACTTGGCCCTCGCTAGCTGAGGCCAAGCCTTGAGAGCATTGAATATCGCTCTCAGTTCCAGAATATTTATCGGTAGAAGAGATTCTTCCCGAGACCAAAGACCCTGAGCTTTCAGGGATCCCCAGACCGCGCCCCAGCCATCAGACTGGCGTCGGTCGTGACAATGACCCACTCTGGTCTGCGGAATGTCATCCCTTGTGACAGGTTGTCCAGGGACAGCCACCAACGGAGTGAGTCTCTGGTCCTCTGATTTACTTGTATCTTCGGAGACAAGTCTGTATAGTCCCCATTCCACTGACTGAGAGTTGTAATGGTCTTAGATGAATGCGCGCAAAAGGAACTATGTCCATTGCCGCTACCATCAACCCGATCACTTCCATGCACTGAGCTATGGAAGGAAGAGGAACGGAATGAAGTATCCGACAAGAGTCTAGAAGTTTTGTTTTTCTGGCCTCTGTCAGGAAAATCCTCATTTCTAAGGAGTCTATTATTGTTCCCAAGAAGGGAACCCTTGTTGACGGAGATAGAGAACTCTTTTCCACGTTCACTTTCCATCCGTGAGATCTGAGAAAGGCCAGGACAATGTCCGTGTGAGCCTTTGCTTGAGGAAGGGACGACGCTTGAAACAGAATGTCGTCCAAGTAAGGTACTACAGCAATGCCCCTTGGTCTTAGCACAGCTAGAAGGGACCCTAGTACCTTTGTGAAAATCCTTGGAGCAGTGGCTAATCCGAAAGGAAGCGCCACGAACTGGTAATGTTTGTCCAGGAATGCGAACCTTAGGAACCGATGATGTTCCTTGTGGATAGGAATATGTAGATACGCATCCTTTAAATCCACCGTGGTCATGAATTGACCTTCCTGGATGGAAGGAAGAATAGTTCGAATGGTTTCCATCTTGAACGATGGAACCTTGAGAAACTTGTTTAAGATCTTGAGATCTAAGATTGGTCTGAACGTTCCCTCTTTTTTGGGAACTATGAACAGATTGGAGTAGAACCCCATCCCTTGTTCTCTTAATGGAACAGGATGAATCACTCCCATTTTTAACAGGTCTTCTACACAATGTAAGAATGCCTGTCTTTTTATGTGGTCTGAAGACAACTGAGACCTGTGGAACCTCCCCCTTGGGGGAAGTCCCCTGAATTCCAGAAGATAACCTTGGGAGACTATTTCTAGCGCCCAAGGATCCAGAACATCTCTTGCCCAAGCCTGAGCGAAGAGAGAGAGTCTGCCCCCCACCAGATCCGGTCCCGGATCGGGGGCCAACATTTCATGCTGTCTTGGTAGCAGTGGCAGGTTTCTTGGCCTGCTTTCCCTTGTTCCAGCCTTGCATTGGTCTCCAAGCTGGCTTGGCTTGAGAAGTATTACCCTCTTGCTTAGAGGACGTAGCACTTTGGGTTGGTCCGTTTCTACGAAAGGGACGAAAATTAGGTTTATTTTTTGCCTTGAAAGGCCGATCCTGAGGAAGGGCGTGGCCCTTACCCCCAGTGATATCAGAGATAATCTCTTTCAAGTCAGGGCCAAACAGCGTTTTCCCCTTGAAAGGAATGTTAAGTAGCTTGTTCTTGGAAGACGCATCAGCCGACCAAGATTTCAACCAAAGCGCTCTGCGCGCCACAATAGCAAACCCTGAATTCTTAGCCGCTAACCTAGCCAATTGCAAAGTGGCGTCTAGGGTGAAAGAATTAGCCAATTTGAGAGCATTGATTCTGTCCATAATCTCCTCATAAGGAGGAGAATCACTATCGACCGCCTTTATCAGCTCATCGAACCAGAAACATGCGGCTGTAGCGACAGGGACAATGCATGAAATTGGTTGTAGAAGGTAACCCTGCTGAACAAACATTTTTTAAGCAAACCTTCTAAGTTTTTATCCATAGGATCTTTGAAAGCACAACTATCCTCTATGGGTATAGTGGTGCGTTTGTTTAAAGTGGAAACCGCTCCCTCGACCTTGGGGACTGTCTGCCATAAGTCCTTTCAGGGGTCGACCATAGGAAACAATTTTTTAAATATGGGGGGAGGGACGAAAGGAATACCGGGCCTTTCCCATTCTTTATTAACAATGTCCGCCACCCGCTTGGGTATAGGAAAAGCTTCTGGGAGCCCCGGCACCTCTAGGAACTTGTCCATTTTACATAGTTTCTCTGGGATGACCAACTTGTCACAATCATCCAGAGTGGATAATACCTCCTTAAGCAGAATGCGGAGATGTTCCAACTTAAATTTAAATGCAATCACATCAGGTTCAGCTTGTTGAGAAATGTTCCCTGAATCAGTAATTTCTCCCTCAGACAAAACCTCCCTGGCCCCATCAGACTGGGTTAGGGGCCCTTCAGAAATATTATTATCAGCGTCGTCATGCTCTTCAGTATCTAAAACAGAGCAATCGCGCTTACGCTGATAAGTGTTCATTTTGGCTAAAATGTTTTTGACAGAATTATCCATTACAGCCGTTAATTGTTGCATAGTAAGGAGTATTGGCGCGCTAGATGTACTAGGGGCCTCCTGAGTGGGCAAGACTCGTGTAGACGAAGGAGGGAATGATGCAGTACCATGCTTACTCCCCTCACTTGAGGAATCATCTTGGGCATCATTGTCATTGTCACATAAATCACATTTATTTAAATGAACAGGAATTCTGGCTTCCCCACATTCAGAACACAGTCTATCTGGTAGTTCAGACATGTTAAACAGGCATAAACTTGATAACAAAGTACAAAAAACGTTTTAAAATAAAACCGTTACTGTCACTTTAAATTTTAAACTGAACACACTTTATTACTGCAATTGCGAAAAAACATGAAGGAATTGTTCAAAATTCACCAAATTTTCACCACAGTGTCTTAAAGCCTTAAAAGTATTGCACACCAAATTTGGAAGCTTTAACCCTTAAAATAACGGAACCGGAGCCGTTTTGAACTTTAACCCCTTTACAGTCCCTGGAATCTGCTTTGCTGAGACCCAACCAAGCCCAAAGGGGAATACGATACCAAATGACGCCTTCAGAAAGCCTTTTCTAAGTATCAGAGCTCCTCTCACATGCGACTGCATGCCATGCCTCTCAAAAACAAGTGCGCCACACCGGCGCGAAAATGAGGCTCTGCCTATGCTTTGGGAAAGCCCCTAAGAATAAGGTGTCTAAAACAGTGCCTGCCGATATTATTATATCAAAATACCCAGATAAAATGATTCCTCAAGGCTAAATATGTGTTAATAATGAATCGATTTAGCCCAGAAAAAGTCTACAGTCTTAATAAGCCCTTGTGAAGCCCTTATTTATGATCGTAATAAACATGGCTTACCGGATCCCATAGGGAAAATGACAGCTTCCAGCATTACATCGTCTTGTTAGAATGTGTCATACCTCAAGCAGCAAGAGACTGCTCACTGTTCCCCCAACTGAAGTTAATTGCTCTCAACAGTCCTGTGTGGAACAGCCATGGATTTTAGTGACGGTTGCTAAAATCATTTTCCTCATACAAACAGAAATCTTCATCTCTTTTCTGTTTCTGAGTAAATAGTACATGCCAGCACTATTTCAAAATAACAAACTCTTGATTGAATAATAAAAACTACAGTTAAACACTAAAAAACTCTAAGCCATCTCCGTGGAGATGTTGCCTGTACAACGGCAAAGAGAATGACTGGGGTAGGCGGAGCCTAGGAGGGATCATGTGACCAGCTTTGCTGGGCTCTTTGCCATTTCCTGTTGGGGAAGAGAATATCCCACAAGTAAGGATGACGCCGTGGACCGGACACACCTATGTTGGAGAAATCCCCTTCTCTTCAGAAACTGCTTAGAGGTATACATAAGCAAATGCTTATTGAACAAGCGGATATAAAGGGTGATCCAGAGAAGTGGATAAAGCATTTTATATCTAAATGGGGCGTTTATCTTTTATACTTACCTGAGTCAGTTCGAGAAAGAGTCATACACCCATTTAAGAACAGTCTCTTTATCTCAAGCGAGAATCTCAAAGGTAGATGGTCTTTCCCATCTACCCAAGAATAATTATTAAGCCTATACCAGGTACATATAATTTTGTTTGCTTTGGGGACATCCTTAGTGGCGACACTTCCTACTCTCACTCTCTTCTCCTTCTTTGTTCCCTCCTTGTGCCCATGGGGGGCGACCTTGGCCGGATTCACTAGGATGAATATAAGAAGATGGCACGCCGCCGGGATGAAGGACAACGGCCGGGATGATAGAGCACCGCCGCCATCATCTTAGGTGAGTACCCTTTTGGGGTTTAGAGTTAAGTTGTTTTGTTTTTTTTTTTAATCTGGACAGCAAAAGAGCTAAATGCCATTTTAAGGGCAATGCCCAACCAAGGAAGGGAATTTTTTTTTTTTGGTGGTGGGTAGGTTAATGTTAGATGGTTGTAGGTTGTTTGTTTTCTTTCAGAAAAAGAGCTTCATCTTAAGCTTAATTCTTTTTTTATATTTAGTAATTTGTTTGATATTTTTTGTAATGTTAGGACTCCATGTACTATTTGCAAGTGGACAAGCTTCTCAACTCGAGAAGTTGTCTGCTCGCCTTGGCTACATATGGACAGTGGACGAACAAGATCCGCTGCCCGTATGTATCATTACACGCTCAAGGGAGCATGTAAAAACCGCCACTTCTCTTGCATGACCATGTGACAGAAGGGACTGTCAATCACTGAGAGCAAGCAAGCTCTCTGCGATTTCTTCTCACCACCTCAGAGGTGGTGTAGAGTGTAAGAAGCATCGGTCTAGTGACCGCTGCTTCTTACATTGCGGGAACCATGCTCGTATATGCAAACCTGCCCCACAAGGGCTCCAGAGCAGCTGGCTTAGTACATGGAGCCCATAGTGTTGGTTTGTTTTAATCTTAGGGTTTGATATATTTTGTAATGTTAGTTTTTTTTTTTGTAATGTTAGGGTTTAATGTTAGCACTCCACTTGTAATCTAGCCCATAATTAGTCTCCGTACAGATAGTTCAAAATACTGCACATAAAAAACTTCATGAGAATTTTTTATTAAGATTTTTTTTTATATTAAAAGTTGGATTTTTATGAGTTTATTTTATGTATGTGTTATTTGATTTTATGTTATGCTCTGAGAAGTATGTCTAAACTAAACTACAAAATGTCAATTAGCCTTTTTATAAATAATACTATATTTTGCTATATTTATTATTATCATTACTATTTTAATACAAATAATAATAATGCATTTGTTAAAGTCTTCATAAGTTTTATATACATATATATAATCTATATTTAATCTATCTTGAATCTTTTTTGACAATGCTTTCTCTGACGAATACCAAATTAAAGAAATTACAACTATGATTAAAACTGTTATAAAACATATTTTTCTGAAATTGCTTAAATATGTCATATATAAATACATAAAATTAACTTGCACTTGTAATTGTATTTCAATGAGCCTTCTAGGTCTAACAGCACATTTAAAATTTTCCTTTAAAATGGAAAAATGTAAATGAACAAATACGGTTAATAAAAACTTGCCAACACCAGACTGAGTCATTATTTCATGTTTTAATATATTTCTAATTATCAATGAACTGTAGCAATTATCTTTTTGCCTCTAGTTGACCAAACTGTGAAGCAATTTAGATTTTTTTTTTTCTGAGAATAGAACAAAATGTCCTCTGGACTGAAAGCAAGGGGAAAAATATCACAAGTTAGTTCCTTCCAATTTTACACCTCCTGTTATTGATAAATGAAGTTTAATTTTGAAAATAATGTCGCTCTCTTTGAAAAAGCAGGTCACTTGAAAGTGTTTAATGAATTCAAAGTGCTCTTCGATTGAGTTTTTTATTTCTTAAGAATAAAAATGCCTTATGTGTGCTGATGATTTAGCTCTTAGGTTTTTATTCGTCAAAGTATATAAAGGCTGTTTGAACCAACCAAATAATAGTAATACGGTAATTACATTCCCCAAGGAAAACAATTTAGCCAGAGGTTCCGGCATTCTAAACACTTAAAAACTCATGTTTTTGTAATGAACATTTTACTGTAAATCAATCATAAAAAATACACTTAATGTTTAAACAAAAATGTGGTTAAATTACTACACTATTAAATTAAAAAAAAAAAAATTTTGCATATCGCTACCCAGAAATCATTGGTGCAATAAAAACACTATGGGCCAGATTACAAGATGAGTGCAACATATTGCTTTTGCGAATGTGTGCTGGTATTACAAGTGAGGTGCAATGTGAACCCAACCTCACGTTTGCATTGCATGGAAGCATTGCACTCTCAAGAGGGTGTTTCCATAGGCTCCAATGGGAGCCTCCATCATGAGACAAGGGGGTCCATCTATCATTGTATGGACGGACATGATCCACTATAGCGAAACATGTCCGCCGCACATCGATAAATGCTGACAGCATACGCTGTCGGCATTTATCATTGCACAAGGAGTTCTTGTGAACTGCAGGTGCAATACCGCCCCCTGCAGATTTGAGGCTAATCGGCCGCTAGCAGGGGGTGTCAATCAATCTGATCGTATTCGATCGGGTTGATTTCTGTCCGCCACCTCAGAGAAGGCGGACAGATTATGGAGAAGCTGCTTCATAACTTGTATTTATGGCGAGCCTGAAGGCTCGCCAGAAACACGGGGCATCAAGCTCCATTCGGAGCTTGTTAAATAGACCCCATGGCATGAGAACTAGCGCAGCAAAGGGGGTAAGTCGCGAAGTGTTGGGCAGCATATGTGTATATACTCATATTAAGAAATAAATATATATGTATATAAGCATACAGTATACATATATATTTACAGGGAACACACAGTTCCCATAGACCGAAATGTAAAGGCACTGCACTTTTTAGTGCTATTTTTTTTTTTTTTTTTTTTTAAACTGCACAGTCGCCAACTTTAGCCCCCAAAAACTGCCTAGTGCAGTTATTTAAAAAAGGATGCTACAATTTTTTATTTTTAAAAAAGAACTACACATTTTTTTTGGGAGGCAGTTGGTGCAGCTCGTGGTAGCAATAACCAGCCACTTGTAAAGAATGGTTATTTATCGTGCGCCCGTAAACGGGCAAATTTTCCCATTTATGGGTATGCAATAAATTAGAGCTACACTTGTAATCTAGCCCCAAATATAATAGATAGATAAAAATCTTAGATGATTTATCTGCACTTTCACTAATCATTTAGGAGACAGTGCATAAATCAACTTTAGAAAAGGTCATGCTCACTGGAATTTATATACTTAAAATGAAAGTCAATCCTAGCGTTTTTGAAATAGCGTGCAGGAAATCCGGCACCAAGACAGATTTCCTGCACAGCTATTGGCTAGGAGGTGAAAACATGACCTCTCAAGCAAAACAGCATTCTGTCGTGGGTTGCCTGAGAATGAAAGTCCCCTTTATTTGTTCCAATGGTCACAAACGCTAGGACTGCCTTTCACTTTAAATTTCAATTAGTGTTTTTTTCTAAATTATACATATACAGATGGCCCTCGTTTTACAACGGTTCAATTTACACCGTTTCAGAATAACGACCTTTTTTCCCAGTCGTGTGACTGCTATTGAAAAGCATTGAGAAGCAGTGCATTTATTAAAATAGCCAGTAGGTGGAGCTGTCCGCTTGTGTTGCAGCAAAGCCAAGCAAGCTGAAATTTATCAGTTTAACCAGACCTGAGCTATTGAGCAGATTTCAAAGGAACAAGATCTTCCTGTCTATAAATCAGTCCAGATTGGAATGCATAGAAAGAACTGTTTGCAGAAAAATGCAAGTGAAGTCTGTGTTGTGTGATTATTTTATTAGGTTTATAACGCTGTTTAGCAAATGTTTTTGTTAATTTAACTTAGTTTAATTATATATTCTGTGTTGTGTGATTATTTTATTAGGCTTATAATGCTGTTTAGCATTTAAAGTCTTCATTTCAAAGCTTTTAAAATAATGTATTAGGTGTTACTTATGACAATTTTGAGAGGGGCCTGGAACCTATCTACCTCACTTCCCATTGACTTACATTATAAACTGGGTTTCAATTTACGATGGTTTCGATTTACAACCATTCCATCTGGAACCTAACCCCGATGCAAACTGAGGGCTACCTGTATATATAAAATTGTATTTATTTTTTTTCTAGTGATACATTAGAGGATTTTCAGTTATCTCTGTACACTTCACAACTCATTCGTAAATTTGATTTTACCACAGTTTAAAAGATAGCAAAGCATACCAGATACTATTTCCTTTTCTATAAACTCACGTACTGATGTTTTTCAGATTTCTGTGTTAGTTTGCTGCCTCATAAACATGCAAACATTTTTTACGCAAAACATCTTAAAGGAACATAAAACCCAAATTTTTTCTTTCATGATTTTAAAACAATTTTTTCATGCAATTTTAAACAACTTTCTAATTTACTTTTATTATCTAATTTGCTTCATTCTCTTGATATACTTTGCTGAAAAGCATATCTAGATAGGCTTAGTAGCTGCTGATTGGTGGCGGCACATATATCCCTTCTGTGATTGGCTCACCCGTGTGCAATGCTTCTTCTTTAACAAAGGATATATAAGGAATGATGCAAATTAGATAATCAAAGCAAATTGGGATGTTGTTTAAAATTGTATTCTCTATATGAATCATTAATGAAAAAAATTGTGTTTAATGTCCCTTTAAATTGAAGAATTTGTTTGACTTTACTATCCCATTAAACCAGGGGTTGACAAATTAAATTCAAATATTGAGGAGTTGGCTGCACACATTTCCGGGAACCTGACAAAAGTATCTGCATTAAAATATGTACAATAATTCTTGAAGTTAGATACCAGAAGCAGACTTATAGCAGTTGTGGCTCCCTGGGATTTGTCAAACCCTCTAAACTTTAAAGGGACAGTAAACACCTTGTAATTTGTTATGTTATTCTATAGCAACACAATAGAAATATAAGCCATGTCTTAACATGTTTAAAATATATTAACATCCTTTTTACCTAAATTAGCCAAAATCCACTCACCATTTCCCTGATTTGAAAAAGCCAGTCTGGGCTTTAGTCCACAGACAACATGGCTAGCTACTGTCATAAAGTTAGTATAAAATGAATTGTTTTGCAGTTGTCATTTGATAAAGCCAATTATGCACATGTATGTAGCAGGGTTAGTCTTGCGAAGTCAACAGGGGGCATTTCAAGTTCTGGGATTTAGAAACTGCTCAATGTTCAGAGTCAAAATTAATTAAAATTAGGTAACTACTAAAAATATATTTGAGGGTTACTGTCCTTTTAAGCAGATGCATTTATAATTTAAAGATAAATGCACTTTATGACTGAACATTGAAATAAATCTAAAGTGTATCCAAACATAAGCAAATTTGGTTTTACGCGTACCAAGTAGACTCCTCCCAGAGTCTTGCAATGCCATTGGTGTAAACAATTGCTGGCAGAACATGCCTGTACACTTTATTTGGGTGGGTGGTCTTTGTAACCACATTTACATACTGTATGTTAGAATTCTTTTCTTTTTCTTACCCCCAAAATAAATACATTTTAAAAAGAAAGAAAAAAACAGCAACTTACATTAAGGCATCCTGTAGAGTACATCAAATATATCACATTAAATTCTATGATCTTAAGAGGGAATTTACATTTATAGCATAACATTTTGTTTTTCTCTGCTGAACTACTCATTAGATACAGAAATCCTTGTCTCTAAATTTGATTGTTTAGCGAGTTCTCACAGCTCATCTTCTTGGCTACATTTCATTTTCCACAAGTGCTTTTTCTGATTCTCCAGCTCTCAAGTATTTTTTTCATTTATTAAAATAAAAATAGAAGAGAAGCGATGGAAATATGTTTGTAGCACAGAAAAAACCCCAAGACTTAGACGAACAAAAAAAATATATATATTTAAGTCATTTGTTTTATAAAAATAATCTTATATTGTCCTCAGCAATTATTCAAGATTAATTTACAAAAGTAAACATCTTTCAGAACGCCTTTAAAACAGTTTACAGTCACCGAGGCCGAATTATCAAAGGTCTTGCGGACCTGATCCGACAGGGCAGATCAGGTCCGCAAGACCTCGCTGAATGCGGAGAGCAATACGCTCTCCGTATTCAGCATTGCACCAGCAGCTCACAAGAGCTGCTGATGCAACGCCGCCCCCTGCAGACTCACGGCCAATCGGCTGCCAGCAGGGAGGTGTCAATTGTGGCGATTCCTGCTCTGAGCAGACGGACAGGGTTGTGGAGCAGCGGTCTTTAGACTGCTGCTTTATAACTGCTGTTTCTGGCGAGCCAGATAGGCCCCACCATGTGTATTCAGGGATTCGTTTTATAAACCAATGCCGAATATGGGCGTGGGTAGAGGCATTTGGGTCTTTTCAGCTCTAGATTTATTCATGTGAAAGTGCAACACGCGAAGATCAGTGCCATTACAGATCTTTCTATGTTGCACATTCACACAAATAATTCCGGTGCAGAAAAGACCCAAATACTGCTAGTTGCCATATTCGGCATTTGTTCATAATAAATAGCTGAATGCACGTTTAGTTTACAGCAACCTAAACTACAATGCATCAGATAAACATTGTACTTTAGAATTTATTTATACTTAAAGGGATAGGAAACCCAAATATTTTCTTTCATAATTTGGATAGAACATACAATTTTAAACAACTTTCCAAGTTACTTCTATTATCAAATTTGCTTTATTCTCTTCTTATCGTTTGCTGAAGGAACAGCATTGCACTACTGGCAACCCGATGAACTCATCTAAGTTAACCAATCAAAAGAGACAAATGAGTGCATACACCTATCAGCAGTTAGCTCCCACTAGTGTAGGATATGTGCTTATTCCTTTTCAACAAGGGATACCAAGAAAACTAAGCACATTTGAAAATAGAAGTGAATTTAAAAGTGTTTTAAAATGACATGCTCTATCTGAATCATGCAAGTTTCATTTTGACTTTCTTATCCCTTTAATGTGTTCCCAATTACTTATTATACCAGTTGCAGACTATTAAATGTACGGGGGAATGTTCCTTTAGGTTTATATATGTATTTGAAATAGCTGTTTTGCTCACTGGCCTCAAGTACATATCTATTTATATGGGCAGAGCCTGCAGAGAAAGAAGACCTGCTCATGATATCTCCTTATACACACAAACGATTAACAGTTAGATATTGAAATTGTAATTATGGGTGGGTGTTCAATCAATTATTAATATGCAACAATTTCTCATCTCATACCCACCACTGGGAGGTTGATTTCTCTTATTGTCTCCTGTTTACATAGCTTATCTAAAGGGAATACTGAAGTAATCATATTTTCAGTATAGGGGGTGGTTTCACCAGCTAGTTCAAATGATAAAGTAAAGGTACCATTAAACTTAGCATTTCAGTAACATATAAATGTTTCATTATTGCAAATGAAACATTACTGCAATATACATTCATTATTTATTTTGCTGCCTTTTGCAGTAAAATACATCTATAAATTGTGCTTGTTTCACTTTCTCCCAAGGAGGTGGTTTGGGTTAATACTTTTAGGCAATTTATGTAAGCTTTTGTTTACTTCACCCTCCCCCTAAGATTCTCAGCAGTCACATGTTTGCAAAATGTGGATTATCAGTTTTGCATCAACACTTATGATAGGAGAATCATTCTTTGCAATAGTAACAAAGTTGAATCAGTTCTAAACCGCCTTAAAGGAAGAGATAAGGGCAGGCTTCCCCAGTTTCTCTCAACTGCACAGAGTTTGTGCTATATCTGAATATTAGTTTGTGATTGGTTGTCAAGGATTCTTTTGTTCTGGGGGACAGGGAAATCAGTGAAAAGAATAAACATAAAACAATATACCCATTTTATAAAATAAAGCTGCCGTTTTCATTGCAAAATCATTCTCAGATATGAAGGTTCAAAATCATTTAGTTTTCAATTTGTGTTTAGTGGTCCTTTAATAAATCTTATCAAGTACAGGGGATCATTGGGAAAACATTCAAAAGGCAGAAAATTGTCCCGTTAGACATATTTTTTTTCATTAATAGCACTGACAATTCATATAAACAGTGTAAACATGATTTAAATCCACCTTTATCCAAACTGAAGTCCAATGTATGAAAATGCAACTTTTAACACAGTGAGTTATTCAATAAGCCTGATATACTAATAGGCTTCCAATTTAAAATGTGTTCTAATTTGTATACATCCCCTTCACCTTTTCGTAACATGCTCCAATGTATAATTATCTAATTTTTTGCCAAGTTCAAAGAAGCAGACAAAATGGTGAGATGCTTGAAAGCTGCTATTCCTTTTCATCTATTGCAGACAATGCTCAATAAACATGATTTTAACTCCCAACCAAATGCAAATAAGTTGTACAATGTCTGTATGAAACCAGGCGTTTAATCCCTTCAGCTATCACATAATGGGGTTTGCAGTCTGAAAATAAACAGACAAAACGTAAACAGAGGATGCACTTCCTAAGATACCCATAAAAGCCCGAATTTCAAGATGAGACACATAAAATAATCACTCATCCGCCAATCCTGTGCACAACATTTTACAGTAAATAAAGGAAGGCTTGGGCACAGCTTTTAATTCCTTTTGTAATATTAATAACTCTGATGAGGCGTTCAAGGGAATTTAAACATGTGCCAAACTAGAAGAAATAACCTTAATCAGTTCAATTAGTTTTGCGTTAAAACAATGTATAAAAATGAATGATACATTTAGAAACGTTTTTTTCTCTTCTTCAGTTGGCACCACACACCTCATAAAAAAACACTATTTCTGTGGTTTTATGATAATTAGACTAAATGTAAATGAATAAATAAGTAAATATTTAAACGGACATTATACACTAGATTTTTATTTGCATAAATGTTTTGTACATGACCCATTTATATAGACCATACCGTTTTGTTTTGTTTTCTCAAATGGATAGTTTCTTTCTTAAGACACGGTGAGTCCATGGATCATCAATTACTGTTGGGAATATCACTCCTGGCCAGCAGGAGGAGGCAAAGAGCACCACAGCAAAGTTGTTAAAGGGACACTGAACATCAAGTGTAGAGAGGGTATGAAATCCCAAGACACAGATTGGAGTATAAAATATACATTTTTTTATTAGCACATGGATAAAAAGAGCTGGACGCTCCAAATCACAGTGCAAAATGGAAAAAAGTAGAAAGAGCGTGGCACCTATGGCTTACATGTTTCGGCTGATAGCCGTAATCATAGCCTAAGGTGCCATACCTGAGTGAACACAATAAAAACCTTTAGAAACAATCTGATAGGCTGAATAGCCTAATGAAAAAACACGCCCTACTCTAAACCCTAAATAGGAAAGAAAATTAACCATTATGTACAAGCAAAGGTGCTATTGATACAGACTGTGCTGAAATGAGGCTAGTAGACAAAATGAGACACTGAACCCAAATTTTTTCTTTCGTGATTCAGATAGAGCATGAAATTTTAAGCAACTTCCTAATTTACTCCTATTATCAAATGTTACTCATTCTCTTGGTATCTTTATTTGAATTGCAAGAATGTAAGTTTAGATGCCGGCCCATTTTTGGTGAACAACCTGGGTTGTTCTTGCTGATTGGTGGATAAATTCATCCACCAATAAAAAAGTGCTGTCAATAGTCCTGAAGCAAAAAAAACCCAACTTAGATGCATTCTTTTTCAAATAAAGATAGTAAGAGAACAAATAAAATATGAAAATAGGAGTAAATTAGAAAGTTGCTTAAAATTGCATGCACTATCTGAATCACAAAAGAAAATATTTGGGTTCAGTGTCCCTTCCCACAAACCCCGGTCATTCTCTTTGCCTTAGGTGCAAGGAGGAGGTGAAAATTAGGTGTCTGACAAGATTCTTCAATCAAGAGTTTATTATTTTGGAAGCCTGAGCAAGTTTGCTCTGGTCTTCCCTGACATGATGGGATTAGCTGTATTCCATTTTAGTCGCTTCAGTAGGGCTGTGGTAGCTTTTAAGCAGTTAGGAACTTGTGAGGGAACCCTCACTGCGTTTTCATAACATTTTGCTGCCCATTAAAATATGCCAGAGTAGGCTTACACTGTTCATTACTTCATTTGCAGGACCCTGTGAGGAGCGGCTTTCTCCCATTCCTGGAGCTGTCCCCCTGTTTGGCAAGCAAGGTGTAAGGTAAGTGCCATTTTTTTATAAAATAAAATAACCCTGGCACTTAAGATGGTTTACCATCAAAAGAAATACACCTTTTCTGGGACTAGTATTCCCCTGAGTTCAGGGGTATTAAACAGGCTAGCAGGGCACTGTGGGCATAGTTTTCTATGAGAGGAATGGAAAAAAAAGATTTTATTAGTCAATTTTATTGGTGGCTCATTTACAAGAAATACTTGCTCTGTGCTTTAGTATGCTTCCGTTACTTTCGGCTCCGGTCTGTTTTTCTTTTAGTAATGGCCGTTTCTCTGTACTGTCGTCATAAGGGGTGACCCGTTCTTCCTCTTGCTTTCTCTTGTTGCCTTTCTCTAATGAGAACGATATCTGAGTTTCCCGTCTGTAATTGTCTACTTGTAGCCATCTGCCTGTCCGGAGTGAATTACGGCAGTTTTTCTGTTGCCAGTAAGAGGTCAGGTAAGCACCGCAGCATAGCGGTGGTGTGGAGGTACCTGAGGAGTATACAATTAAAATTGTTCAGTTTGGGGGCGGAGCCAGCAGCCAAGCAGAGAAGACACACTTCAGAAAGCTCCTGCAGAAATTTATTAAATATATCAGCAAAGAGAGATTCTTTATTTGAAATTTGCTTTAAAGCTTAACCCTGAATAAGCAGGACGATCTTTGCTTTATTTGTAGACTGTGAAACTATTTTTTTTTTTATTTATTCCAGTTTTCCCCTCTTGGCTGTAGTTGACAATCCATGCACATATAGACCCATGCGGTCTTTTACAAATATGGCGTCAGATAAGGAGGAAGGCTCTATTGCTGTGCGTAGAGCTCTGTGGAAGTTTGCCTTACAATTATCGGCCAACTTTGAGGAACTATCAGCTAGTCTCCGGTCTTGTATGGAGGGGCCTGCAACCATGAAGCAAGACGCAATGGAGGAGATAGAGTTTCCGGCTTGCGTGGCGCACCTCCTGTCACGGGAGAGGCAGACAGAGGAGACTTCGGCAGATCTCAGGACCGGGACAGGTGAGCCCGGGGTTGATACAGAACCCACCCTTCCCCACCATAATTCTACTCAGCAAGATCTGATCAGGGCCGGGCGACCGCTAGCTGTACACTTGATCTTGCGGGGGGAGCGCCACGTGAGTGCTGGACAGCCGGGTACGTTTTATTCAATCTGGCGCCTGATGGAGCTCATACCGCCAAACTGCAACTCCGAGATCAGGTTCATTACAGCTGAGAGTGTGAGAGCACTTACATTGGAGACCTTTGGAGTTGTTGGGGCCTCATGGAGACACCATAACTCAGTTCCGGACAATTGCAAACTGCCTGGCCATCACTACTGGTACCAGTTTGGACTGGGATTCGGCGGCCTCATGACCTGTTGCTTCGATGGCCTGAACGGATGCAGATGCGGAATAGGGTAAAGACTGGTCATCGCTGTTCTTTCCCAGACATCACTATTAATATAGACTACTCTTTAAATTGTCCATGCACAGTTATGTTATATTTATATATTAGCTACCCTTTCTTTTCTAAACTTTTAGCATAAGAAATAGTGTGTGCTGTAATACCCCTTTCCTTAAAAGTGGTCATAAGACTGATATTTTATTTTCTGTTTGCAACACCGCGAAGACCTACGCTCTGATGGACATAACCATTTTTATTCAGTAATTTGCTGAACTTTCTGTCTGCCGTGTTACACTGTCTGTGGACCCCACTGATTGACACTCTACACTAACAGTTTTATTAGAACCGGGTTTATTGTCTCTTATTGTTAATATCACTTGATATGTCTCTATGTACATTATTTCAAAGCTCTTTATTGTGATTACAAGCGCAAGCTACTGGCAAGTTTTAGCCCTGGCAGGTCTGGAGGAAAGAGAGTTGTTAACAGGAGCCCAGTACAGATTAGAGATTAGAGTCTTAGCGTCAGTTTTATAAAAGCCTTCCTGCTTGTCATACATTGTATATAGTTATAATATTCTCAGACAAGTACGATCTCTGCATTGAGCTACTACTTAAAAGTTAGTGGTTATCCAGCTTGTTCCATTACAACGTCTACTCCATGTAAACCACTATTAACATGATGGGTTATATGATCTTTCTTCCTTTTTAATGCTATGCCAGTTTTCAATATGCTTATTACACAGGGGATATTCATCATATGATATAGACATTAGTACTTATACTATTAAAATTTAGGCGGTATAGTCATGTTGGTTATATTAATATCTATAATGATAAGCCTAGCGACTCCCAGAAGTAAGCACTGTAGATAAATTATAGTTAAATTCATTTCAATAGGCTTGCATTTTGTGACAAGTCTAATATAGGGCCTCTGGTATATAGGTATTGTCTATGCGTGGTGGCATATATCAAGTATAATATTAAGCCCTCTTGTTTACAGATATAGCCTGGATATAGTGACTAGCCTAATACAGCGACTGCAGTCTATAAGCTCAGCTTTGTAGTGGTTCTCCCTTAATACTTTACACTCCCCCTTATATAACTAGCAATTTTCTCCTATGGTTATAGGTAGAGTATACTTTATAGACTAGTTAATATCATGTAAGCCAGGGTCTTACAGTGACAGTCTATACTACTACTCAATTGTGATGTTATCCTTATTTCTCACTTCCATCTTCTATATATCAAGGATACATTCAAGGATTACATTGCAAGCTTTAATACATCTATGCTCCTAGGAAATGATATCCCCTACATTGAATTTATTACTAGTACAAATTTTCTGTTACTAATGGGCTCCTCTCCTCCCTTTCCCGCCGGTGCTTGTTGCCCGCGGGTCATACCCCTATTCCTTTTTCCCACATCGCCTATAGCTGGTATTTCCCCAGGAGAGGAGCTCCTTCAGCAGTCCCCTATATTCCATGTATACTGGTATTCCCCCTTTTCACATAGCCTTATCAATAGCTATCTTTAATTATTTTATAGAAAGTAGATCAACTTGCACCATAAAGTGTTCAGCTCTACCGTAGCCTCTTAATATATGTAATAATGGATGCTGCTGGGCTGTGTTAACTGGGAAAACACGGCTCAGCATATCAGATAAACTACTGTTCTTGGTTTGGAGTATGTATATGGAATCTGACAGTATACATGGTGTTCTATATATTTATATATTTCCTTTTCCCCCCCTGTTGATCTCCTTAATAGGAAGCTATTACATACCCTAGTTTAAATTTACTCACGGTGTAAATAGACGATAATTCTATTTAGTAGTGTATTTAAAATCTCTGAGTTATCAGTGTAGTTACAAATTGGACATATTAAATGTTTCCGATAGCAGATTCCATCAAGGAGTCATAGCAGACGGTTCCCAAAGTGGAAGGGGCAATCTCTGCTTTGGCCAAGAGAACTACTATACCAATTGAGGATAGTTGCTCTTTCAAAAGTCCTATGGATAAAAAGCTGGAGGTCCTTTTGAAGAAGATGTATACTCATCAAGGGTTACAATTGCAGCCGGCGGAGTGCATTGCTAAAGTAACCAGTTTGGCAGCCTATTGGTTTGACACTTTGTCTGAGTCCTTGCAAGCTGAAACCCCTTTGGAGGAAATTCAGGACAGGATAAAGGCTCTAAAGTTAGCCAATTCCTTTATCACTGACACTGCAGTTTCTTCTAAATCTAAGCTTTTGGCTATTCCTTACAAGGGAAAGACCTTGTTCAGGCCAGCATTCGCAGAAATTATCTATGAAATTATGGAGGTAAGGGCTCTTTTCTGCCTCAAGACAAGAAGAAGAAGATGAGGGGACACCAGAATAATTTTCGTTCCTTTCGTAACTTCAGAGGTATGTCTTCCCCTGCCTCCACCAAACAGGAACAATCCAAGCCCTCCTGGAAGCCTGGTCAGTCTTGGAACAAGGGGAAGCAATCCATGAAACCTGCAGCTGAATCCAAGTCAGCATGTTTGCGCAGGCTTGGGAGCGAGATGTCCCAGACTCGTGGGCGGTGGACATTGTTTCTCTGGGGTACAAGTTGAAGTTTAAAATTTTTCCTCCCAGGGGCAGGTTCCACCTCTCAAGATTATCTGTAGACCAGATTAAAAGAGAGGCATTCTTGAAATGTGTTCAGGACCTTTCCCGGAGTGATAGTGCCTGTTCCAAGTCAGGAACAGGGTCTCGGGTTTTACTCAAATCTGTTTGTGGTTCCCAAAAAAGAAGGGACCTTCAGGCCCATTCTAGAACTAAAGCTTCTAAACAAATTCCTCAGAGTTCCATCCTTCAAAATGGAGACTATCCGCTCCATCCTGTCTCTGATTCAAGAGGATCAATTCATGTCAACCATAGACCTGAAGGATGCGTACCTGCATGTGCCCATTCACAGGGACCATCACAAATATCTGAGGTTTGCCTATCTAGACAAACACTTTCAATTTGTGGTGCTTCCATTTGGTCTCGTACACAGCTCCCAGAGTATTCTCGAAGGTTCTGGGAGCTCTGTTGGCAGTAATTCGGGCCAGAGAAGTTGCAGTGGAACCTTATCTGGATGACATTCTGGTTCAGACGCCATCCTTGAAACTGGCAGAATCTAATACAAAGATGTTGTTGTTTCTTCGTTCCCATGGTTGGAAGGTCAATTTGGAGAAAAGTTCTCTTGTTCCAGCTACAAGAGTGACCTTCTGTAAATATTGACACCAAATTATTTGGAGGACCACAACTGCAGAACTACATTATCAAGGTAACCTTTAAATAGTGAATGTATCACTATCGACTAGATAACTACTATTGGGAAGAAGTTGGATAAGTCAGAAAGTGAATTAATAAAGTGATGTAGAATGTTCGGAAATAAAGTCTCCCAAATAAGTGTAAAATTATCACACACTTAAATTATTTCTGATATACATAACATCTGCAGAACAAATATCTAGGTAGTTTATATCCTGTAAGAGCTGATACACAAACAGATTTCAGAAAGGTTGCTAGAGGTATCAGATTACTTTTGGCAGCATACACCCTAGATTGATTGCTATGCAGTTTGTGAAACCTGTAGTGTTATGCAGGAGCTGACAGGCAAACAGGTTGTTTGGTTTGTGTGCAGAAGATGCAGAAAACAATCTGGAACAAAACAGATTGGTGCTAAGATAAATCGTATCTTTACCTTTTTCTCGGATGTGGAGTCACAAACTGGGGTGAGCCGGAACAGTATGTACAGCAAAGGTAAAGGCTAAGGTTGGTGCTCAACATATACAGCTCAACATATACAGTGAGTCTAAAGACAATAGATTTGCTGATTCAGTAAATATGTCAAATGCAGAGATCTTTTAGGAAAATGGAACCTGAATTTCTGTGAAGTAGTGGATTCATTCCAGGGCGAAAAGAAAGGTGGAATACTTGCTAGGAGCTTGTATTTGAATGTGTGAGGCTGCAGAGACAGTCTCATCAGGATTCAAATTACTAAGCACCTGTGTGCAGGTGAAAGGTATGTTTAAAGCAAAGTCTTAAAGGGGTATTACAGCAAATATAAAAACAGGACATGACACCTTCTTAGGAACCATTATAGATTCCCTATAAATGAAAAATTTTCTGACAGAGGCCAGAAGAGCCAAGCTTCTGTCTGCTTGCCTATCCCTACAGTCGGTGGCTCAACCATCAGTGGCCCAATGCATGAAGGTAATCGGGTTGATGGTGGCTGCCTGCTAGGTTGGGGAGCAGTCTGGGACTCATTGAAGATGCAGGGACTTTGGTCTCAGGAGGAATCTGCTCTTGCATAAACATTCTGAAGTTGAGAGCGATCTTCAATGCCTTGGTGGATTGGCCTCAGCTGGCTCTAGCCCGGTCTATCAGGTTCCAGACAGACAACATAACCTCAGTGGCCTACATCAACAATCAAGGAGGTACCCGGAGTTCTTTAGCCATGAAGGATGTGGCACGGATTATCCAGTGGGCGGAGGCTCACAATTGTTGTCTATCTGCAATACACATTCCAGAAGTGGACAATTGGGAAGCGGACTTCCTGAACAGACAGACTTTTCATCCCGGGGGAGTGGAAACTCCATCCGGAAGTGTTCTGTGGGTTAACAACCAAATGGAGATTACCGGAGTTGGATCTGATGGCATCTTGTCAGAACATCAAACTCCCAAAGTATGGCTCGAGGGCGAGGGATCCTCAAACTTTTTTGATAGATACTCTAGCAGTTCCTTGGAACTTCAGGAAGCATATCTATTTCCTCCGTTTGCTCTCCTTCCACGAGTCATCGCTCGAATCAAGCAGGAGAGAGCATCAGTGATTCTTATAGCTCCTGCGTGGCCTCACAGGATCTGGTATGCGGATCTAATAGAAATGGCATCTCTACCTCAGTGGAGACTTCCGCTGAGGGAGGACCTTCTTCTTTTGGGGCCCTTCCGTCATCCAAACTTAGTTTCTCTGAAGCTGACTGCTTTGAGATTGAACGCTTAATTTTAGTTAAGCGTGGATTTTCTGAGTCACTAGAAAGATTTACCATAAGATATTGTGTAAATATCTTTATTGGTGTGAGTCCAAAGTATATTATTGGAGTAAGGTTAGGATCCCAAGGATCTTGTCTTTTCTCCAGGAAGGCATTGAGAAGGGGTTATCTGTCACTACCCTTAAAGGTCATATTTCTGCTCTATCGATTATGTTGCACAAGCGTCTGGCGGATGTGCTGGATGTTCAATCCTTTTGTCAGGCTCTGGTCAGAATCAGGCCTGTGTTTAAATCAGTTGCTCCACCTTGGAGCCTTAATTTGGTTCTTAAAGTTTTACAACAGGCTCCATTTGAGCCTATGCTTTCCGTAGATAAATTATTATCTTGGAAAGTTTTGTTTCTTGTTGCTATTTCTTTTGCTCAGAGTGTTTCTGAACTCTCGGCTATGCAGTGTGATTCTCCTTATTCTCTGTACCAAGTTTGGTATTCTTCCAAAGGTTGTTTCGGACAGAAATATTAATCAAGAAATTGTTGTTCCGTCTCTCTGTCCTAATCCTTCTTCTCAAAAAGAGCGGTTGTTACACAACTTAGATGTTGAGCGGGCTTAAATTCTATCTGCAGGCTACGAAAGACTTTTGTCAGTCTTCTGCTTTGTTTGTTTGTTTTTCTGGTAAATTTAACGGTCAAAAAGCTACTGTTACTTCTCTTTCTCTCTGGTTGAGAAGTATTATTCGATTGGCATATGAGACTGCTGGACAGCAGCCTCCTGAGAGAATTACAGCTCATTCCACCAGGGCGGTGTCTTCCTCTTGGGCATTCAAGAATGAACACTCTGTAGAACAGATCTGTAAGGCTGCAACTTGGTCTTCTTTGCAAACTTTTTCTAAATTCTATAAAATTGATACTTTTGCCTCGGCTGAGGCTTCTTTTGGGAGAAAGGTTCTGCGAGCTGTGGTGCCTTCTGTTTAGGTTATCTGCATTGTCCCTCCCTTATCATCTGTGTCCTCTAGCTTGGGTATTGATTCCCAAGAGTAATTGCTGATACGTAGACTCACTGTGTCTTAAAAAAGAAAACAAAATTTATGCTTATCTGATAAATTTCTTTCTGACATGGTGAGTCCACGGCCCTCCCTGTATTTTTCAGACAGTTTTGTTTATATAAACCTCAGGCACCTCTGCACCTTGTGTTACTTCCTTTCTCTCCTTTTCCTTTGGTCAAATGACTGGGGTTTGTGGGAAGGGAGTTGATACTTAACAGATTTGCTGTGGTGCTGCTCTTTGCCTCCTCTTGCTGGCCAGGAGTGATATTCCCAACAGTAATTGCTGAACTGTGGACTATTGTCAAGAAATAAATACATTTATCAGGTAAGCATAAATTTTGTTTTTGCTTATTTTTAAATACCATTGCTCTGATTTTCAGACTCCTAACCAAGCCCCAAAGTTTTAGGAGAATACTGATGTATTCCTACTCCAGCTTGTTTCTGTTTGTGCAAAGGGTCTTGTCATATGCAACGAAAGGGGGAGGGGGGTAGTGTCTGCTATTTCCCACTTGCAGTGGGTGTTCCAGTAACCTTTTAAACAGAGCTAAACTCGAAGCGTCTAAGTACGTTTTTAAAAAGGTTTTATACTGGATTTTTATATCAGTATCTGTGCATAGTAGTGTCTATTACATGCAGTTATATAAAAATGGTGTATACTGTCCCTTTAAGAAGAAAATAGTAATGAAGCTGAAATAAAAAAATACAGTGCTATATATAAATGTATGAAGCATGTATATATATCAGTTGGATGCTTTGTGCCATATATATCATTGTCATTTTAAAGAGCTGATGTGGTATTATGTGGTCACATATTTTAATTGTATTCTAGCACAGCAATACTTGCAGACCAAAGACTTGCTTAGTTTGTACAAAATCCTTCTGCAACCTACATATTAAAACAGTTAAAATATGACAAATGTAAAGCAGGCATTTTCAATGATAAAGAAAAAGGAAAGTAAATTAATTTGTGCTACATTTCCATACGACTATGTCCCTATAGATGAATATTATATTTCTAAGAGGGAATTTTTGATATTTTCATACTTCACTGATCAGACCCTTTTCGTCTCAATAGGCTCCCAGTTAGGCACTTAGCTATGTGTTCCGCTTACTGAGCAAGTAATTATAGATTAAGGCTATAAGATTTAATTTCCACATGAAGGTGAAACCATCTGAAATGTGTGTGTGTGTAGGTATGTGTGTTATATATATATATATATATATACTGTATATACACTCACACACACAAACTATTTGTTAATATTCAATACTATATACCATGTAGCAAAACCAGGGGAGATGGTTACTGTGTGCTATTAGTTGCCCATTTTTTATATTGTTTGCACGACATGAGATAGCATAGAGGAATTAACTAATTAAGGGACATTAAAATAAAAAATGTTATTTTGTGGTTTAGTCAGAGCATACAATTTTAAAAAGTTTCCAATTTACTTATATTATCACATTTGATTTGTTCCTATGATATTCTTTGTTGAAGAGATACCTAGGTAGACAACTGGAGCACTACATGGTAGAAAATAGTGTTGCCCTCTAGTGCTGGGGCAAAACTGCTGCCATATAGTGCTCCAGAAATGGGCCAGCTCCTAATCTTATGTCCCTGCTTTTCAACAAAAGATACCAAGAGAACAGAGAAACATTTATATGAGAAGTAAATTAGAAAGCTGTTTAAAATTGCATGCTTTATCCGAATCATAAAGAAAACTTTGGGGTTCATATTCCTTTAAATCATTTTTGTTACAAGATCAAAATATTCAAAGGGACTTTGTAGCGTACGATTGTCTTTACTTTAATGTGTTTCTAGTTATTTATTTTATCTATTGGAGTAGATTAAACTCTTTACAAATAACACCTTTACCTTTATTTTGTAATCTGAAATAGCTGCCTTTTCCTGTTGATAATACAACCTGCTGAAGATGTAAATCCTACAGAATTGGCTATAGAGACATTACATAAACTGCCTGCTTTTGCTGCACTTTAACCTTTGTCTGCCTGAATACATTTGTAAGACACTGCTTGTCTTATTGAACAGTGTCTGCTGGAAATTGTTACAGTTTAACCTCTTGCTTATTCTGTAACTGTGAGTGGCCCTGTTTGACTTACTAAACTATGCCTAATGGATAGTGCTAAAGATTTAACCTTATGCTGCCCAGATGAACTGTGCTCCTAAAAATCTGTTTGTCCCAGCTTTGCACTCTCTGTTATTCAGCATTTTCTGGATTGATTTTATATAATCCATTCAAGAATTGCAGTACTTCTTGTTTCTGCTACCCTATTTGCCATTCACTGGACTAAGCTTAAACTTTACCTAATTTCGAGTGGTGTGGCTTTACTCTTCTCATACTTAACAGAGTGTGTTAAAAACATGGAAAAAACTAATATATATATAATATTAAAAATATTAACAAAAACTATAACAAAAGATTATCCAGTGATTTCCTCCATTAATAAATATATATATATATATATATATATATATATATATATATTTTTTTTTTTTTTTTTTTCTTTTTTTTTTTTTCTTTGACAGGTCATTCACACATTAGACATTTTTTGCTGATGGCTATCTGCAATATACCCCTTTACAAAAACAAAATAAAAAAATTATAAGATTGCCTATAAATTTAAGAACAAGGGGTCATGATTTGAAGCTGAAGGGTAGTATATTTGGGAGTACTTTGAGGAAGGACTTCTTTATAGAAAGGGTGATTGATTCATGGAATAAACTTTCACAAGAGGTGGTAATGGCAAACACTGTGGGGGACTTTGAAGGGATAGTAAACTCTTCAATATAACTTTAAAAAAAAATAAAGTCCATGCCATAATTTTTTATTAATCTTTTATTTTATAGATTATGCTCCCCTGCCGGCCCCCTTGCTCTGTTTTATTTTTTCACTTTTTTCTGCCCAATCAAAAGCTTGGCCATCTGGTCCATTAAATGATATGCATTACATTACAAACATGCATAGTAGCCAAAGTCTGTCAGTGCTTGTCGTCACAAATTGCGTGCTTGCTACCAGTGACATGCGGTGATGTCAGAAGCTGGTGAGGCACTAGATATGATACGTTGGAGAAACACATATACCGCGGGCCGCAAGTACCCCCAACAGGGCAGGTTTTCATTATAGCTGAACCAGTGCACAGGTGAAATAATCAGCTGATGGGTGAGAGCAAGTTAGTAACCATTGTGTTACTGATCAGCTGATTACTTCACCTGTGCACTGATTCAGCTAAAATGAAAACCTGGCCTGTTGGGGGTACTTGAGGACCATGACTGCGAAACACTGCACTAATTCACCAGCTCATCTGAAATGTGTTGATTACCTGGAGAATAAATCACACATACTCTGCTCACTGTCTCACAACACATAATAACTTTATTATTCTATACATTCATAAACATAGATAAGTTGCATAAGTCAGAAGCTGGGTAACGGACACAGAATAAACACTGCATACAGGACTTGGAAGTTGGAGCACACATGTAACTCCTCAGTGAAGTCCTGTCCTCCTCACTCTACTAGTACTCTGTACTAGACACGTCACTGACAGTGAAGTGGACACGTCACACTCCTCCTCGCTACTGCTAGGCTCGCTCAAGTCACTACTCACTGACTGGTGACTGACCACTGTCTGTCAAAAGAACTTAAATAAGGGGCTTAGATACAAGGTAATCACAGAGGTAAAAAGTGTATTTATATAACTGTTTGTTATGCAAAACTGGGGAATGGGTAATAAAGGGATTATCTATCTTTTTAATCAAAAAGTTCTGAAGTAGACTGTCCCTTCGAGACCTTGTCAGTTCCATTTACAGAGAAATTAACTGATAACCTCACTAGTTTTCAATATTTAATTGGAATTCATCAGTATTGAAGCAAAACTGAAATCATTAAATATGTATGAAATAGTTAAAGTATTTGAGAGTAAGAGTTATATAGTAACTTCCAAAGAGTTATATAGTAACTTCCTGAAATTTCACCTTTTCTGAAAATCTTAGCATTTACCCCCATTTCTTTTTACATCTAAATAATGCACCACAACAACCCATTATAAATCAGTTTAGTAGGTACTGAAGGGGCACACACATCCCAAACTGGTCATAGGATGTTAGGATTTTTAAAGAGACATACATTGTAATATTGATAGACAGACAGACAGAATGTAATCACTTAGTTACTGATTTAATCAATTTCTTTCCCCCTTTTCTGAATTTGAGGCCAGTTACCCTCATGCAATAAGCTGGCCCCCCCCCCCCATATAAAAGAGGAGCTAAAGGGGAGGACATGACTATACAGGAGATTGCTGAGCCTGGTTGCCATGTGAATAAGTGACAGCCAGAGAGAAATTACAAGCCTTGCCTGTGTCTTGCTGGACTACTGCATTTCTCTCTAGGACCTGACATTTACTTGCACAATACTTAGGTGTGTAGTATTTCTTAGTTCCTAACTTGTATATTTGCCTTGTCATTTTTTTTTATTATTAAATTAAGTGAAATTCAGACACATAAAAACTTAGGAGTATCACCTGGATTTAAAAAAATTGTAGCATAGTATTCTTTATTTGAAACTAGCTTACATTCAGCACCTGTGTGCAGGAAGTAAAATGAATGTATGATACATGAATCAGAAGAAACTGGATTTTCTTAAAATTATTGAGCCACATTTTTTTTTATCTCTTTGGTATATACCAGAGCTTTAGAAATCAATTATAATAACTAGATAACAAAATGTCATTTTCTATCATATACTGCTGCTGTGCTATATTTGTGTGTCTGCACAGACTAAAAGCCACAGACATGTCCAGCTCAGGAGCAAACTTGTTGAACACTTTTTTGGACATTAAACACAGTTACAGGCATGCAGTAGTGTACTGATAAAATGTTACAGCACAATGCAGCATTTTACTTTTGCACTTTCCTTTTTAAAACACAAATTATTTTCCAGTGCTCATTTTAATAAAATAAATTGGGACTCATTTTTTCTGCAACATACTGATATATTGAATAGTCAGGCAAATTATTTTATATGCTTATCAGTCTGATAATATACTTTTAATAACTATTTCTAGTTTGACATAGCAATAAATACATCACTCAGATGATTGAGGGTTATTCTCACAACTATTAATACAGTTTCATTATATACTATAAAGATTTATTGCATCAAGTTTTCAAATCATGTTTGATTATAATTATTTGGGATATTCGTTATTAATCTGTACATTTTTTAATATTTTAAGGACACAAAGTGAAATATATATATAAATTAAAAACCAGGAGGTGGACAATAATAAGGGGGGGGGATGACAAGAAGAAATGAAACAGGGGCAAGGTGTGAAAACCTTTGTGAGACTGCAGGCAAGGGAGGAAGTGAAGGAGGGGATTACAAAGCAGGAAAACCAGCATAGCCACAGGCAGCATACCCACACAGCCATCCTAATGAGATTATAGAATCCTGTGGGGGCCTTATTTGTCACCAGGTGCCGAGTCACACACGCTTTATCGTCTGATCGTAGGATTAACCTATTCACTGCTTTTAAAAAAATGCACTACACAGCAATGCGTAACACAACTCTTTAGCAGCCCATCAGTTAATTTATCATATGAGTGCCCACTGCCCTTGTGTTTGTCAACCTTTGGCATCTGAAAATAACATTAAACCTTTAACAAGCAAAGAAGGTTGCTGTGCTTCAATTGCATCCAATAGATTAAGGAATCCTCTAGGGGCCGGGGGGGCTTGTTTGTTACAGTCACACACCCCTTGGTACATGATGAAGATCATCTGGTCCAACGAGAATTATAAATTCTTAATGTGGCGTTATCCATCATAATTACTGCTGTAGTACCCGACAGACTGTGGCTCCCGGCTAATCTAAGGCGCAGCAGCTTGTGTTACTGCTGTCTTGAAGTCTTCCCGCCAATGCGACGTCACCAGCAGGCACACCTCCCCTGCAGCGCTGATGCTGCTGATTGGCTGTGGAACCTGCTCCATCATAGAGGCGGTTTTGAGAACCGCCTCTATTTGAGCGTGTATGGGGCCCGGTGAGCCACCACTGGGTGGAGCTTGCTCATAGTAAGCGAAGAACAGTGTTCAGCATCCAGGTTGCGCAATAAATGGAGGGCAGCGGAACAGCTCACTGCCTCCTTATTGCGCAACATGGATGCTGAATTTTTTTGGCCTATATCATATAATCATCTGTGATGCTAATCGCATCAGGTGGGGGGGGGGCTAGGGGGCGTGGCCCAAAAAAATAAAACCAACATTTTTTTTAAATTATTTTTATTAAGCAGATTTAAAAACTTTTTCCTCTGAATTGACAGGGGAGGCGCTGCCTCCCCTGCCTCCTATTACCGCACGTTGTTACTTTTGCGCACAAGTGGCACAAGAAAGGGGATTCCTTATTTGCCTAGTAAACATTGTAATTGCCTAGTAAATATTGTAGTTGCCTAGTAAACATTGTAGTTGCCTAGTAAACATTGAATCACAGCTATGGATTGATGCTTATTTCTATATATTTATGTATTTTTTGCAAAGGCTTTATTTATTTTTTCCATGAGCAAAGCACAATAAAATGTCTTTTTTAATTTTACTTCACAATAAATGTTCTTTTCGCCCACCCATATTATAACTGATCAGTCTAGTAACGTCTCCTGCCCGCTGTTCACAATAGCCTTATATTCTACCTGTTCTGCAAAGTAAACAGATAATCTTCTAATCCTCTGTTTACTTTGCAGAACAGGTAGAATATAAGGTGCTTGTGAAGTTCTGTGAACACCTGTTACTAGGCGAGCTTGATCGCTCCGTGTAGTAACAGGTGATTAGTTGGTCAGAAATGCTTCAGTCAGTTTAGTGTAGAGTCGATTGGACTACGTTTGTGCAATTGTAAAAAAAAAAAAAAAAAAAAAAGCGCACACGCTAGCATAGTGACAACTGTTCAGTAGCGGCGGTTTAGGGGTTAATAAATGTTATTAGTGGCGGGATGTTGGGAGCGGCAGATTAGGGGTTAATAACTATAATATAGTGTTTGCAATGTGGGAGGGCCTCGGTTTAGGGGTTAATAGGTAGTTTATGGGTGTTAGTGTACTTTGTAACTGTTTAGTTATGAGTTTTATGTAACAGTTTTGCTGCGTAAAAGTCATAACTTCTGGTCTCAGATAGCGGTACAGATCTTGTCGTTATAGGGTGTAATGCAAGCTTTTTAGCCTCACCGCAAAACTCGTAATGGCTGCGCTATGGAAGTCCCATGAAAAAACGTCATTTTTACGAGTGTGGGACTGACGTTGCATTACAGGCTAAAAGGCTTGCAGTACAGCTATACCGACAAGACTTGTAATGGCTGCATTGCTGTTTTAACTCTGAAATGGCCATTTTTTCAGCGTTAAAACAGAAATGCACAACTTGTAATCTAGGTGATTGTTTCTATGTTTCTAAATGGTTAATAAAACTGAAGAATAAACTTAGTGTTTTGCCATAAATTCTGTTTAAGTAGGAGTCCATTTCCAAATGTGATATTTTACAGCAGGAAATGATTATACAGTGCTGGAATAAAATCAATAAATAAACTTTAGCATTCTGAACGTCCTGAAGTTAACACGTTGTTTGTTAAACACTGCTCTGCAAGTCATTAACAGACTGCAGAAAATATGCAATATTTATCAGTTGCAACTTAACAAATGCTAATACAGTAAGTACCAAATAAACAATGTTTTTATTAAGCTGTTCTCAGGTTTTGCTACAGGAAGATGAAACTCCATAATGCATAAACTGGGTACTGCTTAAGAATCTTTGGTCAACAGTGGCAATAAATTTTAAAATTACTTTTAGAGAGAAAAAAATGTACTAGGATGGCCATATAATATATTATTTATTACATTCACTAGTGTTTAGTTAATCTTTGGAATGAATAATTTTACTGAAATAAAAGAACTATACTGAATGGAAATCTATGTACAGTATCTCACAAAAGTGAGTACACCCCTCACATTTTTGTAACTATTTTATTATATCTTTTCATGTGACAACACTGAAGAAATGACACTTTGCTACAATGTAAAGTAGTGAGTGTATAGCCTGTATAACAGTGTAAATTTGCTGTACCCTCAAAACAACTCAACACACAGCCATTAATGTCTAAACCGTTGGCAACAAAAGTGAGTACACCCCTAAGTGGAAATGTCCAAATTGGGCCCAATTAGCCATTTTCCCTCCCCGGTGTCATGTGACTCGTTAGTGTTACAAGGTCTCAGGTGTGAATGGGGAGCAGGTGTGTTAAATTTGGTGTTATCGCTCTCACACTCTCTCATACTGGTCACTGGAAGTTCAACATGGCACCTCATGGCAAAGAACTCTCTGAGGATCTGAAAAAAAGAATTGTTGCTCTACATAAAGATGGCCTAGGCTATAAGAAGATTGCCAAGACCCTGAAACTGAGCTGCAGCACGGTGGACAAGACCATACAGCGGTTTCACAGGACAGGTTCCACTCAGAACAGACCTCGACATGGTTGACCAAAGAAGTTGAGTGCACGTGCTCAGCGTCATATCCAGAGGTTGTCTTTGGGAAATAGATGTATGAGTTCTGCCAGCATTGCTGCAGAGGTTGAAGGTGTGGGGGGTCAGCCTGCCAGTGCTCAGACCATACGCCGTACACTGCATCAAATTGGTCTGCATGACTGTCGTCCCAGAAGGAAGCCTCTTCTAAAGATGATGCACAAGAAAGCCCGCAAACAGTTTGCTGAAGACAAGCAGACTAAGGACATGGATTACTGGAACCATGTCCTGTGGTCCAATGAGACCAAGATTAACTTATTTGGTTCAGATGGTGTCAAGCGTGTGTGGTGGCAACCAGGTGAGGAGTACAAAGACAAGTGTGTCTTGCCTGCAGTCAAGCATGGTGGTGGGAGTGTCATGGTCTGGGCCTGCATGACTGCTGCCGGCACTGGGGAGCTACAGTTCATTGAGGGAACCATGAATGCCAACATGTACTGTGACATACTGAAGCAGAGCATGATCCCCTCCCTTTGGAGACTGAGCCGCAGGGCAGTATTCCAACATGATAACGACCCCAAACACACCTCCAAGACAACCATTGCCTTGGTAAAGAAGCTGAGGGTAAAGGTGATCGACTGGCCAAGCATGTCTCCAGACCTAATCCCTATTGAGCATCTGTGGGGCATCCTCAAACGGAATGTGGGGGGAGCGCAAGAACTGTAACATCCACCAGCTCTGTAATGTCATCATGAAGGATTGGAAGAGGACTCCAGTGGCAAACTGTGAAGCTCTGGTGAACTCCCTGCCCAAGAGGGTTAAGGCAGTGCTGGAAAATAATGGTGGCCACACAAAATATTGACACTTTGGGTCCAATTTGGACATTTCCCCTTAGGAGTGTACCCACTTTTGTTGCCAACGGTTTAGACATTAATGGCTGTGTGTTGAGTTAGTTTGAGGGGACAGCAAATTTACACTGTTATACAGGCTGTACACTCACTACTTTACATTGTATCAAAGTGTAATTATTTCAGTGTTGTCACATGAAAAGATATAATAAAATATTTACAAAAATGTGAGGGGTGTACTCACTTTTGTGAGATACTGTATGTGTACTTATTAGATCATTGAGAAGATTTTTTTCTTATTATTAAATAGATAAAAAAATAAATACAGTTGTGCTTAGCCATAAAGTATGAAAGTCATATTTAGATCAATTATTTGAAACCTACAAAAGTGTTCACATCTAAGGCAGCATAAGTGTTGGTGTATAAGCTGTCTTTTGTAGTTAAAGGGATAGGAAAGTCCAAATTAATCTTGCAAGAATCAGCTACAGCATGTCATTTTAATACACTTTTTAAATCACTTCTATTTTCAAATGTGCTTTGTTTTCTTGGTATCTATTGTTGAAAATGAATACACACATATCCTACACTAGTGGAGCTAGCTGGTGATTGGTGCCTGCATACATTTGTCTCTTCTGATTGGCTAACTAGATGTGTTCAGCTAGCTGCCAGTAGTGCAATCCAGTTTCTTCAGCAAAGGATAACAAGAGAATGAAGCAAATTTGAAAATGAAAGTACATTTGAAAGTCGCTTAAAATTTTATCTTCTATGAACAGTGAATTTAATATAGTTTCCTGCGCCTTTAAGGTTTAGGGTTTGAATACTAATGCATACAGAAAGGGAAGCGCTCTACCACGAACAAATTCTATCAGCCAATCGGAATTCAAGGGATGCCATCTTGGATGACGTCCCTTAAAGGGAACCTTCAGTGTACGGCTAGGACCATATGAAGAGGATGCTCCACGCCGGATGTCTTGAAGATGGAGCCGCTCCGAGTCGTAAGGATGAAGATAGAAGATGCCGTCTGGATGAATACTTCTGCCCGCCTGGAGGACGACTTCTTACCGCTTGAAGATTTCTCACGGCTTTGTTGAGGACTTCTTGCCGCTTGGATGAAGACTTCTCCCGGCTGGATGAGGATGGATGTCCGGTCTTCAAAAACTGTAAGTGGATCTTCGGGGGTTAGTGTTAGGTTTTTTTAAGAGTTTATTGGGTGGGTTTTATTTTTAGATTAGGGACTTTGGGCACCGTAAAAGAGCTAAATGCCCTTTTCAGGGTAATGCCCATCCAAATGGGCATTGGGGATCTTAGGTTTTTTAGGTAGGTTTTTATTTGGGGGGGGGTTACTGTTGGGGGGCTGTTTGTATTTTTTTTTTACAGGTAAAAGAGCTGATTTCTTTGGGGCAATGCCCCGCAAAAGGCCCTTTTAAGGGCTATTGGCAGTTTAGTGTAGGCTAGGGGTTTTATTATTTTGGGGGGGCTTTTTTATTTTGATAGGGCTATTCGATTAGGAGCAATTTGTTTTTATTTTTGATAATTTCTTTTTTTATTTTGTGTATTTAGTGTTTATTATTTTTTGTAATTTAGATAAATGTATTTTTTTAATTTAATTTATAAAATTTTATTGTAATGTTAGGTGTTAGTGTAACTCAGGTTAGGCTTTATTTTACAGGTAAATTTGTATTTATTTTAACTAAATAGTTAGTAAATAGTTAACAACTATTTACTAACTAGTTGACCTAGTTAAAATAAATACAAACTTAGCTGTGAAATAAAAATAAAACCTAACGGCTAGATTTGGAGTTTTGTCGGTAACGACCCGAAAAACTAACGCCGGCTTTTTTCTGGCCGCACCATAAAAATAACTCTGGTATTGAGAGTCCACAGAATGGCTGCGTTAGGCTCCAAAAAAGGAGCGTAGAGCATTTTTAACGCAGCTTCAACTCTCGATACCAGAGTTGCTTACGCAAGCGGCCAGCCTCAAAAACGTGCTCGTGCACGATTCCCCCATAGGAAACAATGGAGCTGTTTGAGCTGAAAAAAACCCAAACACCTGCAAAAAAGCCGCGTTCAGCTCCTAACGCAGCCCCATTGTTTGCTATGCGGTAACCCTTCCTACATCTGCACTTAACACTCTAACATGTACCCCGAGTCTAAACACCCCTAACCTTACACTTATTAACCTCTAATCTGCCGCCCCCGCTATCGCTGACCCCTGCATATTATTATTAACCCCTAATCTGCCGCTCCGTAAACCGCCGCTACTTACATTATCCCTATGTACCCCTAATCTGCTGCCCTAACATCGCCGACCCCTATATTATATTTATTAACCCCTAATCTGCCCCCCACAACATCGCCTCCACCTGCCTACACTTATTAACCCCTAATCCGCCTCACTAACCCTATAATAAATAGTATTAACCCCTAATCTGCCCTCCCTAACATCGCCGACACCTAACTTCAATTATTAACCCCTAATCTGCCGACTGGAGCTCACCGCTACTCTAATAAATGTATTAACCCCTAAAGCTAAGTCTAACCCTAACACCCCCCTAAGTTAAATATAATTTACATCTAACGAAATTAATTAACTCTTATTAAATAAATTATTCCTAAAGATAAATACTTACCTGTAAAATAAATCCTAATATAGCTACAATATAAATTATAATTATATTATAGCTATTTTAGGATTAATATTTATTTTACAGGTAACTTTGTATTTATTTTAACCAGGTACAATAGCTATTAAATAGTTAAGAACTATTTAATAGCTAAAATAGTTAAAATAATTACAAAATTACTTCTAAAATAAATACTAACCTAAGTTACAATTAAACCTAACACTACACTATCAATAAATTAATTAAATAAACTACCTACAATTACCTACAATTAACCTAACACTACACTATCAATAAATTAATTAAATACAATTCCTACAAATAAATACAATTAAATAAACTAACTAAAGTACAAAAAATAAAAAAGAACTAAGTTACAAAAAATAAAAAAATATTTACAAACATAAGAAAAATATTACAACAATTTTAAACTAATTACACCTACTCTAAGCCCCCCAAAATAAAAAAAATGCCCTACCCTATTCTAAATTACTAAAGTTCAAAGCTCTTTAACCTTACCAGCCCTGAACAGGGCCCTTTGCGGGGCATACCCCAAAGAATTCAGCTCTTTTGCCTGTAAAAAAAAACATACAATACCCCCCCAACATTACAACCCACCACCCACATACCCCTAATCTAACCCAAACCCCCCTTAAATAAACCTAACACTAAGCCCCTGAAGATCTTCCTACCTTATCTTCACCCTGCCAGGTTCACCGATCCGTCCTGAAGAGCTCCTCCGATGTCCTGATCCAAGCCCAAGCGGGGGGCTGAAGAGGTCCATGATCCGGCTGAAGTCTTCATCCAAGCAGGAGCTGAAGAGGTCCATGATCCGGATGAAGTCTTCATCCAAGCGGGAGCTGAAGAGGTCCATGATCCGGATGAAGTCTTCTATCAACTGCATCTTCAATCTTCTTTCTTCCGGATCCATCTTGCAGACCTCCGACGCGGAACATCCTCTTCTCCCGACGCCTACTAGCCGAATGACGGTTCCTTTAAGGGACGTCATCCAAGATGGCATCCCTCGAATTCCGATTGGCTGATAGGATTCTATCAGCCAATCGGAATTAAGGTAGGAATATTCTGATTGGCTGATGGAATCAGCCAATCAGAATCAAGTTCAATCCGATTGGCTGATCCAATCAGCCAATCAGATTGAGCTCGCATTCTATTGGCTGTTCCGATCAGCCAACAGAAGTTTGTCTGAAATCCTTTGTTGCTTCTAAATAGAACTTTAAAGCACGGACTACATCTAAATTGTGTAACAAACGTTCCTTCTTTGAAACTGGATTCGGACACAAAGAAGGAACAACTATTTCCTGGTTAATATTCTTGTTGGAAACAACTTTTGGAAGAAAACCAGGCTTGGTACGCAAAACGACCTTATCTGAATGGAACACCAGATAGGGTGGATCACACTGCAAAGCAGATAATTCAGAAACTCTTCTAGCAGAAGAAATAGCAACCAAAAACAGAACTTTCCAAGATAGGAACTTGATATCTATGGAATGTAAGGGTTCAAACGGAACCCCTTGAAGAACTGAAAGAACTAAATTTAGACTCCAAGGAGGAGTCAAGGGTCTGTAAACAGGCTTGATTCTGACCAAAGCCTGTACAAAAGCTTGTACATCAGGCACAGCTGCCAGTCGTTTGTGTAACAAGACAGATAAAGCAGAAATCTGTCCTTTTAAAGAACTCGCTGACAATCCCTTATCCAAACCTTCTTGGAGAAAGGAGAGGATCTTAGGAATTTTAATCTTACTCCAGGAGAATCCCTTGGATTCACACCAACAGATATATCTTTTCCATATTTTATGGTAAATCTTTCTAGTCACAGGTTTTCTGGCTTGGACCAGAGTATCTATCACTGAATGTGAAAACCCACACTTGGATAAAATCAAACGTTCAACTTCCAAGCAGTCAGCTGCAGAGAAACTAGATTTGGATGTTCGAATGGATCTTGTACTAGAAGATCCTGTCTCAAAGGTAGCTTCCATGGTGGAGCCGATGACATATTCACCAGGTCTGCATACCAAGTCCTGCGCGGCCACGCAGGAGCTATCAGAATCACAGAGGCCTTCTCCTGTTTGATCCTGGCTACAAGCCTGGGAAGAAGAGGGAACGGTGGAAACGCATAAGCTAGGTTGAACGACCAAGGCGCCACTAATGCATCCACTAGAGTCGCCTTGGGATCCCTGGATCTGGACCCGTAGCAAGGGACTTTGAAGTTCTGACGGGACGCCATCAGATCCATGTCTGGAATGCCCCATAATTGAGTCAACTGGGCAACCACCTCCGTGTGGAATTCCCACTCCCCCGGATGGAAAGTCTGACGACTCAGATAATCCGCCTCCCAGTTGTCTACTCCTGGGATGTGGATTGCAGATAGGTGGCAGGAGTGATCCTCCGCCCATTTGATGATTTTGGATACCTCTCTCATCGCCAAGGAACTCCTTGTTCCCCCCTGATGGTTGATGTAAGCTACAGTCGTCATGTTGTCTGACTGGAATCTTATGAATCCGGCCTTCGCTAGTTGAGGCCAAGCCCGGAGAGCATTGAATATCGCTCTCAGTTCCAGGATGTTGATCGGAAGAAGAGACTCTTATCGAGACCATAAACCCTGAGCTTTCAGGGAATCCCAGACCGCGCCCCAGCCTAATAGACTGGAGTCGGTCGTGACAATGACCCACTTTGGGAAACTCATTCCCTGAGAAAGGTGATCCTGGGACAACCACCAACGGAGTGAGTCTCTGGTCATCTGGCCTACTTGAATCTTTGGAGACAGGTCTGTATAGTCCCCATTCCACTGCTTGAGCATGCACAGTTGTAATGGTCTTAGATGAATTCGAGCAAAAGGAACTATGTCCATTGCTACAACCATCAACCCTACTACTTCCATGCACTGAGCTATGGAAGGCTGCAGAATAGAGAGAAGAACTTGACAAGCGTTTAGAAGCTTTGACTTTCTGACCTCTGTCAAGAAGATCTTCATTTCTAATGAATCTATTATTGTTCCCAAAAAGGGAACTCTTGTCGACGGAGACAGGGAACTCTTTTCTACGTTCACCTTCCACCCATGAGATCTGAGAAAGGCTAGAACAATGTCTGTATGAGCCTTTGCCTTGGAAAGAGACGACACTTGAATTAGAATGTCGTCCAGATAAGGTGCCACTGCAATGTCCCTTGGTCTTAGAACCGCTAGAAGGGACCAGAGCACCTTTGTGAAAATTCTGGGAGCAGTGGCTAGTCCGAATGGGAGAGCCACGAACTGATAATGTTTGTCCAGAAAGGCGAACCTTAGGAACTGATGATGATCTTTGTGGATAGGAATATGTAGATACGCATCCTTTAAATCCACGGTAGTCATATATTGACCCTCCTGGATTGTAGGTAAAATTGTTCGAATGGTTTCCATTTTGAACGATGGAACTCTGAGAAATTTGTTTAGAATTTTTAAATCCAGAATTGGTCTGAAAATTCCCTCTTTTTTGGGAACTACAAACAGATTTGAGTAAAACCCCTGACCTTGTTCCACAGTTGAAACTGGGTGTATCACTCCCATCTTTAACAGGTCTTCTACACAATGTAAGAATGCCTGTCTCTTTATTTGGTTTGAAGATAAGTGAGACATGTGGAACCTTCCCCTTGGGGGTAGTTCCTTGAATTCTAGAAGATAACCCTGAGAGACTATTTCTAGTGCCCAGGGATCCTGAACATCTCTTGCCCAAGCCTGAGCAAAGAGAGAGAGTCTGCCCCCTACTAGATCCGGTCCCGGATCGGGGGCTACCCCTTCATGCTGTTTTGGTAGCAGCAGCAGGCTTCTTGGCCTATTTACCCTTGTTCCAGCCTTGCATTGGTTTCCAAGCTGGTTTAGTCTGGGAAGCGGTCCCTTCCTGAAATTGCGAAAGGAACGAAAATTGGACTTATTCTTAGCCTTGAAAGGCCTATCTTGTGGGAGGGCA
Organism: Bombina bombina; assembly: GCF_027579735.1. Taxonomy (NCBI): domain Eukaryota; kingdom Metazoa; phylum Chordata; class Amphibia; order Anura; family Bombinatoridae; genus Bombina; species Bombina bombina. Next base: position 1,110,301,845 of record NC_069502.1, on the reverse strand, counting down.
TGGCCCTTTCCCCCAGTGATGTCTGAAATAATTTCTTTCAATTCTGGCCCAAAAAGGGTCTTACCTTTGAAAGGGATATTAAGCAATTTTGTCTTGGAAGATACATCCGCCGACCAAGACTTTAGCCAGAGCGCTCTGCGCGCCACAATTGCAAACCCTGAATTTTTCGGCGCTAATCTCGCTAACTGCAAAGCGGCGTCTAAAATAAAGGAATTAGCTAACTTAAGTGCGTGAATTCTGTCCATGACCTCCTCATACGGAGTCTCCCTACTGAGCGACTTTTCCAGTTCCTCGAACCAGAACCACGCCGCTGTAGTGACAGGAATAATGCACGAAATAGGTTGAAGAAGGTAACCTTGCTGTACAAAAATCTTTTTAAGCAAACCCTCCAATTTTTTATCCATAGGATCTTTGAAAGTACAATTGTCCTCAATGGGAATGGTCGTGCGTTTGGCTAGTGTAGAAACCGCCCCCTCGACCTTAGGGACTGTTTGCCATGTGTCCTTCCTGGGGTCGACCATAGGGAACAATTTCTTAAATATAGGAGGAGGGACAAAAGGTATGCCTGGCTTCTCCCACTCCTTATTCACTATGTCCGCCACCCTTTGAGGTATCGGAAAGGCATCAGGGTGCACCGGGACCTCTAGGAACTTGTCCATCTTGCACAATTTTTCTGGGATGACCAGATTGTCACAATCATCCAGAGTAGATAGCACCTCCTTAAGTAATGCGCGGAGATGCTCTAATTTAAATTTAAATGTCACAACATCAGGTTCTGCCTGCTGAGAAATTCTTCCTGTATCAGAAATTTCTCCATCTGACAAACCCTCCCTCACTACCACTTCAGACTGGTGTGAGGGTATGACAGAAAAATTATCATCAGCGCCCTCCTGCTCTACAGTGTTTAAAACTGAGCAATCGCGCTTTTTCTGAAATGCTGGCATTTTGGATAAAATATTAGCTATGGAGTTATCCATTACTGCCGTCAATTGTTACATAGTAACAAGCATTGGCGCGCTAGAAGTACTAGGGGTCGCCTGCGTGGGCATAACTGGTATAGACACAGAAGGAGAGGATGTAGAACTATCCCTACTTCCTTCATCTGAGGAATCATCCTGGGCAACCTTACTATTTGTGACAGTACTGTCCTTACTGTGTTTGGACGCCATGGCTCAATTATCACATATATTTGAAGGAGGAACCACATTGGCTTCCATACATACAGAACATGATCTATCTGAAGGTACAGACATGTTAAACAGGCTTAAACTGGTTAATAAAGCACAAAAAACGTTTTAAAACAAAACCGTTATTGTCTCTTTAAATGTTAAACAGGGCACACTTTATTACTGAATATGTGAAAAACTATGAAGGAATTATCCAAATTTTCACCACAGTGTCTTAATGCATTCAAAGTATTGCACCCCAATTTTCAAGCTGTTAACCCTTAAAATGTGGAAACCGGAGCCGTTTGCAATTTTAACCCCACTACAGTCCCAGCCACAGCCTTTGTTGCGACTTCACCTATCTCAGGGGGTATACGATACCAATTCAAGCCTTCTAGGAACATTTTCAGTGGATACCAGACCCTCACACATGCAGCTGCATGCACTGCACTCAAAAGAAACTGTGCAATAATGGCGCGAAAATGAGGCTCTGCCTACTACAGTGAAAAGCCCTTCCTGACTGGGAAGGTGTCTTAACTAGTGCCTGGCGATAAAAACGTTCCCCAAACAATAAAAGTGTGAAAACTACTTCAAACTTTAAAAAACAACTTAAATAAACAATCGATTTAGCCCTTAAGAGTGTCCACCAGTTAATAGCCCATAATAAGCCCTTTATTCTTTCTGAGTCTAAGAAAATGGCTTACCGATCCCCATGAGGGAAAATGACAGCCTTCCAGCATTACACAGTCTTGTTAGAAAAATGGCTAGTCATACCTTGAGCAGAAAAGTCTGCAAACTGTTCCCCCAACTGAAGTTCTCTCATCTCAACAGTCCTGCGTGGGAACAGCAATTGATTTTAGTTACTGCTGCTAAAATCATACTCCTCTTTTAAACAGAACTCTTCATCTCTTTCTGTTTCAGAGTAAATAGTACATACCAGTACTATTTTAAAATAACAAACTCTTGATAGAAGAATAAAAAACTACAACTAAACACCACATACTCTTCACCATCTCCGTGGAGATGCTACTTGTTCAGAGCGGCAAAGAGAATGACTGGGGGGCGGAGCCTGAGGAGGGGCTATATGGACAGCTTTTGCTGTGCTCTTTGCCATTTCCTGTTGGGGAAGAGAATATTCCACAAGTAATGGATGACGCCGTGGACCGGACACACCAATGTTGGAGAAAGATATATAACACTTCATATCTCAATCGCTATGTGAGAACATGTAAATGTGAGAGTTTCCGAATTGTACAGCTCTAACTACCCCCATACAATTCCTTTTATGGCTGCATCTATATCCACCTTTGATTTGGTAAAATGTATTTATTATTTATTTATAAAATATTTTACCAGGAAGGATACATTGAGATTTCTATGTTTTCAAGTATGTCCTGGGTCCACAAAACATTGCATTGATACAATAGGGTACAATAAAATACAAAAACAATAATAATACACAATATATGCAACATTTACAATAGAACAGGTAGGAAATATATAATCAACCATGACAAGTGCATTCTGTCTTGAGATATATAGAGAGGGATCTCTTAAAGGATATTAGGCTTGGGGAAGGTTTGAAAGTGTGCGGGAGTTGTGCTCTGTAGGAAAAGGAAGATCGAGCTGCTTTCTTTTTGTATTGAGGCCAGCTAAATAATGTGCTGTTATTGGATCGGAGGCTATAGCAGGTGGAAATAGCCAGGGAGAGCATTCTGCTCAGGTAGGGTGGGAGCTTCCCAGAAAGGCTCTTAAACACAAGGCAGGAAAGATGGAGAGTGCGTCTGGATTCCAGCGACAGCCAGTTTAGTTCTTTTAGCATGTCACAATAGTGGGTCCTGTAATTACATTATAGCACAAAGAGGCAGAACAAGTTATACAATGTATTAAGTTTATTAAGATGAGTTTGCGGTGCATATACTACATCCCCATAATCAGCATCAGCATTTGCTGTACAATCTTTTCCTTTACTGTAGGGCTGAGGGAGGATTTGTTTCTGTACAGGGCACCTAGTTTTGGATAAAGTTTAGATGCAAGTTTTTCTATGTGGAGGCCAAAAGATAGATTGGGGTCTAACAACATACCCAAGTATTTGAAAGAATGGACTGCGGTCAGTGTGTAATTTGATATTGTTTTGATGCATAGATGGGAATTTTGTAGTTTGTGTAATTTAGGTCCCTTTCCAAAGATCATTGTGACAGTTTTGTCAGTGTTTAGGAAGAATTTGTTTATTGAGATCCACTTTTCTACCTCTGTGAACTGGTCTTGGAGCACTGCCTTAAACTGCGGCAGATTGGATTTGCTTGCATAGATTACCGTGTCGTCTGCGTACATGTGTACAGTTGAGGATTTGCAGACATTAGGCAGATCATTTTTAAATAATGTGAATAGTAGGGGGCTGAGAATGGAACCTTGGGGAACACCACATGTGACTGGGAGAGGGAGGGAGTCACTGTCGAAATGGAGACATATTGTGATCGATCCGATACATATGATCAAAATCAGTTTAGCGGACGATCACCAATACCTGAGTTTTTTAGTTTGAGCAGTAGAATGTTGTGGTCTACTGTGTCAAAGGCCTTTGCAAAATCAAGGAAAATAGCTACAGTTAGGTCTCCTTGTTCCATTCCAGTTTGGATGTCGTTGCAAAATTTTAGGAGGGCAGTTGTAGTGGAGTGATTCGGGCGAAAACCTGATTGAACAGGGGTCAGATAGTTGGATTGTTGGTAATACTCACATAATTGCGTATGGACGCATTTTACTAAGATTTTTGACAATACAACGAGCAATAATATGGGGCGATAGTTCGAAACCAAGGTTATCTCCCCACTTTTATGGATAGGCACTACTCTTGCAGTCTTCCAAAGTTTGGGTATGTATCCAGACACCAAGGATTCGTTAATTACGGTTGTGACAGGTTTAGCAATTGCCGGCGCACTGAGCTTTAACAGCATTGCTGGTATTTGATCAGGTCCGGACTGTTTTTTCATTTTTAGATTATTAAGGTGTTTCTTAATGACATTGATGGGTACAGGTCTAAAATTGAACTTCTCTATATTGGGTCTTTGCTGATTTAGTGGGGCCTGATCCACATTTGCAGTTTCAGGATTTGTGTCATTTATTAGTTTGTCAATCAGGGTGGGGGAACATCCGACAAAATAATTGTTAAACTAATTTGCTACTTCTAAGGGAAGTTGCAGGGTTTGGTTGTCCACATTGACAGTGGAGGGTTGGGAGTGGATTGGTGGAGTTTGTAAGTTATTTATGACTTTCTAAAACTTTCTAGGGTTTGATATGTTATTGTTCAGATTTCCAAAGAAATATTGGGCCTAGGCTAATTTTGTTTGTTTAGTGCATATATTTCGCCATTGTCTATATACACAGTGATCGTTCATAGAGCCAGTATTCTTGAACTTTGACCACAATGAATCCCAGAACTGGTACATTTGAATGAGGTCAGCTGTGATCCAATTCAAGTGTGCTTGTACTCTCACCTTACGCAGCGGGGCATATAAATTCCAAACTTCCAAACAATGCAACACTTTAACACTCATTATTTGCTGGAGCCTAAATGCATATAAACTGCTGTGAACTCAGTATGGCTATCTTAGTCATTTTGCTTAATTTTGAAAATTACTTTAAAATACTTCCCAGCAATTTTTAAACATTTTTTTAATGCAAACTATATTTACTTAATTAGCCCCTTTAGGATATGCACAGATCTCAACATGTTTTATGGCACTTTAAACTGAAAATGGTTCATTTGTGGTCTATAAATGTCCATTTATTGTACATGTAGCATACATAGCTGAGTCCCTATAACAGTTGGTAGTCCATGCACCATAATTGCATACACTCTTCTGTAGCTCATTATGTACTGCAGCCTCTGCACTATAGTTTTGGTTCCAACCCAGAAGTTGTGATACCCGTTGTCCATGCCTTTTCATTTATATTGCTGTCCTTTTGTAGTAGTAGTAAAAAACATTAATTTGGGCTCCATGCCCTGCTTGGCAGTTAGTACTTGTGGCCCTTGGCTGTTAAAATCACACAACTGCCTTGAAAAAACCATGGTTACCTCCTCATACTGCTTTGCCCAGTGCAATTAGTAACGTTTATTTAGCAGTAAATGAGGATTAAAGGGACATTATACACAAAGTTTCATATAACTGCATGTAATAGAGACTAGTATAAAGAAGAATATGCACAGAAACTGATATAAAAATCCAGTATAAAGCCTTTTAAAAACTAACTTAGAAGCTGTCAGTTTTGCACTGTTGATGAAGTTAGGTTGGGACACCCAGTGAAAGGGGCTGGGAAAGCAGGAAAAACAGACACTCCCCCTCTCCTGCATATGAAAAGACAGATTACACAAACAGAAGGAGTTTGTGAACGCGTGTATACATCTAATACTTTGGGGCTTGGTTAGGAGCCTGAAAATCAGCACAATGTTATCCTATATTATAAAAGACAAGAGTTTGTCTGAAGCCGTCATGCGCAGTTCAGACAAACTCTTGCAGCTGATGAGAGAGAGAGAGAGAGAGAGAGAGACTTTGATTTTTAAGCAACTTTCTAATTTACTTCTATTAACATTTTTTCTTCATTCTCTTGCTATCTTTATTTGAAAAAGAAGGCATCTCAGCTAAGGAGCCAGCAAATGTTTTGTTCAGTACAATAGACAGCACTTATTTATTGGTGCTGTCCAATCAGCAAGGACAACCCTGGTTGTTCACCAAAAATAGGCCGGCATCTAAACTTACATTCTTGCTTTTCAAATAAACATACCAAGAGAATGAAGAAAATGTGATAATAGGCGTAAATTAGGAAGTTGCTTAAAGAGAAGGTTAATTTTTACTAGATGCACACCACCTATGTAAACAGTATAATCTAACTATTACAGTCGCTAAGATATTTTTTTGAAAAAGACAATTATTTATTAATAAATTATATATACGGTATATAAAACCTTCGTTTCGTCTTTTTACTCCTCCCCCGATCCACTTCCTTTTCTGGCACTAGTGACGTAGCGAGTGTTTCAACAAGCCCACCGTGTCACTTCCAAGCTCGTGCACAAGACTGGTTTCAAAATGCGCATGCGTATTGTAACAGCATTCACGCATGCGTGGCAATTTTCAAGAACGTAGCACTTTTAAATTATATTCACACGTACCAAAAGTTTCAGTGTTATTTGGGAGCGCAATTGTGACAAGCAATAAATACTTATATTACGTCTAAGCGATTATTCAATTACCTTTGGATCGCGCAATAAGAGCATACAGAGTCATTTGCATGCGCATATCATGTACGAGCATGAAGTAGATGACGAGAGCCGCATTTACACGCATTCGCAATTGTTACAGATGACGTGGGTAGAAAGGGGCAGAAAGCCACGGGGGAAGTAAAGGAGTTGGATAAAACTACAAAAAAAACTGTCAATCAAATGAGGGAAGATGTCGGGCGGACATTTGCGGTGAAACGGAGGGTAAATGTAAAATAAAAATTAAAATGACACTAATATTTTTGAAGTTTTTGATCAATGAACATGATGCTTATTTTACATGTAAATGATAATACTAGAATCGAGTGAGGCGGACTTGACCTTCACTTTAAAATTGAATGCTCTGAATCACGAAAGAACATTTTTGGGTTCAGTGTCCCTTTAACTTATGGCATTTTTATTTCATTCATTTTAATTTGCATTAAGTATAGAGAGAAGGAACAATCTATATTATTGTGATTTACTCTGTGGGCTTATGTTCATTAACAAAAAAGGTACAATTTTTTAAAATTCACCTTTTTATGCCCTGGATTGTCATACAATAAATATAGGACTTCATTTTCAGATACACATTTTATAAAACCTAATATTCAGTAAGTGGATAATTTGTTAGGGACAAAACCTTTGCAGAGAAAGTATTATCACTGAACCAGCACTGATACCGTTTATATGTTTGTTCCCAGTTCTGATCTCAATACATGTGCAGCAGGGCTTTAAATCTATGGTTTTAGCAAACATGAGTGCATCTAAGGTCCTCTAGCAATTCGTTTGCCTTCATCTTCTGAGAATTATGTAAAACAAACAAATGCAAACAGCATAGAGAATTAGATATCTGTAAGACTGTGCTATGGTGATAAATTTCTTTCAGTCTAATGTGAGTAATGCTCAATCTCTCAAAGCATTTAGAGTGTAGCATAGATTTCTTTGTTCTACGTTAGATTAAAGTTGTCTAGAACTGAGTCAATGTGTGTTTTTAGATCAGTGTGCATAAGCCAAACAATTGTGTCTTTGTGAGTCTGTTTAAGATCTACAAATGTGGAAAAAAAATGATTATGTTAAATGGTTTCACTTAAACGACCAAAACAATATTATGCATTTTATGATGGCATTTCTTTCCTCTTCCATAAAAAGCTATTGGTTTGGAAATGTTGAAGTAGTTACATTACAAGGCGAAGATACTTTCTTTTTCAATTTACATTTTTTTTCTTAAATTTCTATTTTTTGTACATATATGATGATGGTAAATATAGTAATATCAAATAAACAAAAACTCCCAGTCCTTCCATAAAACACAAAATATTTATTTTGTGATTCAGATAGAGCATATCATTTTGAACTACTATCCAATTAACTTCTATTATCTCATTTCCTTCATTCTTTTAGTATCCTTTGTTGAAAAAGCAGCAATTTATTGGGTGAGCCAATGACAAGAGGCATATATGTTCAGCCACCAATCAGCAGCTCCCGAGCCTACCTAGTTATGCTTTTCAACAAAGGATACCTAAGAGAATGAAACATATTAGATAACAGAAGATGTTTAAATTGACTTGCTCTATCTGAATCATAAAAGACAAAAATTGGGTTTGGTGTTGAAACAACTTAATTAAGTCACAGTTCAGCTGTATATCATGTTAAGTAAAGGTACAAAGCATAATGTGAAACCCCCCCCCCCCCCCAAAATATAATGATCTGAAATAAACTGTGAGCTAGGAGTTCTGTAAATTGTCAAAAGTCAAAGCAAGGCAGCGTATTACCAGGGAACAGAGACACGTACCCGACCCTCCTATATTGTTAAAGAAATGCTGTGCCTAATACCTAATAGAAAATGCATGTGTGAACTGCATGGAAAATCAAGTATATTCACCTGAATGCAAATGTCAGACATCACCCAACCTAGAAGTGCGTGATACCTGCATGCTGGACTTAGGCTGGACTTCCATGTGCCTCTTATGTAGATATATGAGAAATTATAATATACTTTTATTGTGGCTTACCAGTAAATCTCTTCAGTTCTTAGCAGTAGTTTAGAAAGTTGTTGTGCGATTTCCAAATTTTCTAAGTGGCAATATAACCTCAAGTCAAAAACAAAGCTTATAGATAATGTCTTAAACATGTACAAATGAAAAAATAACAACTTCTGCAAATTAACTCCATAAAACTCAGCAACAATTATAAAATAAGTAAGAACAGAAACCTAAACACAAGGCTCTCATACATATGTTGCAGAGGGAAAGTGACAGGCAGTGTAGCAGTACTAAATAAAAGGGACAATAAACTCATAATATATATCAGCAATAAAGCTATGAATTGTAAATATTTTAGTCATTTAACATATGTTGTTAGTGGTGGAATCTATGTTCCTGGCCTCATTTCCTGAGGCGAATTAGGCACAGATGTAATTCAGTGTGTTCTATGATCTAACCAATCACTGTATAGAATATTGCAAGCTCAGGTAAGTTTACCATATTTAAAGGGACACTCAATCAAAATTAAACTTTCATTATTCAGATAGAGCATGATATTTTAAATAACTTTCCAATTTACTTCTATTAACAAAATGTGCACATTCTTTTTTTTATTTAAACTTTTTGAGTCACCAGCTCCTACTGAGCATGTGCAAGAATAAGTGTGTATGCATTTGTGAATGGCTGATTGCTGTCACATAGTACGTGTATGCATTTGTGATTGGCTGATGGCTGTCACATGGTACAGGGGGAGTGGAAAAAGACATAACTTTTAAAATTGTCAGAAAAAAAAATCTGCTACTTATTTGAAGTTCAGACTAAGTGCTATTGCATTGTCTTGTTATCTTCAATTTGCTGATTATGCAAATCTACAGTGTTGACTGGTCCTTTAAGTACAGTGATGGTACTTTAGCATCTATGTAGGGAGTGAAACTAAAACAACAGAAATAATTTACAACAAAAGCAGCCAAATAATGAATGTATATTGTTGTTTAATTTTCTTTAACTAAACGTTTTACAGTAAGTGTAAATACTGAGCTTAAAGGGAAACTGAACCCAAATTTTTTCATTCGTGATTCAGATAGATCATGCAATTTTAAGCAACTTTTTAATTTACTCCTAATATCATTTTTTCTTCGTTCTCGTTAATTTAAAAAAGAAGGCACCTAGGCTTTTTTGGTTCATGACTCTGGACAGCACTTTTTTATTGGTGGATGAATTTATCCACCAATCAGCAAGAACAACCCAGATTGTTCACCAAAAATGGGCCGGCATCTAAACTTACATTCTTGCATTTCAAATAAAGATACCAAGAGAATGAAGAAAATTTGATAATAGGAGTAAATTAGAACGTTGCTTAAAATTTCATGCTCTATGTGAATCACGAAAGAAAACATTTGGGTTCAGTGTCCCTTTAATGATGTTATAGGGGTCAATTGCAATCTATCATTTGATAATTAAACAAAAAATGTTCAAGTAGACTGTCCCTTTAAGCCAGTCTTGTTTTTCTAATTATTGTCCAAATTCTCAAAACTTAACAACACATTTAGGGCTAGATTACAAGTGGAGCGCTTAATTTAACGTGCACCCGTAAAAGGGGCAAATTTGCCCATTTATGAGTGCACGTTAAAGAACCAGCCATTACAAGTGGCTAGTTAATGCTACAGCTAATGTCCCACAATTTCACCCAAAATAACGTTTACTGTTCCTCTTTTAAATTAAAAATGATGACCATCTTTATTTTTTAAATAACTGCAATGTTAGCACAAGAACGAAAGTCAGGCAACCCATATGGGTTTAACATTTTGAAATAAATGAGTCGCTCAAACCGAAATTTTGTCTAATGCACATATTCTTTTGATTTAACTGACCATTTTATTACAGTAGAATTGCTTAATCTACAAATTAATTATAAAAAGACAATGCAATAAAGGTACAAATCCCCAAATACGGAAACCCAAAATCCAAACTTACTCTCAATTATTAAATGTTAAAAAATGTTCCCCCTGTAAGTGACAATCTAATATGTCTGTGTGTCTTTCTGATTATCTTTCTGAGGGTATTATGTATACAAAAGTATTAAAGATTATATAAAATGACCTTTAAGTTGCATGTATAAGCTCTATTATGACATGTAAATATTGCCTAAATGACATAAGATACTGTTGTTTACACTTGGTTCCATCCCCTCTACAATTTTCCCATTTTACAGATGCAAATATTCCAAAATCCAAACCTTTTCTGGTGCCAAGCAGATGGATAAAGAATTTTCTACCTGTACAACTAATTCTCTATTTCAAATGAGCAGGAGATTTTATTGAGACAAAGTTTAAATTTTCTTTCTATTTCCCTACCCCCTGTATCATGTGACAGCCATTAGCGAATCACAGAGTCATGTACGCATACACTGTGAACTCTCAGTAAGAGCTGGTGTCTCAGAAAGTGTACAATAAAAAGACGTGCACATGTCAAATTGGAAAGTTTTTTGTTGTTTTTTATTTGCATGCTCTGTCTGAGTAATGAAAAGTTATTTTTGACTTTAGTGTGCCATTAACCATACAGGCATACAGAGAGAGTAAGTCTTTTTTAGAAACAATAGTTTGGGTACAGAAGAGGACTTTCGTCAGGCAAGAAGGTTCATCATTTTGGTTTGCAACTGGGAACAATGTTCTCAACCAACATGGACTGTCTTCACCAATGAAAATGATGAAAAACAGAAATTGTGACGTATATGGAAACTTTGTACTTACATTATTTATTATTTCTGCATAGCTTTATATATGTTATAGTTATTAAATTACATTTTCCAAACACATTTAATGAGTATGATCTCTGTATTGTTTTTAGAAGCTATGACTGGTGGCTACTGACTTTTGTCTAAATAATTTAAAATTTAGGAGAATTTACTCCACTACAAGTGAATTTTCCAAGACGTAGTTTATTAAATCTGTGATGTTATATCAGATCTAAGTAAATAAAGGTCAATATCTGCTACTAGAGGTAACAGATATTAATCTACACTATATGGCCAAAAGTATGTGGACACCTGACCATCACACCTATATGAGCTTGTTGGACATTTCATTCAAAAACCATGGGCGTTAACATGAAGTTGCCATCCCTATTTGCACCTATAACAGCCACCACTCATGTAGGAATGGTTTTCACAAGATTTTGGAATGTGTCTGTAGGAATTTGTGGCCATTAAGCCAAAAGAGCATATATGAGGTCAGACACTGATGTTGGAGGAGTAGGTCTAGCTTGCAATCAGTGCTCAAATTCATCCCAAAGGTTATAAATAAGGTTGAGGTCAGAACTCTGTAAAGGCCACTTGAGTTCCTACACAGCAAAACTCTTTAAACCAAAGTGGGAAGCACTCAGTATCTAAAATGTGTTTTCATCCTGTAGCATTAAGATGACCCTTCACAGGAACTAATGGACCTAGCCCAAACCCTGAAAAACAGTCCCAGACCATTATCCCTCTTCCACTGAACTTTACAGTAGGCACTATGCATTCCAGTAGATAGCATTCTCATGATATTCATCACACCTATATTCTTCCATCACACTGCTCTATAGTGAAGTATGATTCCAGAGAACAGGTTTCCATTGCTCCAGGGTTCCACAGTGGCGTGCTTCACAGCGATACAGCCAACTCTTGGTATTGCTTGTGCACAGCTGCTTGGCAATGGAAACCCATTTCATAAAGCTCTAGATGCACAGTTCTTGTGCTGATGTTTCCAGAGTCAGTTTGGAAGTGATGCAACAGATGATAAGCGAGCCCAATCTATCAGTTTGCATGATTTGACACTTTTTTGTGGGGCTCTTATTACTCCTAGACATTTCCACTTCACAATAATAGCATAGCACTTACAGTTGATCTAGTAGTAAAGAAATGTCACAAACTGTCTTGTGTGAAAGATGGCATCCAATGACAGTGCCACATCATTTAAAGTCACTAAGCTCTTCAGAACTCATTGTACTGCAAATATTAGTCTAAGAAAGTTTCATGGCTATGTCCTTCTTTTTATGCACCTGTTAACAATGGGTGTGGCTAAAATATCTGAACTCAATAATTAGTAAGGGTTTCCACCTACTTGTGACAATATAGTATATGTTTATTTACTGATACATATAACATTTTAAATTAAAGGGACAGTCTAGTCAAAATTAAACTTTCATGATTTGGATAGGGCATGCAATTAAAATCAACACAATTTACTTTTATCATTAAAGAGACACTGAACCCAAAGTTTTTCTTTCGTGATTCAGATAGAGCATGCAATTTTAAGCAACTTTCTAATTTACTCCTATTATCAAATTTTCTTCATTCTCTTGGTATCTTTATTTGAAATGCAAGAATGTAGGTTTAGATGCCGGCCCATTTTTGGTGAACAACCTGGGTTGTTCTTGCTGATTGGTGGATAAATGTATCCACCAATAAAAATGTGATGTCCATAGTCGGAACCACAAAAAAGCTTAGATGCCTTCTTTTTTAAATAAAGATAGCAAGAGAACGAAGAAAAATTGATAATAGGAGTAAATTAGAAAGTTGCTTAAAATAGCATGCTCTATCAAAAGAAAAAAAAAATAGGGTTCAGTGTCCCTTTAAATTTGCTTTGTTCTCTTAATATTTTTTATTGAAAGCTAAAACTAGTTAGGCTCATATGCTAATTTAGAAGCCCTTGAAGGCTGCCTCTTACCTCATAGCATTTTGATAGTTTTTCACAGCTAGACAGCGCTAGTTCATGTGCGCCCTATAGATAACATTATGCTCACGTCTTGAAGTTATTTATCAAATTTGCTTTGTTCTCTTGGTATTCTTTGTTAAAAGCTAAACCTTGGTGGGCTCAAACTGATTTCTAAAACATTGAAAACCGCCTCTTATCTCACAAATAGACAAATATTTATTGACTTTCAAGCATTTGAACTATTCAAGCCAAATAAATAATCACCTTTAAAATGCTAATATTAATATTGTTTTATACAACAAATTCTTAATCTAAAGAGCACAAAACAGAGCTGTTTTTATAACTGTCAATCAGTGGTTGGAAAGAGACTTATTAAGGTTTTACTGCAGAACAAAATGTGAAGCTAATCTAAAACACAGCTACTCTTTTGCATTAGAAAATAAACAGCACTTAATGCAAACAAAATAGTTGTATTTGTCTGTTTTAATTCTGTATTAAAATTCAACAACTCAGCCTTGTAACTTTAATCAACTATATGATGGTTAAAGGGACATTCAACACTTAGTGTAACATGTTTTTATATTGTAAATTAAAAAACGGAGGTCCGCCTACACTATACCCCTCCTCCCTTGCCGCCTTGCTTCTGTCCTAATCAGCGGCGCTAACTACTCTAATACCGGTCAATATGGATGCCGAACTCCCCCCACTATTACGTAGCTGCCTTCTTCTTAAACTGTTATCTATATGAAATACGTGAACTAACACCCTCTAGTGGTGAAAAACTGTTAAAATGCAATCTGAAAGAGGTGGCCTTCAAGGTCTAAGAAATTAGCATATGAACCTCCTAGGTTAAGCTTTCAACTAAGAATACCAAGAGAACAAAGCAAAATTGGTGATAAAAGTAAATTGGAAAATTGTTTAAAATTACATGCTCTATCTGAATCATGAAAGTTTATTTTGGCCTAGACTGTCCCTTTAAAGGCTCATAAAATAAACTATGAATTAAATGTCTGCGCTGTGTTATTTTAATAGACTGGAAGAGTATGAGAGAAAACAAAATGATGTAATAAAATGAACAGATGTTTGTTACGTGGAACAGCTAAGAAAAAACTCTTATGGCTCTCAATAAAGATGAACTGAAATGCAACAGCTGAATAGAGAACATTAACAAAATACAAAGCGGTGCAATTAATGCTTTAATAATCAGAGTAAAGGAACCAATTAAAACAGTAAAGAGAAAAATATCAGAGAGATGGTTGTGACATTGATATAAACAAAAATAACAAATGCCTTGCAAGTTGATATGGAACATCAAAGCCACAATCAAACGTTCACAATTCACATAGATGCAGTTTTAAACAACTTTCCAATTTACTTCCATTACCACATTTACTTTGTTCTCTTGACATCTATTGTTAACCCCTTAATGACCATGATGTACCCCTGTACGTCGCTAGTCCTTAAGGGTTTTTTGGCCCGTAATAGGACAGTGCTATTATAACCTTCCTCTCTCCTGCAGGACTCCTGCTATAGCGCATTCTTGTCGCTGGCGGTGAGAGCCGCATTATCATAAACACAAGCACAATTTTTTTGCGTTAGTCGGGTAGCGCTCGTATTACAAGTTAAAAGTAAACCGTTTTTGCATTTGAGATAACCTGACGTACGTAAAAAGCTGAACTTAGAATATTGCGCAGGCAATTCCCCAATACAAGTCAATGGAGCAAGAAAAGTGGAAAAAATACCTTACACCCTACTGGAGCACAAACCTGATTGCATACTCTCAAGTGCACTAACCAAATATAAAAATATTAATATTTCACATTCCAATGTTCTTCACATAGCAGAATATGTTCTATTTATTTAAAAATACATATTTCTATATATACACTGCATATCTATGATTTTTTGCACAAATATATATATAAGTATGTGCATTTAACTTTTACCATAATAAAACATTCACTTGAAAAACATTGGTAATATTGATTTTTTTGAAGGAAGTACTCCCTCTTTTTCTTTATTAGATTATCCTTGAAAGGATTGAAAACCACAGCTGAAACACGGAGACGGCTTCTTTTTTGTTGCTGCTCTTTTTATTATACTTTTATTAAGAAACAAAGGAAGGTTAAATAAAACTATGTATGGAAGAAATTAGATACTGGTAGACTAAGGTAATGTAGGGCAGACATGAATAATAATTACACTGAAAAGCTTTAAAGCTAAAAAAAAAATCACTCAGTCATCCATATGTCCTTCTTTATCACCTCTAATCCAGAATTGTAGCTATTTTTCTCTATAAAAACATGTTATTGGAATTTATGAAACAACATTACACTATCTATAGTGCCAGTGCAAACTTTTAAGGGGCATGAAACCCCACATTTTCTTTCATGATTCAGGAAGAGAGTACAATTTAAAAAAAGTTTTGGTTTAGTTTGTTGTCAAATTTGTTTTGTTCTTTTGGTATCCATTGTTATAAAGCAGTTAGGTAGACTCAGGAGTGTGCATGTGTCAGGAACACTATATAGCAGCAGTTTTGCAATACCTTTAACAAGGCAAGAGCGCTAGATGGCAGCAGTGTTTGAGGCCTAGGTATTCTTTTCAACAATGAATACCATAATAATGAAGCAAACCTGGTGATAGACGTAAATGGGTAACTTTGTTTTTAAGTGTATGTTCTGTCTGAATCAAGAAAGACAATTTTTGTGTCTACTGCCCCTTTACGTAACAAAATGATTGAACAAATATACCACAGAAGTAAAAGTTGAATAGAGGCTACTGCCATAGCAGGAACATGAATAAGGAAACTCAAGGTTTACAATGTTGTTTTGTCATATGGATGTTATAGGAATGAGATGAAGAAAGAAAAAAAAGAAACAAGAGAAACTTACAATATTGCACGCACAATAACCTATTACCCCATAGAAGTTAATAAAGGAAAAAATGTGATAAAAAACACCCAACTCATGCATATTCTCAAGTGCACTAACCTGACATAAAAATATGAGTATTTCACATTCCAATGTTCTGCACATAGCAGAATATGTTCTATTTATTCATACATTTTCCCATATATATATATAAAATTATATTTTATTACAATATACATCTATAACTATATATAAACATGATTATATATAGGTACAGATATAAGCAGAAATATACAGGAATACAGGTATGCCTCACTTATACAGTGTGTTAGGGACCGGAACAATGATGTAAAGTGAAAACCACCTTAAAGTGAAACAACTCGGTTTTAACTTTCTTTTCACTTGCCACTGTGTTTCTAAAACAAAACTGTGTTTCTTAATAAATACATATTTACACATAATTTTATGCAATATTTTGTTTGAATAAGTTTTATTAGCTGGTATTATCAGTGTAACCACAGCTCTGAGGACGCCCTGACTTAAGTTGTGCTCAAGAGATTGCATTTATTTTCAACTTGTGACACCAGCACAATAAATTAGAAAGCTCTGAAATCTGGCCATTTAAAAGCACTAGCAGATAAACACTTATCTAAGCCCTCTTGTAAAAATTGAAGAATTCTAGGAATCTTGAAGGAATGCCAGCTGAAACCTTTTTTCACACCACAAAAGAAAAACTTTTCAAAACTTGTTATAGATCTTTTTTGTAACATGCTTTCTGGCCTGAACTACAGCATCAGAAAAGCCTCTCTCTTTTCAAATTAGGCGTTCAATCTCCAAGTCTTCAAGTTGAGAAGCTTGAGATCTTAATGATAAAATGAATCTTGAGACAGTAGGTTGTGTCTAAGTGGAAAAAACCATGAAGGAAAACTGGACATCTTTACCAGATTCACAAACCAAGTTCTCCTTGGCCAAGTTGGAGCAATTAGAATTACTGATGAGAGCACTTGCTTGATCCGAGCTATGACTCTTGGCAGCAGAACAGTCAAAGGAACTATGTAAGCAAGACGAAAAGACCAAGGAGCTGCTAGAGAATCTAAAAAATCTGTATGTTAATCCCTGGGTCTTGCATATATCTGGGAAGTGTATTGTTTAAACAATAAGCCATCAGGCCTATCTCTAGAAAACCCCATTGATCTACGATCTCATTTTCCAGGTGTAGAGACCAGGATGAAGGGTTTGGCGACTGATATAATCTGCTTTCCAGTTGTTCACACCTGGAATATGAATTGCAGAAATTGTACAGAAATTGTTCTCTGCCCAAAATTTGATAAACCTTCTTGATCACTAGGGAACTGAGAATTCCCCCTGGATGACTGATATAGGCCACTGCAGTAATATTGTCTGACTGAAAACACAGATGTCTCTTCTTTAAGAAGAGGCCTGCTTTGAAGGGAACTGAATATAGCACAACGTTCCACAATATTTATTGGTAACCTCTCCTCCTGAGGAGGCTAAACTACTTGAGCTCTCCTGGACCCCCCTACTGACCTCAACCTGAGAAACTTGCAAGTGTTGTGATTATTGTCCAAGTTGGACGGACAAAGGATGCCCCAAGACTGGTGGTCTATACACCAGGATAGAGATAGCTTTGCTGTGGAATCGAAAAGGATCCTTTGATAAAGTAGTCCTTGCACCATTGAATTAGTAAGCAAAGATTGAAGAGGTCTCATGTGAACCCAAGCAAATGGAATTGAATCTGATGCTGCAATCATCAGACCTAACACTTCCATGTATAGGGGTACTGTATGGTTAGAAATTGACTGAAGTCTTGCATGTTTTCTGTAGCTTTGATCTCTATTGATCTGTTAAAGAATGTCTAATTGAAATTGAGTCTATAATGACTCTTGAGACTCTGGTATGAGGAGAAAGAGAACTCTTTGGAACATTGATTCTCCAACCATGTTTGCGGAGAAAAAACAAAAGACTGTTGGTATGAGATTTTGCTAAAGGTACAGATAGAGCTTGAAGCAAGATATTGTTCAAGTATGGAGCCACTGAAATACCTTGAGCTCGTATTACAGACTAGAGATTTTCTAGAACTTCTGTAAAAATTCTGTGAGCAGTCGCCTAACCAATTGGTAGAGCAACAAACTGAATTGCTTTTCCAAGTATGCAAATCTCAAGAACTAGTGATGGTCTTTGTGGATATGAATATGAAGGTAAGTGTCTTTCAAGTCTTTCATGGACATATATTATCCCTGCTCAACAAGGGGTAGAATAGTCAGAATTGTTTTCATTTTGAAGATACGAACACTGAGAAAGTTGTTTAAAAATTACAAATCCAGAATAGGCCCTAAAGTTCCCTCTTTTTTTGTAACAATAAACAGGTTGGAATAAAAGCCCTGGCCTTGTTTTGACATAGCAACTGAATCTATCTTTCCCATAAGTTCTAGATCCTGACCACACTGGAAAAAGGCTTGAGCTTTTACAGGGTCTTTTGGAACATGGGAGAAAAGAAACCTCTCCATGGGATGACTTGATCTGAAACCCCTTCTTTATCCATGAGAAATTATGCATTGAACCCAAGGATATTGAACAGACTGAGACCAGGCCTTCGCAAAAAGTCTATAAAGGAATCTGGATTGGGGGCTGCTTATTCATGACTTTCTAGATAAAAAAAGGCTTTTTTGACTGCTTAGCTTTGTTTTAACTGGGGTTAGACTTCCAATAGAATATGGAAGAATCCTGTTTTTGTGAAAAGGAGGAGGATATTTGGGTCCTAAACTGATGAAAGGACCAAAAGTGACTAATAGTTCTGTTCTTTCCCTTAGACATCTTGTACTGATGGAGAAAAAAAATCCTTTACCTCCAGTCACAGTAGATGTTATGCGGTCTAGACCAGGCCCAAACATATTTATTTCATTGAAAAGGAAAAGATAAAACTCTAGACTTTGAAACCATGTAAGCTGATCAAGACTTGAGCCATAAAGCAATTCTGGTCAAAACTGATAAGGCCATATTTTTTGCATTAGTTCTAATTATGTCAACAATAGCATCACAGATAAAAGCATTTGCTGACCTTAGAAGTTTCAAATGGTTTTGAAAATCATCATCTATAGAATCTTCTGAGATCTGATTTAAAAGATTGTAACACCAAAGAGTAGAAGCCGCTGCAACACAAGCAATACATTTAGTTATAGTTATAGGTATAGTTTCCCAACGCTCTGAACTAGAAGCTGGTAGGGGAAAAATCCTCCTGAACATTGAGGATAGATTAAAAGGAAGATCAGGCTTAGAGCACTCTTTGTTAATTACCCCAGTAATTGCCTCTGAAACAGGAAAATCTCTGGAGCATTTAACAGAAGGTTTCAACATCAAATCCAATTGTTTGATGGATTTTTCCTCAGAAGGCTTTACGTCCTGTCTCAATAAAATAGGTCCTTACTGCCCCCTTAAGCCTCCATATAAAACATATAGACAATAGTACATATAACGTTAAGTTAATATGGTAATGTCTGTAATAAATTATGTCCCCTAGCTATGATGTCACATAACAAAATGTACCTGCTAATAGCCTGTGGGCTATGTGAGTGCAAATGTGTCCAAACTTAACTGACATGCTCTCACTCCACTGCACTTATGAGCTGCAGAAATGACTGCTTCAAGTAGAGATCCCCTCCAGTGCTGAGCACATTACAGCTAAGGATTTATGTGTGGAGAATATAAATGACCTAACAGGAAGAGGCTAAGGGACCAGTCCTGTACACCTGTGGAAGTAACTGTGTAGTGACATAGTTCATTGAACAACTTATGTGTCACATCTCAAATCCCTTTGACCTTAGGGGCATTTCCACCACTTATGGAAAAAGGAGCCTCCCTTTGCATATCCTCTAAAACAATGAAAGGTAGTCTGAAAATAAGTCCTTACTGCCCCTTTAAGTCTCCATATAAAATATAAAGACAATAGTAGATATAAAGTTAAGTTAATATGATAATGTTTGTAATAATTGATGTCCCCTTGCTAAGATGTCACATAACAAATATACCTGCCACTAGCCTGTGGGCTATGCAAGTGAAAATGTGTCCAAACTGACATGCACTCACTCCACTGTGCTTACCAGCTACAGAAATGACTGCTTCAAGTAAAGATCCCCTCTAGTGTGGAGCACATTACAGCTGAGGGTTTATGTGTGGAGTATATATATATATATATATATATATATATATATATATGACCCAAAATGAAGAGGCTAAGGGACCGGTCCCCGTGACACCTGTGGAAGTAATACTCCAATTTCCCCTCACAGGGAACTCACAGCTTCTCTGCTAGCTGTCCAATGGTCCATACTTCTCTTATTCTTCTGTTCTGTTTGTGGGTAGTGTGATAGCAATTATATCTAGCCAATTCTGCAGTTACACCAGAAAAACACATATAAAACGTTATAAATATCAGCACTGGATGGGATCTCCACTTGAAACAGTCATTTTTGCAGCCGATAGAAGGGAGATATTGTCACTTATTTTGAAGTGTTGTGTGTGTCATTAAGTAGACTGAAAGTTGTGATAGCAGGATTGCATTCCCCTTTAAATTTAGTGTCAGGGCCACAGAAACTTAAATATAAGATTAGATGGGAAAAGGACATGCAAACATATAGTTCAGTGACAGAATGGTTGGATGATGTTCAAAGGGAATCAGTGTATACATGTAGTGTTGACCTGAAGGAAAATGCAGAAGGAAGCTCTTTTTCCATAAGTGGTGGATATGCCCAAAGGACAAAGGGATTTCAGATGTGACACAGGAGTTGTTCAGTGAATTAATTAAAAGGGGGCGGTCCTCACTCCTGAATAGGCTTTATTCCATATCCCTATAGCAGGGTTATCCAAAATGTTTAATAAATTAGTAGCGTTAATATGCATGATAGTAAGAACTTGCATTGCCAAGTATTGGAAAATAGAGATTCCCTCACTTCAGTATTATCCTAAATAAAAATAGGTTTTACAATCGAATCTGATCTTTCATAAAATTTTCTAGATAAGAGGGATACATTAATAGTTATATAGGAAAATTGGATCCTTTGGGAGGACAGGAAGCGTATGGAGAATATAAGTAGTTTGGGTGGGGAGGACTGGTAATATGAGACATGAATAACATGTGTGAGCCTGAGGACATTAGGTGGACTAAACATTTCGAAACCCTTTATTACCTGGGAATCCCCCCCTTTTTTGGAATTGTGCTCGAGTACAACTTTAATTTATTTATTAAATACTATTACTAGTATTTTGTCTCATGATTATTGACTCTTTCTTCTTTGTCTGCACTCTTCTACATTTTTTTTTATTTAAGATTTTGTTGTTTTGTAACTAATCTCACTGAAGACCTGAGAAATTATACACTCTGAATAGGGATACCAGAAACTTGTCTACAATTGAGGGAAGATTATTATTATTATCAGGTATTTGTAGAGCGTCAACAGGTTCTGCAGCGCTATGGACATTGGTGTATAAAAAAACGATTACAGGGATCAAATGGGGAGAGGGGGTCCTGCCGAGAGTTGCACTGTTGTAGTTGGCTCTTATGAAGGTGAACTACATACAGCTGGGCTCATAGGCTTACATGCTATGGGGTTTTAGGGGATAGCAGTGGAGATAGGAAGGTTAATGTAGGTTGTAAGCGTCCCTGAATAGTAGTCTTCAGGGAGCACTTGAAGCTTTTAAAACTAGGAGAGATTCTTGTGGAGCGAGGCAGAGAGTTCCATAAAATGGGAGCCAGTCTGGAGAAATCTTGTAGATGGGAATGTGAGGAGGTAACAAGAGAGGAGGAGAGTAGGATTTCATGAGCAGAGCAAATGGGGCGGGAGGGAGAGTATATGGAGACAAGGTCTGAGATGAAGGGGGGAGCAATGCAATTAAGGGCTTTGTGTCTCAGAGTGAGAATATTGTGTTTAATCCTGGAGGCAAGTGGAAGCCAGTGAAGGGATTGGCAGATAGGTGCGTCAGATGAAGAGCGACGTGCAAGGAAGATGAGCCTGGCAGAGGCATTCATTATGGATTGTAAAGGAGCAAGGCGGCCTAGGGAGACCAGAGAGGATAGAGTTGCAGTAGTCGAGGCGGGAAAGGATGAGAGAGTGGATTAAAATCTTTGTTGTGTCTTGTGTAAGGAAATGTCTAATTTTAGCAATGTTTTTAAGGTGGAAGTGGCAGGCTTTAGCCAAGGACTGAATGTGAGGAGTGAAAGAAAGATCTGAGTCAAGTGTGACCCCAAGACATCAGGCATGTGAGGTTGGGGTAATGATGGAGTTATCAACAGTTATAGAGACATGGGGGGGTGGAGATTTTGTAAGAAGGGGGGAAATTAAAGAGCTCAGTTTTGGAGAGATTTAGCTTGAGGTAGTGAGAGGACATCCAAGATGAGATATGAGAGAGACAGTTAGTGACACGGGTTAGCAAGGAAAGAGATAGTTCTGGTGCAGAGAGGTAGATTTGGGTATCGTCGGCATACAAATCATAATGAAGCCCATCAAACTTTATTAAGGAACCTAGTGAGGACATGTAGATTGAGAAGAGAAGGGGACCGAGGACAGAGCCTTGCGGTACCCCAACAGAAAGAGGTAACGGGGCAGATGATGCCCCAGAGAAGGCTACGCTAAAGGTAGGTTAGACAGATAGGAAGAGAACCAAAAGAGAGCCGTGTCACAGATGCCGAAGGATTGGAGGGTATGAAGCAAAAGAGGGTGGTCGACAGTATCAAAGGCTGCAGACAGATCAAGGAGGATAAGTAGAGAGAAGAGGCCTTTTGATTTTTCTGTAAGTCATTGGTAACCTTAACATATGCTGTCTCTGTTGAGTGAAGGGGGCAAAATCCAGATTGCAGTGGGTCAAGGAGGGAGTTTAATGTAAGGAAATGGGATAGACGTGCATATACTAGTTTTTCAAGAAACTTTGAGGCAAGAGGTAGTAGGGAAATAGGGTGGTAGTTGGATGGGGAGGTTGGATCGAGAGAAGGTTTTTTGAGGATAGGTGTGACTAATGCATGTTTAAGAGATGTGGGAACTATACCAGTGCTGAGGGAGAGGTTGAAGATGTGTGTGAGTATAGGGGTAAGGGTAGAAGAGAGGGAGGGGGGTAGTTGTGAGGGGATGGGGTCGAGGGGACAGGTAGTGAGGTGAGAGGATAGTATAATGGCAGAAACTTCATCCTCTGTGACAGGGGCAAAAGAGCTAAATGTATGGTTATGTGGGTTTTGGATGATTGTGAGCTTTTCAGGGGGTGAGGGGACCGGTAGTATGTTGAAAGCTGATTTCATTTCTGATGGAGTAGATTTTGTAAAGTAGCTGGCAAAATCTTGGGCTGAGAGAAAAGTTGTGGTGGGAGGTGGGGGTGGGCGGAGAAGAGTATTTAATGTGGAGAACAGACGTTTTGGGTTTGAAGAAAGAGTAGAGATAAGAGTAGAGAAGTAGTGTTGCTTATATAGATTAAGGGCAGAATAGCAAGAGTTCAAGATTAACTTATAGTGAAGAAAATCAGCAGAATTCCAAGATTTTCTCCAATGTCGCTAAGCAGTACGGGAACATCTGCATAGGTACCGTGTCAGAGGAGTATGCCAGGCCTGAGGATGAGTGTATGTTTTCCAAGTTATGGTAGGTGGGGCCAGGTTATCAAGGACTGATGTAAGGGTGGAGTTATAGTGGCAGATGGATTCATCAGGACAGGAAAAGGAGAGAATGGGAGAAGAGGTTCGAGAGAGCTTGATTCTTCTGTGAAGTTTAGTATGAGGGGTAGAAGGAGGGAGAGTTGTAGGGAGGGAGGTGATGGTACAAGTGAGGAAGTGGTGGTCAGAAAGAGAAAAAGGTGAGTTTGTGAAGTTTGAGATAGTGCATCGATAACTGAAAATCAGATCAAGGGAGTGACCATCTTTGTGAGTGGGAGAGTCAGTCCATTGTGACAGGCCAAAAGAGGAAGTGAGTTGCAGAAGTTGTTTTGCAGAGGAGGCAGTGGGATTATTAACAGGGAGGTTGAAGTCACCGAGAATGAGGGCAGGGGTATCTGAGGAAAGGAAGTAAGGTAGCCATGCGACAAAGTGATCTAGAAATAGAGTTGCGGAGCCAGGGGGGCGGTATATGACTGCAACGCGTATAGATAGGGGAGAGAATAAGCGAATCATGTGTGTTTCGAATGTACAAAATGTGAGGGAAGAGAAGGGCTGTATTTGTTGAACGTTGCAACGAGAGGAAAGTAAAATACCAACACCACCTCCTTGTCTATTGTCAGACCTAGGAGTGTAGCTGAAGTGGAGACTCCCATGTGACAGTGCAGCAGAGGAAGCAGTGTATGAAGGAAAGAGACAGGTTTCTGTGAGAGCCAGAAGATTGAGAGAGTGGGAGATAAAGAGGTCATGGATAGAAGTGAGTTTGTTGCAAACAGAACGAGAGTTCCAAAGTGCACAAGTGAAGGGGGTGGTGGCTTTAGATGCAAGAGGAATATTAAGGTGTGCAGGGCAAGGAAGTTGTGGGGGACCAGGATTAGGGGAGATGTTGCCAGCAGCTAGTATGAGCAAGAGGGAGATAGACATGAGATGAGATTTGCAGTAGTGAGACTGTTTTTGTGATGATTTGCAAGGGGGAGAGAGGTGAATGCAAAGGTAAGGTGAGGTTAAGCGAGATGGGCTAATGAGCATTGCAGGTGGTGAGGGGTAAGGAGTAATTGAGTAAAGTAGTTTGTTAAACAGACAAAAGGTGGCAAAAAGGGATAATAAGATATTGTGCATTTTTTTTTACAAAATAGTCAGACAGTGTATAAAACTCAGTATTAAAACAGAACTTGCCTTATCCCTTGTCCAATCCTTGTTCTATTCTTGTATAATTTGTTGTGCCTCACTTAAGAGATGTGAACAGATGATCTTACACTATTGCTATCTAACCTACATTGCTAGCCCCTGCATTGCTTTCCCCATATCAGTGCTAAATTTATAGACCAGAGCATTCAGCTGAATGCAATAAATTAGGTAATGTCCTGATCAAAGACAGTCAAAAGGCCAATTGGGTAAATTTGATTCAGGGTGAGATAAGTATAAAATAACAGACAATAGAATTTGGAGGAGGATGTGGTTAAACCATTAGTGAAATTATAAATTTAGGAATTAAAACAAGTATTTGCAAGGTTTGAACATCACATAGATAAAGGCAAGATATCAGCAGGGTAAATACATAATTAATTATACAGACACATGCAAAAAGAGAGGCTTGCAATACAGATGACACAAAAAACATAATTTATGTAAGAACTTACCTGATAAATTCATTTCTTTCATATTAGCAAGAGTCCATGAGCTAGTGACGTATGGGATATACATTCCTACCAGGAGGGGCAAAGTTTCCCAAACCTTAAAATGCCTATAAATACACCCCTCACCACACCCACAATTCAGTTTAACGAATAGCCAAGAAGTGGGGTGATAAGAAAGGAGCGAAAGCATCAAAAAATAAGGAATTGGAATAATTGTGCTTTATACAAAAAAATCATAACCACCACAAAAAGGGTGGGCCTCATGGACTCTTGCTAATATGAAAGAAATGAATTTATCAGGTAAGTTCTTACATGAATTCTGTTTTCTTTCATGTAATTAGCAAGAGTCCATGAGCTAGTGACGTATGGGATAACAGATACCCAAGATGTGGAACTAGAGAGGGAGGGATAAAATAAAGACAGCCAATTCCGCTGAAAAAATAATCCACTACCCAAATCAAAAGTTTCAATTTCTATAATGAAAAAAACTGAAAACATAAGCAGAAGAATCAAACTGAAACAGCTGCCTGAAGTACTATTCTACCAAAATCTGCTTCTAAAGAAGAGAAAACATCAAAATGGTAGAATTTAGTAAAAATATGCAAAGAAGACCAAGTCATTGCTTTGCAAATCTGATCAACAGAAGCTTCATTCTTAAAAAGCCCAGGAAGTAGAAACTGACCTAGTAGAATGAGCCGTAATCCTCTGAGACAGGGATTAACCCGACTCCAAATAAGCATGATGAATCAAAAGCTTTAACCAAGATGCCAAAGAAATGGCAGAAGCCTTCTGACCTTCCTAAAACCAGAAAAGATAACAAATAGACTAGAAGTCTGTCTGAAATCTGAGTAGCTTCAACATAATATTTCAAAACTCTTACCACATCCAAAGAATGTAAGAATCTTATCAAAGAATTCTTAGGATTAGGACACAAGGAAAAGACAATAATTCCTTCACTAATGTTGTTAGAATTCACAACTTTAGGTGAAAATTGAAATGAGGACAGCAAAAACCACCTTATTCTGATGAAAAATCAGAACAAGGAGATTCACAAGAAAGAACAGATAATTCAAAAACTGTTCTAGCTGAAGAGATGTCTAAAAAGAACAATACTTTCCATGAAAGTAATTAATGTCCAAAGAAAGCATATGCTCAAACAGAAGAGCCTGTAAAGCCTTCATAATCAAATTAAAACTCCAAAGAGGAGAAAATAGCTTAATGACAGGCTTGATACGAACCAAAGCCTGAACAAAACAATGAATATCAGAAAGATTTAGTAATTCTTACTGTGAAACAACACAGGAAAAGCAGAGATGTGTCCTTTCAAGGAACATGCAGACAAAACCTTATGAAGAAACAAAAAAATCCTAGAAATCAAGGAGCTTTTGATAAAAAGATCCTCTAACCATGTTTTGAAGAAACAACAAAGTTGAATCGTATGAGATTCCACAGAATGAAAAGACTGAGCCAGTACCATAATACCGTCCAAATAATGAACACTGAGAACCTTGAAAAGATTCTTAGAGCTGTCGCTAGACCAGAAGGAAAAGCAACAAATTGGTAATGCTTGTCAACAAAAGAGAATCTCAGAAAATAAAAATAATCTGAATGAAAACAGAAAATGAAGATATGCATCTATTGTATCTAATGTAAACAAATAATGCCATCACTGACCAAAAAGGCAGAATAGACCATATAAACACCATTCTAAAAGATGGTACATTTATATGACAATTCAAAAAGATTTTCTATCTTTGGAACAATGAATAGTCTTGAATAAAACCCCAAAAACCCAGTTCCTAAAAATGGAACTGGAATAAATACCCCAGAAGACTCCAGGTCTGAGCAGCGCTTGAGCCCCAACGGGTGACCAGCCGCGCTTCAACAGTACCCAAAACATATAGGTCTGAAACACACTTCAGGAAAGTGTTAGTCTTACTGGAATAGCTGGAATACGATAGAAAAAAAAGACTTCTCACAGATGGTTTTACTCTGAATCCTATTCTGTACCCAAAGTCTAAGAAGTTTGGACCGAATAGAACCAAACAAATTAAAAAAAAAAAAAAAATCTTAACCTGCCCCCTACCAGCCAAGCTGGAATAAGAACCGCACCTATATGCAAATTTGGGGAGCAGACTCTTAAAAGGCTTAATTGAATGAAGAAAAAAACTTCCAATTATAAACATGTTACTTGGGGAAGAATTCAGGACTCCATTCCTTAGTAAGAACAGAAAACTAATATAAGCTTAAAGTTTTAGTCTTAGAACTCAATCTTAAAGCCCATAGTAACAGTTAAAGAATTGAATCCAATTATGAACCAAATAATTGATTATCTTGGAAAAAAAGAAATATGGATTTTAGAAATCAAATTAGCATTCCAAGATTGAAATCACAAAGTTCTTCTAGCTAAAATAGCTAAAGACATAGATTAAACCTCATTTGCGAAAATATTTAATAAAATGACAACACAAATGAAATTATTAGCATGTTAATTAAGTTAAAGGACCAGTCAACACACTGGACTTGCACAATCAACAAATGCAAGAAAACAAGACAATGCAAAAGCACTTAGTCTGAACTCCAAATGAGTAGTAGATTTTGTCCTTTTAACAATGCTAAACAAATCATAACCCAATACTTGATCTTAAAGTATCCAACCAGAAAGATGAAGCAATTGCAACATCAGCCAAATAAATTACAGGTCTAAGAAAAGTACCTGAAAATAATTTTCCTTAAATAAGATATGACCATCTGAAGGAAAAAATAAATAAATACTATTTGCTATAAGAATAATAGTATATTTAGCAGAAGTAGAGATAGCCCCATTAGCTTGGGGAATATTTCCTCAAAACTGAAAACTAACTGCCTATTCCATTCCCTAGTATCAGGAACTTCTGAAGAAACCACAGAAGATAAATAAGCAGAATTTAAATGTTAGCTAGTCTTTAAATCAAAATAACTAGTTACTTCAATATCCAAAATAATCAACACCTTTTGAACAAAGAACAAATGTACTCTATTAAAAAATAAAAAAGTAGATTTGTTAGTTTTAATATCTGATGAAGAAAAAATTCTGAATGAGAAAAAACACCATCAGAGAAGGATAATTCAGTATGTTGTTGGTCATTTTGAAACTTCATCAACTAAAAAAGAAGTTTGAAAAAGACCTAAAAATTTTATTAGAAGGCGGGATGTCAGACAAAGCCTTTAAAATAGAATCAGAAAAATATTCTTATAAATTTTCTAAGTATATCTTGTACATAAGATGTAAAAAGAATAGCAATATATAAAGCATAAATACTAATGGATTCTGCATGTAAAAGTTTATCATGATAACTTATTACAAACCATAGCTAAAGATAAACATTCATAACATTTAAAATAAATGAACTTAGCTTTGGTAGGACTGATCTCAGTCAACAGGAATCCCTCAGCATGTTTTGATACAGGAACAGTGTACGAAAAATCTTGCAATATGTAATAGAAAAAAACAACATATAAAGCAAAATTATCAAAAAGTTTCAGGAATGGGAAAAAATGCAAAACAAACAAGCCTCTAGCAACCAGAAGCAACAAAAAAGTGAGACTTAAATAATGTGAGAAAAAATGGAACAAATATGACGCCCACATTTTTGGCGCCAAGTATGACGCCCACATTATTGGCACCAAGTACAACGCCCATATTTTTTGGCGCCAAGTATGACGCCACATCCTCTGACGCCGAAAACGACGCCCACATTTTTTGGCGCAAAAAAACGTCTGAACACACATGCGTCAAAAAATGACGTAACAACGAACAAACTACGGCGCCGGAAATGACAAAATTTTTGCACCAAAAAAGTTTGCGCCAAAAATGATGCACTAAATTGAAGCATTTTCTGCCCCCGTGAGCCTAACAGCCCGCAGGGAAAAAAGTCAATTGAAAATTTTCAAGGTAAGAAAAAAATATTTATACATATGCATTATCCCAAATAATGAAACTGACAGTCTGAATGAAGGAATACTGATTATCCTGAATCATGGCAAATATAAGTTTAAAGACATATATTTAGAACTTTACATATAAAGTGCCCAACCATAGCTTAGAGTGTCACAAAAAATAAGACTTACTTACCCCAGGACACTCATCTACATATAGTAGATAGCCAAACCAGTACTGAAACGAGAATCAGTAGAGGTAATGGTATATAAGAGTATATCGTCGATCTGAAAAGGGAGGTAGGAGAAGAAATCTCTACGACCGATAACAGAGAACCTATGATATAGATCCCCTAGAGGAAGACAATTGTATTCAAATAGGCAATACTCTCTTCACATCCCTCTGACATTCACTGCACTCTGAGAGGAAAACCGGGCTTCAGCTTGCTGCAAAGCGCATATCAACGTAGAATCAAGCACAAACTTACTTCACCACCTCCATGGGAGGCAAAGTTTGTAAAACTGAATTGTGGGTGTGGTGAGGGGTGTATTTATAGGCATTTTAAGGTTTGGGAAACTTTGCCCCTCCTGGTAGGAATGTATATCCCATACGTCACTAGCTCATGGACTCTTGCTAATTACATGAAAGAAACGGGGAAAATGGCAGGATTTGAATGCAGGGACTCAATTCACATACAAAAAGAGAGGTTTGCAATACAGATGACACAAAAACAGGGAAAATGGCAGGATTTTAATGCAGGGACTCAATTCACAAACCAAAAGAGAGGCTTGCAATACAGATGACACAAAAACAGGGAACATGGCAAGATTTGAATGCAGGGACTCAATTCACATACCAAACGAGAGGCTTGCAATACAGATGACAAAAAAAAACAGGGAAATGGCAGGATTTCAATGCAGGGACTCAATTAACATAAAGGCTTCCCTTGCATTGCTGTTTTTATATTATTTGCTTTTGAAAACTTTTTTTTTTAGAGGCCTGTATTTATGGACCTTTGTGTTTCCAATTATTGATGTGGTTTCATTAACCCCTTAACCCATTAAGAAATATATATACAGTTGTGCTCATAAGTTTACATACCCTGGCAGAATTTATGATTTCTTGGCCATTTTTCAGAGAATATGAATGATAACACAAAAACTTTTCTTTCATTCATGGTTAGTGTTTGGCTGAAGCCATTTATTATCAATCAACTGTGTGTACTCTTTTTAAATCACAATGACAACAGAAAATACACAAATAACCCTGATCAAAAGTTTACATACCCTGGTATTTTGGCCTGATAACATGCACACAAGTTGACACAAAGGGGTTTGAATGGCTATTAAAAGTAACCATCCTCACCTGTGATCTGTTTGTTTGTAATTAGTGTGTGTGTATAAAAGGTCAATGAGTTTCTGGACTCCTGACAGACCTTTGCCTCTTTCATCCAGTGCTACACTGATGTTTCTGGATTCTGAGTCATGGGGAAAGCAAAAGAATTGTCAAAGGATCTGCGGAAAAAGGTAGTTGAACTGTATAAAACAGGAAAGGGATATAAAAAGATATCCAAGGAATTGAGAATGCCAATCAGCAGTGTTCAAACTCTAGTCAAGAAGTGTAAAATGAGGGGTTCTGTTGAAACCAAACCACGGTCAGGTAGACCAACTAACATTTCAGCCACAAAGGTGAGGAAAATTGTTCGGGATGCAAAGAAAAACCCACAAATAACTTCAGGTGAAATACAGGACTCTCTGTAAAGATGTTGTGTGGCTGTTTTAAGATGCACAATAGGGAGGCACTTGAAGAAAGATGGGCTGTATGGTTGAGTCATCAGAATAAAGCCATTACTACACAAATGCCACAAAGTATCCCGTTTACAATACGTCAAACAGCACAGAGATAAGCCTCAAACCTTCTGACACAAAGTCATTTGGAGTGATGAGACCAAAATTGAGCTTTTTGGTCACAACCATAAACGCTACATTTGAAGAGGAGTCAACAAGGCCTATGATGAAAGGTACCATTACTACTGTGAAACACAGAGGTGGATTACTGATGTTTTTGGGATGTGTGAGCTACAAAGGCACAGGAAATTTGGTCAGAATTGATGGCAAGATGAATGTCGTATGCTATCAAAAACTACTGGAGGAAAATTTGCATTCATCAGCCCGGAAGCTGCACATGGGACGTACTTGGACATTCCAACATGACAATGATCCTAAACACAAGGCCAAGGGGGGTAGTTATCAAGCCGTCAACCTCAAATACGCTGGAATTCCACAGCGTATTTGTGGCGAAGCTGATTCGCCTTAGTTATCAAAGGCTAGAGACCGGCAAAAGTAGAATTTTGTGACGTAAACTTCGATCCGCCGGACTCAGTCCGACACAGATCGATTCTTACGTCACTCCAGATGTTCCGCACACAAGTGCGGCACAATCTGACTACTTTTGCTAGTTATCAAAAAACTAGCAGGTACGCTCGGCACTTTTACGGCCCAGCGTACCTGGTTTTCAAACCGCCACCCTGGAGGCGGCGGATCCCATAGGAATCAATGGGAGTCTGACCATAGCGAAAGTACAAGTTCGCTGCTGCCCGACATTGCATTGATTCCTATGGGAGATGTCTGCACCTAACACCCTAACATGTACCCCGAGTCTAAACACCACTAATCTGTCCCCCCTACACAGCCGCAACTAAATAAATGTATTACCCCCTAAACCGCCGCTCCCTGAGCCCATCGCAAGCTACTCTATACATATTAACCCCTAAACCGCCGCTCCCGGAGCCCAACGCAAGCTACTCTATACATATTAACCCCTAAACCCCCGCTCCCGGAGCCCACCGCAAGCTACTCTATACATATTAACCCCTAAACCGCCGCTCCCGGAGCCCACCGCCACCTACATGATACCTAGTAACCCCTTAACCTGCCCCCCCTATAATAAAGTTATTAACCCCTATCCTGCCGATCCCGCACCTCGCCGCAAATAAATAGTTTAACCCCTAAACCGCCGCTCCATGACCCTGCCGCAACCTATATTAAATTTATTAACCCCTAATCTGCCCCCCCTACACCGTCGCCACCTATAATACATTTATTAACCCCTATCCTGCCCCCCACTACACCGCCGCCACTGTAATAAATTTATTAACCCCTAAACCTAAGTCTAACACTAACCCTAACACCCCCCCTAACTTAAATATGAATTAAATAAATCTAAATCTTATTTCTATTATGAACTAAATTAATCCTATTTAAAACTAAATACTTACCTTTAAAATAAACCCTAATATAGCTACAATATAAATAATAATTATATTGTAGCTATCTTAGGATTTATTTTTATTTTACAGGTACCTTTCAATTTATTTTAACTAGGTACAATAGCTATTAAATAGTTATTAACTATTTAATAGCTTACCTAGCTAAAATAAAGAGAAATGTACCTGTAAACTAAAAACTAACCTAAGTTACAATTACACCTAACACTACACTATCATTACATTAATTAAATAAATTAACTACAAATAACTACAATTAAATACAATTACATAAACTAACTAAAGTACAAAAAATAAAAAAAGCTAAGTTACAAAAAATAAAAAAAAATAAGTTACAAACATTTAAAACAATATTACAACAATTTTAAGCTACTTACACCTAATCTAAGCCCCCTAATAAAATAACAAACCCCCCAAAATAAAAAAATGCCCTACCCTATTCTACATTAAAAAAGTTCAAAGCTCTTTTACCTTACCAGCCCTTAAAATGGCCTTTTGTGGGGGCATGCCCCAAAGAATTCAGCTCTTTTGCCTGTAAAAGAAAAATACAACCACCCCCCAACATTAAAACTCACCACCCACATACCCCTAATCTAACCCAAACCCCCCTTAAAATAACCCCTGAAGATCATCCTACCTTTAGTTGTCTTCACTCAGCCGAGCCACCGATGGAACTGAAGAGGACATCCGGACCGGCAGAAGTGATCATCCAAGGGGCGCTGAAGAAATCTTCCATCCGATGAAGTGATCCTCCAAGCGGCGCTGAAAAAGTCTTCCATCCAGGCGATGTCATCTTCCAAGAGGCGCTGAAGAAGCCTTCTATCCGGGCGAGGTCATCTTCGAAGCCGGGTCTTGAATCTTCATCCCGCCGACGCGGAACATCCTTCTTTCCCGACGGACTACCGACGAATGAAGGCTCCTTTAAGGGACGTCATCCAAGATGGCGTCCCTTCAATTCCGATTGGCTGATAGGATTCTATCAGCCAATCGAAATTAAGGTAGGAAAAATCTGATTGGCTGATTGAATCAGCCAATCAGATTCAAGTTCAATCCGATTGGCTGATCCAATCAGCCAATCAGATTGAGCTCACATTCTATTGGCTGTTCCGATCAGCCAATAGAATGTGAGCTCAATCTGATTGGCTGATTGGATCAGCCAATCGGATTGAACTTGAATCTGATTGGCTGATTCAATCAGCCAATCAGATTTTTCCTACCTTAATTCCGATTGGCTGATAGAATCCTATCAGCCAATCGGAATTGAAGGGACGCCATCTTGGATGACGTCCCTTAAAGGAGCCTTCATTCGTCAGTTGTCCGTCGGGAAAGAAGGATGTTCCGCGTCGGCGGGATGAAGATTCAAGACCCGGCTTCGAAGATGACCTCGCCCGGATAGAAGGCTTCTTCAGCGCCTCTTGGAAGATGACATCGCCTGGATGGAAGATTTCTTCAGCGCCGCTTGGAGGATCACTTCATCGGATGGAAGATTTCTTCAGCGCCCCTCGGATGATCACTTCTGCCGGTCCGGATGTCCTCTTCAGTTCCATCGGTGGCTCGGCTGAGTGAAGACGACTAAAGGTAGGATGATCTTCAGGGGATTAGTGTTAGGTTATTTTAAGGGGGGTTTGGGTTAGATTAGGGGTATGTGGGTGGTGGGTTTTAATGTTGGGGGGGTTGTATTTTTCTTTTACAGGCAAAAGAGCTGAATTCTTTGGGGCATGCCCCCACAAAAGGCCCTTTTAAGGGCTGGTAAGGTAAAAGAGCTTTGAACTTTTTAATGTAGAATAGGGTAGGGCATTTTTTTATTTTGGGGGGGGTTTGTTATTTTATTAGGGGGCTTAGATTAGGTGTAAGTAGCTTAAAATTGTTGTAATATTTTTTTAAATGTTTGTAACTTATTTTTTTTATTTTTTGTAACTTAGCTTTTTTATTTTTTGTACTTTAGTTAGTTTATGTAATTTTATTTAATTGTAGTTATTTGTAGTTAATTTATTTAATTAATTTAATGATAGTGTAGTGTTAGGTTTAATTGTAACTTAGGTTAGGATTTATTTTACAGGTAATTTTGTATTTCTTTTAGCTAGGTAGTTATTAAATAGTTAATAACTATTTAATAACTATTCTAACTAGCTAAAATAAATACAAAGTTACCTGTAAAATAAATATAAATCCTAAGATAGCTACAATGTAATTATTAATTATATTGTAGCTATCTTAGGGTTTATTTTACAGGTAAGTATTTAGTTTTAAATAGGAATAATTTATTAAAGTATAGTGTAGTGTTAGGTGTAATTGTAACTTAGGTTAGTTTTTAGTTACAATATAATTATTAGCTAGATACAATATAATTATTATTTATATTGTAGCTATATTAGGGTTTATTTTATAGGTAAGTATTTAGTTTTAAATAGGATTAACTTAGTTAATAATAGAAATATGATTTAGATTTATTTAATTAATATTTAAGTTAGGGGGGTGTTAGGGTTAGTGTTAGACTAAGGTTTAGGGGTTAATAAATTTATTACAGTGGCGACGGTGTAGGGGGGCAGGATAGGGGTTAATAAATTTATTATAGGTGGCGACGGTGTAGGGGGGTAGGATAGGGGTTAATAAATTTAATATAGGTTGCGGCGGGTTCAGGGAGCGGCGGTTTAGGGGTTAAACTATTTATTTATTTGCGGCGAGGTGCGGGATCAGCAGGATAGGGGTTAATAACTTTATTATAGAGGGCGACGGTATAGGGGGGGCAGGATAGGGGTTACTAGGTATAATGTAGGTAGCAGCGATGTCCAGGAGCGGCGGTTTAGGGGTTAATACATTTATAAGACTTGCGGCGGGGTCTAGGAGCGGCGGTTTAGGGGTTAGTAACTTTATTTAGTTGCGGGGGGCTCCGGTATAGGGGGTAGAACAGTGTAGTTTAGTGTGAGTGCTTAGTGACAGGCTAGCAAGAAAGCTGTCAAACAGCCGAAGAGCAGCGAGATTGGATGAGTGATAACTCTCACAGTCCGCTGCTCATCGCCCCGCGGCTTTTTGACAGCTTTACTTGATAACTTAGGCAAATTTTTTCAGGTCCACGGCGGCGATGTGAGGCGAGCTTAGGCGGGCGTATTGGGCCGGCGAAGGCAGGAAAGTTGACACGTTGATAACTACCCCCTCATGTCGACCTGTCATTGGCTACAGCAGAATAAAGTGAAGGTTCTGGAGTGGCCATCTCAGTCTCCTGACCTCAATATCATTAAGCCACTCTGGGGAGATCTCAAACGTGCAGTTCATGCAAGACAGCTCAAGAATTTACAGGAACTGGAGGCATTTTGCCAGAAAGAATTGGCGGCTTTACCATCTGAGAAGCTAAAGAGCCTCATCCACAAGTGGCTTCAAGCTGTCATTGATGTTAAAGGGGGCAATACACGGTATTAAGAACTGGGATAAGTAAACTTTTGATCAGGGTCATTTGGGTAGTTTCTGATGTCATTATGATTTAAAAAGAGTACACACAGTTGATTGATAATAAATGGCTTCAGCCAAACACTAACCATGAGTGAAAGATAAGTTTTTGTGCTATCATTCATATTCTTGGAAAAATGCCCAAGAAATCATAAATTCTGCCACGGTAGGTAAACTTATGAGCACAACTGTATATAAGACGTGTTGGTGCTTTGCCTATCATACCGTCCCACGCCCAGAGGCAGAACTTTTCTTCACTTTCTGCGATGAGATTTTTTTAGTGAAAATTTTTTTGCAGGTCATTTTTAAATAAAATTTGAAATTAGACAGTTAAACTAAAGCACCAGTTCAACTGCAATGTGTTGGTTAACTGAAGAATAAAGCAATTTTTAAAGTGAATGTAAAGTGAAGACTATCAC
The DNA here is from genome assembly GCF_027579735.1 of Bombina bombina. NCBI lineage: Eukaryota > Metazoa > Chordata > Amphibia > Anura > Bombinatoridae > Bombina > Bombina bombina. The sequence continues at coordinate 1,110,265,529 of NC_069502.1, read as the reverse complement.
TCTTGGTCATATTATGCATCTACTAAAATAAATAGGACTTTAATTCATGGTTTTTTTTTATACTGCACCCTAATTCACAAAATCAATCTATTTACCAAGTATTATTAGCCGTGATTCCTCCGCCCGCCATTTTGTTCATCAATGCACAAGTGATTGACATTGCAGTTTTCTAATCCGCAGTTGCACCCCGTGGCGTTCAGCCCCTTTACTGCAACGTCACGCAATGCTTCTGCGCATGCAATTTTAACTACAAGAGCTATTCGGATCCAGAGCGCATCCACGTCACACGCATGCGCTACACAGATAGTCACTAATTTTCAAGAAGAATACGGTCTTCATTCTGTAACGCATGCGCATATCTACTAATGATGTAGACACGCATGCGCAAATTGAGTACTCCACAGGGACGCGCATAGACACGCATGCGCAAATTGAGCACTCTATGCTTTAAGATACGTAATAGAGCAGGCGGTACCGCTCTTTACGTCAAAAACTGGAAAACAAGGAAGTAGAGGATGGGAGGAGTTGCTCGCAACAACGGAGCTAAGTTATAATATAAAATTATTATATAAACAAAAACATTTATAAAAAAAAAAAATGGCGGTTTAAATAACTTAGTGTTTGTGAATTATCTATCTATCTATCTATCTATCTATCTATCTATCTAACTATCAGAAAATTTACATTCACTTTAATGCTTTATAATATAATTGCATTGCTAATTAGCTGCATACAAAAAATACATTTTAAAATGTCTCTTGAATAAATCTGTTTCCTTTTCTCTTGGTCTAACATAGAAATATAGTAGTAAAATAGATGCAATGTTCATACGAACGACTTACATTCAGAATAAACAGCTTTGCAGACTGGGAAAAGCTAGGGGGCGGGTTTGAAAAAACCCGATAGACAGTCAACAATCAATGTGCTGCTGCTATGCAGCGCTACTGCATATTTGACTGCTCACTTCAAACAGCACTTTGCTCTAGATGCACTGTATTAAGGAAAACTTACACACTGCAACCAGAGCACAGCTCTGTTTGAAGATAACTGTCTAATGTGGAGCAGCACTACAAAGTACAAGTGCTAACAGTTCCTGCATGTGTCCTGTTCTTTCTGCAGACATGCTGCATTTTCTGCGATGACATCTCAGATCACTGTATGTTCTGCCTTGGGGGTCCCACGTATATCTATATATATACACACACACATCTGAGCTGCTTGGCTGTTAAATTACAGCTGAGAGCTGAAGTTCCTGAGCTTCAGACATCTGCCACATATGTAACGGGAGCATGATTGGTGTGAGTCACCATCTGTAACGATCATCTGCTGAGGGAGCTAATCTGGGAAGCGGGTGGGTGGTCCAGAAGTGGAGTGGGGGGACACTAAACACAGAAAATAATAAATAAAAGGATAGGGAGGGAAGGGGCACTGCACTACAGAAAAAAGGGTGGGTGGGGGGGATCCCTACCAGGATCGAGGAAGGTGGGGGGGCCACAACACTACAGAAAATAACAAATATAAAACAAAATTATATAAAAAGGGTTTTATAGGTACTGGCAGACAGCTGCCAGTACCTAAGATGGTGGATAATAGTTAGAGTGGGGAGGGTTAGAGAGCTGTTAGTGAGGGATCAGAGAAGTTGGAGGATAAGGATAGATCCTATACTGCAGAAAACAGAAAAAAATAAAAATCCTAACATTTTAATATTGGCAGACAGAGGGGTTGAGGCTGTTTGGGAGGGATCAGGTAGGGATCAGGGGATGGGAAGATAATCTCTACACTAAAGCTAAAATTAACCTTACAAGCACCAAATTAACCCCTTCACTGCCTGGAATAATAGAAGTGCAGTGCGCAGCTGCAATTAGTGACCTTAACATTTCCTAAAATCAATAACAAAGCCATATATGTTTGCTATTTCTGAACAAAGGGGATCCCAGAGAAGCTTTTACAATCATTTGTGCCATGATTGCACAAAAGGTATGTAAATAATTTCAGTGAGAAACACAAAGTTTGTGAAAAAGTTATTTTTTTTTAATTTGATCGCATTTGGAAGGGAAATGGTGGCATGAAATATACTAAAATGGGCCAAATTCATATACCAAAATGTGCCTAGATTAATACCTTGGGTTGTCTATTTTAAAATATATATATAGTTTTGACAGGTAAATAAAAATACCAAGGCTTTATTTCTTTAAATGGAGTGATAGCAAAAATGCTAAAAATTCGGTATTTTGGGCAAGTTCTTCTCTGAAAGTCCTGGTAGTGAATGGGTTAAAGGGATATGAAACCCAAAGTATTTATTTCATGATTCAGATAGAACATACAATTTTAAACAACTTTCCATTTTACTTCTATTATCAATTTTGCTTGATTCTCTTTACATAATTTATAAAAGGAGTAGTAATGCACTACTGGGAGCTAGCTGAACACATCAGTAAACCAATAAAAAGAGGTAGATATGTTGAGCCACCATTCAGCAGCTAGCTCCATAGGCATGCTTTTCAATAAGGGATACCAAGAGAACGGTGCAAATTAGATAATAGAACATACATTGTATACAATTTTCCAATTTACTTCTATCTGAATCATGAAAGTTTTAGGGTATCATGTCCCTTTAATGGGGGGAAGTAATGTGTTGGAGGTAGCCGAGATTAGGATATAAAGATTTTTTTGCTTATATCCAGTCTATTTAATTGATGTTATGTTTAAATTTGTAATAATGCAATAAAAAAACACTTTTCAACAACAATATAATAATAATAATAATTTGCAATTTATATAGCGCTTTTCTCCCTGTGAGACTCAAAGCACTTTACAAATATACCAACATAAGACATAAAAGTTAGGAGTTTCTGAAGGTCAGATAAGCGGACTGAATGCCTGATGGAAGTGGTGGGTCTTTAGATTTTTTTTTAAAAGTCTGTAAGGACGGTGCCTCTCTGATTGCACACGGTAAAGAGTTCCAAAAAGTAGGGGCAGCGTGGCAGAATGCTCTGGAGCCTGAGTTTGTCCTTATTCTTGGCACTGAGAGGAGGGATGTGTTGGCTGACCTAAGTGAACGGGATGGGATGTAGGGTGTCAGGAGCTCTTTCAGGTACTGTGGGCCTTGGTTGTTTAAGGCTTTGAAGGTCAGCAGGCCAATTTTAAAATGTGTTTGCTATGAGGGGCGGAGCCAACAGCACACAAGCATGGACGCACTTTCATAGAGCTCCTGAACTCATATTACCTTAGAGGACTTTGGAATACGTTTTTAACCCAGCTAAACTTGATGGAACTCTTTACTAATAGCTGGGATTAATACCATACTTTTATTGTGAACCAACTCTGACATCAAGCGAGATTTCGCCTAACTGGGATTAGAGGCCTGTATCGGCAGCTTAAAATGGGCGACCATCTTTTCTATACCCGCATGGTAGTGAAGCTATATAAATCCTGTAAAATAATTATAGAAACCCATAGCCTACAGCATTTCAACTCTCCTGTGCCTGTCATAAAACTGGACACTTAAACTAAACATGCACACAACCACTCAGTTTCTGGAAGCGCTGCGCGGCATACTGAGAGATCACCACGCCGCACTTGAAAATGCTCTATACAGAAACTCCCGGCCTGAGGACGCATGCATCTCCAGATCAGACACACAGCCTGATTCTGTATTTGGAGGAGACCAGGAGCTCTGCTTACAAGAACGGGATGCTGCGGACGCGGAAGTTGCCGCGATTGATGAAGCCCTGCTGAGAAAGAAAACACTTCACACCGGGAAGATCAATGCCACAGCGACTCAGCCGGCTCTCGCATACAGCTTAATAGAGGTGCACAAAGCTACACAAGGCAAAGCAGGAGTGCTGGCGCTTAGTGGAAGTGCGGAATCCAGAGCTGAAGTCACAGCGGCGATGATGTGGTCTGGAGTCTTGGATCCGGATTTTGGGCCCATCATTCGCCAATCCACCAAGCAGCTTTGGAACTTTCTCCCGGCATCTAACACAGGCGGTTATGGAAACTGGCTGCTCCGGTACCAGAAGAGCTGGGGAGGCTTTTTACATTTATCTAAAGTTGGAGTGGGATAGACTTAGCCAAACCCCTTACGGACAGTCTGCTCATAATTGCTGAACTGAATTACCGTTACAGTACTATAGTTATTAACCTTATTGTTTCTTATTGTTTTCCCTCTACTCTGGCTACAGGTTCTCATGCACGATGCGGTTTGCCAGTCTCAGTAATGGTGCCACTTTCTCCATTATCTCTTTATGTGCCTGCTTATAATTACACTGATAACATGATTATAATACTATGTGTTATGTTTTGTCATATCTATATATAAGCTATTGTGCCCAACTCAGTGATTTCTGATCTACTGGATACAGCATGACACTGTATGTGTCTATATGTTTTTCTAAGCCAAGTAGGTGTTGACTTCTAAGCATTATGCCAACCACAGGATTTAGACTAATTTGCTTAGACTGTGCCATATCTATAGCTTGGCCATGCTTCTGTATCATATTTATGTGGCTCAAGGTGTGAGGCTAGGCTTTTCATGCTTTTCATATTTATATCTGCATGTTTGTTACATTACCATCATAAATACAGAAGTGTAATTACCGCTATACCTAGACGGACACCCCTACCCCACGTGTCTGAAGACCCTGTTTGTCAAAAGCCCTTATCCACTTGTTAAACCCATAGTTGCAGTATAACCAGCTGTCTCAGAGGTAACATTTTGTAAAGGTTCCCACCTTCTATATGGGTCTTGGCACTCACTATTGTATGTTCCCAGTACTTCATGCTTTAGGGCTCCTTATTCCTCAAGACAACATACCCATAATTGACTCTTAGACTCAGGACCCCCCTATTATATTTTATCTTTGCGGTCCAACTTTGTGCTAAAACTGTTTACTGTTTCAGTATTGATCATTGATCCTAGCCAGCAGAGTATAGATTCCATATACACAATTTGTCTTCTTTAAACATTGACCCTCGCAGTGTACAGATCACTGGATTCAATTTCCCATTTCATTCCCACGTTAGACTTTTGAGCTAGTACCATTGATATTAACCCACGGGGGTTGGGCTGCCAGCGGCTGAGACAGCAAAACCCTCTTTTCCACCATTTTAACTAGGTGCAAGTCCTTAACTATCATTGGGAGCTTAGAGACGTATAGCCACTCTCAAACAAAGCTGGCTTTACTTTAGTATCCTTATTATAACTACTGAACTTCTAGACATCAATACATGCACAACTCATTTTTCTATTATATTTAAATTCCCACCTCCCCACCCCCCATAATAAGCCTCCCAATCCGGGAGAACTAACTACGCGGCTTATCTTGCCCATGCCGCACCATAATCATTATACCATACCCACATATCGTAGTATATTATTTTAGCAAAGGAATGGCGCCTCCATGGTAGCTATTGGTTGAAATATTAATTGCCATTCTATTCTAAGTCACTATGTTTTGTTTTATATATTACATCTTACCTATATATCCTACTATGTTCTCTAAGCATTGTATGTAAAAATAACTGAGGTTCCAGTCTTCCACTTGGTGTCATCTGTGATGGGAATGTAATCTATCTCTATGTATGCAGAATCATTATACTGTATCTTATATGTTTGTTTTAGGATATGTTACTCCTCGTGTGTTATATTATTTTCGCACAACCTCAATAAAAATTAAATTAAAAAAAAAAAAAATATGTTCGCTATTTAATTGGAAGCCAATGCAGGGAGTGGAGAACAGGTGTTATGTGGCAGGAGCAAGTTTGATTGGTCAATAGTCTGGCTGCTGCGTTTTGTACTGTCTGAAGGCGATGGAGTTCTTTTTTTGGGAGGCCCAAGTAAAGTGCATTGCAGTAATCTAGACTAGAGGATACAAATGCATGGATTAATGTTGGCATATCATCCGGTGGAATTAAGTGATGCATCCTGGCTATGTTTTTCAGATAAAAGTAGGCAGATTTTATTACGGAGGAAATCTGCTGTTTAAATGATAGTCCAGCATCAATCCAGCAAGGGATATTTTTGATGCCCGGGGTCCCCTCACCAAGAGTAACTCTGTTTTGTCCGGGTTCACTTTGAGACAGCTAGCATTCATCCATTCTATGAGGTCTGTTAAGCAACTGTTTATGCGGCATGCTGGGTCTGTAGTATCTGGAGCAAAGGAGAAGTAGAGTTGTGTATCATCAGCGTAACAATGATACCTTAGGCCATGTCGGTTAATGATGTCCCTCAGTGGTAGTAAGTAAATTGCGAATAGCATGGGAGACAGGATAGATCCTTGTGGAACTCCGCAGGCCAGTTCTGTTGGTGCTGATGAGCTTGATCCTGATATTACTCTCTGTGATCTACCAGCGAGGAAGGATTTAAACCAGTTAAGGACTGTGCCTCCTAGACCACAGATGTACTGCAAGCGCTCTATTAGAATCCTATGGTCAATGGTGTCAAATGCAGCTGAGAGATCCAGGAGGATTAGAATGGAGTAATCACCTTTGTCTCTTGTCATGAGGAGATCATTTAGCACTCAGACTAGCGCTGTTTCAGTGCTGTGGCGGCATCTGAAGCCTGACTGGAACGGATCGAATATGTTTAGGCGTGATAGATGGGCTTCCAATTGAGTTGCCACTACTTTTTCAATTATTTTCCCCAGAAATGGGAGGTTGGATACTGGTCTGTAATTAGTTATGCTGGGCCTAATTAAGGTTTCTTTAGGAGTGGTTTTACCACAGCTTCTTTTAGAGGATCTGGGAAGTCTCCTGTTTTTAGTGAACACTGCACTATTTTTGTGAGGACTGGGGTGAGTGTTTCAATGCATCCAGATATGAGCTGAGTTGGAGCAGGGTCTAAGTCACACGTAGTAGGGTGCAACTTTTGTATGGTGTTTTTAACTTCTTTTATATCCACATTTGTAAAAGTGGACCATAAACTGGGGCAATCTGGCATTCCATTGTAGTGGTTCTGGTGTGTAACTGTTTGGCCTGCTGTGATAGCGGTTCGGATTGAGGAAATCTTGTCTCTGAAGAAGTTCGCAAATGCTTCACATTTATCCTGAGAAAAGTTGGTGGGGCTAAGCATGCATGCTGGTTTGCAGAGCCTTTCTACTGTGTGAAACAGTTGCCTGGTTCTATTGTGGGAGAGTGCAATTTCGCGTGATAAAAATGAAGATTTTTTCTGAGTTATCTTGGATTGATATTTTTTTAGATGTTTGGTAAGAGCGGCTTTATCCTCTGGATCATGTGTTTTGCGCCACTTTCTCTCGAGCTTACGTCCTGTTCTTTTCATTTCTCTGATGGAGCTATCAAACCACGGTGCATTGTTGTGGGTTTGGACAGTGCATATGCGAGATGGTGCAATGCTTTCTAGGGTGTCTCTCATGGTTTGTTGTAGAGTTGGACTAAGGAGCTGGGGTCTTCGCAGGTGCCCATTAGTTCACTTAGATCCATATGTGAGGCTACATCCAGTGGTGTCACCAGTGGGGGCTGGTTACATTGCCCTGCTCTATAGGATTCAGGCCAGAGTGAGGTGTGAAATTTTGCACTTCAGGCTGCATTGTAGATAACAGATAAGAAAGCATGCAGGGGTTTTAAAACCAATGTATTTTAGTAAAATAGACTTCATCAATTAGTTTTTCTTGTGTTTAGAAATGAAATCTGAGCATTGCTAAATGGATGATGAAATCCAAAACCCAATTTGTGCATGGGTTGAGTGTGTTTTTTGTTTGTTTTGTTTTTTTAGTTTAAGTGTACCTTGTTTGTGGTGTTCAGCTGAAGGTATCTCTTTCTGGTAGTAAGATGGTCCAGTGGGAGTATATTTCCATCCGTTGAGTATCTCACTTTAGTAATGTCATCCGTTCAATTTTTATGAGTCTAGTTGTGCATTATGTGGAGTCGGTATTGGTCCTTGAAATAATTATGATGAATTTTGAATGTAAGAAGGTTAAAATTAAGATAAATCCAGAAGAGATCAGGAGCCTGAGGAAAGTGTGGCAGCCAGCAGCAGCGCCTCCCCTTATCTTAACAACAAAAAATAATATTTAATTTTGACTTTTAATGTCCCCTTCACATGTCTTACCAACAAGAAAAGGTTCAAACATCATCAACAAAGGGAGAACAAAGGAGGCCATACTCATAAAGGCATACATTTAAATATTGCGCTGCTTACTGCGTATAGCATATTACAATTGCTTCTATTTTCGTATGCATATGTTTTTCTATTAGGGTATTAAGTATTTTGAGTATTTTGTCACAACCTCACCACCTTCTCATTTGCCAGAAAAAAACAAGAAAGCAGTGTCATTCACCACATCATAAATAAAGCGCTTTGTGTTTTTAATTTAAAAAAAATCATGGGAAATTAGTCTATTGAGATTGAGATGCCCAAAAGCTCATAAAGAGCACTCTAGTAGCATAATAATAAAGAAAGTGATGAACTTGGGTCTTACAGACTGAGGGTTTACATTCCACAGACCAAGACATGTTTTAAATAAAAGGAAGCCCTGGACGTGGAATACATGGGAGGGGCATTTGACCCCTGTCTAGGTTGGAATAGGGGAGTGTCAGGAAGTGAGGTGGTTGAGTAGGCGGGGACCTAGGCTGGGGTATAAAGGAGGTAGGGTGGTCAGAAAGAGCCGCCAAAAATCTGGAGGATACATGCAAGCAGAAGCTCCCTCCCTCACCCTTTTTTTGTAGAGGATCTTTAAAAGTGGTTGTAGCAGCTAAGTGGGGTGGAGTGCTTGCCTGGTCGGCTAGCAGTTTTAGTGGGTACCTCCTGGTTTATCAGGAGAGGAGTAGGTGGGAAAATGATTTAACTGGTTTGGATGTTGTGGCTGCTGTGGGGAAAGCACTGTTGGGGGTTAATGTATTTGGTTATTTATTAAATGTTATATATATTTGTTATAAATAAAGCTGCAGCTTTTATAACCCATACATTTGTGGAGTGTGTTATTTATTCAATTACCTAGTAGAGGGGTCATGGCTGTTAATATGTATAATACTCTTGTAGCAGAGGGTATCATGAATTACTTAAATAGTGGATAGATGAACATAACCTTTGTTTTATTTCAAATGTTTCCATTTTCAATTAGCTAAAGTATTATTTTAGAAATAGGGTAGAAAATATTTGAAATCACATCTCAAAGATGTGATTAGTCACAAATATGTGCACTTTACAAAACTGACAGTGTAGAGGCCCCACATTTGTCAAAATTGCCATAATATTATAGTATGATTCAACACAAGCTTAAAAAAAAAAAAGCAATTGGTAAAAAAAGAAAATAAATTGGTATCTTTATAGCTGTATGATTACAGCTATTAATACCTACACTGTGTAAACAGAGGATTGTTGAGCAAAAGAAAGCCTTTTTATCTGCAGAAGACACAATAGGAATACAAAATAACTCTAAAAGAAAACGATATCAGTTAAAAGAAGTATTGTGTTGATAAAGGGATGCAGAGTTGTACAATACTAAGCATTAAAGAGACAGTTATGCCAAAATAAAACTTCCTTGAAATTGTAACACTAGTTTTGCTGTAATGCTATGTGTCTGACCCCTGCAAAGGCGTTAAACACATGCTTAACGTCCCCCACAGGACCTGCAGAGCACTGCAGAAACTGCTGCTGGCCCAATCAACAACACTAGTCACATGACCCATAACATGTGCGATTAGTGCTGCTGTTCGGATCAGTGGCAGCTTCCGCTTGGAACTGGCAGTGCTCTGTGAGTCCCAAGCAGAACTTTAACTATGTGATTAACCCCTTTGCGGGGTTAAACACATAGGGGTCCATTTATCATCAGGCGGGTGGACGAAGTTCACTATCATGGACCTCGTCCACCCAGCCTTTCAGCAAGTGGGTAGCAATATGCTGCCTGCATTTAACACTGCACAAGCCGTTGCTTATATAATGCCACCCCCTGCTCCCGCGAGGCCAATCATACACAACAGGGGGTTGTCAATCAAGCTGATCAGATCCCATCGGAATGATTGCAATTTGGCCGACTTTAAGTGTCGCTCACGCAAACCTGAAACACTGGGGCTTGATAACAAAGAGCCCTAGCTCTCTGAGAAGGTGTGGTGTTTAATTGCTGGTACACAGGGCACTCACAGCATATGTGCTTATACATTACTATTACTACAAGCATTTTTGGAAGTATATTCCAAAAATGCTTCTATTTAAAACTAAATGCATCCATGCACATTTCAATTTTGACCTTTCTATCCTTTTAAGGTTGTGAACTTCCAAATACTTAAATGGTAAAAATTATACTAAGACTTTAAATGAAATATATTGTCAGTAAATGATGTAGTTGAGTATTAAATAATTAACATGCATAAAATATAGCTATTAAATAAAATAATAAAAACATGATAGTGCCCGTAAATTGCTGAAATCCCATTATTACAAATAAATGTACATTTAATCCAAAACAGCAGCTATACTTGTGGAGCACAGCAAGACATAAATCAGAGACCTTGCGAACATTAAAAAGAGAAATTAACAGGATAAGTGTGTAGTGATGAAAAACTCTGACCTTTATTAGGGGAATAAGGGCAAGATTAATCAAAGGACAACACAGTATTTAGTGTCTGGAAAAGAATTATATTCTACTCCAATAAAAGGTTGTTGTGTTACCAGCTGAATGTATAAAATAATTGTGATGACAGTAAATATTGTAGGTTAATGTTTAAAGGTTATTGTTATAGTGAAGGAGAATAGAGGAGCTAAAAAATTCAAATTCAAAAAAGGATTCAAAAATTGCAAGGCCAATTTGATAGATGCTGTTCTATGCATTAAGCACAGTGAAAATCCATAAATACATATTTTATATTTGAAAAGGGTAGAAAAAGTTGTAGAATCACCATCTCATAAAATAAAGGAAAATCATCACTCAAAAATGTAAAGAATAATAATTAGTAACTAATAGCATAATTGTTAAAATTGTAGAACTATGTGTGTCAGATTGCAATCGCAGAAGAGCTTCATAAATAACAGAGATCATATATCATATTCACATTGGGCACACACACACATAAAAAGTTTAATCTATTAGCACATAGTGCTTTATGAGCCAGCATAGAATATTAGAGAGCATGTGTTGATATACAGAGGCTAATAAATGGAATAAAGAGGAACCCAGAAGTCATCACCTTAGTCCAGGAAAATGTCCTAAGTAAAACCGTCAGACGTACGATTTTTCACCCTCTCATACACGTTACAGCCAAGTCGGCCCAGCACTTAAGTATTAGAGTGCAGAAGAACTTATTTAGCTAAGTGTAGATTTGGGGAATCGAACAGGAACACAAAACCGCTATTCATGCTAATGTCTCTGATGGCTGACTTTTCACCACTTTCGTATAGTCTGGGGCTTCCTCTGGGCGGTAGTAGATTAACTGCCAATCAGTCCTTTTATTTGACAGAACCCGTCCCCCAGTAGGACATGAAATTATTACAACCAGTATACCTACGTGTGCTACTTTCAATACAAAATCCTGCAACTTTATATACACTCACCAAACACTTCTTACAAATGAAAAAGTAAAACGTGTTACATACTAGCTAAGTATATCATAAAAACAGCATCTTAAGAGCATAATAACCTACAGGAGATACAGATTGAACCAAGCCTAGCATAAACATCCTCTGTCTGACATACTTTACTCTAAACAAATAGATATATACATATCCATCCACTTATTGGCACAAAGTTTTAGCTTTCGTTTCTAAGAACAGCATTCTGGGATAATCCCAACTCCATAATGGTTGCAGATTAAATGCAAAACCCCACATCTAAGCCCACAGATTCATACATTTTTTTGAATCTAAGTGGGAATACATCTATGCATATTTTTGCTCTAAGTGGTAAAACATCTATGCATATGCATATAAGTAGAGACAGCCATTTGTTATTATAGGGTTTTTAAAGGACCCTCAGATAAGCATAGCATAGCACTTTGAACTTCTAAATATGCACAGCCAGCCAGCCATTTGTTTTGTGGCAACATCCTTAGCGTATAATGCGTTAACTGGTACGTCTACAGTCTACATTCTCTATCTGGAAGTAGCAGCTCAAAATGAGAGCTCCTATACACGTACCCTCATATAGTATTCCAAGATTTTTTGGGGGGTTACACCATTATTTTTTTGGTGCTAATTCGAGGTTACTATCTTTCTAATTAGGTATCTATAACCTATAAGGCCAACATTAAAGGGCCACTAAACCCAAAATCTTTCTTTCATGATTCAGATAGAGAATACAAATTTAAACAATATTACAATTTACTTCTATTATTTATTTTGCTTAATTTTTTTAGATATCCTTAGTTGAAGAAAAAGCAATGCACATGGGTGAGCCAATCACACGAGGCTTCTATGTGCAGCAACCAATTAGCAGCTACTGAGCATATCTAGATATGCTTTTCAGCAAAGAATATCAAGAGAGTAAAACAAATTAGATAATAGAAGTAAATTAGAAAGATGTTTAAAATTGCATTCTCCTTCTAAATCATGAAAGAAAAAATGTGGGTTTCATGTCCCTTTAAGGATCGAAAGAGGGTATTCATAGGACCCACCATTCTACCTAGTAGATTCCGTAGGCTTACGATTGGACAGCTGACTATTGGAAAGGAAGGAGGGAGGCATATTGCCCTGTACATCAAACAGTTGACACAAGGAAATAATTTTGGGTATTTGAACAGGACACACCTCTATAACAAGTGACTCAAATACCTAAATAACTAAATATGAAAGTCAGTTGGAACCCAAATCACAAGGACCAAGAGAGGGAGCACAGGTTGAGTACACAGAGGAGTAATAAGAAGAAACATGATACAAGATAAGAGGGGTACAAGCATCTTGAGGCTCTTCTAGCATGAGCATGGCCTGATGTTCAGAGAAAACAGGCAAAATCTATCTTCTGGTTCATGCCTCTTGGTTAAATATCCACCGTCTCTCTTTTTGTAGTAGGCATCTATTAAGGTCACCTCCTTGACCTCCCATCAGGCCTAGAACAATGTCTACCACCTTTATACAGTCTGGTTTTGCTTCATGGAACTCCTTGAATTGCAAGGCAACATTGCTTGGGTCTTCCATCGCTGTGTGATCATCACGGTGCTCTTGGACCTGGTTAGTAAGTCTCCTAGTAGTTTTTTTACATAGAAGCAAGGACAGGAGCGGCTCAGAAGGTACACCACTCCTGTGGTTTTGCAGTTAACAAAATATTTGATTATAAATCTTTTTCCACTGTAGCTTTGAAAATATTCTGTTCTGAGCACAGGTAACTCCCACTCAGTTTGGTTGATGATAACCAAGTTTTTGGCTTAGAAAGTCACTACGAACCAGTTTATCTTTTAAATTTCTTGCCCTCCTGGTTGTGAGTTGGGGAATTTTCCTTCCTTTTTTTACAAACCCAAATGTTTTATTTCATGATTCAGATAGAGCATGCAATATTAAGCAACATTCTAATTTACTGCTTTTATCAACATTCTTCGTTCTCTTGCTATCTTTATTTGAAAAGCAGGAATCTAAGCTTAGGAGCCGGCCAATTTTTGGTTCATCACCTGGGTAGCGCTTGCTGACTGGTGGCTACATAATTGGCCACTCCATTTATCATATTTATCATCAGGAGGGTTTAACTCTTAGCATTAATCTTAAGACTGCTGCTTCTTAACTATCCTTGCAGACTTGCCCACACAAGCCTTTACTCACCACCTGTATCAAATAAACAGTGTTTACAAAAGCATATTGGAATAAACTGCTACAAATTGTGATTCAAGTGTATAATGTCTTTAGTTAATAAAAAGCGAAGTTTCTTGAAACATGTCAGTATGGGGGCCTACTCAGATTGCTTTTGGAGAGAGGCGTTTAACCGCTTGTCCAAACAGTCAACAAAGTCCATGCCTGGACTTATTTAACCCCTTAATGACCACAATGTACCCTGTATGTCACTGGTCGTTAAGGTTTTTTTTTAGGACATAATAGCACAAGTCTAGCAAGAACATGCTATTAATGCCCTCCCTCCAGCAGGCTTTGTGGAATAGAGCAGTCACAACGCTGGTGGCAAGACCGCACTATAAAACAATCAAGTCCCAAAAAAAGGCCAGTGACATACAGGGTACGTCGCTGGTCCTTAAGGGGTTAAAGGTAAGAAGAAAGGGTAAAAGTTTGTGATCCATATTACATACAAATAAGGAATGGCAGGTAAAGCATAAACAACTGATAGGTCAGACATGTTTTAAATACCAGTAATTCCTTGTTGACCTGTAAGAGGGACTTACTTGTCAACTGATTATCAGACTGTGTTTTTTTTAAACTAGCCATAGAAACAGTTGATAATGATTATTCTTTAACTATATTGTACCTTGAAGTAAAATCAGAGCCATATAAAACATATCAGATAAACAGTAGAAGAAATAATAGAAACAAATATTTTAAATAAAGCAATTAAAATGCCAACATTTGTTTCCTACTAGAAACATGGCGTGGGGGTATTCATCAGCACTATTCCAATCTATCAGAGAATATTTGCAGACAGCTATTTGCAGTATTGTTTTTACCCTGACTTGTCTAGAATGCTATATATTGTTTACATGGCCTTACATTTTTATACATAGACTCAGTTCGAGTGTAACAAATATTGCTCAAATAACCATTTTAAATTAAAGAAACATGACATCCATTTTTTTTCTTTCATGATTTAGATACAGCATGCAATTTTAAACAACTTCCCTATTTACTTATATTATCTAATTTGCTTAGTTCTTTTGTTATCATTTGTTGGCTCACGAGCAGTCCAAGAAAATCCTTGTTAAAACTCTTGAAACACCTGTAATACTCCTGTATGTTAAAGTCTTTAATTTATATTTAGCCTTTTCCTGTTACATTGTATACTAATTACAGAGGTTTTAGTAATTCAAATGATGATTTTTCTAATGGATTGGAATGAGTTAGAAAACTAATCAGTTAAATAAAAAAATATTTCCCACTGGAATTCTGACCAGGTGGCCAATATGTCATAAACACACAAAAGTTTTATCATATTGTTTTAAAATGTATGGAGGTGAAGTGGCAGGCATTTCTATAAAATATTAATCAGCGTAATGAACCCTCTCAAATAAGCAACAACATTTTTATTTTGTATTTTTTCCAATTTAAGCCCCAAAGAACAAACATTCAGTCCATCTGCACATCCCCCACAGAAAGCCTGCCTAGAAAATTAGCTTTTTTCAATTCTTTAATATTGAGTTGTCTAGTAACTTTCTTCTTGTGGACTAGGATCTTAAATATATATATATATATATATATATATATATAAATGGGTTCCACATTATATGCATACAAAGGGCAGCTTGTGTCATATGGGAATTAGGCTGGTCATCCTGTATGCTGTTTCTAAAGATACATTTTAAAGTAATAGGGACTATTGCAGTATTCTTTTGAGGGCAAGAAACAACGTTGAAGTAACATAACAAACATACTGCGATAGTGTAACATTCATATTAAATATGAATAAATCCCAAACTGACAGGTGACTTAATTTATCAATTTATGGTACAATAAATTTATAATAAATACTTAGTTTCCCAACATTTGATCTCTATAGTAAAAATATAGCAAGCTCTATCAACATAAGAAAATAAAATACAGAAGCTAATTATTATTTATGTATTATTAAATGGCAATAAGTTTAATGGCTATACCAAAAAAGAAAAAAACAATGAATAAGACAAACCTACATTGCAGATAAGATGTCTATGTAGTTCACTCATATTTATATTTATTGTCTAGGTATCAATCACAAAAATGCCACTTTTCGATTCAACACAATCCCAATAGCAAATTTTCAGATATTTCGCGCACCAGTGAATGTGTTTTTGGCTCCTCAATAAAAATCCTATTTTTAACTCAGGGACCAAAAAGTTCTAGGCAATCACAATAATTTTTCAAAATATATTTCAATAACATTTTAAGATCAGTTTTGACTTTTCAAATTTGACACCTCTAGGTACTTGATAAAGACTCTGAAATGGCCATGGGAAACATTTTAGAGGTGTATTTGCATACATGGTATTGATTTATTAAAGCGCTATTCATTGCACCTGCATTAATGAACGTCTAACAAGGATCGCAGGTTTGTGAACATGAGTTCAATAATGCAGGTGCAAGCACTGTAAAATGCACTGTTGTGAATGTGTTTGGACTTAGCATGCATGAAGTGCATCCTCTATAAGAACCCAGTTACAAAGGCACAACCTCATTTGAACAACTATAATGTAGACAGCATGTTGTGAGGAAGCAGGTTCATGCTTTACAGTTTCAGTACTGTTAAAATCCAGAAGAAGAAGATATCATAAGTCCATGTAATGGAAACCCATAGTCTCATTTTCAGATCACACCAAACCGGGAACGGTGCTTTTAAAACAATAAATGTAAATGTATGTTAGTTTCAGATGGCCTCCCAGTTTTGTATTTTGATCACTTGGAAAACTAGCCAAGCAATTCATCCGGGAAAAAAAAATAAAAAAAATTGGAACAAATCCCCAATTTCTCTTGTAAGGTGTATCCAGTCCACGGATCATCCATTACGTGTGGGATATTCTCCTTCCCAACAGGAAGCTGCAAGAGGATCACCCACAGCAGAGCTGTCTATATAGCTCCTCCCCTAACTGCCACTACCAGTCATTCTCTTGCAGCTCTCGACAAAAAAGGAAGTAGCTAGAGAGATGTGGTGTTTATTTAGTTTATCTTCAATCAAAAGTTTGTTATTTTCAAATGGTACCGGAGTTGTACTATTTTAGCCTCAGGCAGAAAATAGAAGAAGAGTCTGCCTGTGGTCTTTGATGATCTTAGCAGGTTGTAACTAAGATCCATTGCTGTTCTCACACATAACTGAAGAGAGAGGTAACTTCAGCTGGGGGAATGGCGTGCAGGGTCTCCTGCTATGAGGTATGTACAGTTTAAATTTTTCTAGAGAAAGAATATGCTAGATAATGCTGTTAATACCGGAGTTATTTAAGGTAAGCCTGATTACAGTGATTTAATAACGACTTGTATCATGCTTGCTGTAAAAGGTAATATTCTTATTACTTTCTCACATTACTGAAAAATAAAACGTTTGCTGAAAGTGTTTTAAACGTTTTTTTTATACATATTGGTGATAAAACTTTATTGGGGCCCAGTTTTTTCCACATGGCTGGCTAGATTTTGCCTAGGGTTAGTTTTGTTAGGCCCTCTCACTGTGAATACAGGGTGGGAGGTGCCTATTTTCACGGCTAAATGCGCATCAGATTTTGCAGCTTGAGACATCCAGTTTCCCTGAAGGAGTCTCCTGAACACTTGGGACCTCTCTGAGGGGTTTTTGTGCCTTTCAAAATCGTTATATGGGCAGGTAGGGCCACAGCAGAGCAGTGGCAGTTTGTTGTGACTGTTAAAAAACGTTTATATCGTTTTTTTGATCCGGTTTTGAAACTAAGGGGTTAATCATCCATTTGCAAGTGGGTGCAATGCTCTGTTAGTCTATTATACACACTGTAAAAATTTCGTAAGATTTACTGCTTTTTATCACTGTTTTTCAATTTCTGACAAAATTTGTTTCTCTTAAAGACACAGTACCGTTTTTATTTTTTGCTTGTTTACATTTATCAAAGTGTTTTCCAAGCTTGCTGGTCTCATTGCTCTGTTTAAACATGTCTGACATAGAGGAAACTCCTTGTTCATTATGTTTAGAAGCCATTGTGGAACCCCCTCTTAGAATGTGTACCAAATGTACTGATTTTACTTTAAGTTATAAAGATCATATTCTGTCTTTAAAAGATTTATTACCAGAGGAAACTGACAAGGGGGAAGTTATGCCGACTAACTCGCTCCACGTGTCAGAACCTTTGACTCCCGCTCAAGGGACTCCCGCTCAAGTGGCGCCAAGTACATCTAGCGCGCCCATGGCGTTTACTTTACAAGACATGGCGGCAGGAGAGCTTCTTTCTGTGGGTGATTTTTCTGACTCAGGGAAGATGCTTCAACCTGATTCTGATATGTCTACATTTAAATTTAAGCTTGAACACCTCCGCGTGTTGCTCAGGGAGGTTTTAGCTACTCTGGATGACTGTGACACCATTATAGTGCCAGAGAAATTGTGTAGATTAGATAAATACTATGCAGTGCCTGTTTACACTGATGTTTTTCCAATACCTAAAAGGTTTTCAGAAATTATTACTAAGGAATGGGATAGACCAGGTGTACCGTTCTCTCCCCCTCCTATTTTTAAGAAAATGTTTCCAATAGATGCCGCTACACGGGACTTATGGCAAACGGTCCCTAAGGTGGAGGGAGCAGTTTCTACCCTAGCTAAGCGTACAACTATCCCCGTCGAGGACAGTTGTGCTTTCCTAGATCCAATGGATAAAAAGTTAGAGGGTTACCTTAAGAAAATGTTTATTCAACAAGGTTTTATTCTCCAGCTTCTTGCATGCATTGCCCCGGTCACTGCTGCTGCGGCCTTCTGGTTTGAGTCTCTGGAAGAGGCCTTACAGGTAGAAACCCCATTGGATGATATACTTGACAAGCTTAAAGCGCTTAAGCTAGCCAATTCATTTGTTTCTGACGCCGTTGTTCATTTAACCAAACTAACGGCTAAGAACTCAGGTTTTGCTATTCAGGCGCGTAGGGCGCTATGACTTAAATCCTGGTCAGCTGACGTTACTTCAAAGTCTAAGCTTCTCAACATTCCCTTCAAGGGGCAGACCCTATTCGGGCCTGGACTGAAGGAGATCATTTCTGATATTACTGGAGGAAAAGGTCATGCCCTTCCTCAGGATAGGTCTAATAAATTAAGGACCAAACAAACTAATTTTCGTGCCTTTCGAAACTTTAAGACGAGCGCAGCATCAACTTCCTCTAATACAAAACAAGAGGGAAATTTTGCCCAGTCCAAGCCGGTCTGGAGACCTAACCAGGCCTGGAACAAAGGTAAGCAGGCCAAGAAGCCTGCTGCTGCCTCTAAGACAGCATGAAAGACCAGCCTCCGATCCGGTAATGTCCAGGATGTCCAGGATCCCTGGGCGTTGGAAATTGTGTCCCAGGGATATCTTCTGGACTTCAAAGCGTCTTCCCCAAAAGGAAGATTTCACCTCTCACAATTATCTGCAGACCAGATAAAGAGAGAGGCATTCTTACATTGTGTTCAAGACCTCCTAGTTATGGGAGTGATCCACCCAGTTCCAAAGGAGGAACAGGGGCAAGGCTTCTATTCAAATCTGTTTGTGGTTCCCAAGAAAGAGGGAACCTTCAGACCAATCTTAGCTCTCAAGATCCTAAACAAATTTCTCAGGGTCCCATCTTTCAAGATGGAGACTATTCGAACCATCCTACCTATGATCCAGGAGGGTCAATACATGACTACCGTGGACTTAAATGATGCTTATCTTCACATTCCGATACACAAAGATCATCATCGGTTTCTCAGGTTCGCCTTCCTAGACAGGCATTACCAGTTTGTGGCTCTTCCCTTTGGGTTAGCTACGGCACCAAGAATCTTTACGAAGGTTCTGGGGTCACTTCTGGCGGTCCTAAGGCCGCGGGGCATAGCAGTAGCCCCTTACTTAGACGACATTCTGATACAGGCGTCGAATTTCCAAATTGCCAAGTCCCATACGGACATTGTTCTGGCATTCCTGAGGTCTCATGGGTGGAAAGTGAACGAAAAAAAGAGTTCTCTATCCCCTCTCACAAGAGTTTCCTTCCTGGGAACTCTGATAGATTCTGTAGAAATGAGGATTTACCTGACAGAGGACAGGTTGTCAAAACTTCTAAATTCCTGCCGTGTTCTTTATTATACTTCTCTCCCTTCGGTGGCTCAGTGTATGGAAGTAATCGGCTTAATGGTAGCGGCAATGGACATAGTTCCGTTTTCCCGCCTACATCTCAGACCGCTGCAACTCTGCATGCTCAGTCAGTGGAATAGGGATTAGAGATGACTGCGTTCTGTATAGAAACAAAAAAAGAAGAGGCGCTCTGGTGCAGATGATCCTTGGCTACAAATGATTCTAAACTAACAGTTCAGAGTAATACTCACAAAGATGTTTGCACATGCAGTGCAATAACAGGTGAGCCGAAGCTTCAGAGCCGCTCGGCTGACTCGCTAGAGGGTGAAATCAGCTGTTCACTGGGTAATCACTTCACCAACGATGTGGGGAAAAAAGATACCTATGACATAAAATATAGATACCGCCCTTGGTGCAGATTATCCCAGGCACAGAATACACATACAACAGATGTCGAGAAGTTATACTCACAAACGGAGTTGCACAAGCAGTGCAATATCAGGCGTGCCGAATCTTAAAGAGCCGTTCGGCTGACTCCCTGAGGCCTGTACAGCTGCTCCTGGATCGTTGGAGGAGTGGTGGAAAATAAAGGTGGATATGCTGATAGAGGTTAATCCAAGCAAGGGATCAATAAGGCAAATAGAACAATTCACCAGCAAGGTAGACAAAATAAAAGTATTTATTAAAAATATAAAAATTACTTAGCAACGCGTTTCTCGGCTAACATGCCGTTTCATCAGGCTACATAATTCTAAGAGCTACCTTGCTGACTTAAAAGGACTGACAGGACCAATCAAAACCCTGAAAATTCACACACCTCCCTTGCTCAGGTGTACTATCTGATTACAGGGTGTCGCCCTGAGATACATAGCACTTTTGTTAAAAATGAATACAATTTATACAAACTTCAAAAAAATCTTTCTATATATACAAGGGCAATTTAACATGAATCGATAGCAAGTTTTAATCTCAATAATTGTAACAATAATATTTAGATATTTCAGTCTTACAAACAATATAACAATATAAAAGAAATACGATATAATAATCAGATATTTATAAATATAATAGATGAATTCTCAGTAATAAATTTATAATAAACATATAAATCATATAATAACAAATTATATATAAATACAAGAATAAATACTAAAAAAATATATAATTACTAAAAATATATATAAAGCCATATAATCAATCATATTACTACATCTAATGGTCGGATTAGAACTCACGACCTAGTGGCTGGGAAACCATCAACCCAGCCACTAGGCTATAAGCGGGCTTCTGATGCAAGTGTTCATAGTGTACTGAATGTATCTTGACAATGCTGTGACTGGTGCAAGTGGTGCATTATACAAAATAAACGTGTGTGTGAAAAAAGGTGTATAAATGTGATGTACTTGTGCCTAACAGATAGTGGTATTTACCTTTATAGTGATGTACATATAAGGAAAGCAATGATGTACCATTATGTGATGGATTGCTATGTGTGGCCATAGCAGATATGTGTGACATGTTGGTTAACATACTAGTGTGATGGCTAAAAATAAAATAAGAATTGACTAAAAGCCAATATTGGAAGGGGATACTAGTAATTATTATAGTGCTAATATGTTAATAATTTGCTAAAAAGATATTATGAATGATTATTAAGAATACTTGATGTATTCATATGACATATTTACTATGTTAATGTATTCTTAATGTGACAGTATTAAGCCACTATATATAATGTGATATATATTAGTATTAAACATTGACTAGATTGGATCTCCCGACCTCATAGTATAAATATCTAACAAGCTAACCGCTAGGCCATGACTGCCTGTGTGCAAAGAGTGGTCAAATAGTTAAAATACTAATGTGGTGCCTAAATATAAATATTGACTGATAGCCAATATCATAAATAATATTGATTATTAAAGTGCTAATGTATTAAAAGATTTTTAACTAAAAAGATATTGTGGGTGAATATTAAGAATGCTCCGTTTACTCGTGTGACATGTTTGATATGCTAAATATATTCCTGATATAGCAAAATTGTGCATCTATATTGTTAATTTAAAAGATAAAAAATTAAAAAAATATAAATAAAATTTAGTATAAATTAATACTAATAAACAATAATGGCCAGATTTGAACTCCTGACCTAATAATATAAAGACTATCAACCTAACCACTAGGCCACAACTGCATGTGTACCAAGATTGGTCGAATTTTCTTATAATCAGCTGTATATGGTCTATTAAGATTATTCATATGCTAATTCAATACTATACTATTACATAAGATAGGGGTAATTTTGATAGGCAGAGAGAGATTATATAACAGCTTTATACTTTTAGTTAATAAATATAATCTAGAGGGCTGCCAAATCTACATTAATCTAAAAGGCTGCCAGATCTACATTAAGGTTAAGTCCTAATGGGTGTAAAGTTTTTAGTTTATGAATCCAAAAAGTCTCTCTCTGCCTAAGCCTCAAAAATCTATTATATGTATGGGATGGTATAATTTCTTCTATGGGTATTATAGTGTAACAATTGGGGTCCCCTTTGTGATTTTTATGGCAGTGTTTAATAACACTGTGTGATTTCTTGTTTTTTAAAACACTACAATAATGCTCTGACCACCTATGGCTCAATCGTCTAATAGTTCGGCCTATATATTGAATCCCACAAACACAAGAGATAAGATAAACTACATATTTTGAAGCACAAGTCATTCTACTTTTGATCTTGTAAGTTTTTTTGTCTACAAAGGATTGAAACACATGAGTACCATGTCCTATGTGATCACACATTTTACATCTGGATGCTCTACATTTGTATATTCCTCTGCCCTTTATTTGGGAATTCAAATTTCTTCTATTCTTAGATTTATGATTTTCTTGTTTGGCCTTGTGTTTTACTACTTTACTAGGTGCCAAAATATTTTTAAGATTTGGGGCCTTTCTATACACAATGGAGGGAGTATCTCCAATTAGATCCTTTAAAATAGGGTCTCTTTTCAGGATTCTCCAATGTTTTTGGAAAATTTCACTTATATGTTTATAATTACAGTTATACTGTGTAATAAATCTTATTTCAATAGGTTTATCATCTCCCCGTTGGATATTATGGTTTTTGTTAAAGTATGTCTCTCTATTTTCATTTCTAGCTCTTTGATAACTAGAATTAATAAGGTCTGTTGGATAATGCTTTTCCATGAATCTCTCTTTGAGCGTCGTACTCTGCTTATCATAATCCGATATTAGGCTACAATTGCGCCTTATCCGTTTAAATTGTCCGTATGGGACATTCTTTTTCCAAGGATAGTGGTGATTACTTCTAAAATCTAGATAGCTGTTGCTATCAACAGTTTTGAAATGGGTTGAACTATCTATTCCACCCAAATTATTAAAACGCAGGGATAAATCTAAGAAAACCACACTCTCCTTATGTATACAACTAGTAAATTTCAATCCTCTGTTATTGAGGTTCAGGTGGTCTACAAATTCTAAAGCTCTATCTTGAGTGCCATTCCAAATGAAAATTAAATCGTCTATGAACCTACCATAGAACACCAGGTTCGCCCCAAATTCCGATTGGTAGATGTAACTATTTTCAAAGCTCCCCATATATAGATTAGCGAAACTCGGGGCGAACCTGGTGCCCATGGCGGTTCCTTTTATCTGCAAATAATATTCATCTAAAAATAAAAAATAATTGTGCTGTAAAACAAATAATATAAGTTGTAATATAAATTGTTTTTGTAATGGGGGGATATATTGGTCTTCTTCTAAATAAGCTGATATAGCGTTCACACCCAAATCATGAGGAATATTGGAGTATAAAGCCTCCACGTCACAAGTAATCCATATATAGTCATTAGTGATCGGTATACATCTTAATTTATCCAATAGATCCATAGAATCTCTAATATATGATTCCAAGTTAATTACATACTTTTGAAGGAAGTAAACTATATAAGCCGATACATTCTCAGTGAGACTACCTATGCCCGCTATTATTGGTCTGCCCGGAGGGTTGACAGTATCCTTGTGGATTTTGGGCAGATGGTAATAGAAGGCACAACTAGGCTCACTGGGAATCAAAAATTCCTTTTCTCTCTTAGATACAATGCCTTCTTGATGGGCGAAATTAATTAGACCTGTCAAAGTTTTTAGGTATTTGGGGGTAGGATCTTCTTTAAGGGGAGAGTAATATGATTTGTCCATAAGAATTCTATTTGCTTCTTTAATATAATCCAAATAATTTTGAAGGACAATACCTCCCCCCTTGTCTGCTTGGCGGATTATCAGTTCAGCATTATTCCTTAGTGTTTCAAGGGCCTTAATCTCGTTGGGAAATAGATTATGTTTAGAAATATTTTTAGGGAGCTGTTCCAATTCCTCTAATACTAATTCTTTAAAAATTTCTACATATGTATTGTTTGAAACCTGTGGATTAAAGTTGGATTTAATCCTAAAATTTGTCTGGACATAACCCTCACTTAGTTGTGCCAATAGTGTATCTGGTTCATATATGGGAATGCCAGAAGATATTCTTGTTTCCATAGTATCTGTAAGGATAGGTAATGCATTAGATTCTTTGATTCTTTTCTCAGCGAAGTATTTCTGCATAGTGAGTTTCTGTGTGAATCTGTTCAAATCAACAAATAAATCAAATGTGTTGTGTGAATTTGAGGGACTGTAAGATAAACCTTTACCCAATACCCTAATTTCATCATCTGATAAATTATGTGATGATAAATTGTAAATACCCTTTTTTAATCTTTGTAATCTTGTTTTTTTGATGGTGGACCTACGCCCTCTGCACCCCCGTCTACGAATGGTCTTTTTCCTTTCTGGGGCTGGGTATGTGTGCTGATCGGTTCTAAGTAGCTGGCTATTTTTCGTTGAGACCATGTGTGTATTGGTCTTTGGCGCTGTTCTAAAAAAGCAGCATTATCCGTTGAATTGGAATGGCTATTATCGTGACAGATCTCATTATTCCCAGTAATTAATGGTTGTCTGGGGTTATTACCCCTTGGGGTGGTAGATTCATCCAAAATCTCGTATCTATTATAAGTGAGGATATCGGTAGAGACAGGATGGTCATAAGAGACTCTTCTGTTGGATTCATATCTATTATCAGTGTCATACTGAAGATGTGAGTCATTATGCCATACCGGTCTATTAGAATTATGGCTAGTTTTGGGGGGGTTAATGGGGTTAGCCATATGATGATTATATGTATCATAGCTTGTTTGAGGGGGGTGGGAGGGACTATTGTTCGTATTAGTGTTGTTGTATGTTCTATTTGATTGTGTTATATTATGGGGTCTATTATAGTGTGGGTTGTTGTGTCCACCATTCCTATAACCATTATGATATGGGGTGGTATTACTATCCTGCCTATAGCTGTTGTGATGAGAGTTGGTATTACTACTATTTGTGTGACTATTTCTTCTATCAACAACTGTCCATTCGGCATTTCTAAAGTTGTTATGACTGATATGATGCCTATTCATTTGTTGTGAGGGGGGCAAATTTGCTGGTGCAGTGGTGTCTTTAGTATTCCCTTGTTGGAGATTATTATGTGAGTTGAAGTTTTGTTTATTATTGAATCTATTTCTATTTCTGGATCTCCCATGGTTATAAGTATGTATTTCTCCTCTATTATAATCCCCCTCATCACGTAATAGTTTCTTATTTTTATTTTCTATGAGTTCTCTTTGATAGTTATCGATTTTCTGTAATGTTAATTTATTTAGTTCTTCATATTCTGTAGAAGTTTTAAATTGTTCTAAATGTATTTGTAATTTTTCAATCTCAATCGTAACTTTTGCTACTAATGCTTCCCTATGGGATATTAAGATTTTCATCAAACGAATTGAGCAATCTCCTAGAGCTTCCTCCCATTTGGAGGACAGTTCGGCATCATCCTTGAATGAGCAGTTTTTAAAAATTCTTAATCCTCTAGGGATTTGTTTTCTCTCTATGTATTTACGTAACATTTCAGCATCCCACCAATGCCTGCATTCTATGTTAATAAGTTCCTCCAATCTGGAGAAGGAAGAGTGTATTGATAAACTATCTATATTGATATTTTCACAGAGTGCAGGGTTGGTGGGAGAAACAGTTGCGACTAATGTTAATCTCTTATTGACTCGTTCATTAACAGATAGCATAATGGCAGCTATAACCTCTAGATAACCTCTAGATAAAAACCCACACTATAATAGACCCCATAATATAACACAATCAAATAGAACATACAACAACACTAATACGAACAATAGTCCCTCCCACCCCCCTCAAACAAGCTATGATACATATAATCATCATATGGCTAACCCCATTAACCCCCCCAAAACTAGCCATAATTCTAATAGACCGGTATGGCATAATGACTCACATCTTCAGTATGACACTGATAATAGATATGAATCCAACAGAAGAGTCTCTTATGACCATCCTGTCTCTACCGATATCCTCACTTATAATAGATACGAGATTTTGGATGAATCTACCACCCCAAGGGGTAATAACCCCAGACAACCATTAATTACTGGGAATAATGAGATCTGTCACGATAATAGCCATTCCAATTCAACGGATAATGCTGCTTTTTTAGAACAGCGCCAAAGACCAATACACACATGGTCTCAACGAAAAATAGCCAGCTACTTAGAACCGATCAGCACACATACCCAGCCCCAGAAAGGAAAAAGACCATTCGTAGACGGGGGTGCAGAGGGCGTAGGTCCACCATAAAAAAAACAAGATTACAAAGATTAAAAAAGGGTATTTACAATTTATCATCACATAATTTATCAGATGATGAAATTAGGGTATTGGGTAAAGGTTTATCTTACAGTCCCTCAAATTCACACAACACATTTGATTTATTTGTTGATTTGAACAGATTCACACAGAAACTCACTATGCAGAAATACTTCGCTGAGAAAAGAATCAAAGAATCTAATGCATTACCTATCCTTACAGATACTATGGAAACAAGAATATCTTCTGGCATTCCCATATATGAACCAGATACACTATTGGCACAACTAAGTGAGGGTTATGTCCAGACAAATTTTAGGATTAAATCCAACTTTAATCCACAGGTTTCAAACAATACATATGTAGAAATTTTTAAAGAATTAGTATTAGAGGAATTGGAACAGCTCCCTAAAAATATTTCTAAACATAATCTATTTCCCAACGAGATTAAGGCCCTTGAAACACTAAGGAATAATGCTGAACTGATAATCCGCCAAGCAGACAAGGGGGGAGGTATTGTCCTTCAAAATTATTTGGATTATATTAAAGAAGCAAATAGAATTCTTATGGACAAATCATATTACTCTCCCCTTAAAGAAGATCCTACCCCCAAATACCTAAAAACTTTGACAGGTCTAATTAATTTCGCCCATCAAGAAGGCATTGTATCTAAGAGAGAAAAGGAATTTTTGATTCCCAGTGAGCCTAGTTGTGCCTTCTATTACCATCTGCCCAAAATCCACAAGGATACTGTCAACCCTCCGGGCAGACCAATAATAGCGGGCATAGGTAGTCTCACTGAGAATGTATCAGCTTATATAGATTACTTCCTTCAAAAGTATGTAATTAACTTGGAATCATATATTAGAGATTCTATGGATCTATTGGATAAATTAAGATGTATACCGATCACTAATGACTATATATGGATTACTTGTGACGTGGAGGCTTTATACTCCAATATTCCTCATGATTTGGGTGTGAACGCTATATCAGCTTATTTAGAAGAAGACCAATATATCCCCCATTACAAAAACAATTTATATTACAACTTATATTATTTGTTTTACAGCACAATTATTTTTTATTTTTAGATGAATATTATTTGCAGATAAAAGGAACCGCCATGGGCACCAGGTTCGCCCCGAGTTTCGCTAATCTATATATGGGGAGCTTTGAAAATAGTTACATCTACCAATCGGAATTTGGGGCGAACCTGGTGTTCTATGGTAGGTTCATAGACGATTTAATTTTCATTTGGAATGGCACTCAAGATAGAGCTTTAGAATTTGTAGACCACCTGAACCTCAATAACAGAGGATTGAAATTTACTAGTTGTATACATAAGGAGAGTGTGGTTTTCTTAGATTTATCCCTGCGTTTTAATAATTTGGGTGGAATAGATAGTTCAACCCATTTCAAAACTGTTGATAGCAACAGCTATCTAGATTTTAGAAGTAATCACCACTATCCTTGGAAAAAGAATGTCCCATACGGACAATTTAAACGGATAAGGCGCAATTGTAGCCTAATATCGGATTATGATAAGCAGAGTACGACGCTCAAAGAGAGATTCATGGAAAAGCATTATCCAACAGACCTTATTAATTCTAGTTATCAAAGAGCTAGAAATGAAAATAGAGAGACATACTTTAACAAAAACCATAATATCCAACGGGGAGATGATAAACCTATTGAAATAAGATTTATTACACAGTATAACTGTAATTATAAACATATAAGTGAAATTTTCCAAAAACATTGGAGAATCCTGAAAAGAGACCCTATTTTAAAGGATCTAATTGGAGATACTCCCTCCATTGTGTATAGAAAGGCCCCAAATCTTAAAAATATTTTGGCACCTAGTAAAGTAGTAAAACACAAGGCCAAACAAGAAAATCATAAATCTAAGAATAGAAGAAATTTGAATTCCCAAATAAAGGGCAGAGGAATATACAAATGTAGAGCATCCAGATGTAAAATGTGTGATCACATAGGACATGGTACTCATGTGTTTCAATCCTTTGTAGACAAAAAAACTTACAAGATCAAAAGTAGAATGACTTGTGCTTCAAAATATGTAGTTTATCTTATCTCTTGTGTTTGTGGGATTCAATATATCGGCCGAACTATTAGACGATTGAGCCATAGGTGGTCAGAGCATTATTGTAGTGTTTTAAAAAACAAGAAATCACACAGTGTTATTAAACACTGCCATAAAAATCACAAAGGGGACCCCAATTGTTACACTATAATACCCATAGAAGAAATTATACCATCCCATACATATAATAGATTTTTGAGGCTTAGGCAGAGAGAGACTTTTTGGATTCATAAACTAAAAACTTTACACCCATTAGGACTTAACCTTAATGTAGATCTGGCAGCCTTTTAGATTAATGTAGATTTGGCAGCCCTCTAGATTATATTTATTAACTAAAAGTATAAAGCTGTTATATAATCTCTCTCTGCCTATCAAAATTACCCCTATCTTATGTAATAGTATAGTATTGAATTAGCATATGAATAATCTTAATAGACCATATACAGCTGATTATAAGAAAATTCGACCAATCTTGGTACACATGCAGTTGTGGCCTAGTGGTTAGGTTGATAGTCTTTATATTATTAGGTCAGGAGTTCAAATCTGGCCATTATTGTTTATTAGTATTAATTTATACTAAATTTTATTTATATTTTTTTAATTTTTTATCTTTTAAATTAACAATATAGATGCACAATTTTGCTATATCAGGAATATATTTAGCATATCAAACATGTCACACGAGTAAACGGAGCATTCTTAATATTCACCCACAATATCTTTTTAGTTAAAAATCTTTTAATACATTAGCACTTTAATAATCAATATTATTTATGATATTGGCTATCAGTCAATATTTATATTTAGGCACCACATTAGTATTTTAACTATTTGACCACTCTTTGCACACAGGCAGTCATGGCCTAGCGGTTAGCTTGTTAGATATTTATACTATGAGGTCGGGAGATCCAATCTAGTCAATGTTTAATACTAATATATATCACATTATATATAGTGGCTTAATACTGTCACATTAAGAATACATTAACATAGTAAATATGTCATATGAATACATCAAGTATTCTTAATAATCATTCATAATATCTTTTTAGCAAATTATTAACATATTAGCACTATAATAATTACTAGTATCCCCTTCCAATATTGGCTTTTAGTCAATTCTTATTTTATTTTTAGCCATCACACTAGTATGTTAACCAACATGTCACACATATCTGCTATGGCCACACATAGCAATCCATCACATAATGGTACATCTTTTGCTTTCCTTATATGTACATCACTATAAAGGTAAATACCACTATCTGTTAGGCACAAGTACATCACATTTATACACCTTTTTTCACACACACGTTTATTTTGTATAATGCACCACTTGCACCAGTCACAGCATTGTCAAGATACATTCAGTACACTATGAACACTTGCATCAGAAGCCCGCTTATAGCCTAGTGGCTGGGTTGATGGTTTCCCAGCCACTAGGTCGTGAGTTCTAATCCGACCATTAGATGTAGTAATATGATTGATTATATGGCTTTATATATATTTTTAGTAATTATATATTTTTTTAGTATTTATTCTTGTATTTATATATAATTTGTTATTATATGATTTATATGTTTATTATAAATTTATTACTGAGAATTCATCTATTATATTTATAAATATCTGATTATTATATCGTATTTCTTTTATATTGTTATATTGTTTGTAAGACTGAAATATCTAAATATTATTGTTACAATTATTGAGATTAAAACTTGCTATCGATTCATGTTAAATTGCCCTTGTATATATAGAAAGATTTTTTTGAAGTTTGTATAAATTGTATTCATTTTTAACAAAAGTGCTATGTATCTCAGGGCGACACCCTGTAATCAGATAGTACACCTGAGCAAGGGAGGTGTGTGAATTTTCAGGGTTTTGATTGGTCCTGTCAGTCCTTTTAAGTCAGCAAGGTAGCTCTTAGAATTATGTAGCCTGATGAAACGGCATGTTAGCCGAGAAACGCGTTGCTAAGTAATTTTTATATTTTTAATAAATACTTTTATTTTGTCTACCTTGCTGGTGAATTGTTCTATTTGCCTTATTGATCCCTTGCTTGGATTAACCTCTATCGGCATATCCACCTTTATTTTCCACCACTCCTCCAACGATCCAGGAGCAGCTGTACAGGCCTCAGGGAGTCAGCCGAACGGCTCTTTAAGATTCGGCACGCCTGATATTGCACTGCTTGTGCAACTCCGTTTGTGAGTATAACTTCTCGACATCTGTTGTATGTGTATTCTGTGCCTGGGATAATCTGCACCAAGGGCGGTATCTATATTTTATGTCATAGGTATCTTTTTTCCCCACATCGTTGGTGAAGTGATTACCCAGTGAACAGCTGATTTCACCCTCTAGCGAGTCAGCCGAGCGGCTCTGAAGCTTCGGCTCACCTGTTATTGCACTGCATGTGCAAACATCTTTGTGAGTATTACTCTGAACTGTTAGTTTAGAATCATTTGTAGCCAAGGATCATCTGCACCAGAGCGCCTCTTCTTTTTTTGTTTCTATACAGAACGCAGTCATCTCTTTTTCAACATCTTTGGAGAGAGCAGCTATCCTTTGGGACATCATTTCCAGATTGGACATCACTCTATATTGGGACTTTCACTTGCATCTATGGATGTATATTTCCTAACCATATGACTGTGGTGACTATTGTTATGTATTTGTATTTATAATTATACAGTTCATATTGTTTATTTTTTGTAAGATATAAAACTTAGGATCTATCCATATTATCACTTTTTTGAAATAGCATAAATTAGGCGCACCTTATTTCTGGACACACTACTTAGATATAGTAGAGCCCCATTGTTTTTGGAATAGGGATTACACAGATTTGTCCCCTCTACTAAATCTGGATCAAGAGACCATTGATTCTCTTCTCTGGTGGCTATCTCGGATCCATCTGTCCAAAGGTATGACCTTCCGCAGGCCAGATTGGACAATAGTAACAACAGATGCCAGCCTTCTGGGCTGGGGTGCAGTCTGGAACTCTCTGAAGGTGAGGTTCATCAGATTTCAGTCGGACAACATCACGACTGTAGCTTACTTCAACCATCAAGGGGGAACAAGGAGTTCCCTAGCGATGTTGGAGGTTTCAAAGATAATTCGATGGGCAGAGATTCACTCTTGCCATCTATCAGCTATCCATATCCCAGGAGTAGAGAACTAGGAGGCAGATTTTCTAAGTCGACAGACTTTTCATCCGGGGGAGTGGGAGCTCCATCCGGAGGTGTTTGCACAGTTGATTCAACGTTGGGGCAAACCAGAACTGGATCTCATGGCGTCTCGCCAGAACGCCAAGCTTCCTTGTTACGGATCCAGGTCCAGGGATCCCAAGGCAGCGCTGATAAATGCTCTAGCAGCGCCTTGGTCCTTATGGCTTATGTGTTTCCACCGTTTCCTCTGCTCCCTCGTCTGATTGCCAAGATCAAGCAGGAGAGAGCATCGGTAATTTTGATAGCACCTGCGTGGCTACGCAGGACTTGGTATGCAGATCTGGTGGACATGTCATCCTTTCCACCATGGACTCTGCCTCTGAGACAGGACCTTCTACTTCAGGGTCCTTTCAACCATCCAAATCTAATTTCTCTGCGGCTGACTGCTTGGAGATTGAACGCTTGATTTTATCAAAGCGTGGTTTCTCCGAGTCGGTCATTGATACCTTAATACAGGCGCGAAAGCCTGTCACCAGGAAAATCTATCATAAGAAATGGTGTAAATATCTTCATTGGTGTGAATCCAAGGGTTACTCATGGAGTAAGGTCAGGATTCCTAGGATATTATCTTTTCTCCAAGAAGGATTGGAGAAGGGTTTGTCAGCTAGTTCCTTAAAGGGACAGATTTCTGCTCTGTCTATTCTTTTGCACAAACTTCTGGCTGAGGTTCCAGACGTGCAGGCGTTTTGTCAGTCTTTAGTCAGAATCAAGCCTGTGTTTAAACCTGTTGCTCCGCCTTGGAGTTTAAATTTAGTTCTTAAGGTTCTTCAAGGGGTTCCGTTTGAACCTTTGCATTCCATAGATATTAAGCTCTTATCTTGGAAGGTTCTGTTTTTAGTAGCTATCTCCTCGGCTCGAAGAGTTTCGGAGTTATCTGCTTTACAATGTGATTCCCCTTATCTCATTTTTCATGCAGATAAGGTAGTGTTACGTACCAAACCTGATTTTCTACCTAAGGTGGTATCTAATAAAAATATCAATCAGGAGATTGTTGTACCATCACTGTGTCCTAATCCTACTTCAAAGAAGGAACGTCTTTTACACAATCTTGACGTGGTTCGTGCTTTAAAGTTTTATTTACAAGCTACTAAAGATTTTCGTCAAACATCTGCATAGTTTGTTGTCTACTCTGGACAGAGGAGAGGCCAAAAGGCTTCGGCAACCTCTCTTTCTTTTTGGCTAAGGAGTATAATACGCTTAGCTTATGAGACTGCTGGCCAGCAGCCTCCTGAAAGGATTACAGCTCATTCTACTAGAGCGGTAGCTTCCACATGGGCTTTTAAAAATGAGGCTTCTGTTGAACAGATTTGTAAGGCGGCGACTAGGTCTTCGCTTCATACTTTTTCAAAATTCGATACTTTTGATACTTTTGCTTCTTCGGAGGCTATTTTTGGGAGAAAGGTCTTGCAAGCAGTGGTGCCTTCCGTTTAAGCGCCTGCCTTGTCCCTCCCTTCATCCGTGTCCTATAGCTTTGGTATTGGTATCCCACACGTAATGGATGATCTGTGGACTGGATACACCTTACAAGAGAAAACAAAATTACCTGGACTGGATACACCACAAGAGAAATAAATTTATCAGGTAAGCATAAATTTTGTTTTTTTGTTATCTGAATTAGAAAAACATTTGTATAACAGACAGATACATGTTGACCAAGGATACCATCTGTTCATAAATAGACACATACAGGAGACATCATATGACAATTTTTAAAAAACAATCTCCAAATAAATTGACATTTGGATAATGGCAAACTGCCCATTCATTAACAATATATGCACTGTACACAAAATAATAACATATTACTAGTAAGGTAGAAATACAACGTCAAAGATTTTCTGACTCACCAAATAAAAGTATAAACAATATCAATACAAAAAAAAACAAAAAAAATTACACTTGAACACAGTCTGTGCAATACTAAAAACCTACATACTAAATTGGAATGTAACATAAATAATCCCATAGTTTAAATATCAAAACTATTTAATCAAAAAAGGCAGTCACATCCCAAACTAAATCTGATCCATTGGTATTTATTGTTTATATGACTTATACCTTGTGATTTATGATCTTGGTAAGGAAATTGTAGGTATTTTAAACCAAAAACGTATTAATATCTGAACGAATGTATTATTATTAATAAAAGGATAAAATACAATTAAGATAGATGATAACATTATCACGGTGGATAAAAATATATAAAACAGACATACCATGTACGAACAATCTCCTCCAGTAGATTTTTCCAACTTCTTCTCCTCCCAAAAAAATGATATTGGTTAAAATCAACAAGGCTGTGGAGATTGATGACACAGCAGCTTGAACGCGACGATACATGTTTGGAGATAAAGTCTGACCCTGTAAAGAAACATGACAGTTAGAAATCATATGTTTTTAACTTACTTTTTTCATCTGTGTATTAGTCTGCACCCTTTCCTTCAATTGAAGTGCCAAAATAAATGTGTATTGAATATATATATATATATATATATATATATATATATATATATATATATAGCTATGATAGCTAAAGGACTATAGTTTACTAGGTCTTGATATTCATTGAAGGAACATTAAATACAGTAGAATTGCATAATCAACAAGTGAATAATTTTTCAAATTGCAACGTTTCCTTCAATTTCCCTGCCCTTTGTATCATGTGACTGCCATCAAACTCTTGCACATACTTGCATGTAAAAAGACTACACACAATTTACTAATGGAAGTTATTAAAATTGCTTACTCTATCTGAATCAAGCAAAAGCTCCCAAATTACAGAATAGAAAAAAAAACCTTACAAAGCAGAGCTACATTTAGCCACCAATCAGCAAGCGTTACCCAGGTGCTGAACCAAAAATGGTCTGCTCCTAAGCTTACATTACTGCTTTTCAAATAAAGATACAAAGAAACATTGATAGTAGGAATAAATTAGAAAGTTGCTTAAAATTGCATGCTCTATCTGAAAAATGAAAGAAAGAAAAAAATTTGGGTTAATATCCTTGTAGCTTTCTACAATACAAGCTACACCGCTCTAATTTAGAAAAACCCAGGCTAGAAGAAAAAGTTGCAACTAACTTATTTCACTCGTCTTTGTTTCTCAATAAATCCTGATATCTTTTGCCATTCTATTGTGTGATTTATGACTATGGAGGCATTAGGTAATAAAAGATGGCAACCGTATGTCTTTGGATATGTAAAATTCTGGTACTACTTTATGTATGAACTCCGAAACAGGACCCAAGACTACTTTGCCTTGATAAAAAATAGTATGCTTGTAGTTAAGCTGCTATGAAAGCCGATGTAAATCCCCTTTATTTAAGTAACCATTCGGTGTACGATGCCAAAGTATCGCTTTAGGTAGTGGCTTAAATGGTGGCAGCATTAAAGGGACATCAAACACTAAATAAATGCTAGATAGAATGATGCATTACAAGAAAAAACAATAGTCTGATAATAACATGTAGATGTATTTTTAAAGTTTTATTAGCTTTGTAAATATTGACAAAATAAGTGTAAAGTTTTAGTGTCTATAAAACAATGGGAGCTGCCATGTTGTAACTTAGGTTACCTTCTCTGCTATGGCAAATTAGGAACAGTTATAAATAGGTAACTAGAGTGTGCAGCCAATGGCTGTGTGGAATATAACAGTGTTCTGCACTTCCATTTCTAACAGGAACTGAAAAGCTCACAATTTCAGAATGGAGTTACAGGAAAAGGGGACAAAATAAATAATGAAAGTATATTGCAGAGTGTTTTTCTATATACGATTTATCATTTTATTTTACTATCTCAAAGTGTTTTATATCCATTTAAGGCTTCCAAAACTAAAGGAATATCTCATGATGGATTTCTTTTTTTTATTTTGCTATAGGCAGATTAAGTAAGTCTACTTAATAAAAAAAGGTTAAACAAATGGCTCCTGTACACATTTGACTCCAGTTATAGCTGAAACTTGCACTTGCAGATACTTAGACCAAAATTAAAATTTCCTTGAACATTTTCTACAAAGTAGCCAGACTGATTTGTTTTATTAATTGTGAATTGTAAGTCACATATCCTATACTAAGTAAAGGATGTAAATATCTTTCTTCCTTTGAGTACAAGATCACATGCAATTTTCTTTTTTAAATGTTTTTGTCAGGCTATCATGTATAACAAGTATTACATATATGGAATCATGTTAGCTAGACTTTACCAACACTTTAGGCATAACATATAGATCTATTAACAACCAGACATGTTTCAGTTAGTCACACTCATATATGTAGAATTTTAAAAGCTACCCAATTAAAAAAAAAACTCCTTACTATGTATTACTTCTCTAAAATGTTTATCTAATTCTTTTCTTTAAAAAAAGGTCCTCCAGTAACTTAAACAACTCTCCCTCCAGTTGAGACACTCTGTTTTGTTGTCTCAAAGCTTTAGGCTATGACCTCAAAATGTTCTTCCTTGAGGGGATTGTCCTCCACATCTCTAAAATAACCTTATCTAGAACTATAGTTTACATTTTTTTCCCCCAGCAACCTCAGATTTGTGTAGTTAGTTGTCTGACAGAATATAAAATCCCGAACTCTTCCTTCAAGACATTCTTCCTTACTCAGGCAGCAAAATGTTTGGGAAAACGCAGTGAGGATTATACCTCACAAGTTCCCAAATGCTTAAAAGTCACCACTGCCCTACTGAAGAGACTGACATGGGCTAAGGCTAAACCCTTTAGAAAGATCAGAGCAAACCTACTCTGCTTTAAAATAAAAAAAATCTTGATTGAAGATCAGACACCAAAACTTCACCTCCTCCTTGCACCGCAGGCAAAGAAAATGACTGGGGATTATGGGTAAGGGAAGTGACATATATAGCAGCTTTGCTGTGGTGCTCCTTGCCTCCTCCTGCTGGCCAGGAGTGATATTCCCACTAGTAGTTGATGATTCCGTGGACTCACCATATCTTAGGAAAGAAATAGAGTTGCATATCCCTTTAAAAAATATTTGAGAACTGTTTCTCTACTAATTACCCATGTAACAAACGCTGCCATAGATTGGAAGGCTACTTACACGGCCTCTATTAGTTCTCAGTAGTTAGCCTTGAGCTGCAGATTGGAGTCTTTGAAGCAATTACTTCTATTATATGTGATCTCCAACTTTATGATATATAAATCAAAATACAAACAGGTAACCATTTTGTAGCACTCTGCACAGCAGCAAATACCTTTAGGAAATCAGACCTACAAAAAAACCTGCATATACATTAGCAACTCCTGAGTGATCAAATATTTGCAGAAGTATTTTTGGATTTAAATAAGCGGGAATTATATTGTTAATATCGATGGTTCTTTAATGCACTTTGTAATGGCTGCACACATCAAAATGGCACCACTGAGTAACAGCGTTAATGTGGCTGAATCCATTTACAGTCAAAATCTAAATAAAGTCAAATAGATTTAGTAACTTATCCAAATAAGAGCTGCAAATGAAATAATGGAAATGTGCATTGTACTTCCGAGTAGACCACATCTATAGACAGTGATGTCTCAATTACAGATTTAGGATTCACTCTCGGTAAGATATTGAAGCCATTAATGCTTAGCAAATATCCAAATAGTTTGGCAGTAAAATTAATTTTTAAACCTCTGACAAGCTTCCTGACTACATAGTTTAGTATAAAAAAAAAGATAGAAAGAGAATATAGGACAAGCAACGTTACAATGGACTTTCTGGAATTAAAGGGACATAATACTGATATGCTAAATCACTTGAAACTGATGCAGTATAACTGTAAAAAGCTGACAGGTACAAATCACCTGAGCATCTCTATGTAAAAAAGGAAGATATTTTACCTCACAATTTCCTGAGCTTACCAGAGTAAGTTCTATGTAAAAGGTTATACTCAGCTGCTGTGCAGCTGCACGTAAAAAAAAAAAAATGAAGAAATGAACAGCAGCCAATCAGCATCAACAGTGCTGAGGTCATGAACTCTTTTACTGTGATCTCATGAGATTTGACTTAAAGGGCCATGGTACCCAAATGTTGAAACACTTGAAAATGATGCAGCATAGCTGTAAAAAACTGACTAGAAAATATCACCTGAACATCTCTTTGTAAAAAAGAAAGATATTTTACCTCAAAAGTTCCTCAGTAGCCACATCCCATTGTAAAGGACTTCTAAGCAGCAAATCAGTATGTCTGTCCCAGGACAGGCAAAGGAGCAAACTTTGTGCACACTCATCTTATTTCCCTATTCAGTTTAAGGAAGTTTACTATGAAATCTTATGAGAGTTAAGTAAAATCTTATGAGATTACAGTAAAAGAGTTCATGGCCTCAGCACTTCTGATGCTGATTGGCTGCTGTTCATTTCTTTATTATTATTTTTTACCTGCAGCTGGGCAGCAGCTGAAGTATAACGTTTTACACAGAACTTACTCTGGTGAGCTGAGGAAATTGTGAGGTAAAATATCTTCCTTTTTTACATAGAGATGCTCAGGTGATATTTTCCTGTCAGCTTTTTACAGTTATACTGTATCAGTTTCAAGTGATTTAGCATATGAGTATCATGCCCCTTTAACTCTCATGAGATTTCATAGTAAACTTCCTTAAACTGAATAGGGAAATAACATGAGTGTGCATGAGGCTCACTCCCTTGCCTGTCCCGGGACAGACATACTGATTTACTGGTGAAAGTCCTTTGCAATGCGGTTTGAATACTTAGGACATTTTGAGGTAAACTATCTTTCTTTTTTAAATAGAGATGTTAAGGTGATATTTTCTAGTCAGCTTTTTACAGCTATGCTGCATCACTTTAAAGTGTTTCAACATTTGGGTATCATGGGCCCTTAAATATGGAAAGCAAAATAGGAGACTGCAATTTATACTGCATTGTAGCTTAGGGCACATAAACTGCTAAAAGGGGACTTCTTTAAAAGGACTTGAAACACAGAAAAAAAACCAGCTTCAGATAGAGAATACAATTTTTTAAAAATTTCCAATTTACTTCTATTATCAAGTTTCTTTGTTCTAATGGTATTCTTTGTTGAAGAAATACCTAGGTAGGAAGCTTTTACATGTATGTAGCACTGCACAGCAAACGTTTCTGCTGCCATCTAGTGCTCTTGCAAATGTATAACATTGTTAAAGGGATATAAAACCCAAACTTTTCTTTCATGATTCAGATAGAACATACAACTGTAAACAACTTTCCAAAGTGTGTGAACTTGTCTACAGCACTACAGCACTATATGGCAGAAGTTTTGCAACAATGTTATGCATTAGCAAGCGCACTAGGTAGCAGCACTACTTCCTGTCATGTAATCCTCCAGACATGTGAACGCTAGATAGCTCATCAACAAAGGATAACAAGAAAATAAAAATCTTTGTATATACTATAATGTAACCTTACAGATACAGATAGATACTTTACAGATATATAGCCAAGTAACAAAAATAAAGACAAAAGCAGTGGGCCAATCTTCTAATATAGAATACAAATAGCATTTGACTAATACACATGGGTACTTTGATAAATGGCAGAATGGCAACAAATTGATTGTATTTTTGTACATTGCATCCAGTAATTTCTATAAGAATGTTGCTGAAAAATCTAGACCACTCTAAAAGAAATTGCAATTTTCTAAATACAGCAATGCAATGGATACTATGGGGCCGAATTATCAAGCTCCGAATGCAGCTTGATGCCCCTGTTTCCGCTCGAGCCCTCAGGCTCGCCAGAAACAGTAGTTATGAAGCAGAGGTCTAAAGACCGCTGCTCCATAACTGGTCCGCCTGCTCTGAGGCTGCGGATATCAATCTGCCCGATCCTATACGATCGGGCTGATTGACACCCTCTTGGCCGCAAATCTGCAGGGGGCAGCATTGCACAACTAGTTCACAAGAACTGCTTGTGCAATGACACACTGTCAGCATTTATCGATGTGCGGCGGACATGATACGCTACATCGTATCATGTCCGTCCGCACTTTAATAAATCGGCCCCTATATGTATCATCATGTATTATGTATATTAATTTGTTTAACACTAAGGGCTCCATATACAAAGCAGCGTAAGCTGCTCCAGAGACCTTGGGGGGCAGGTTTGCACCTACAAGCCTGCTTTGTGCAACCTGAGGTGATGTGATTGACAGTTCCTTCTCTCGCACAATTGGTTTGCGTAAGTGAAGGGGTGGGCATTACACACTCATTTGAGTGTGTAATGATGCATACTTCCAGGAACTTCAGAAGTGTGGTGCGCAGCTGCAATTAGCAGTCTTCTTATTGCCATAAAACAATGGCGAAGCTATGCATTTCTACAATTTCTGAACAAAGGGGATACCAGAGAAGCTTTTACAACCATTTGTTTTATGACTGCAGTAGTTTTTATATT
Source organism: Bombina bombina (assembly GCF_027579735.1). Taxonomy (NCBI): domain Eukaryota; kingdom Metazoa; phylum Chordata; class Amphibia; order Anura; family Bombinatoridae; genus Bombina; species Bombina bombina. Next base: position 1,110,225,243 of record NC_069502.1, on the reverse strand, counting down.
ATTGTATGCAGCGGGGAAATAGTGGCATCAAATATACCAAAATTGGCATAGATCAATACCTTGGGTTGTCTACTTGTTTCATTATTCCTAAATAAAAGAAAAACAATAAAAAAAAAACTTTTAAATATCGCCAAGCCTCACTATTCTAACCTACCACAATAACAATGGAGAAAATGCAAATGATGGAATTCATGTTTCTTATAATTAAAATGTTTTGGGTTAGGAATAGATATGGGCATCCTGGTAATTTTGGTCTTTATACCCAAGCATAAACATGCACTTGTGTCAAATTTTGTTATGCCACTGCAGCACCATTTTGCCTTGAGACAATTGTTGTCACTTATAATATTTTGTCTAAAACATTTTTATGTTTTTCTGCCCCTCCCACCCCAAACATTTTGTTTATGGATGCCCATGGGTTAACTGTCAATGTACTATGAAGCAATATATTGCAGCGCAGCCTGAAAACAAAGCTGCTAAAAATAATTTGCCATATTTCTACCGCACCCTAACAACTGTGATGCGTTCTTGGATGTCATTTAAATGAAAGTAATATATAAACACTTGCATGTCAGATAGCGTGGGTGTGCTATATCCTTACTGGACCTCTATAGGGGTGTGCTGAAAAACTCAGCTATTGCTCAAATGCTAAGCTGAAGGACAAATAGTGTTTAAACTTTTTTTTCAATAATAAACCTTGATTTTAAATGTAAGATCTATAATATTTTACTTCATTTGCACATATTTTTGATGTGTTTTGTTAAACATATTTTAAAGCAACAATAGTACACCCTGCGCTGTCCATTCAAAGTATAGGATAAGCTAAAAGAAATGACAGTCACGTTAAGATTCTCTGGCAAACCCTTTTTTACCACCACCTTGTCATACCAGAATGCGCAGTATTCTTATCACAAGGCCGTGCGCTCCCCTTGTACCTCCCAAACATTTGTGGCTAGGAATTAGGGACTCATGAAACTCATCGCTAAATTATGCTGCAGTCCTTTAGTTTAGAAATCTGAGATAAAGAGTTCATCCCTAATGCAGAATTCTCCATTAAATTACGTTTGAAAGTTTGTAATCCCTCTGGACTTTAATTTTGCAGTCATTTCATATGTAAAATGATGTATGAATAACTAACCAAGATCTATTTAAATCTGCATTTCATTGCCAGAATATTAAAAATGTCATGGAGACAGCTATTTTATGAGAAGAAATGCATTGAAAAATATTGCTAATAGAGTTCAAGTACTTGGGATTAATTATTTTGTCAGAATGACACTTCAATTGCTTTTAGATTTTAAGAAAGATTCATTTTTGAATAATAAGTCTGGGAAGTGAATGATACAAGTGTTAAAGGGACATAATACTCATATGCTAAATCACTTGAAACTGATGCAGTATAACTGTAAAAAGCTGACAGGAAAATATCACCTGAGCATCTCTATGTAAAAAAGGAAGATATTTTACCTCACAAATTCCTCAGCTCAGCAGAGTAAGTTCTGTGTAAAAGTTATACTCAACTGCTCCCAGCTGTAGGTAAAAAAATTAAAAAAAATGAAGAAATGAACAGCAGCCAATCAGCATCAGCAGTGCTGAGGTCATGAACTCTTACTGTGATCTCATGAGATTTGACTTAACTCTCATGAGATTTCATAGTAAGCTTCCTTTACCTGATTGGTGAAATAATATGAGAGTTCACGAAGCTCATCCTTTCAGTTGTCCCGGGACAGACATACTAATATGCTGCTTAGAAATCCTTTACAATGAGAGGTGGCTACTGAGGAACTTTGAGGTAAAATATCTTTCTTTTTTACATAGAGATGTTCAGGTGATATTTTCTAGTCAGCTTTTTACAGCTATGCTGCATCACTTTCAAGTGTTTAAACATTTGGGTATTATGGCCCTTTAAACTCAACAACAGAAATAGTATTTTTCTTCTTTGTTCATTCTCCAGAAGATATTACATATGTAACATAGATGTTATTTTTTTTAAATGTAGTTTGAAAAATGGATTTTTATCAAACTAATTTTTCAGTAAAATAGCAGTTCTTTGATAGTCTTATGACAACCTGCCCTTGTCTGCCAATGGGTGCTGTTCGCTTTGTTCCTATCAGCCAATAAGACATATTCAAATAGTATTACTGGAAAACAGAACAGCTTGACAGTTTTGCTTCATTTCAAATATTTCAGTCACAAAATAAACACACAGAAACATAAATCTAATCTTGTGTGCAAACTAGTTGTTGACGGATTTATATGAAAATGAAAGTTGTAAGAGAAGTTAAATGCTAGTTGCTTCCAGAACACTCTGGTGAGTTCATCTTAGTTTTAAATAAAGAACTTAGTTTTAAATAAAGAAATATACATTATACATTTTCTAACTTCCCATTGCATTAGGGATAAAGGATAATTTATGTGGGATAATGTTTCCCTTTAATGCATATAACATATTTTATAATCAAAATGGTTTAATAGTAGACTTGAAGAACAAAGGGTAACTGGTAAATGTTGTTTGTCTCTCATGTAGCCTCTCAAAATCTTCACCTACTGTGCATGTTGCTTAAAGGGATATAAAACAGCACTAAGCAGTAGGTTATATTGAATATAAATCATTGCAACATATATTATTCATAATTGTAAGAGGATTTGACCTTTTATTTTTTAAACTTAATTTGTGCAGGGTCCATTACTTCCTGTCACAGCCCCACAAGGGGGCTGGGTTCTCTATAGGAAGATATACAGGAAGTCAGTTTCTTGCCGATGCTTAGAAGAGGCATAACGCAACTTAAATTTGTTTTTAGAATATTCATTGCCCGTGCTGTTTGGTATTCATTTAAACTAGACGGATATTGAATATTCGTTAAACGAATGTAAATGTTCCTTTGCTACAGGTGAAAAAGTTCACCTGTAGCGTTAAATACCTTTAACACGCTGAAGAGTAGCGCTAATCGCGATCCTTTTTCACAGAGCCCCAGGGTGCGCTAAAAGGAAGCTTAGCGCGGCGGATCCCAGGGCCTGCTCTAAAATACCTTCACCAATGATCATATGTGGAGGAACAAATTTTGACTTGTTACTGAATAGACAAGGTTGACCACCGCCATCTTTTTAGCAAAACTTTCATTGCTTTCAGGTATCTTATCACGACCACAGTTAAGGTCTTTTTATGAACAACCCTATCATAAATGGAGTAATATGAAATTCTACTTACAATTCTGCTTTGAATGTATGATGTAGAAAGCATTTTTTTTATGCCTTGTTCTGTTATTATTCCAATCCAGTTCATTGCTGCCCAGTACCAGAGATATCCATGTCCGCCGTGCCAGAAGCACACAAATGTGAATGTTAAAGCTGTGGAAAAAAGCATTCCCCATAATCCACGCTGTGATCCTCCCAAAGGTATGTAAATGTATCTGCAGAAAACAAAACATCACATATTACTCTTTCATTATCACTTCCTATCTTTATGGCAAATATATGTAATATGCCACAGAAACAGTGCAGAATATGTGGAAATAAAAGGTGAATGTGTATGATGTGGGTAAAGGACATAGTTCCTGCTGTAGAGGGCAATCAGGGACCTTGGTGTTAAACAAATAAGTTGTTTTAGGACTGTGCCAAACAAACTCCTCTGATCTAGAATATCAAAATACATATTTAATGTTAAAGGAGCAAAGTACTGTCATTTTTTCTCTCATTTTATTTGTGTTTTAAATTGTTTACAAATAGCTAATGTACCTTTATTTTGGCATTTGAAATAGCTGCTTTTGTCTGTGGTATTGCCACCCAGGCTGTAAATGTCAATGTTTAAGTAATGGCTATAGAAAAGTTAGGTAAACACAGCCAGCAGATGAAATTACACCCCCAGGGGGGTTTGAGAAATAAGTGATACATTAATAATTTTAAGGCATGTGCATTCGGTTTTGTCATAGATGCAGATTTGCGAAGAAACGGATATTCTTTTCATTTCCACAAAACGAATATCCCAACTAATACAAACCTAAATTTAAAGAAAACAAACAAAATACAGATAAAATTTGTCAGTATTGATTTTTTCCCGTTAAATACTTACCTTTAGCACGCTGGAGAGTTGCGCTAACTAGGTCCTCTTCTTCACAGAGCCCCAGCCGCGCTAATAGGAGGCTTAGCGTGGTAGCTCCCAAGGACAGCGCTAAAGGCAAGGTCTCCAGAGAGCTAAAGGGAAGTATAAAACTACAGGTGAACTTTTTCACCTGTGGCTTAGGAACATTTGCATTTGTTTAATTAAAATGAATGTAAAGTTCTATGAATATTCAGAACATGGAAGTCCCAGAGAAATGAGAGATGCCTTCCATAGAAAGTATTAAAGCTCTCTAAGATAAAAAAAAATAATGTGGGAGAGAGAATGTATCTGGAGAACACCTGGAATGTTTTCACAACAATTTAACTTGCATTCGACTTTATTTTAGTATATTTTACTTTAATGTTAGTCAAAATAAGTGTATTGTGAATTTTGAGCAAACTTCACCTGCATATAGGTGGTGTAAAAAATCGATGAGACCAGCTTGTTTAAAATGCCTACAGAATTTCACAATACTTGTGAGTGAGCTACAGACATACCACGGGAACTCCCCTGTTAAGCAAAGAGGACTGCAATGTAATTTGTAAAAGATACACAGGAATATACAAAGTATATCAAAACATAATCAGAATTTGTAAAAATCACTGCTAGATCTAAATGTATTAAAATATAAAAGAGAAAGTTTAAAGCTTAAATACAATAATACTGAAAGGACCCAGTCTGAAATGTATAGTAATATAAAATATAAATAAAGTATAAGTTTAAACTCTCATATTATGCATTGCTATATTGCACTGGGCTTGTCTCTCTTTCACATACATAAATGAGAGAGATATTGCAGTACTGGAGATTTCTTCCATTTTTCCTATGATCATTCAGTGAGTTCAGTCCCAGTGAAGTATGAACTACAATTGCTCTCCACCTGGAGAATCCTTTGAATATCAGGGACAAAGTACTGGACTTTGGTATACAGACAAAGATAAGTTAAGGAAGCAATAATATAAGAAGGTCTGATTACCCTGCAAGCTCAATCCATTTTAACGGGTTGTGGTTTAAAGAAGAAAACCAACTATTTCATATAAAATGATAAACCCAAATGAGCAATTTCTCGTACCTTTTATACTCTTGGTATAAAAAGTAATTGGGAACACATTAAGAGAAAAACAAATTTACAGTACACTGTCCCTTTAACAACAGATATGCCAGCAAATTTCCAACATGAATCAGGGACTGTCTTAACCGGTCCAAAGGATTCCCAGCCTTTTCCAAAGCATGCCCAGTACATCCACAGTCAATTAGTTATCATAATTTGGTGAAGTTGTGCAGAACTGAGAATATCCCTGTGAAAAAAACCTTGACAAATCTTTGAATTTACAAATTTCTTTACTGTCCCTTTAGCTAGATATTTCTGTTATACAGTATATGTCATTCAAAAGGTTTTACTAGTTCAAACAACAATTTTTCTTAAGGGTTTCAATGGCTAATGAAAAAAGCAAAAAGCTGCCTGAGCTTGCATACAGTGTATACATATGCCAGTTCAAACTAGAAAGGGGAAAGGTATGAGAAGATATAAAATATAAGATAAAACATACAAGGTGCTCCATTTATGAAGCTACAAAGGCTGCTTTGGAGCCGCAGTGAGCCTAAAACACTAGTAAGTGAACGTCTCCGCCACCTAAAGTGTGGAGAGTTTCAATCATCAAGATCCAATCTGGATGACTGACAACTGTGCGCGATCAGGCGGCTTGCGCAATGTTAAATGCGATTAACGAATGCTGCCTGTTCAAAACGAGGCTGGTTAGACAAAGTTCATGACAGCAAACCTCATCTGCTCTGTACTTGATAAATGGAGGTCAAAGTGTTTTTTTTTTATTTATTTTTTTAAATGACAGACATGCATCATTCATATTAAAATCTCTCTCTTCAATCTTAGTTATTGTTCATTTTGTTAGCTAAAATCAATGTCACCAAGCTCATAACTGGTATTAGGCTGGGTAAAACATTCAGGAATAAAAGTGTTGCACTCTTCAAGATAACATATCCAGTAGTAACAAACAAAATCGAGAAGAAAGGAAAAAAAATAATTTGAGTGATTATTTTCAAATAACACTGTGCCCCACTGACTCTGTGAAATTAAATGTTTTGGGAAATTAGGTATTCAGCAACTGTAAATTATTTGTTTTCTCTTGTGCATTGATACTTTTATTCTTTGTATTTGGTTTGTAAAAAGCATCTGTGCTTTCACTATATTAAATGGTGTTGACAAAGCACAAATTTAGATTTAATAACATTTTCTCCATATATAAAAAACTAATTTTCTATATAAACTAAAATTTGATTATAATCTAATATTATTTTGAGACATTACATTTAGCATAAGTGTGTGTATAATATAATATGGCCCTGACTAATACCATATTTAATCATTGCTTTTTTTAGTTTTTGTTTTTTATATATAATTAACACAATTGACTAAAATATGTCAGATTAGTTATCACTACAAAATTAGAAAATGTGAAGCCAACCTATTAAATAAGTTTTAAGAAGTCTGGGAAAAATAAAAATGGTGTATTTTTGTGACTCCAAAGACCTATGAGAATATTTGTAATCCCTTTAGAAACAATGGCTGAATTTAAACCTTATTTGTTAATATTATAGTTGGCCTCACTCATGAGATCACATATGTTTGATGTTAGAACTGATGACATTTATGAAGTCATGACATTATCTACATCATCATAAACAGTATTAAACATTAACGGCCAGATTACTAGTGGAGTTCAAAAACATTTGCATGCGAGCGATATCTGGTTTTTGCGTCCTTTTGCTCAGGTTCAATTGTGCAGGTATTACAAGTTGAAAGTAAACGCGATCACTTGAGCACAATTGAAGTTAATGCTCGTCGGGTTAGCTTGTCCTCAGAGCTGTGGTTAACTGTCTCACAAAACAAAAAAGTGTCACAAAACACATCAAAAATACATTACAAAGTACAGTTACACCATCTAATAAAAAATATTTAAAAAAAATGCATAAAAAAGTTATAAGGGCTCAAAGATATGAGCTCTTAGGTACTAGGAAAAAAAAAGGCAGGCAAAATGTTTTAACAGAGATACATACATATACATGTCTAAAGATGGATATGTGTATGTATATATATATATATATATATATATATATATATATATATATATATATACAGTATATATATATATATACATATATATATACATGTGTACATATGTATGTATGTGTATATATGTATTTACAGATGTGCATTGGAGCCCTTTGCAGTTAAGTAAATGAAAACATGTAAAAGCATTTTTATGCAATATTCATTTTTAATAAAGTGTGCATTTAATGTAAATATTTCACATTCCAATGTTCTGCACATAAGGAAATATGTTCTTTGTATTTTTAAATAGCTATTCCTACATATATCTGTATATACCTATACCTATACCTAGTCATCTATTTATATAGGTTGTGACCTGGGATCTTGGAAACACACAGTCTTCAAAGCTGGAAACACCACACAAGGTTGTAGCTTTATAAAATACAGTCTGTTTATTATCAGGTCTGGCAAAAACAGGCAAAATAAACATAAACAAAACAAAAGAGGCTTGCTCCACTGAGCACTTACTAACAAGTACAACTGTCTGCACTAAGTAGCTTTTCACAAAAGTAATATTGCACAGACCTTTCAAACTTTGTCCTTTAGAGATAATTCCTCTCAGTCTCTCAGGAGAGTGTTTGCAGTTTTCCTTTACTGCTGGCAAAAATCTACCTCTCAAACCCTGACTGGGGATTTTATTAGCACCTGCTGTCAATTACCATATGCAGGTGAGTAGCTAGCTGAGTCAGACAGAATTCCTGGACTGGACTTTTTGACATAATGTGCTACCTGCAAACTGCGGGGTGGAGCACTGCAGCACTTTTGAGGGAATATAGACACCTTCCATTACTATGCCTTGGGTTCTGTCACACATCCTCCCCGCCAGCTCAGACCTAGTGGGGTGAGCGACCATGGCCAAAAGCGTATGCATACGTGAAAGGCCATCAGCATTACCCTGTTTACTTCCTGCCCTGTGTTCTACTGAGAAGAGATAGGGTTGCAAACTAAGGAACCAGCGTGTAACTCTACTATTATTATCCTTATTTTGACTCATCCATTTGAGAGGTGCATGATCAGTAACTAGTCTAAATTTTCTGCCCAACAAATAATATTTGAGAGTTTCAACAGCCCATTTAATTGCTAGACACTCCTTTTCAACAATTGAATAGTTCTTTTCTCTAGGTTGAAGTTTACGACTCAGGTATAGTATTGGGTGCTCTTCACTTTGACTTTCCTGGGAAAGCACTGCTCCAAGCCCTACATCAGAGGCATCCGTCTGTAAAACAAACTCCTTTGAAAAATCAGGGGTGACTAACACTGGTTGTCTACAGATGGCTTCCTTGAGATTTTGAAATGCCTGATCAGCTTCAGAGGACCATTTCACTATTACTGGAGCTTTTGCTTTAGTGAGGTCAGTTAAAGGACCTGCTATAGTAGCAAAGTTGGAGATAAACCTTCTGTAGTAGCCAACAAGCCCAAGAAATGTTCTGACCTGTTTCTTCGTCATAGGTCATGGCCAATTCCTTATGGCTTCAACTTTAGCAAGTTGTGGCTTTACTATTCCTCTTCCAATGGAATAGCCAAGATACTTGGCCTCCTCCAAGCCAATGGTACATTTACTCGGATTTGCTGTCAGACCGGCATTTCTTATGGAATTAAGGACAGCTTGCACTTTTGGCAAGTGAGACTCCCAATCTTCGCTATGTATGACCACGTCATCTAAGTAAGCTGCAGCATAATGAGCATGTGGCCTTAAGATCCGGTCCATCATTCTTTGAAATGTTGCTGGAGCGCCATGTAGGCCAAAAGGTAACACCTTGTATTGGAAGAGCCCATCTGGAGTAGAGAAGGCAGTCTTTTCCTTTGCCCGTCCTGTAAGCGGCACTTGCCAATAACCCTTGGTCAAATCCAATGTGGTAAGGTACCTGGCTCTCCCGAGTCTCTCCACAAGTTCATCAACCCTTGGCATGGGGTATGCATCAAACTTGGATATTGCATTCAGCTTCCGGTAATCATTACAAAACCTGATTGTGCCATCAGGCTTTGGTACAAGCACAATTGGGCTACTCCAGTCACTTTGGGATTCTTCAATTACCCCAAGGTCCAGCATTTTCTTTACTTCCAATTTGATTGCTTCCCTCCGGGCTTCAGGTATTCTATATGGCTTTAGATTTATCCTTTTTCCCGGTTCAGTGACAATGTCATGCTCTATTATCGTAGTTCTTCCTGGGACTGAGGAGAAAACATCTTTATTTAATCTGATGAAGTCTGTTACCTCCCTCTTCTGGTGGATAGTCAGGGTTTCTGAGATATTGACTACGGGTTCATGCTCCTCCATTTTAGGGAGGTCTGCTGTTTTTATAGCCACAAGTGTTTCTCTTTCTTTCCACGGTTTAAGTAAATTCACATGGTAAATCTGTACCTCCTTTCGCCTCCCAGGCTGTCTTACTTTGTAATTTACTTCCCCCACTCTGTCAATGACTTCATATGGCCCATGCCATGTTGCCAAAAATTTGTTCTCTACAGTGGGAACCAGGACTAGTACTCTGTCTCCTGGATTAAACACACGAACCCTGGCATTTCTATTATAGCTCTTCTGCTGGTGCTGTTGGGCATTTTCCATGTGTTCTCTAACTATGGGCATAATGGCTGTCATCCGATCCTGCATCTGAGTTATATGTTCAATCACACTTCTGTGAGGGGTTGACTCCTGTTCCCAAGTCTCCTTAGCTATGTCTAGCAACCCTCTGGGGTGTCTTCCATACAAAAGTTCAAAGGGCGAAAAGCCAGTAGAAGCTTGAGGGACCTCTCGGATGGAAAACATTAAATAAGGCAAAAGGAAATCCCAGTTTTTTCCATCTTTATCAATTACTTTTTTGAGCATAGCCTTTAGTGTTTTATTAAATCGCTCTACCAGACCATCAGTTTGTGGGTGATATACAGATGTTTTCAGATGCTTTATATGAAGAAGATTACACAACTCCTTTGTAATTCTCGACATAAATGGAGTGCCTTGGTCTGTTAATATTTCTTTGGGAATCCCAACACGGCTGAACATTAACATTAACTCCTTAGCAATTGCTTTTGCTGAAGTAGTACGCATGGGTATTGCCTCAGGGTAACGTGTAGCATAGTCTACTATTACCAATATATACTGGTGCCCCCTTGCAGACTTTACAAGAGGACCCACAAAATCCATACCAATGCGTTCAAATGGGACCTCAATTATGGGTAAGGGCACCAAGGGGCTACGGTATGCTGTAAGAGGGGCAGTTAATTGGCATTCAGGACAAGAAGAACAATAATTTGTGATAGATGCCATTACACCTGGCCAATAAAACCTCCTAAGAATTCTCTCTCTGGTTTTTTCAATCCCCAAGTGCCCCCCAAGTATGTGGCTATGTGCCAGATTTAATACAGTGTGTTGATATGCCTGGGGTACTAACAGCTGTTTGACAGACTCCTTTTTCCCAACTCTGTACAATAAATCATTTTCCACTTCAAAGTATGGATAGGTGAGTGCTTTATCAGTATTAATGGGGGTGCCATTTCTTACGGAAATATAGTTTCTAGCCGCAGCTAAAGTTGGATCCTCCCATTGTTCAGCCCTAAAGTTACTTGGGCTAACCTCTAGGTCAGTTATTTCTACATCAGGTTCAGATATATTAGATTGACCTGTATTATTCTGTTCAGTATTACCTCCAACTAGGGTTTCCATAGGGGTTGAGTGTTTCCCTCTAGCAGGAGTTATTTTGTCTAAGTCATCCCCCAATAAATCAGAAAAGGGAAAGTCACAAACAGCGCCCTCTACTGAATCCGGTGAATTTTCCTCAGCAGCATCCCATAGATTCAAAAAATGGGGAAAATCTCTGCCTATTATCATTTTATGGACTAATTTATCCACTAAACCAACTCTATGATTTATAGGGCCATTTTGAGTTTCAATAAGTACTTTAGCAGTTGGATACTTGTGTATGTCCCCATGGACACAAGCAATATCTAGGTTCTGGTAATTATCAATAGGAGTATTTCTCAACAGACCCCTGTCTATGAGCGTAACCATGCTACCAGAGTCCAGCAAAGCTTTAATTTCATTTCCCTCCACCCTTACAGTGCACCAAGGGTGGCCATTTAAACAACCTTTTTTGCTAATTACATATACTGAGCGAGAGTACAATGAATAATTGCCTCTCATATTGCCAACATTACATTCCATAGCAACATCATTCTCAGGGCAGTCCTTTGCAAAATGTCCATACTCTTTACATTGAAAACATTTAATATTAGCATTAGACAACATCTTTGAGGCTATTGTGGACCCTTCCTGCCTCACAAAACTCTTGTCCCTTGCTGTAATGTCCCTTGGGTTGTAAAAACCCATCTGCTCCTCCCGATACCCCCTTTTCCCTGGAACAGTCTTACCCAATTTACTGGGACTCTGGATCTTCGGGGTTCTAGGTCTTTCCTGGTTGGGGATTTGTAGAAACTCTCCAGCAGTCAAATAGCGTTCCACCAGGGCAACTAGACCGTCAGCAGTTTTAGGTTCACTCTGGCTGACCCACCGCCGCAGGGAAACAGGCAATCCTCGCAGGAACCGGTCCATCACGAGCTGTTCCACAATGTGACTAGCTGAGTTGACCTCTGGCTGTAGCCATTTCCTGGCAAGATGTATCAAGTCAAACATCTGTGACCGCATGGCTTTGTCTTGACTGTAAGTCCAGGAGTGAAATCGCTGGGCCCTTACTGCTGTCGTTACTCCCAGGCGGGCCAAGATTTCTGTTTTTAGCTTTTTATAGTCACTGGCCTGCTCAGGCTCCAAATCATAATATGCCTTCTGAGGTTCTCCACTCAGAAATGGCGCAAGGAGACTTGCCCATTCAGACGCAGGCCACCCTTCTCTTTCGGCTGTCCTTTCAAAAGCCATCAGGTAAGCCTCCACATCATCTGTAGCCACCATCTTTTGCAAATAGTTACTCACTCTCAGAGTCTTAGAACTGTGTGGAATTTCTGCAGCACACCTGCCCAGTCTTTCAGATAGGCCTCTAATCTCCTGCTGCATGGTACGTGTGATATTCTGCTGTTCCTCTCTTTGTGTTAATACCAGTTTTTGTAGCACTGCAATATTTTCTTGCTGGCTGGCAGTAGCTTGCTGCTGTGTGGCAGTGGCCTGTTGCTGTGAGGCCGTAGCCTGTAGTAAAGCCTTTACAACTTCCTCCATTTTAAGTGTGGTATTGTTTCCTTAACAGACTATCAGTGTGTTCCCCGGCATCTCCACCATATGTGACCTGGGATCTTGGAAACACACAGTCCTCAAAGCTGGAAACACCACACAAGGTTGTAGCTTTATAAAATACAGTCTGTTTATTATCAGGTCTGGCAAAAACAGGCAAAATAAACATAAACAAAACAAAAGAGGCTTGCTCCACTGAGCACTTACTAACAAGTACAACTGTCTGCACTAAGTAGCTTTTCACAAAAGTAATATTGCACAGACCTTTCAAACTTTGTCCTTTAGAGATAATTCCTCTCAGTCTCTCAGGAGAGTGTTTGCAGTTTTCCTTTACTGCTGGCAAAAATCTACCTCTCAAACCCTGACTGGGGATTTTATTAGCACCTGCTGTCAATTACCATATGCAGGTGAGTAGCTAGCTGAGTCAGACAGAATTCCTGGACTGGACTTTTTGACATAATGTGCTACCTGCAAACTGCGGGGTGGAGCACTGCAGCACTTTTGAGGGAATATAGACACCTTCCATTACTATGCCTTGGGTTCTGTCACAAGGTATAGACATTTATTTATGAATAAATAGAACATGTTCATATTTTCATGTTGGGCTGGCATGGGAGAATAGGTTTTCGTGCGCATTATTATTGTAAGTTCGCTTTTAGCACGCGTTGGGTTAGTGCAAGAGCGATAACTTTTTACTTTCAACTCGTAATATCAGCGCAACCTGACAAGCGCAAAAAGTTTACTTTAATCGCAATTAGCGCTCTAGCGAAAGCGCTAAATAGCACTCCATTGGTAATCTGGCCCTATATGATTTATGATTTCATCATTGACACAAAACAACTACATCATACTTTTGTAAACATAATTTGAGGACAGAGATTATTAAAATATTTTTAATTTGTCATTAGTGCTTTATGTGGAACTGATGGCAATTAATAGTCGTTGACTAATACTAAATGAGTATATACCGATTCTGTAGATACAAAATATATTGAGCTGAAATATACTAAATCTGACTGAAACATTTTTAAATACTTAAACACATACTTAAAACATATACTTAAATAAAGCAAATTAGATAATAGAAGTAAGTTAGAAAGTTGTTTAAAATTATATGTTCTTTCTAAATCATAAAAGAAAAAATGTGGGTTACTTGTCCCTTCAAGTTGTGTGTAGAATAAGATATAAGTTTTCAAAAGAAACCCCCTCCCAGTACCACTAAGAATGAGGAAGTGTGATGTTATTCTACATGTTATCAGAAGTGTGGGAAAGGAATGAGGAGATTAGAAGTGGCAAACCAATCTTTTCATTATTACAGTTCACAAAGAGAAATGAGTCAAGAAATTTTCATTGGTTATTTTAATTGATTGGAAGAAGCCAGGTTACAAACGTGCTTAAAGGGACATGATACCCAAACATTGAAGAACATGAAAGTGATGCAGCATAGCTGTAAAAAGCTGACTAGATAAGGCACAGTCATGTTATTTTCCTATTCAGTAAGTTCTATGAAATCACAGCAAAGGCAAAGCATTATCTCAGCACTGCTGATTGGCTATTTATTTATTTATTTTTTAAACTTGCAACATGACAGCAGCTGAAGTATAACTGTTTACACATCCCTTACTCTGGTGAGCTGAAGAAATTGTGAGGTAAAATATCTTCCTTTTTTACATAGAGATGCTCAGGTGATATTTTCTTGTCAGCTTTTTAAAGTTATGCTGCATCACTTTCAAGTAATTTAGCATATGAGTATTATGTCCTTTTAAGAGCATTGCTAACTTGATCCCCAATACATATGAAGGTTTTGTTAATTAACCCCTTAATGACCACAGCACTTTTCCATTTTCTGTCCGTTTGGGACCAAGGCTATTTTTACATTTTTGCGGTCTTTGTGTTTAGCTGTAATTTCCCTCTTACTCATTTACTGTACCCACACATATTATATACCGTTTTTTTCGCCATTAAATGGACTTTCTAAAGATACCATTATTTTCATCATATCTTATAATTTACTATAAAAAAAATTATAAAATATGAGGAAAAAATGGAAAAAAACACACTTTTTCTAACTTTGACCCCCAAAATCTGTTACACATCTACAACCACCAAAAAACACCCATGCTAAATAGTTTCTAAATTTTGTCCAGAGTTTATAAATACCCAATGTTTACATGTTCTTTGCTTTTTTTGCAAGTTATAGGGCCATAAATATAAGTAGCACCTTGCTATTTCCAAACCACTTTTTTTCAAAATTAGCGCTAGTTACATTGGAACACTGATATCTTTCAGGAATCCCTGAATATCCCTTGACATGTATATATATTTTTTTAGAAGACATCCCAAAGTATTGATCTAGGCCCATTTTGGTATATTTCATGCCACCATTTCACCGCCAAATGCGATCAAATAAAAAAAAAAAGTAAAATTTTTCCAAATTTTAGGTTTCTCACTGAAATCATTAACAAACATTTTGTGCAATTATGGCACAAATGGTTGTAAATGCTTCTCTGGGATCCCCTTTGTTCAGAAATAGCAGACATATATCGCTTTGGCGTTGTTTTTAAGTAATTAGAAGTCCGCTAAATGCTGCTGCACACCACAAGTGTATTATGCTCAGCAGTGCAGGGGTTAATTAGGGAACTTGTAGGGAGCTTGTAGGGTTAATTTTAGCTTTAGTGTAGTGTAGTAGACAACCCCAAGTATTGATCTAGGCCCATTTTGGTATATTTCAGGCCACCATTTCACCGCCAAATACGATTAAATTAAAAAAAATAGTCAACTTTTTCACAAACTTTAGGTTTCTCACTGAAATTATTTAGAAACAACTTGTGCAATTATGGTACAAATGGTTGTAAATGATTCTCTGGGATCCCCTTTGTTCAGAAATAGCAGACATATATGGCTTTGGTGTTGCTTTTTGGTAATTAAAAGGCCGCTAAATGCCACAAAACGTGAATTATGCCCAGCAGTGAAGGGGTTAATTAGGTAGCTTGTAGGGAGCTTGCAGGGTTAATTTTAGCTTTAGTGTAGAGATCAGCTTCCCACCTGACACATCAGACCCCCTGATCCCTCCCATAGAGCTCTCTTCCCTCCCCCACCCCACAATTGTCCCTGCCATCTTAAGTACTGGCAGAAAGTCTGCCAGTACTAAAATAAAAGGTTTTTTTTTTTACTTTTTTTTTTAAAGCATATTTACATATGCTGCTATGTAGGATCCCCCCTTAGCCCCCAACCTCTCTGATCCCCCACCAAAACAGCTCTCTACCCCCCCCCCCCCACTGCCTTATTGGGGGCCATCTTGGGTACTGGCAGGTGTCTGCCAGTACCCAGTTTGCATATAAAAATGTTTTTTTTTAATTTATTTTAGTTTTTTCTGTAGTGTAGCTCCCCTCCCCCCAGATCAATCCCCCACCCCCTTCCATTACGTTTTTTTATTATTATTTTGTATTATTTTGTACAAAAATATTTTCAAGTTTCGGTAGTGTAAGCGGTTCCCACCCGCTCCCTCCCCGTGCACGCGCCCTCCCGCCGCCCCCTGTGCACGCGCGCCTGTGCGCGCCCCCGGCGATCCCGCCCCCGATCCCGCCCCCCTCTCTGACTAAGAAGCCATCGATGGCCGCCCACCCACCTCCCATTTACGCTCCCACCCACCAACGAATGCGGCCATCGATGTCCGGTGCAGAGAGGGCCACAGATTGGCTCTCTCTGCACCGGAGGGGCAAAAATTGTTATTGCAGGATGCCTCGATATCGAGGCATCCTGCAATAACCGGAAAGCAGCTGGAAGTGATCAGGATCGCTTCCAGCTGCTTTCCAAACCGAGGACGTGCAGGGTACGTTCTCAGGCATTAACTGCCTTTTTTCTGAGGACGTACCCTGCACGTCCTCGGTCGTTAAGGGGTTAAGCTCTACTCAATGGAAGCAGACATCTTAACAAAGCATCAGTCTTCTTAAGCACTGCACTGTGTACATTTTATTGCATATAATATCATCATTATCATAATAATAATACCATATAGAAAATTATTCATAATAGTTTCTAGCAATCTAAAGCATTTTTTCAATTTTAATCTCCTAAGGTATATTTAGCATGTAAAATCCGGGCTCTCTCCATTATATAATATTATTTGTAAATCTATGTAACAGCCATCAAGCACTCTCTATTTGTAATGAAAAGTATTAAGAAGGAAAAATTCAAATCAATATTAATCTTTCTCAGCTGTTCTGGATTCTGTTAGAGCTCTTCAAAAACACATTTTGTCTGTTATCCGACTGCTGTATGTGCAAATGCATACTAACGAAGACGCTAATGAAGCACACAATACAAGTAATTAGTTTTGTCACAGTTCCAAAGAGAATTCACATTGCCACAATATCTATTTCTTAGACAATTATGACACATTAATCTGCTTTCAAACATCAAAAACAGAACAGCTTGGGCATACTAACAAAGACATAGGGAAAATATTATTAAAATAAGAAAACACATAAGAAAACATTGGAGGGGATCAAGCAACACAGATCCCTTGAATATACCAAACATGTGTTTTCAACTATATTTAATAGATGAGTATTTTTTTTTTTTTTTTAAAGACAAGATCAAATAATAAAGAAATATTGGCAATTATTGATTTGTCTAAAATACTAACTGTTTAATTAGAACAAATAATACATCTCATTTTGATCTTTACATGTCGTGTTTTTTTTTAGAGTTTTCACCTAGTGCACAGAACACATTAGCTCCACTTGAATGTCTGCTCTGAAATCCTTGATTTGTTTTATGCTTGTGGTATTTGCCTTTTGCCACCAACAAAACTGTTGCTTATTAGCCAGTGAGTTTCTATCACTGGAGCTAGCTGTCCACTTCCTGTTAGTTTCAAAGTCAAAGTAAATAGGTTGACATATGGCAAGACGTACTTGGAAACCTGTCCGTCTTTGTGGTGAGTGGGCAGTAGAGACTGTACGTCTGCTGCCTGCACGTACTTTTGCACAAGACCCCCTGTTCTTGTGAAATTGGTTGCATGTCAGTCACTCCAATTGAACGGTCAACATGAGCAGGCCAGCCCACAAGAATTTCAAAGCAACTTAGTACATGGAGACAATGAGCTTTCTTGACACCAGAATATATTTTACACATTACATTTTTGGAAGATCAATAAAATTATTGAATTTTCCCCATTTCTTGAATGTCAGAAACACGATAAGCAATCCTTTCAAGCAACAAGGCAGAACATACAGTGATCTGAGATGTCATCGCAGAAAATGCAGAAGGTTTGCAGAAAGAACAGGACACAAACAGTAACTGTTAGCGATTTAACTTTTTAGCGCTGCTCCACATTAGGCTGTTCTCTTCAAACAGAGCTGTTCTCTGACTGCACTGTGTAAGTTTTCCTTATCACAGTTCCTCCAGAGCAACATGCTGTTTGAAGTGAACAGTCAAAAATGCAAGTAGCACTGCAAAGTAGTAGTGCATTAATTGACTGGCTCTCAGGGATTGTATCAAGCCTGTCCCTTAGCCTTTCACAGTCTGCAAAGCTGTTTTTTCTGAATGTAAAACGTTCATATGAGCAATGCACCTTTTTTAAGAGTATGTCTGCAGCTAATTTGCAATGCAATTTTCAACTACTGCACTAAATCATAAAACTTTAAATATTGCTTTATTCTCCAGTTAACTAACACATTACAATTGAACTGGTGCTTTAGTGTAACTGCCTAATTTAACCCCTTAATGACAACTGACGTACCAGGTACGTCATGCATTAACAAGCAGTTAATGACAATGGACGTACCTGGTACGTCAGTTGTCTAACAGAGTGCTGGAAGCGATCACAAAATGCTTCCAGCAGCTCTGAGGGTATTGCAGTGATGCCTCGATATGGAGGCATCCTGCAATACCATTTTACAAGCCCCCGATGCAGAGAGAGCCACTCTGTGGCCCTCTCTGCACCGGTAGCGATAGTGCCGGGTGTGAGGGTGCGCGTGCACGATGCGCGCGCGTGCACGATGCGCGCGCGTGCATGCTGTGCGCATGTGCACGTGAGCATGCATGTGCACGTGCACCCATTAGCCACACTGACACCAATGAATGAGGGCAGAAAGGGGGAAAAAAGGGATTTTTTAAAAAAAAATTATAAAAGGATCTGGGAGGGGGTGGGGTGGGGGTATTGTGGGGGGCTGCTACACTACAGAAATAGTTTTTTTAAGTAAAAATAAAATAAAAATACTTTTTGGGGGGTTTTTGGGGCCAAACTGGGTACTGGCAGAAAGCTGCCAGTACCCAAGATGGTGGTAATTAGGTAGGGGAGAGGGTTAGAGAGCTGGAGGGGGGATCAGGGAGGTTGGGGCTAAGGCAGGGGTCCATCACAGCTAAAATACTTTATTATTTTTATTTAAAAAAAAAAAAACCTCTTTTATTTAGTACTGGCAGACTTTCTGCCAGTAATTAAGATGGCGGGAACAATTGTGGGGTGGGAGAGGGAAGAGAGCTGTTTGGGAGGGATCAGGGGGTGGGATGTGTCAGGTGGGAGGCTGATCTCTAAAATTAACCCTGCAAGCTCCCTACAAGCTACATAATTTAACCCCTTCACTGCTGGGCATAATTAACGTGTGGTGCGCAGCAGCATTTAGCGGCCTTCTAATTACCAAAAAGCAACGCCAAAGCCATATAAGTCTGCTATTTCTGAACAAAGGGGATCCCAGAGAAGCACAACAATTTCTGCCATAATTGCACAAGCTGTTTGTAAATAATTTCAGTGAGAAACCTAAAATTGTGAAAAATGTTAAGTTTTTTTTTTTATTTGCTCGCATTTGGCGGTGAAATGGTGGCATAAAATATACCAAAATGGGCCTAGATCAATACTTGGGGTTGTCTACTACACTACACTAAAGCTAAAATTAACCCTACAAGCTCCCTACAAGCTCCCTAATTAACCCCTTCACTCCTGGGCATAAAACACGTGTGGGGCGCAGCGGCATTTAGCGGCCTTCTAATTACCAAAAAGCAACCCAAAAGCCATATAAGTCTGCTATTTCTGAAAAAAGGGGATCCCAGAGAAGCATTTACAACCATTTGTGCCATAATTGCAGAAGCTGTTTGTAAATAATTTCAGTGGGAAACCTAAAGTTTGTGACAAATTTTGTGAAAAAGTGAACTTTTTTTTTTTTTTATCGCATTTGGCGGTGAAATGGTGGCATGAAATATACCAAAATGGGCCTAGATCAATACTTTGGGTTGTCTTCTAAAAAAAAATATATACATGTCAAGGGATATTCAGGTATTCCTGACAGATATCAGGGTTCCAATGTAACTAGCGCTAATTTTGAAAAAAAGTGGTTTGGAAATAGCGAAGTGCTACTTGTATTTATTGCCCCATAAATTGCAAAAAAAGCAAAGAACATGTAAACATTGGGTATTTCTAAACTCAGGACAAAATTTAGAAACTATTTAGCATGGGTGTTTCTTGGTGATTGTAGATGTGTAACATATTTTGGGGGTCAAAGTTAGAAAAAGTGTGTTTTTTTCCATTTTTTCCTCATATTTCATTATTTTTTTTTCAGTAAATTATAAGACATGATGAAAATAATGGTATCTTTAGAAAGTCCATTTAATGGCGAGAAAAACGGTATATAATATGTGTGGGTACAGTAAATGAGTAAGAGGGAAATTACAGCTAAACACAAACACTGCAGAAATGTAAAAATAGCCATTGTCATTAAGGGTAAGAAAATTGAAAAATGGTCCGGTCATTAAGGGGTTAAAATTGAAATTTAAAAATGACCTGCAGAAAAATTTTAACTAAAAAAATCTCATCGCAGGAAGTGGAAAAAAAGTTCTGCCTCTTCAAGAACAACTGAATGTGACTAAAAAAATAAATGTTGATTTGATCATTCAGTAAAACCACTACTTTAAGTAGAGGAAAGGCTTCTCTGCAGGTGGTAAATTGCAAGTAAAAGGATTTTAATTAACATACAAATTATGAATAACCATGAGCAAATACATTGACAAGTAAAAAAAATGTTTTTGTGTGTGTGACAAAGTACCATTTAAAAGAAACATTTTGTCATTGCACATTTTTGTACAATTACATAAAAATAGTGAAAAATGTATTTTAACTAGACATAATACTGTCACACAAATGTCAATTAATTTATAATTTAAAAATGGAAGACTGCGATAGACCTTCTAAAAAAGGTGTAAACTGCCCCCTACCAGAAAAGAATCTGGATCAGGGCCGTATCTTCATGATGATTTGGAAGAGGAAGAGGGCTCATAGAATGATGGGTCTTGTTTCAACTGGATTAACCTTCCAGGAAGATCTGGAAGATTTAAGTCATTGTAAGGAGTAGAAAGAGTTTTTGTTCCTATATTGACAAAAAGAACGAAAAAGGACTATTTGTTTTATTTTGGCTGAGACATAGGAGACGGACAACCTTGAGCAATAAGTATGAAAGGGAAAACCTCCTTGTATAATATTAGTAAAAAATAATAATTAACTTCACTAAAATCTAGCCTGTATCACAAGATAGAAACCTAATATGTCCTAGGACATAAATGAAAATAAATCTGTGGCGCCTCTTTCGGCTAAATATACTCTCAGTAACAGGCTGATTTATACAATTCAAATGCAGATATCACCAATGTGAAAGATAGCTACTCTGTAGCATTTATAAGGAAACAGTATCCAATCGGCTAATATATATATAAAAATGCAGTTTTAAGGTTATATTGTTAAATCCACTTAGTGGCTAACTACACATCAATGTCAGGCTGCAAAGTGCTACTGATATAAAGGAAATAAATCTGAGGCGTCGCTTACGGCTAAATATTCTCTCAGTACCAGGCTAATTTATACAATTTAAATGCAGGTATTACCAATATGAAAAGTTGCTACTCTGTAGCATTTATAGGTAAACAATATCCAATTGCCGCTATCGGCTAGTATAACAATGCAGCTTTAAGGTTATTCCGTTAAAGCCACTTAAAGGGACAGTCAAGTCAAAAAAAAAAAAACGTTCATGACTTAAATAGGCCATGTAATTTTAAACAACTTTCCAATTTAATTTTATCACCAATTTTGCTTTGTACTCTTGGTATTCTTAGTTGAAAGCTAAACCTAGGAGGTTCATATGCTAATTTCTTAGACCTTGAAGACTGCCTCTAAGCTGAATGCATTTTGACCACTAGAGGGCATTAGTTCATGTGTTTCATATAGCTAACATTGAGCTCATGCACGTAAAGTTATCCTGGAGTGAGCACTGATTGGCTAAACTGCAAGTCTGTCAAAAGAACTGAAATAAGGGGGAAGTCTGAGGATTTATGTCTCCTCAATCTTTTACTTGTGTCCTCCGTCAGCAGGTCTTTTCTTCAACCTTTTCTACAGTTTGCCGCCTGTGTAGTGGATCGCGGTCAAACTATGGATGCCTCTAAGGGTCTAAAGCATAGTAACGCGCTTCGGCTACAAGTCTTTCTCAAACTCTGCTTACCAGTGTATCTGCAGCTGTCTTATACCCTCACATTAAAGGGACATATTAATAGGGAATTATTTGGTGAATAAAATATATATTAGTTCCATATTTGCTACGTTCTATTTTGGCAGCATAACTATACATACTATATGTATTATCTCCATACATTTAAATACGTTTTGATAGATTTTAAAGGGACAGTATACTCTGAATTTCAACCGACAAAATTACATGTGCAACATGTATTTCATCAAATTTTAAAATAACAGTTTTTATCTTATCTATTTTCTAGTCAAACTTGTATCACTTGTGTATTCACTTTCCGCCTCCATGACCGCCGCTTTTTTTTACTATATTTGAAGAATTACCATTCATCCTATAGTGTTGATACCGGTCGCGCTATGTACCTGCTATGCGGACGCGCGCACAATGACATCATCTGCTTCTGATTTCCGCTATTCCTAGTTCTGCGCATGCCCAAAATCATACGTTTGATGCTTCCAAGATTGCATATACTAGAGCACGCTCCAAATCTATTCATTGCGCAGTGGATTATATATATATATATATATATGTATTTTTAATTTTAAATATATATATATATATAAATAGAAATATAGATATATAATTATATATATTGATATCTATAAATATAAATATATATATATATATATTTATTGTTCTCTAAAAAAAAGTATTCACATTTGTTCCTCTATCTTTCTCATTCATCTACCTATTGCTAAAAATAATAGTACAAATCATGATATGTATATTAATTTATTTTTTAAAAGGTTATTTTGTCTCTCTTGATGTGTATATATAATATACACAACAGATCTATATTGAACATAATAGGTCTCTATTCCTCTCTCTATTGTACCAATTTTAGACCATATATCTATTTGATGTTATAGCTCTATTCGTTCTGTACCTACTTATATCTAACAATATGTCACTGTATACATTATTTTTCATTTTTATACCATCATGGCAAAGACAATATTAATTAAAGTGAATGTAAGCTCTGCATCATCTCTAA
This sequence comes from Bombina bombina, assembly GCF_027579735.1. Lineage (NCBI taxonomy): Eukaryota > Metazoa > Chordata > Amphibia > Anura > Bombinatoridae > Bombina > Bombina bombina. Next base: position 1,110,202,341 of record NC_069502.1, on the reverse strand, counting down.
AGTTCTGCGTTATATTAATCTTAAAATAACTTGACTTTCATTCATCATTTTATTTATTTCATCGCAATTACCGTCATTTTCAATATTTTTATATCGCTCCCGTCGTTATAATCCTCCACCCGGCATTTGCTATCTCTCCTTGTCATTTATAGCCACGATCAGCATAACCAATCACGGCGCTAACCACAGGGGGACCCAACCCCTTTGTGTGTCGTCACTAGTCCGCATTGCACTTGCGTTACAACATGTTTCCTATAACTTCGTTCCCAATTCACGCATGCGCATTTGAATAATTCACGGAGTTCATTGATTCTTGAAATAATATACGGATTGGTAAGTTTAAAAAGGGCTCCGTATTCTACAATCACATACGATTACCAGTATAACTAAAAAGTATGAGCGAAAATGTAAGATATAAGACAGCGGAATCGTTGTTTGACGCATGCGCAGTGAGTAACTGAGACAGGAGCGAGCATTGCCACTAAGTAAACAGCGGGTGGGACCGCTGTATACGTAATATTGCATAGAAGGAGGAAGTGGAGCGTGGGAGGAGCAGGTATAGTGAAAATACGCTATTTACAAATGCTGATAAAAATTAAATTACACCTTTGATTAAAAAATAAAAGTGGCGGTATGATTAATATACTTATTCTCTATATATGTATAATTTCATAACAGTGAAAATTGACAATCACTTTAAATAGATATCTTATGAAATTGGTTTATAAATGAAGAACACATCGAATTGACAATTCTTTAATTGGCGCCACAATATTCAGAATCAATACAGAGATAATACATTCATTGTTTAAAAAATAAAATGACAATAAATAATTAATGTAAATACAAGATAATTGATTTTGTTTTAAAGGGACACTAAACCCAATTTTTTTCTTTCATGATTCAGATAGAGCATGCAATTTTAAGCAACTTTCTAATTTACTCCTATTATAATTTTTTCTTCTTCTCTTGCTATCTTTATTTGAAAGAGAAGGCATCTAAGTCTCTTTTTTTGGGTTTAGAACTCTGGACAGCACTTTTTTATTTGTGGATGAATTTATCCACCAATCAGCAAGGACAACCCAGGTTGTTCACCAAAAATAGGCTGGCATCTAAACTTACATTCTTGCATTTCAAATGAAGATACCAAGAGAATGAAGAAAATTTGATAATAGGAGTAAATTAGAAAGTTGCTTAAAATTGCATGCTCTATCTGAATCACGAAAGAAAAAAATTGGGTTCAGTGTCCCTTTACATAAAATGCACCGAAAATTAATCGATGTAAAACCAGTAGTGATTTACCTTTGCTAAGGGCGGAATATATTATCTATTTACGATGTACATATGCGACCTAGACGCATACGCAGTAGCATTATCTGAAGAAAAAAAAATGGTATACACAGGAGCGTGAGCGAGCTTTAGTGGGAGGATAAATGTGCGTCACATCATTTGCATGTGGGAAGTACAGAGTTGGTCTATACCGAATGAAGATGCCATGGAGGGGTTGGAGAACGGACATAGAGTAACGGTTAGGCTGCAAAACTTAGGATTTAATAAAACATGTTATAATTTTATTTTTGTCAAATTTAACAATGCGGTTAGATTGTAAGGATATAGAGGATGTTAGAGTTAGCTTTTACATCCTCTGAGTTTACTGACCCTTTAAGAAAATTTGGATAGCTTTGTTCACTTATAGTGGAGAGTTATATGCAGCTGCAGATTTCCAGTTTACTTATTCAGTACACTTACAGTATATACATTTAGACTAAAATATAAAAACTGGTTGTATAGGGGAATACTTAACAATTGGTTACCATATAATTTTAATATTCAGTAACTGTTTTTTTATAGATTAGTTTCTTATTTGTGAATTTCTATGAAATTAATAGTGTATTTTTTTATGTATTAATTCTTATGAAACATAGTTTGTTTCTTATTATATCCTATTTTAATAATAGGCTAAATATGATTCACTTATTCTGGAAAACTAGTCTAAAGGTGCCGTTCAATTATAGAAAAGAGACTTGTATTAAAAAATTATACATTTTTTCTATTTTTTCTCAAGGTGCTAAGTGCTCGTATAATAGTTCTTTGTGTCCGATCAAAAAGATTATTTAATTTGATATCCTTTAACGATATAATAGGTGTTTTATTAAAAAGTGGTTTCTGTAAACTAAAAATCTATTTTTACTCTTTTAGTTGTGCTACGTTTTTAATAAAACACCTATTATATCGGTAAAGGATATCAAATTAAATAATCTTTTTGATCAGACACAAAGAACTATTATACGAGCACTTAGCACCTTAAAAAGAAATAGAGAAAAAAAGAGAAAAAATATATAATTTTATATTATAAGTCACTTTTCCATAATTGAACGGCACCTTTAGAATAATTTTCCAGAATAAGTGAATCATATTTAGCTTATTATTAAAATAGGATATAATAAGAAACAAACTATGTTTTATAAGAATTAATACATCAAAAATAATACACTATTAAATTCATAGAAATTCACAAATAAAAAACTAATCGATAACAAACAGCTTAATGAATTATTAAAATGATATGGTAATCAATTGTTAAGTATTCCCCTATACAACCAGTTTTTATATTTTAGTCTAAATGTATATAAGTGTACTGAACTAGTCAAGTGTAAACAGAATATCTGCAGCTGAATATAACTCTCCACTATAAGTGAACAAAGCTATCCAAATTTTCTTAAAATCTATCAAAACGTATTTAAATGTATGGAGATAATACATATAGTATGCATAGTTATGCTACTAAAATGGAATGAAGCAAATATGGAACTAATATATATTGTATTCACCAAATAATTCCCTATTAATATGTCCCTTTAATGTGAGGGTATAAGACAGCTACAGATACACTGGTAAGCAGAGTTTGAGAAAGGCATGTAGCCGTAATACCTTACTCTGCTTTAGACCCTTAGAGGCATCCATAGTTTGACCAAGATCAACAACACAGGCAGCAAACTGTAAAAAAGTTTAAGAAAAGGTTGAAGAAAAGACCTGCTGATGGAGGACATAAATCCTCAGAAAGAACCAGCCATCATCAACTTATGGTGTAAGTAGTAAAAAGCACCTAATAGGAATAACACAGTCCCCATAGACCGCAACGTACTGTAAAGGCACTTTTTAATGCCGTTTTCTTTCTAACAACCCACACCCACTCACTTTAACCTCTTAAAACTCCTTTGTGCTTTTTTTTTATTAAAAACTACACTACCCTTAAATTTGGGGGCAATTGGGGCACATTTTGAAACTGAACCAGAGAACTGTTCTCTGGTAAATTTTCGAAGCGCTAATTGCTACCGTGAGCCCGTATTTAGGTGGCATATTTAGGTTTTGTGCTGCCGTAGGCACTCAAAGTTCTGCTGCCCCCACTCATCCTCCCCACGATTTAGGCCTTTTTTGGCGATATTTTTTTGGTTAGGGTGCAACATTACTTTTTTTTCCCCATGGCATTATTATAGTAAATGTTCATGTTCAAGTGCACGTGTGTATATGTGTTTGTATGTGTATTCAGTGTTTGTATATGGTGTGTGTGTGTGTGTGTGTTTATGGTGTGTGTGTGCAGTGCATTGTGCATGTATGTGTGTGTGTAGCGAGTGTGTATGCAGTGAGATTTAAAATGTGCTGCCCAAAAAAAATCTACCGCCCTAGGCAAGTGCCTTGTTTGCCTAGGCCAAAATACACACCTGCCAGACACTTATAATGGTTGGTTATTTATCATGCTCTCCATAAACAGGCGCATTTTTACTGGTGCGTCATACATTAGCTCTCCACTTGTAATCTAGCCCACAGTAATTTATCATCAATATAGAATTGGTTGGTGGTTATCTTTTCTTATATACTTTGCTTCCATGTAGAAAAACCTTGCAAAAACTTTTGTTTCTTGTGTGTTAATCAAATAAAAAAGTAGGAAAAGCATATGTGTTGTGTTATCCTTGATATAATATGAGTTCAAATACCTGCACATCAGGAACAGAACTGGACACTTGAGGTTAGTTTGAAGTTTTTGAATTGCAAAATCTATCAATTCAGAAACGGGATCATTGAGCCCATTATAAAAAAAAAAAATATCATTGGAAATAATATATTTAGGGCTAGATTACAAATGGAATGCAAAATATTGCTTTTGAGAAAGCGATATTTGGGCTTCATTGAGTAATACCAGTGCACACAAATGTTCACTGGTATTACAAGTTAGCCGCAATGCGAACTCGACCTTGGGTTCGCATTGCTGGAAAGCATTGCGCTGATAAGAGCGTGCTTCCATAGGCTCCAATAGGAGCCTCGTTCTCATGCCGTGAGACACACAATGAGAACGTAGCACAGCAAAGGGGGTAAGTCACACAAAGATGGCAGCAACTTGTAATATACACATATTAACACATAAATATATATGTATATAAGCATACACATATATATTTACTGGGAACACACGGTTCCTATAGATAGCCAATGTAAAGGCACTTTTCAGTGCCGTTTTTTTCTAAAACCCCACACCCGCCAACTTTAGCCCCCCAAATCTGCTTGGTGCAGTTATTTTATTAAAAAATAAAAATGGTCCAATTTTTATTTTTAATAGCATACACACCACCGTATTTTGGGAGCATTTAGGGCACATTTATAAAATTAACCAGAGATCTGATCTCCGGTTAATTTTATAAGAGCTAATTTTTGTAATGGCTGATTATTTATTCCGTGATAATTTAGAGCTCCACTTGTAATCTAGCCATTAATAAGCCAACACAGAACTCTATGGTACCAAAGAGATAGACTGACTTGGTAAGCCACAATTACATAATATGTATGCCTAAAACGTTCCACTCCCTCTTCTGTCTGTCTTGTGCAAATACTTTATTTTACTCTTCACAGAAATCCAATCAGTATTTCATTTAGTGTCAGCTTAAAAAAGTACCAGATTTACTTCTATGATCTAATGTGCTTTGTTCTCTTTTAGAGACTATTATTTTCCAAATTGATTAATCAGCCGATTATTTTTTCGATGAATCGGATAAAAAATTGTAACTACAATTTTTCCGTATTTATTTAAAATAAAATCCACAAACTGAGTGTTACAAATATAAACTTCAGACTAAAACTTTACATTAACACAACCATTTGTCCAATTTTAATAATTAATACAAAAAAAACACAAACTGTTAGAAAGAGTTAGAACTAGAAAGAAGTACACTATTACTGCTAATAAAATCCTGTTATTGAATTGTCCAGAAACTTTGCATTGAAATGCAAAACTGTCAGCATATCCACACGTTCCTGACGGAGGCTGGCTCTCTTTTGCAAGCTATGTTGAAGAGGCGCTCAGATGGTGTTGAGGTGCCTGAGGTGCATAAGAAGGGTTTTGCAAATTTTGCAAAGGTGGGATATTTATCTTTGTTAGCTCTCCCCACCAATGCAAAGGGTTTTCCTCCTTGGCAAAGGGCCTCTCAACAAAGTAAGCTTGGACTTTAATTCTAACTTAACCCCTTAGTGAACAGAGCACTTTTCCATTTTCTGATCGTTTGGGACCAAGGCCATTTTTCAATTTCTTTCCCTTAAAGGGACACTAAACCCACATTTTTTCTTTCATGATTCAGCTAGAGCATGCAATTTTAAGCAACTTTCTAATTTACTCCTATTATCAATTTTTCTTAGTTCTCTTGCTACCTTTATTTGAAAAAGAAGGCATCTAAGCTAAGGAGCCAGCAAACTTTTGGTTTAGAGTGCAATGAAAAAGTAAATTATAAGCGCTAGAGAATGAGACCCCGCTTAACTAATGAATTCCCCTCCAGGAAAACAAGAAATAGTGAAAACAATAGGTAGGTTGAAGTTAAGCGCTATAAGCGAGGGTTAGAGAGAGGACTATATTACCAGTATAATTAGTATAATATGTATTAGCCACTAGAAGGGTGTGTGTAAAGGAAATAGTGACGAAAAAACAAAATTTATGCTTACCTGATAAATTTCTTTCTCTTGTGGTGTATCCAGTCCATCCACGGGTTCATCCATTACTTGTGGGATATTCTCCTTCCCAAAAGGAAGTTGCAAGAGGACACCCACAGCAGAGCTGTCTATATAGCTCCTCCCCTAACCCCCACCTCCAGTCATTCGACCGAAGACAAATAAGAAAAAGGAGAAACTATAGGGTGCAGTGGTGACTGTAGTTTTAAAAATAAAAACACCTGCCTTAATGTGACAGGGCGGGCCGTGGACTGGATACACCACAAGAGAAAGAAATTTATCAGGTAAGTATAAATTTTGTTTTCTCTTGTAAGGTGTATCCAGTACACCGGTTCATCCATTACTTGTGGGATGCCAATACCAAAGCTTTAGGACACGGATGAAGGGAGGGACAAGGCAGGAACTTAAACGGAAGGCACCACTGCCTGTAAGACCTTTTTCCCAAAAATAGCCTCCGAGGAAGCAAAAGAATCAAACTTGTAGAATTTAGAAAAAGTATGAAGTGAAGACCAAGTCGCCGCCTTACAAATATGTTCAACAGAGGCCTCATGTTTAAAAGCCCATGTGGAAGCTACCGCTCTAGTAGAATGAGCTGTAATTCTTTCAGGAGGCTGCTGGCCAGCAGTCTCATAAGCAAAATGGATTATGCTTCTCAGCCAAAAAGAAAGAGAAGTTGCCGAAGCCTTTTGGCCTCTCCTCTTTCCAGAATAGACAACAAACAATGCAGAAGTTTGACGAAAATCCTTAGTAGCTTGCAAATAAAATTTTAAAGCACGAACCACGTCAAGATTGTGTAACAGACGTTCCTTCTTTGAAGAAGGATTAGGACACAGAGACAAAACAACAATTTCCTGATTGGTATTCTTATTAGATACCACCTTAGGAAGAAACCCAGGTTTGGTACGCAAAACTACCTTATCTGCATGAAAGATCAGATAAAGGGAATCACACTGTAAGGCAGATAACTCTGAAACTCTTCGAGCCCAAGAGATAGCTACAAGGAACAGAACTTTCCAAGATAAAAGCTTGATATCTATGGAATGCAAAGGTTCAAACGGAACCCCTTGAAGAACTTTAAGAACTAAATTTAAACTCCATGGTGGAGCAACAGGTTTAAACACAGGCTTGATTCTAACTAAAGCCTGACAAAACGCCTGAACGTCTGAAACATCAGCCAGACGCTTATGCAAAAGAATAGACAGAGCAGAAATCTGTCCCTTTAAGGAACTTGCCGATAATCCCTTTTCCAATCCCTCTTGGAGAAAGGATAATATCCTAGGAATCCTGACCTTACTCCACGAGTAACCCTTGGATTCACACCAATGAAGATATTTACACCATATTTTATGATAGATTTTCCTGGTGACAGGCTTTCGAGCCTGAATCAAGGTATCAATGACCGACACGGAGAAACCACGTTTTGATAAAATCAAGCGTTCAATCTCCAAGCAGTCAGACGCAGAGAAATTAGATTTGGATGTTTGAATGGACCTTGGAGAAGAAGGTTCTGCCTCAGCGGCAGAGTCCATTGTGGAAAGGATGACATGTCCACCAGATCTGCATACCAAGTCCTGCGTGGCCACGCAGGTGCTATCAAAATCACCGAAGCTCTCTCCTGCTTGATCTTGGCAATCAGACGAGGGAGGAGAGGAAATGGTGGAAACACATAAGTCAGGCTGAAGGACCAGGGCACTGCTAGAGCATCTATCAGCGTTGCCTGGGGATCCCTTGACCTGCACCCGTAGTGAGGAAGCTTGGCGTTCTGAAGAGACGCCATCAGATCCAGCTCTGGTTTGCCCCATAGTTGAATCAGCTGGGCAAATACCTCCGGATGGAGCTCCCACTCCCCCGGATGAAAAGTCTGCCAACTTAGAAAGTCCGCCTCCCAGTTCTCTACTCCTGGGATATGGATAGCTGAGAGATGGCAAGAGTGAACCTCTGCCCAAAGAATTATCTTGGAAACCTCCATCATTGCCAGGGGACTCCTTGTTCCCCCCTGATGGTTGATATAGGCTACAGTCGTGATATTGTCCGACTGAAATCTGAATCTGACTGCAGCCAGTTGAGGCCAAGCCTGAAGAGCATTGAATATCGCTCTTAGCTCCAGAATGTTTATCGGAAGGAGGGCTTCTTCCTGAGTCCACGAACCCTGAGCCTTCAGGGAATTCCAGACTGCGCCCCAGCCCAGAAGGCTGGCATCTGTCGTCACTATAGTCCACTCTGGCCTGCGGAAACTCATTCCCCTGGACAGATGGACCCGAGATGACCACCAGAGAAGAGAATCCCTGGTCTCTTGATCCAGATTTAACAGAGGGGACAAATCTGTGTAGTCCCCATCCCACTGACTGAGCATGCAAAGTTGCAGTGGTCTGAGATGTAGGCGGGCAAACGGAACTATGTCCATTGCCGTTACCATCAGGCCGATCAATTCCATACACTGAGCCACTGACGGCCGAGAAGTGGAATGAAGAAGAAGAAGTTAGAAGCTTTGACATCCTGACCTCTGTCAGAAAAATTTTCATTTCTACTGAATCTATCAGAGTTCCTAGGAAGGAAACTCTTGTGAGAGGGGAGAGTGAACTCTTTTCTCTGTTCACCTTCCACCCGTGAGACTTCAGAAAGGCCAGAACAATGTCCGTATGGGACTTGGCGATTTGAAAAGTCGACGCCTGTATCAGGATGTCGTCTAGGTAAGGAGCCACCGCTATGCCCCGCGGCCTTAGAACCGCCAGTAGAGACCCTAGAACCTTCGTAAAGATTCTTGGCGCTGTGGCTAACCCGAAGGGAAGAGCCACAAACTGGTAATGCCTGTCTAGGAAGGTGAACCTGAGGAACTGATGATGATCTCTGTGAATCGGAATGTGGAGATAAGCATCCTTTAAGTCCACGGTAGTCATATATTGACCCTCCTGGATCATAGGGAGGATGGTTCGGATTGTCTCCATCTTGAAAGATGGGACCCTGAGAAATTTGTTTAGGATCTTGAGATCCAAGATTGGTCTGAATGTTCCCTCTTTTTTGGGAACTATAAACAGGTTTGAATAGAAACCCTGCCCCTGTTCCTCCCTTGGAACTGGGTGGATCACTACCATAACCAGAAGGTCTTGAACGCAACGTAAGAATGCCTCTCTCTTTATCTGGTTTGCAGATAGTTGTGAGAGGTGAAATCTCCCCTTTGGAGATGAACCTTTGAGTTCCAGAAGATATCCCTGGGAAACAATCTCTAGTGCCCAGGGATCCTGGACGTCTCTTGCCCAAGCCTGAGCGAAGAGAGAAAGTCTGCCCCTACTAGATCCGGTCCCAGATCGGGGGCTACTCCTTCATGCTGTCTTAGGGGCAGCAGCAGGTTTTTTGGCCTGCTTCCCCTTGTTCCAAGCCTGGTTAGGTCTCCAGACTGGTTTGGACTGGGCAAAATTTCCCTCTTGCTTTGCATTAGAGGAAGCTGAAGCTGCGCCACTCTTGAAGTTTTGAAAGGAATGAAAATTATTCTGTTTGGTCCTTAACTTAGTGGACCTGTCCTGAGGAAGGGCGTGACCTTTTCCTCCGGTAATATCAGAAATGATCTCCTTCAGACCAGGCCTGAAAAGGGTCTGTCCCTTGAAGGGGATGTTAAGAAGCTTAGACTTTGAAGTAATGTCTGCTGACCAGGACTTAAGCCATAGCGCCCTACACGCCAGAATGGCAAAACCTGAATTCTTAGCCGTTAGCTTGGTTAAATGAAAAACGGCGTCAGAGATAAAGGAATTAAGCTAACTTAAGAGCTTTAATCCTGTCTAAAATATCATCTAACGGGGTCTCCACCTGTAGAGCCTCCTCAAGAGACTCGAAACCAGAAAGCCGCTGCAGCAGTAACTGGGGCAATGCATGCAAGAGGCTGGAGAATAAAACCTTGATGTATAAAATTTTTCTTAAGGAGACCCTCCAATTTTTTATCCATAGGATCTAGGAAAGCACAACTGTCCTCGACGGGGATAGTTGTACGCTTAGCTAGGGTCGAGACTGCTCTCTCCACCTTAGGGACCGTCTGCCACGAGTCCCATATGGCGGCATCTATGGGAAACATCTTTTTAAAAGCAGCAGGGGGAGAGAACGGCACACCTGGTCTATCCCATTCCTTAGTAATAATTTCCGAAAATCTCTTAGGGACTGGAAAAACGTCAGTGTAAACAGGCACTGCAAAGTATTTGTCCATCTTACACAATTTCTCTGGAACTGCAATGGGTTCACAGTCATCCAGAGTAGCTAAAACCTCCCTAAGCAATAAGCGGAGGTGTTCAAGCTTCAATTTAAACGCTGTCATTTCAGAATCAGACTGAAGCAATGCCTTCCCTGAATCTGAAATGTCACCCACAGATAGAAGCTCTCCTGCCTCGGCTTCTGAGTATTATGAGGGTATATCGGACACAGGTATTAAAGCATCAGAAAGCTCTCTATTTGTTCTAGCCCCAGAGTTGTCTCGCTTTCCTTGTAACCCTGGCAGTTTGGACAATACCTCTGAGAGGGTAGCATTCATAACTGCCGCCATGTCCTGTAAGGTAAAAGAATTAGACGCGCTAGATGTACTTGGCGTCACTTGAGCGGGAGTTATAGGTTCTGACACATTGGGAGAGCTAGATGGCATAATCTCCCTTTTTTTCAGTCAGAGAATCCTCTGGAGATAAATCTTTAAGCGCCATAATATGGTCTTTATAGTTTATAGAAATTTCAGTACATTTGGTACACATTCTAAGAGGGGGTTCCACAATGGCTTCCAAAAATATTGAACAATGAGTTTCCTCTATGTCAGACATGTTTAACAGTAATGAGACAAGCAAGCATGGAAAACACTTTAATAAAGGTGAAACAGCAATTAAACAAAAACGTTACTGTGCCTTTAAGAGAAAAAAACTAGCACTTAAACTGCAAAACAGTGTAAAAATACAGTAAAGTCTTCGAAATTTTTACAGTATGTGTAAGGGACTAAGGCAACATTGCACCCACTTGCAAATGGATGATTAACCCCTTAGCCCCCAAACTGGATTTAAAAAACGTCAACCACTGGTAAAAGAGAGTTTAGCACCTTGCCACAGCTCTGCTGAGGCTCCTACCTGCCCTCAAATACGCTTTAGTGAAGAAATAAACCCTTTAGGATGGTCCACAGATGCCAGAGGACTCCTCTAGGGAAGCTGGATGTCTCAGTCTGTATGAAATGCGCATCTAGAGCGCGAAAATAGGCCCCTCCCACCTTGTACTGGAAGTCAGAGGAGCCTTAAGAAAGTACTCCTAGGAGTATCTGACTAGCCATGGGGAAACTAGGCCCCAAAGAAAGACTTATCTCCCTCAGAGAAAAAAACGTTCTATTTATGAAAACCTGTAAACGTTTTGTCACCAAGTAATATGAGTATTATCATCAGTATTACCCTGTTTTGTAAGCATGATCCCAGTCGTTGTTAAATCACTGCATCTGGCTTACCTCAAATACACAAGGCTCTGTCAGCATTTTCTAGAACTTATCATCTCTCTAGAAATAAAAATACTGAACATACCTCAAAGAAGGCAATCTGCAGACCGTTCCCCCAACTGAAGTTTTCCCATACTCTTCAGTTATGTGTGAGAACAGCAATGGACCTTAGTTACAAACCGCTAAGATCATCAACCTCCAGGCAGAATTCTTCTTCTAATTTCTGCCTGAGAGTAAAACAGTACAACACCGGTACCGTTTAAAAATAACAAACTCTTGATTGAAGGTAAAACTACACTAAGTCATCACATATCTCTTGAGACTTCCTATCTTGTCGAGAGTTGCAAGAGAATGACTGGAGGTGGGGGTTAGGGGAGGAGCTATATAGACAGCTCTGCTGTGGGTGTCCTCTTGCAACTTCCTGTTGGGAAGGAGAATATCCCACAAGTAATGGATGAACCCGTGGACTGGATACACCTTACAAGAGAAATAGGGTCTAAATATAAAAAAAGGCCAGGAGATAGGGGGGCTGTATTTATATCCAACACTGTTAAAGTATATACAAAAATGCCAACCCACTAGAGTGTATCTAGAGGAATTATATATTCGAAACAAGTACGAGGTGAAGGTTATAAATTTAGAAACAATTTATTTAAAACAAAATGATTAAAACAATGTGTCAAATAGTAAGCATATCTAAAACAAGCGTATCTAAAAATGCAGGGACGTCTCCCTTATTTGTTACTAATAGTAACAGATGATATATGAACTTTATAAAGTATATAATACTTGCGTTTAAAAGGTATTAGCAGCAATGAAGCAATAATATGTCTCCTTGGATATCCAGTTGTATTGAAAGAACAAAGGTAACTGTCGGATAAGAGGCCGTGCTGTATATGGCTTGGCGTTACCGGAAGACTTCCACATATTTTGCGGAATAGGGGCTACTACGAGAACTCCATACGCAATCACCACACGCGATGTCATAACGGTCACGCAGGAGCCACACAAAAAGGCGCATTCAGTATTATCCGGTAACGCCAAGCCGTATACAGCACGGCCTCTTATCCGACAGTTACCTTTGTTCTTTCAATACAACTGGATATCCAAGGAGACATATTATTGCTCCATTGCTGCTAATACCTTTTAAACGCAAGTACTATATACTTTACATATATCATCATCTGTTACTATTAGTAACAAATAAGGGAGACGTCCCTGCATTTTTAGATACGCTTGTTTTAGATATGCTTACTATTTGACACATTGTTTTAATCATTTTGTTTTAAATAAATTGTTTCTAAATTTACAACCTTCACCTCGTACTTGTTTCGAATATATAATTCCTCTAGATACACTCTAGTGGGTTAGCGTTTTTGTATATACTTTAACAGTGTTGGATATAAATACAGCCCCCCTATCTCCTGGCCTTTTTTTTATATTTAGACCCTATTTCTCTTGTAAGGTGTATCCAGTCCACGGGTTCATCCATTATTGGTCACTATTTCCTTTACACACACCCTTCTAGTGGCTAATACATATTATACTAATTATACTGGTAATATAGTCCTCTCTCTAACCCTCGCTTATAGCGCTTAACTTCAACCTACCTATTTGTCAGGATTCCATTTCATGTTTTACTTCTCTCACTACTCATCACATGGTTCTCTCACTTTCATGTTACTTAAGGCTCCACATGTCAGCAAACAGGTGCTTAGTTATTTTCATTAGCAGGAGTAACAGCTTACACATAGTCTCTGAGCTGCATTATTTTTCTCAAACCAACTGCTTTCACAAAGGACTGTTTGCTTGGATTACTCTGGACTATTTTCTACAAGGATTACATCCCCTGAAATATCCTGTTTGCATCCTTGGACTTACAGCTAAGTTACCTCTTAATTTTATTCCTTGCATACTATTTGAGAACTTAACTGCTGAATTGTTATTGTACACTTACAGCATCACTCTTAATTTAACTGGAGCTGACAGGCACTGCAGTTTTCTAAATTACTCTGCACACTATTTCATACTGGGGAATCACTGTCTCCTTTCTCACTTCATAATATATATGCTGCTTTAAGAACAAGACTTTGGGCTCCATGTACTAAGCCGTCAATTCATCCGTCATTGTAGACGCGGATAAACTCGCCATTACTCGCCGCGGGCGAAATGGTGTCCGCTGTCGCTATGTACTAATATTCCCCCAATAAATAGACAAGTCTAGCCCGCCGCGAGCAGTTGCGGATTGTTGATAAATTTGACGCCTCGCTCGCCGCGACTAAGCTGATGTACTTAACTTTCAGTTGAATTGTCTGGCCAATTATTAACACGTGACATGCAAGGTGTCACGAACATCATAGTAGTCACGGGAATAGAATTTTGCTCCTATAAAAGTTCAACTTATCTAAACAACTTTATTATTGTTCAAAATTTTTTGAAGAGTGATAACAGAGCGTTATTTTTGTAATATTTATTTACAATTTGGATATGGCTTCATCTGGATCTGATAATATATAAATATTAATATAAAAATAATTATAAAGATTGACAACTATACAATACAAATTTAAAAAATAGATTACTCTTTAATTACAGTCGACACATTGGGCGCAATTTATGTACATGGAAATGAGAGACAAATTAGACGCCAGTTATGCTGTAAGTACAATGCTGATATTACTGCCTTTTATATATGTCTAGACTGGCGTCTAGATTGACTTTCCTATTGTTTTGTACCTTGCCCGCCACCTAAAAGGTGGCGAGGCAAAAATAACGAGGTGGGAGCGGAAATTGTAGCGAGCGGACAAATAGATTTTTTAGTACATTCGTTTTTGGCGAGTTGGTGGTCAAATGTGTCTAATTACAGTGAAAAATGGAGCGGTAGCGAGGTTTGGCGGATAAGTACGCTCGCAATTTTAAAGATGCGAGTTTTAACATAATTGACGGCTTTGTACATATCAGTTTGCGAATTTTGACGCGAGATTTGTTGCGGGTAGCTCGCTGACTGCTTAGTACATGGAGCCCTTAGTGCTTTAAGTTTACAAGCTTGAACTGAAGAGGATTTAACTAGTTCAAAATAAAAACTGTTACTTGGTTTTGCAACTGCAAGTCTGGGCATCTTGCCAAATTCCTCTCTTACTCTGCAGCAGCTGCTCTCAATAAACACAATTACAAAGTAGCAGCTACAAGACAACTGAAGCATTCTCTGTGACTTGTTAAAAGTATATCTCTTGCAAACCAAGCTTACTTCTTACAAGGATTAACCAACTCTCTCCTGCATTACATGTTTATTTAAAGTAAGCTTAAAAAAGAATTTTTGTTCTCTCAAGTTCTTTAAATTAGAAGCATATTTTTCTTCTATCATTTTTTCATTATTTTTTCCATACTGTGCCAGTCTAACAGTATTGGAAATATTGTGCTTAGAAGGATTCATGTTGTGATAGTACTAACAGCATTGAACCTCTAACTTAATATTAATTCACCACAGGTTTACTGGTCTATTCTCACCTAAATAGCCCAAAAACCCTGGTGATACAAAACAATAATTGATCTGCAGTTGCGTTCCACTTACATAGTTGAAATAGACTTTACACTATTGCTTTCAACTTTTGGTTTAGAACCATGGACAGCACTTGTTTATTGGTGCTGTACAATCAGCAAGGACAACCCAGGTTGTTCACCAAAAATGGGCCGGCATCTAAACTTACATTCTTGCTTTTCAAATAAACATACCAAGAGAATGAAGACAAATTGATAATAGGAGTAAATTAGAAAGTTGCTTAAAATTGCATGCTCTATCTGAATCACAAAACATAATTTATGTAAGAACTTACCTGATAAATTCATTTCTTTCATATTAGCAAGAGTCCATGAGCTAGTGACGTATGGGATATACATTCCTACCAGGAGGGGCAAAGTTTCCCAAACCTCAAAATGCCTATAAATACACCCCTCACCACACCCACAATTCAGTTTAACGAATAGCCAAGAAGTGGGGTGATAAGAAAAAAGTGCGAAAGCATATAAAATAAGGAATTGGAATAATTGTGCTTTATACAAAAAAATCATAACCACCACAAAAAAGGGCGGGCCTCATGGACTCTTGCTAATATGAAAGAAATGAATTTATCAGGTAAGTTCTTACATAAATTATGTTTTCTTTCATGTAATTAGCAAGAGTCCATGAGCTAGTGACGTATGGGATAATGATTACCCAAGATGTGGATCTTTCCACGCAAGAGTCACTAGAGAGGGAGGGATAAAATAAAGACAGCCAATTCCTGCTGAAAATAATCCACACCCAAAATAAAGTTTAATGAAAAACATAAACAGAAGATTCAAACTGAAACCGCTGCCTGAAGTACTTTTCTACCAAAAACTGCTTCAGAAGAAGAAAATACATCAAAATGGTAGAATTTAGTAAAAGTATGCAAAGAGGACCAAGTTGCTGCTTTGCAAATCTGATCAACCGAAGCTTCATTCCTAAACGCCCAGGAAGTAGAAACTGACCTAGTAGAATGAGCTGTAATCCTTTGAGGCGGAGTTTTACCCGACTCGACATAGGCATGATGAATTAAAGATTTCAACCAAGATGCCAAAGAAATGGCAGAAGCTTTCTGGCCTTTTCTAGAACCGGAAAAGATAACAAATAGACTAGAAGTCTTTTGGAAAGACTTAGTAGCTTCAACATAATATTTCAAAGCTCTAACAACATCCAAAGAATGCAACGATTTCTCCTTAGAATTCTTAGGATTAGGACATAATGAAGGAACCACAATTTCTCTACTAATGTTGTTGGAATTCACAACTTTAGGTAAAAATTCAAAAGAAGTTTGCAACACCGCCTTATCCTGATGAAAAATCAGAAAAGGAGACTCACAAGAAAGAGCAGATAATTCAGAGACTCTTCTGGCAGAAGAGATCGCCAAAAGGAACAAAACTTTCCAAGAAAGTAATTTAATGTCCAATGAATGCATAGGTTCAAACGGAGGAGCTTGAAGAGCCCTCAGAACCAAATTCAAACTCCAAGGAGGAGAAATTGATTTAATGACAGGTTTTATACGAACCAAAGCTTGTACAAAACAATGAATATCAGGAAGATTAGCAATCTTTCTGTGAAAAAGAACAGAAAGAGCAGAGATTTGTCCTTTCAAAGAACTTGCGGATAAACCTTTATCTAAACCATCCTGAAGAAACTTCTTCTAAAAGAATGCCAAGAAAAATCATGAGAAAGACACCAAGAAATATAAGTCTTCCAGACTCTATAATATATCTCTCTGGATACAGATTTACGAGCCTGTAACATAGTATTAATCACAGAGTCAGAGAAACCTCTTTGACCAAGAATCAAGCGTTCAATCTCCATACCTTTAAATTTAAGGATTTGAGATCCTGATGGAAAAAAGGACCTTGCGACAGAAGGTCTGGTCTTAGCGGAAGAGTCCACGGATGACAAGAGGCCATCCGGACAAGATCCGCATACCAACACCTGTGAGGCCATGCCGGAGCTACCAGCAGAACAAACGAGCATTCCTTCAGAATCTTGGAGATTACTCTTGGAAGAAGAACTAGAGGCGGAAAGATATAGGCAGGATGATACTTCCAAGGAAGTGATAATGCATCCACTGCCTCCGCCTGAGGATCCCGGGATCTGGACAGATACCTGGGAAGTTTCTTGTTTAGATGAGACGCCATCAGATCTATTTCTGGAAGCTCCCACATTTGAACAATCTGAAGAAATACCTCTGGGTGAAGAGACCATTCACCCGGATGCAACGTTTGGCGACTGAGATAATCCGCTTCCCAATTGTCTATACCTGGGATATGAACCGCAGATATTAGACAGGAGCTGGATTCCGCCCAAACCAAAATTCGAGATACTTCTTTCATAGCCAGAGGACTGTGAGTCCCTCCTTGATGATTGATGTATGCCACAGTTGTGACATTGTCTGTCTGAAAACAAATGAACAATTCTCTCTTCAGAAGAGGCCAAGACTGAAGAGCTCTGAAAATTGCACGGAGTTCCAAAATATTGATCGGTAATCTCACCTCCTGAGATTCCCAAACTCCTTGTGCCGTCAGAGATCCCCACACAGCTCCCCAACCTGTGAGACTTGCATCTGTTGAAATTACAGTCCAGGTCGGAAGCACAAAAGAAGCCCCCTGAATTAAACGATGGTGATCTGTCCACCACGTTAGAGAGTGTCGTACAATCCGTTTTAAAGATATTAATTGAGATATCTTTGTGTAATCCCTGCACCATTGATTCAGCATACAGAGCTGAAGAGGTCGCATGTGAAAACGAGCAAAGGGGATCGCGTCCGATGCAGCAGTCATAAGACCTAGAATTTCCATGCATAAGGCTACCGAAGGGAATGATTGTGACTGAAGGTTTCGACAAGCTGAAATCAATTTTAGACGTCTCTTGTCTGTCAAAGACAGAGTCATGGACACTGAATCTATCTGGAAACCCAGAAAGGTTACCCTTGTCTGAGGAATCAATGAACTTTTTGGTGAATTGATCCTCCAACCATGATCTTGAAGAAACAACACAAGTCGATTCGTATGAGATTCTGCTAAATGTAAAGACTGAGCAAGTACCAAGATATCGTCCAAATAAGGAAATACCACAATACCCTGTTCTCTGATTACAGACAGAAGGGCACCGAGAACCTTTGTAAAAATTCTTGGAGCTGTAGCTAGGCCAAACGGCAGAGCCACAAACTGGTAATGCTTGTCCAGAAAAGAGAATCTCAGGAATTGATAATGATCTGGATGAATCGGAATATGCAGATATGCATCCTGTAAATCTATTGTGGACATATAATGCCCTTGCTGAACAAAAGTCCTTACAGTTACCATTTTGAACGTTGGTATCCTTACATAACGATTCAATATTTTTAGATCCAGAACTGGTCTGAAGGAATTCTCCTTCTTTGGTACAATGAAGAGATTTGAATAAAACCCCACCCCCTGTTCCAGAACTGGAACTGGCATAATTACTCCAGCCAACTCTAGATCTGAAACACAATTCAGAAATGCTTGAGCTTTCACTGGATTTACTGGGACACGGGAAAGAAAAAAATCTCTTTGCAGGAGGTCTCATCTTGAAACCAATTCTGTACCCTTCTGAAACAATGTTCTGAATCCAAAGATTGTGAACAGAATTGATCCAAATTTCTTTGAAAAAACATAACCTGCCCCCTACCAGCTGAGCTGGAATGAGGGCCGCACCTTCATGTGGACTTAGAAGCTGGCTTTGCTTTTCTAGAAGGCTTGGATTTATTCCAGACTGGAGATGGTTTCCAAACTGAAACTGCTCCTGAGGATGAAGGATCAGGCTTTTGTTCCTTGTTGAAACGAAAGGAACGAAAACGATTATTAGCCCTGTTTTTACCCTTAGATTTTTTATCCTGTGGTAAAAAAGTTCCTTTCCCACCAGTAACAGTTGAGATAATAGAATGAAATGGAAAGCAGAGTTGATTTAGAAGCCATATCAGCATTCCAAGTTTTAAGCCATCAAGCTCTTCTAGCTAAAATAGCTAGAGACATAAACCTGACATCAACTCTGATAATATCAAAAATGGCATCACAGATAAAATTATTAGCATGTTGAAGAAGAATAATAATATTATGAGAATCATGATCTGTTACTTGTTGCGCTAAAGTTTCCAACCAAAAAGTTGAAGCTGCAGCAACATCAGCCAATGATATAGCAGGTCTAAGAAGATTACCTGAACACAGATAAGCTTTTCTTAGAAAGGATTCAATTTTCCTATCTAAAGGATCCTTAAACGAAGTACCATCTGACGTAGGAATAGTAGTACGTTTAGCAAGGGTAGAAATAGCCCCATCAACTCTAGGGATTTTGTCCCAAAATTCTAATCTGTCAGACGGCACAGGATATAATTGCTTAAAACATTTAGAAGGAGTAAATGAATTACCCAATTTATCCCATTCTCTGGAAATTACTTCAGAAATAGCACTAGGAACAGGAAAAACTTCTGGAATAACCACAGGAGATTTAAAGACCTTATCTAAACGTTTAGAATTAGTATCAAGAGGACCAGAATCCTCAATTTCTAAAGCAATTAGTACTTCTTTAAGTAAAGAACGAATAAATTCCATTTTAAATAAATATCAGCATCAATCTCTGAGACAGAATCCTCTGAACCAGAAGAGTCATCAGAATCAGAATGATGATGTTCATTTAAAAATTCATCTGTATAAAGAGAAGTTTTAAAAGATTTTTTATGTTTACTAGAAGGAGGAATAACAGACATAGCCTTCTTGATGAATTCTGAAACAAAATCTCTTATGTTATCAGGAACATTCTGAACCTTAGATGTTGATGGAACTGCAACAGGTAATGGTACATTACTAAAGGAAATATTATCTGCATTAACAAGTTTGTCATGACAATTAATAAAAAACAACAGCTGGAGGAATAGCTACCAAAAGTTTACAGCAGATACACTTAGCTTTGGTAGTTCCAGCACCAGACAGCGATTTTCCTGAAGTATCTTCTGACTTGGATGCAACGTGAGACATCTTGCAATACGTAAGAGAAAAAACAACATATAAAGCAAAATAGATCAAATTCCTTAAATGACAGTTTCAGGAATGGGAAAAAATGCCAATGAACAAGCTTCTAGCAACCAGAAGCAAAGAAAACATGAGACTTAAATAATGTGGAGACAAAAGCGACGCCCATATTTTTTAGCGCCAAATAAGAAGCCCACATTATTTGGTGCCTAAATGCTTTTTGGCGCCAAAAATGACGCCACATCCGGAACGCCGACATCTTTGGCGCAAAAGAACGTCAAAAATGACGCAACTTCCGGCGACACGTATGACGCCGGAAACAGAAAAGATTTTTTGCGCCAAAAAAGTCTGCGGCAAGAATGACGCAATAAAATGAAGCATTTTCAGCCCCCGCGAACCTAACAGCCCACAGGGAAAAAAAGTCAAATTTTTAAGGTAAGAAAAAATAATTGATTCAAGTGCATTATCCCAAATATGAAACTGACTGTCTGAAAATAAGGAATGTTGAACATCCTGAGTCAAGGCAAATAAATGTTTGAATACATATATTTAGAACTTTATAAACAAAGTGCCCAACCATAGCTTAGAGTGTCACAGAAAATAAGACTTACTTACCCCAGGACACTCATCTACATGTTTGTAGAAAGCCAAACCAGTACTGAAACGAAAATCAGCAGAGGTAATGGTATATAAATAAGAGTATATCGTCGATCTGAAAAGGGAGGTAAGAGATGAATCTCTACGACCGATAACAGAGAACCTATGAAATAGATCCCGTAGAAGGAGATCACTGCATTCAAAATAGGCAATACTCTCCTCTGAGAGGAAAACCGGGCTCCAACCTGCTGCGGAGCGCATATCAACGTAGAATCTAGCACAAACTTACTTCACCACCTCCATAGGAGGCAAAGTTTGTAAAACTGAATTGTGGGTGTGGTGAGGGGTGTATTTATAGGCATTTTGAGGTTTGGGAAACTTTGCCCCTCCTGGTAGGAATGTATATCCCATACGTCACTAGCTCATGGAGTCTTGCTAATTACATGAAAGAAATAAAGAATTTGGGTTCAGTGTCCCTTTAAGGACCAGGGCTATTTTTACATTTCTGCGGTGTTTGTTTTTAGCTGTAATTTTCCTCTTACTCATTTAGGCCTAGATTTGGAGTTCGGCGGTAAAAGGGCTGTTAACGCTCCGCGGGCTTTTTTCTGGCCGCACCATAAATTTAACTCTGGTATCGAGAGTTTAATCAAATGCTGCGTTAGGCTCCAAAAAAGGAGCGTAGAGCATTTTTACCGCAAATGCAACTCTCGATACCAGAGTTGCTTACGGACGCGGCCGGCCTCAAAAACGTGCTTGTGCACGATTCTCCCATAGGAAACAATGGGGCTGTTTGAGCTGATTAAAAACCTAACACCTGCAAAAAAGCAGCGTTCAGCTCCTAACGCAGCCCCATTGTTTCCTATGGGGAAACACTTCCTACGTCTGCACCTAACACTCTAACATGTACCCCGAGTCTAAACACCCCTAACCTTACACTTATTAACCCCTAATCTGCCGCCCCCGCTATCGCTGACCCCTGCATATTTTTTTTAACCCCTAATCTGCCGCTCCGTAAACCGCCGCAACCTACGTTATCCCTATGTACCCCTAATCTGCTGCCCTAACATCGCCGACCCCTATATTATATTTATTAACCCCTAATCTGCCCCCCTCAACGTCGCCGACACCTGCCTACACTTATTAACCCCTAATCTGCCGAGCGGACCTGAGCGCTACTATAATAAAGTTATTAACCCCTAATCCGCCTCACTAACCCTATCATAAATAGTATTAACCCCTAATCTGCCCTCCCTAACATCGCCGACACCTACCTTCAATTATTAACCCCTAATCTTCCGATCGGAGCTCAACGCTATTCTAATAAATGGATTAACCCCTAAAGCTAAGTCTAACCCTAACACTAACACCCCCTAAGTTAAATATAATTTTTATCTAACTAAATAAATTAACTCTTATTAAATAAATGATTCCTATTTAAAGCTAAATACTTACCTGTAAAATAAACCCTAATATAGCTACAATATAAATTATAATTATATTATAGCTATTTTAGGATTAATATTTATTTTACAGGCAACTTTGTAATTATTTTAACCAGGTACAATAGCTATTAAATACTTAAGAACTATTTAATAGTTACCTAGTTAAAATAATAACAAATTTACCTGTAAAATAAATCCTAACCTAAGATATAATTAAACCTAACACTACCCTATCAATAAAATAATTAAATAAACTACCTACAATTACCTACAATTAACCTAACACTACACTATCAATAAATTAATTAAACACAATTCCTACAAATAAATACAATTAAATAAACTAGCTAAAGTACAAAAAATAAAAAAGAACTAAGTTACAGAAAATAAAAAAATATTTACAAACATAAGAAAAATATTACAACAATTTTAAACTAATTACACCTACTCTAAGCCCCCTAATAAAATAACAAAGCCCCCCAAAATAAAAAATTCCCTACCCTATTCTAAATTAAAAAAGTTACAAGCTCTTTTACCTTACCAGCCCTGAACAGGGCCCTTTGCGGGGCATGCCCCAAGAATTTCAGCTCTTTTGCCTGTAAAAAAAAACATACCATACCCCCCCCCCCAACATTACAACCCACCACCCACATACCCCTAATCTAACCCAAACCCCCCTTAAATAAACCTAACACTAATCCCCTGAAGATCTTCCTACCTTGTCTTCACCATCCAGGTATCACCGATCCGTCCTGGCTCCAAGATCTTCATCCAACCCAAGCGGGGGTTGGCGATCCATAATCCGGTGCTGAAGAGGTCCAGAAGAGGCTCCAAAGTCTTCCTCCTATCCGGCAAGAAGAGGACATCCGGACCGGCAAACATCTTTTCCAAGCGGCATCTTCGATCTTCTTCCATCCGGAGCGAAGCGGCAGGATCCTGAAGACCTCCAGCGCGGAACATCCATCCGGACCGACGACTGAACGACGAATGACTGTTCCTTTAAGGGACGTCATCCAAGATGGCGTCCCTCGAATTCCGATTGGCTGATAGGATTCTATCAGCCAATCGGAATTAAGGTAGGAATTTTCTGATTGGCTGATGGAATCAGCCAATCAGAATCAAGTTCAATCCGATTGGCTGATCCAATCAGCCAATCAGATTGAGCTCGCATTCTATTGGCTGTTCCGATCAGCCAATAGAATGCGAGCTCAATCTGATTGGTTGATTGGATCGGCCAATCGGATTGAACTAGATTCTGATTGGCTGATTCCATCAGCCAATCAGAAAATTCCTACCTTAATTCCGATTGGCTGATAGAATCCTATCAGCCAATCGGAATTCGAGGGACGCCATCTTGGATGACGTCCCTTAAAGGAACAGTCATTCGTCGTTCAGTCGTCGGTCCGGATGGATGTTCCGCGCTGGAGGTCTTCAGGATCCTGCCGCTTCGCTCCGGATGGAAGAAGATCGAAGATGCCGCTTGGAGAAGATGTTTGCCGGTCCAGATGTCCTCTTCTTGCCGGATAGGAGGAAGACTTTGGAGCCTCTACTGGACCTCTTCAGCACCGGATTATGGATCGCCAACCCCCGCTTGGGTTGGATGAAGATCTTGGAGCCAGGACGGATCGGTGATACCTGGATGGTGAAGACAAGGTAGGAAGATCTTCAGGGGATTAGTGTTAGGTTTATTTAAGGGGGGTTTGGGTTAGATTAGGGGTATGTGGGTGGTGGGTTGTAATGTTGGGGGGGGGGGTATGGTATGTTTTTTTTTACAGGCAAAAGAGCTGAAATTCTTGGGGCATGCCCCGCAAAGGGCCCTGTTCAGGGCTGGTAAGGTAAAAGAGCTTGTAACTTTTTTAATTTAGAATAGGGTAGGGAATTTTTTATTTTGGGGGGCTTTGTTATTTTATTAGGGGGCTTAGAGTAGGTGTAATTAGTTTAAAATTGTTGTAATATTTTTCTTATGTTTGTAAATATTTATTTATTTTCTGTAACTTAGTTCTTTTTTATTTTTTGTACTTTAGCTAGTTTATTTAATTGTATTTATTTGTAGGAATTGTGTTTAATTAATTTATTGATAGTGTAGTGTTAGGTTAATTGTAGGTAATTGTAGGTAGTTTATTTAATTATTTTATTGATAGGGTAGTGTTAGGTTTAATTATATCTTAGGTTAGGATTTATTTTACAGGTAAATTTGTTATTATTTTAACTAGGTAACTATTTAATAGCTATTGTACCTGGTTAAAATAATTACAAAGTTGCCTGTAAAATAAATATTAATCCTAAAATAGCTATAATATAATTATAATTTATATTGTAGCTATATTAGGGTTTATTTTACAGGTAAGTATTTAGCTTTAAATAGGAATCATTTATTTAATAAGAGTTAATTTATTTCGTTAGATAAAAATTATATTTAACTTAGGGGGGTGTTAGTGTTAGGGTTAGACTTAGCTTTAGGGGTTAATCCATTTATTAGAATAGCGGTGAGCTCCGATCGGAAGATTAGGGGTTAATAATTGAAGGTAGGTGTCGGCGATGTTAGGGAGGGCAGATTAGGGGTTAATACTATTTATGATAGGGTTAGTGATGCGGATTAGGGGTTAATAACTTTATTATAGTAGCGCTCAGGTCCGCTCGGCAGATTAGGAGTTAATAAGTGTAGGCAGGTGTCGGCGACGTTGTGGGGGGCAGATTAGGGGTTAATAAATATAATATAGGGGTCGGCGGTGTTAAGGGTAGCAGATTAGGGGTACATAGGGATAACGTAGGTGGCGGCGCTTTGCGGTCGGAAGATTAGGGGTTAATTATTTTAAGTAGCTGGCGGCGATGTTGTGGGGGGCAGGTTAGGGGTTAATAAATATAATACAGGGGTCGGCGGGGTTAGGGGCAGCAGATTAGGGGTACATAAATATAACGTAGGTGGCGGTCGGCAGATTAGGGGTTAAAAATTTTAATCGAGTGTCGGCGATGTGGGGGGGCCTCGGTTTAGGGGTACATAGGTAGTTTATGGGTGTTAGTGTACTTTAGGGTACAGTAGTTAAGAGCTTTATGAACCGGCGTTAGCCAGAAAGCTCTTAACTCCTGCTATTTTCAGGCGGCTGGAATCTTGTCGTTAGAGCTCTAACGCTCACTTCAGAAACGACTCTAAATACCAGCGTTAGAAAGATCCCATTGAAAAGATAGGCTACGCAAATGGCGTAGGGGGATCTGCGGTATGGAAAAGTCGCGGCTGAAAAGTGAGCGTTAGACCCTTTAATCACTGACTCCAAATACCAGCGGGCGGCCAAAACCAGCGTTAGGAGCCTCTAACGCTGGTTTTGACGGCTACCGCCGAACTCCAAATCTAGGCCTTAGTGTTCCCACACATATTATATACCATCTTTCTCGCCATTAAATGGACTTTCTAAAGATACCATTATTTTCATCATATCTTATAATTTACTATACATTTTTTTTTTATAAAATATGAGGAAAGAATGGAAAAAAACACACTTTTTCTAACTTTGACCCCCAAAATCTGTTACACATCTACAACCACCAAAAAAAAAAACATGCTAAATAGTTTCTAAATTTTGTCCTGAGTTTAGAAATACCCAATGTTTACATGTTCTTTGCTTTTTTGCAAGTTATAGGGCAATAAATACAAGTAGCACTTTGCTATTTCCAAACCACTTTTTTTTTCAAAATTAGCAATAGTTACATTGGAACACTGATATCTTTCAGAAATCCCTCAATATCCCTTGCCATGTATATATTGTTTTTAGAAGACATCCCAAAGTATTGATCTAGGCCCATTTTGGTATATTTCATGCCACCATTTCCCCGCCAAATGCGATCAAATAAAAAAAAAATGTTCACTTTTTCACAAATTTTTTCACAAACTTTAGGTTTCTCACTGAAATTATTTACAAACAACTTGTGCAATTATGGCATAAATGGTTGTACATTCTTCTCTGGGATCCCCTTTGTTCAGAAATAGCAGACATGTATGGCTTTGGCGTTGCTTTTTGGTAATTAGAAGGCTGCTAAATGCCACTGCGCACCACACGTGTATTATGCCCAGCAGTGAAGGGGTTAATTAGGGAGCATGTAGGGAGCTTCTAGGGCTAATTTTAGCGTTAGTGTAGTAGACAACCCCACGTATTGATCTAGGCCCATCTTGGTATATTTCATGCCACCATTTCACCGTCAAATGCGATCAAATTAAAAAAACTTTACATTTTTCACAATTTTAGGTTTCTCACTGAAATTATTTACAGCTCGTGCAATTATGGCACAAATGGTTGTAAATGCTTCTCTTTGTTCAGAAATAGCAGACATATATGGCTTTGCTTTTTGGTAATTAGAAGGCCACTAAATGCCGCTGCGCACCACACGTCTATTATGCTCAGCAGTGAAGGTGTTAATTAGGTAGCCTGTAGGGTTAATTTTACCTTTAGTGTAGTGTAGTAGACAACCCAAAGTATTGATCTAGGCCCATTTTGGTATATATATCATGCCACCATTTCACCGCCAAATGCAATCAAATAAATTGTTCACTTTTTCAAAAACTTTAGGTTTCTCACTGAAATTATTTACAGCTTGTTCAATTAGGGCACAAATGGTTGTAAATGCTTCTCTTTGTTCAGAAATAGCAGACATATATGGTTTTGGCGTTGCTTTTTGGTAATTAGAAGGCCGCTAAATTCCGCTGCGCACCACACGTGTATTATGCCCAGCAGTGAAGGGGTTAATTAGGTAGCTTGTAGGGTTCACTTTTTCACAAATTTTTTCACAAACTTTAGGTTTCTCACTGAAATTATTTACAAACAACTTGTGCAATTATGGCATAAATGGTTGTAAATTCTTCTCTGGGATCCCCTTTGTTCAGAAATAGCAGACATATATGGCTTTGGCGTTGCTTTTTGGTAATTTTATGGAACTAATTATTATGTATAGCAGTGAAGGGGTAATTAGGTAGCTTGTAGGGAGTTTGCAGGGTTAATTTTAGCTTTAGTGTAGAAATCAGCCTAACAGCTCTCTTCCCTCCCCCACCCCACAATTGTCCCCGCCATCTTCAGTACTGGCAGAAAGTCTGCCAGTACTAAAATATTTTTTTTATTTTTTATTATTCTGCTGTGTAGGATCCCCCCCATAGCCCCCAACCTCCCTGATCTCCCCCCAAACAGCTGTCTGCCAGTACCCAGTTTACAATAAAATAGTTTTTTTTTATATTTTTTTACTTTTTTTTCTGTAGTGTAGCTACCCCCCCAAAGACCAACCCCCCACCTCCTCCAAGATCCCTTAGATCTTTTAGATTCCCAATTCCCACGTCCCTTTCTCCCACTTAATATAACAACATTTTCCATAGTGTAGTGGTTTCCACCAACTCCCGCCCCGTGCACGCACTCACACGCCGCCGCCGCCCCCCATGCACGATCCCGCCCCCCTCTTCATGCTAGATCGCATTGATGGCCGCCCACCCACCTCCCACATCAGCTCCCACCCACCAACGATCACGGCCATCAATGTCTGATGCAGAGAGGGCCACAGAGTGGCTCTCTTTGCATCGGATGGCTAAGTATTGTTATTGCAAGATGCCTTGATATTGAGGCATCACTGAAATAACAGGAAAGCGTCTGCAAGCGATCAGGATCGCTTCCACCGCTTTCAAAGACTGACGACGTATAGGGTACGTCCTCGGTCGTTAACTGTATTTTTTTGGGAGGACTTACCCCATACGTTGTCGGTCGTTAAGGGTTTAAAGAGACATGAAACCCAAAAATTATCTTTCATGATTCAGATAGAGAATACAATTTTAAACAACTTTCTGATTTACTTCTATTATTTAATTTGCTTCCTTCTCTTGTTATCCTTTGCTGAAAGGTGTACCTAGGCAAGCTCATGAGTAGCAAAGAACCTAGGTTCTAGCTGCTGATTGGTTGCTGCATATAAATACCGATTTTCATTGGCTCACCCATGTGTTCAGTTAGAAACCAGTAGTGCATTGCTGCTCCTTCAACAAATGATACCAAGAGAATAAAACAAATTAGATAATAGAAGTAAAATAGAAAGTTGTTTAAAATTGTATTCTCTATCTGAATTATTAAAAAAAATGGGTTTTATGTCCCTTTAAATATCTATACACTGTGGGAAATAACCAGATATAAGGTTAGGGAAAAATATCCAGTCTGCACTTAAAATAACATATACTTATAGAGGTTGAATCTGGTACATATCACAATGTATTAAGCATATAAATAAATATAAAAAAAAAATATTAAAAAAGGTCCAAAGTGCTAAGGACTATATATCAATAGCAGGGCAAAGCCTTACACAGTTATCTAGACAGTACATATAATCAGCAATAACAAGCAATCAGCTAATAATTGTGTAATGAGATAATATTGCATATCAATTCAAATAAAATCAACACTATATCATGCAAAACATAGTCCCTAATCACGTGATTTAATATAAACAATCCAGATGATGACTGTTATTTCTGGGTTGCACATAAGCCAGGAGTAGTTGTAAATTATACTGTCCTGAAAAAGTAAACGTCTGTAGACGTCCTTTAGGCTAAGGGCATAACCATAAAACACAATACCATGTGCAGGAGTTAATTGGAGTGAAGCAGATGGTGCTGTGAGCAGAACAACTAATCACAAACCAACTAATCGATAATTCATGAAAATGGGAGAAAAAATTAATTTGCCAGGAAAAAAAAAATCTACTGCTTATTTTAAATTCAGAATAGGTGTTAAATCATTGTCTTTTTATTATGCATTTGTTAATTATCTATCTGAAACATAAAAGAAAAATTTGGGGTTTCATATCCCTTTAAGTATACAGAACTCCAGTAAAACCAAATTTCTAAAGCTAAACAAATATTGCCAGAGCTAATCCTATACAAAGGGCTGCTGTCCACTTGGTCAAAGGAAATATTTTCTCCTTTTACCTGTGCTGTAACGTTTCCTTGTATTTCCAATGCTGCAGTGACAGCAAAGTATTGGTTAAGTGCTAAAAACATAATTTATGCTTACCAGATAAATTCCTTTCCTTCCTGGCAGGGAGAGTCCACAACTTCATTCCTTACTGTTGAGAAATACAACAATTGGCCACCAGGAGGAGGCATAGACACCCCAGCCAAAGGCTTAAATATCCCTTCCACTTCCCATATCCCCCAGTCATTCTGCCGATGGAACAAGGAAAAGTAGGAAAAACATCAGGGTATAAAAGGCGCCAGAAGAAAAAATATAAAAAGGGAGCCGCCCATCAAAAAAAATAAAAATACGGGCGGGGTCGTGGACTCTCCCTGCCAGGAAGGAAAGGAATTTATCTGGTAAGCATAAATTATGTTTTCCTTCCACAAGGCAGGGAGAGTCCACAACTTCATTCTTTACTGTTGGGAAAACTATACCCAAGCTCCAGAGGACACTGAATGAAAAACGGGAGGGAACAGAAAAAAAGAGGCGGACCCTATTCTGAGGGCACCACAGCCTGCAAAACTTTTCTCCCGAAAGCTGCTTCAGTCGAAGAAAACACATCAAACTTATAAAATTTAAAAAAGTGTGTAAGGAAGACCAGGTAGCCACCTTACAAATCTGATCCATTGATGCTGCATTTTAAAAAGCCCAAGAGGAAGCCACTGCTCTTGTGGAATGAGCCGTTATCCTTTCAGGAGGCTGTCGAACCGCTATCTCATAATTGAAGCGGATGACACTACTCAACCAAAAAGCCATCTGCCACTTACGCTTCCCTGTATAGATGACAAACAAAGAGGAAGATTGTCTGAAATCCTTAGTAGCCTGAAGATAGAACTTCAAGGCACAAACCACACCTAGATTGTGAAGCAAACGTTCCTTCGCTGAAAAAGGATTAGGACACAAGAAAGGAACAAATATTACTTGATTAATGTTACGATTTGACACCACCTTAGGGAGGAACCCTAGTTTAGTGCGTAAAACCGCCTTATCAGAATGACAAACCAGATAAGGGGGATCACATTGCAAAGCAGAAATCTCGGAAACTCTGCACGCAGAGGCAATAGCAAACAAAAAAAGAACCTTCCAAGATAATTTAATGTCAACAATATGCATAGGTTCAAACGGAGCCAGCTGCAAAACACTAAGAACAAGATTGAGGCTCCAAGGCGAAGCCCCAGATCTAAACACGGGTCTGATCCTAGCCAGAGCCTTAACAAAGGACTGCACATCCGGAAGCTCAGCCAATCTTTTGTGCAGTAACACAGACAGGGCCTGATATCTGTTCCTTCAGGGAACTAGCAGATAGGCCCTTCTCCAATCCATCCTGGAGAAAAGATAAAATTCTGGCAACCTTAACCTTGTGCCAGGAAAAGCCACGCTCTTCACACCAGTACAAGTAAGTCCTCCACACTTTATGGTAGATACGAGTAACTGGCTTATGAGATTAAACCAGAGTGTCGATAACACTCTTAGAAAACAATCTCTTGGCTAAGACTAAGGCCCCTAGTTATCAAGCCGTCAACCTCAAATACGCTGGAATTCCGCAGCGTATTTGTGGCGAGGCTGATTCGCCTTAGTTATCAAGCCCTACAGACCGGCAAAAGTAGAATCTGGTGACGTAAGCATCGATCCGCCGGACTCAGTCCGACACAGATCGATTCTTACGTCACTCCAGATGTTCCGAACGCAAGTTCGGCACAATCTGACTACTTTTGGGAGTTATCAAAATCCCAGCAGGTACACTCGGCACTTTTACGGCCCAGCGTACCTGGTTTTCAATCCGCCGCCCTGGAGGTGGCGGATCCCATAGGAATCATTGGGAGTCAGACCATAGCGAAAGTTCAAGTTCACTGCTGCCTGACATCCCATTCATTCCTATGGGAAGTGTGTACACCTAACACCCTAACATGTACCCCGAGTCTAAGCACCCCTAATCTGCCCCCCCTACACCGCCGCCACCTATATTAAACATTTTAACCCCTAAAGCGTGGCTCCCGGACCCCGCCGCCACCTACATAATACCTATTAACCCCTATCCTGCCCCCCTATACCGCCGCCACCCCTAATAAATGTATTAACCCAAATCCTGCCGCTCCCGGACCCCGCCGCAACAAAATAAATAGTTTAACCCCTAAACCGCCGCTCCCGGACCCCGCCGCCACCTATATTAAACTTATTAACCCCTAATCTGCCCCCCCTACACCGTCGCCACCTATAATATTTTTATTAACCCATGACGAACTCCCGACGAATGAAGGTTCCTTTAAATGACGTCATCCAAGATGGCGTCCCTCGAATTCCGATTGGCTGATAGGATTCTATCAGCCAATCGGAATTAAGGTAGGAATAATCTGATTGTCTGATGGAATCAGCCAATCAGATTCAAGTTCAATCTGATTGGCTGATTCCATCAGCCAATCAGATTATTCCTACCTTAATTCCGATTGGCTGATAGAATCCTATCAGCCAATCGGAATTCGAGGGACGCCATCTTGGATGACGTCATTTAAAGGAACCTTCATTCGTCGGGAGTTCGTCGCCGGAAGAAAGAAGATTGAAGATGCCGCTTGATAGAAGACTTCAGCCGGATGGAAGACCTCTTCAGCCCCCGCTTGGATGAAGACTTCAGCCGGATGATGGACCTCTTCAGCCCCCGCTTGGATGAAGACATCGCCCGGATTGGATGAAGAATTCGGCTCGGCTGAGTGAAGACGACTCAAGGTAGGAAGATCTTCAGGGGGGTTTGGGTGGGTTAGAGTAGGGGTGTGTGGGTGGTGGGTTTTAATGTTGGGGGGTTTTGTATTTTTATTTTACAGGCAAAAGAGCTGTTTTCTTTGGGGCATGTTAGAGAAAGGAGGTGTATAACCTGCACAAAAAACAGATAGGGGAAGGGGGATGGGGGATACCTCTAGCTCTCCTCAATGGGTACCCTAGCGTGCCCGATGTGTAAAGATATATATAAGGTAGAGGTGAGCGCCAAAGGAAGGCTGAGGATAGGGAAGGGAGCGCCAAAATAGGCTACGATAAGCTGGTAGAATATGAAATTAAAATGATTTATTCCACACAATAATTAAAATACTAAAAAAACAATATACACTGGTGGTTGTTCATGGATCCATGTTACAAATAATAGTAAATTACAGTGTTTGATAAAATACAATGCAATATAATAATAAAAACAATGCAATATAATAATAAAAACAATTAATATACTAGTAGAATCAATATGGCTGATTATATAGCCTTATAGGCTGAGTGTCTGTTAAGTGATTAGCACCTTAGTTGAGTCCAGTAAGTGTAAGATGCTCCTGGTGGGTAGTATAGGGTTAGTTGTAGTCCAAAATGTGCAGAGAAAAAATGGCGAGGTTTGAGTGTTATCAGTGTCCAGTGCAAAAATATGTAAGATTAGAAAAAATGAAAAAATGCAAAAAATACAAAAAATAGTGAAAAAATGTGTTCACTCTATGTGATATAACGATGAAAAAAATGAAAAAAATGATGAGATCCCTCCAAAAAATGTGTTACAATAAAAGTAGTGTCAATTGTAAAATCCAAAGTGATGTTGGTGATATCAGTGCAAATCAATCAGTGGTTCAGTGTTGATACGATGTTTGACAATGCAAATAAGATTATACAAAAAATCCTGAAAAAAAGAAAACGACTGAGTGAAGACGACTCAAGGTAGGAAGATCTTCAGGGGGGTAGTGTTAGGTTTTTTTAAGGGGGGTTTGGGTGGGTTAGAGTAGGGGTGTGTGGGTGGTGGGTTTTAATGTTGGGGGGGGTTTGTATTTTTATTTTACAGGCAAAAGAGCTGGTTTTTTTGGGGCATGTTAGAGAAAGGAGGTGTATAACCTGCACAAAAAACAGATAGGGGAAGGGGGATGGGGGATACCTCTAGCTCTCCTCAATGGGTACCCTACAGGCAAAAGAGCTGTTTTCTTTGGGGCATGCCCCGCAAAAGGCCCTTTTAAGGGCTGGTAAGGTAATAGAGCTGGAATCTTTTAAATGTAGAATAGGGTAGGGAATTTTTTTTATTTTGGGGGGCTTTGTTATTTTATTAGGGGGCTTAGAGTAGGTGTAATTAGCTTAAAATTGTAATATTTTTCTAATGTTTATAAATTATTTTTTTATTTTTTGTAACTTATTTCTTTTTTTCATTTTTTGTACTTTAGTTAGTGTATTTATTTGTAGGTATTTGTATTTAATTTATTTAATGATAGTGTAGTGTTAGGTTTAATTGTAACTTAGGTTAGGATTTATTTTACTGGTAATTTTGTATTTCTTTTAGAAAGGTAGTTATTAAATAGTTAATAACTATTTAATAGCTATTGTACCTAGTTCAAATAAATACAAAGTTACCTGTAAAATAAATATAAACCCTAAAATAGCTACAATGTAATTATTAATTACATTGTAGCTATCTTAGGGTTTATTTTACAGGTAAGTATTTAGTTTTAAATAGGATTAATTTATTTAATGATAGTGTAGTGTTAGGTGTAATTGTAACTGTTAGTTTTTATTTTACAGGTTAATTTCCCTTTATTTTAGCTAGGTAGCTATTAAATAGTTAATAACTATTTAATAGCTATTCTTCCTAGTTAAAATAAATTGAAAGTTGCCTGTAAAATAAAAATAAATCCTAAGATAGCTACAATATAATTATTATTTATATTGTTGCTATATTAGGGTTTATTTTAAAGGTAAGTATTTAGTTTTAAATAGGATTAATTTAGTTAATAAGAGAAATATTATTTAGATTTATTTAATTAATATTTAAGTTAGGGGGGTGTTAGGGTTAGTGTTAGACTTAGGTTTAGGGGTTAATAATTTTATTACAGTGGCGGCGGTGTAGGGGGGGCAGGATAGGGGTTAATAAATGTATTATAGGTGGCGACGGTGTAGGGGGGGCAGATTAGGGGTTAATAAGTTTAATATAGGTTGAGGCGGGGTCCAGGAGCGGCAGTTTAGGGGTTAAACTATTTATTTAGTTGCGGCAAGGTCTGGGATCCGCAGGATAGGGGTTAATAACTTTATTATAGGTGGCGGCGGTATGGGGGGGCAGGATAGGGGTTAATAGGTATAATGTAGGTGGCAGCGGGGTCCGGAAGCGGCGGTTTAGGGGTTAATACATTTATATGAGTTGCAGCGGGGTCTAGGAGCGGCGGTTTAGGGGTTAATAACTTTATTTAGTTGCGGGGGGCTCCGGGGGTGCCGGTATAGGGGGTAGAACAGTGTAGTTCAGTGTGGGTGCTTAGTGACAGGCTAGCAATAAAGCTGGGAAAAAGCCCGAAAAGCAGTGAGATTGGATGAGTGATAACTATAACAGTCTGCTGCTCATCGCCCCGTACTTGGTGCGCGGCTTTTTGACAGCTTTATTGATAACTTAGGCGAAATTTTGCAGGTCTGCGGCGGCGATGGTAGGCAAGCTTAGGCGGGCGTATTGAACCGGCGAAGGCAGGTAAAGTAGACGGCTTGATAACTAGGCCCCTAAGTGTCAGCCTCAAAGAATCTAGATTTTTGCAGCCACAACAGAGCAATCAGAATCACAGCTGCCCGCTCCTGCTTGATGCAAGCCACCACACGAGGGAGAAGCGGTAATGGAGAAAAAAGATATATGAGTTTGAAACATGGTACTGATAGGGCATTTATCAATTCCGCCTGAGGATCCCTTGACCTGTACCTGGGTAGCTTGGTATTGAGGTGGGATGCCATGAGATCTATCTCCTGCATCCCCCACTCGCTGCATATCTCTGCAAACACCTTGGGGTGAAGAGAACACTCCCTTGGGTGAAAGGATTGTCTGCTGAGGAAGTCCACTTCCCAGTTATCCACACCCGGAATGTGTATCGCTGACAGCGTACATTTGTGAGTCTACACCCACTCTAGTATCTGATATACTTCTCTCGTCGTCAAGGAACTTCTTGTTGTTCCCTTGATGGTTGATATAGGCAACCGAGGTTATATTGTCTGATTGGAATATAATGAACTGGGACGAACCCAGGAGGGGCCAAGCCTTCAAGGCATTGAAGATTGCCCGGAGTTCAAAAATATTGATCGGAAGAGAGGACTCCTCCTGAGTCCACAGACCGTGTGCCTTCTTGACACCTCAAACGGCTCCCCAGCCAGAAAGGCTTGCTTCCGTAGTCCCAATCTCCCTGGATGGTCTTAAAAAGCACGTGCCTTGGGACAGATGATCTGGCCAGAGCCACCATGAGAGCGAGTCTCTCGACAGGCTGTCCAGCACAATCTGTTGAGACAGATCTAAATGATCACCATTCCATTGTCTCAGCATGCATAGTTGCAAGGGTCTGAGATGGAATCTGGCAAAAGGAATGATGTCCATGCAGGACACCATGAGTCCGATTACCTCCATACACTGAGCCACTGAGGGTCTCAAGGAGGCCTGGAGGGCAAGACATGCAGAAATTAGGAATATTCTCATGGATATGGAGTCTATTATAGTTTTCAGGAAATTCACCCTTGTACTTGGAGTAAGATAACTTTTCCAAGTTTATCTTCCATCCATGTGATCGAAGAAGACTGAGAAGGGACTCTGAATGTTCTTCTGCTAAACAAAAAGACGGTGCCTATACCAAGATATTGTCCAGGTAAGGTGCTACTGCAATACCTTGTGTTCTAGCAATGGCTAGAAGAGCCCCCAGAACCTTTGTAAATATCCTTGGAGCAGTAGCTAGGCCAAATGGAAGGGCAATGAATTAGAAGTGCTGGTCCAGAAAGGCAAACCTCAGGAACGGAAAATGTTCCCTGTGAATCGGAACGTGAAGGTATGCATTCTTCAGGTCTATTGTGGTCATAAACCGTCCTTCCTGAACCAGAAAAAGGGTTGACCGTATTGTCTCCATCTTGAAAGAGGGAACGCTCAGAAACTTGTTTAGGCACTTTAGGTCCAGCATTGGACGAAAAGTTCCGTCCTTCTTTGGAACCATGAAAAGGTTTGAATAAAACCCCAAACTTCTTTCTGCTGTAGGTACCGGGACAATTACTCCTAGAGAGGAGAGATCCCGTACGCAACCTAAGAAGGCAGCCCTCTTTTCTGGTCTTGTTGAAAGACTGGAGAGTAGGATTCTGCCCCTGGGCGGATGAAACTTGAATCCTATCCTGTATCCTTGAGATACAACCTCCAGGACCCAATGATCCTGTACATCCGGGATCGGATCGAGGGCCGCCCCTTCATGATGATTTGTTCTTGGCGGAATTCTAAGTCTGTTTGGAATTATTCCAG
The DNA here is from genome assembly GCF_027579735.1 of Bombina bombina. NCBI lineage: Eukaryota > Metazoa > Chordata > Amphibia > Anura > Bombinatoridae > Bombina > Bombina bombina. The sequence goes on along the minus strand of NC_069502.1, from coordinate 1,110,166,113 downwards.
GAAAGAGCAGGCTTCCTAGTACTTTTGGGCTGCTTGGACTTGGAAGAGGACTGCTATTGTTGCGACTTGTCAGCACGAAAGGAATGAAAATTAGACAGTTGCCGTCCCTTAGGCCTATTCTTCTTATCTTGCGGTAGGAAGGCACCTTTCCCTCCGGTACCCGTAGAGATAATGGAGTCCAGCCCTGGACCAAATAAAAACTTCCCCTTGAAGGGAAGAGAAAGGAGTCTGGATTTAGAAGTCATATCCGCAGAACAAGACTTCAACCAGAGAGCATGGCGGGCTAGAACGGCAAAGCCAGCAGCCTTTGCATTTATGCGAATAATCTGCATATTCGCGTCACAGATGAAGGAGTTAGCAATTCTCAGTGCCTGATCCTCTCCTCAATATCCTTGAGGGAAGTCTCGACCTCAATGAGCTCCGACAGACTGTCGCACCAGTAGGCAGCTGCTCCAGCAACCGCAGCTACAGCTGCTGCTGGTTGAAATAAAAACCCTGCATGTTGAAACATCTTCCTCAGAAAAGTTTCCATTTTTTTATCCATAGACTCTCTAAAAGAAGAACTATCTTCCAGAGGGATAGTAGTATGTTTAGCCAGCGTGGAGATAGCGCCATCCACCTTCGGGATGGAGCCCCACAAATCTAATTGTCAGTCAGGGCCCGGGAATCATTTTTTAAAAGTAGACGAGGGGGAAAAAGAAGTTCCTACTCTTTCCCATTCATTACTAATAATGATCGCCATCTTAACTGGCACAGGAAAAGTCAGAGGGACCTTCTTATCTTCATAAACCATGTCAAATTTAGGGATCTTATGCTCCTCAGGGAGTGTAGCCTCTGGAACCTCTAGGGTAGACAGAACCTCCTTTAATAAAAATCACAGATGCTCAATTTTAAATCTAAAGGAGGGTTCCTCCGCTGAAGGAGGTTTAGTAACTGAAGTCTCCGGCTCAGAAAGTTCACCAACTGAAGCTACAGAGGTTAACTCATCCTCGGATAGCTGGGATATTGTAGCTAAATCCAACAAATATTTAGATGACGTTAGGTCAAGAGAACTGTGTTTAACCTTTCTCTTGCATTTGTTAGAACAAGGTAAGGCACTCAGGGCTGCAGACACCACCGATTGCAACTGCGCGGTAAAGTCCGCTGGAAAAAAGCCCCCTCCAGATGGAGGATTAGTTGAGCCACGGGGAACTGCATGTGGAGCGGGTAATGTAGAAAGGTAGGAATTTCTCGGGACCCAGATTTCTGAGAAGACGGCTCAGAAGGGCTAATAGCGCTAAGAGTATCAACAGGCTTGTCTCCCTTCTTAGACTTTAGAACAGTGTTTAGGCAAATGGAACAAAATTGAGCAGGCGGGCAAACCACAGCCTCCTCAAAATATAAACAGGAATTATTTATTAGTACAGAAGGACCGGAATCTTCTAATGTAGTATCAGAGTCCTCCATAGCTTTGTATATACCCAAAGAGACCGCACCCGGTCACGTGGTATGTAATACAGAACTTCCCCTGCTATGAAAAAGGGCGCCAAGCTATTATAAACCGCGAAACACTTCAAAAAACGAAAGTGAAACCTTTTTGTTCCGAGCCAAAAACACACAGCCTATGAGCCTAAAAAAAACTCTCACATTAAGCAGATATAAATCCCCAAACTGTTCAAATCTCCCTGAAGGAGATATTAACCCTTGATCCTATCGAGGTATAAAGGAGCCACACTGTGACCCTGTATAGTGTTTTAAAATGTATATATAAAAAACGGTCTTACCCTCCAGGATCTGTGCTGTGGAACAGACACAGCCTCTCAAGTGTGATAGTCTTGCAGCAGCGCTTCTGACATGGACTTGAGTGTGTAGCAGCAAGCAGTGAAACTTGTCAACACTGATTGCTCAGGAGCTGTTAGTGACAGTCTGAATGGGTTCGCAGAAAAACTTTCCCTGCATTTCCAGAATCTAACTTTCATCAATACTTTCACTGAGAGGTTGACATGATTACTTAAACTCCAGTCCTTTCTCGAAGGGAACATACCCATACAGGACTATCCAAATCTTCTGACACTTCTCTGCCACCTCCAATAGTGATGAAAGGCAAAGAACGACTAGGTGATAGGGGAAGTGGGAGGGATATTTAAGCCTTGGCTGGGGTGTCTTTGCCTCCTCCTGGTGGCCAGGTGTTGTATTTCCCAACAGTAAGGAATGCCTTATGGAAGGAAAACAGGGTTGCCAGGTGTCCAGTATTTAACCAGACAGACCAGTATTTTAGCAGGCTAGACAGTAAAACCTTCACAAAACTACTGGACAATTAAATGTACAGTCTTTTTTATAAAGTCAATGACTGCGATGGGGGGATGGGGTGATGTCTTTTGGGCGCTCAAGGGTCAGACTGTGTGCAGTGGAGGGCTGGCCTGGAGATATGATGAGCACAATCAGTACACTCTGTCGGTGACTCTGCGCATGCAGAAGTCAGGACTCACTCAGTCACAATGAAGTGGAAGCCAGTAAGTCCAGGCCAGCCAGACAGCTGATACATGAGATGAGTGGTAACAAAAGCACTTTACTTTTGCAAAAGCAAGTATTTAGCAAAAAAATTGTCAAATACTATCTTAAATGCACTTATATGCATTTCAAATTTCAAGTTACGATTTTATGCTCTTGATAAAGACTTGTTTGCCAAAATGCGTTGAGCTATATTTAAGCTATATTTTAATAAACCCTGAAACTGCATCTGAAGACACCATTGTGATGGTTTTTAATAAAAGGCTGATTTAAATTGATATCTTGCGAGTATAACCTGTGTTTGCGCCTACCATACTGCTTGAAATGTGCTACACCATTGCGAGCTTTTTATTTTGGATGTGGAAGAAGCCAGGTTCTCAGAGGAAAAGAGCAGCTTGTATTCCCAGGGGTGACACAGCGCTGTCACTTTCGAAATTTCTTGTGCTGCTGATAAGGACCTTTGTTAACCCCTGACAAGGGAGAGAGTGTGTTCTGGGGAAATCGGTAAACAACAGGTTGAAAGCGCAGGCATAAGGCATAGTACTACAATTATGTTATGAATAAATCAAAGAAATACAGGTCCGTATACACTTATCTCAGTGATTAGTAAAGTCAGAGGCCAAATGGCCTTCAATAAAGTTCCAGAAATACCTTTTTAGTAAAAGTAAGTAAAATAATAAATATGCTCTTCTACTTTGAAATAATCAACCCCTTAACGCTATCAAAGTGATACTCCAAAACCCTATAGCTGTTGTCTTTTCCCTTATATTACTTCCCATAAAAAAAGCTTTTTCAGGCAATTTTGTTTATCCCGCCAAAGTTTTGAGGAACATTGCTTTATACCACTTATACAAATAATATATTACAGTACAAAATGTAGAAGTTTTAAATTGTTTAGAGACCAGAAGAATAATTGTATTGCCTGTCCTTATAGGAATATTATTGTGTGGCTTACAAAAAAAAATCATATATATAAAGAATATTTAGTATTTATAAAAGCATTGAGTGTATAGATTTTGTAACATACTAATGGTATTTTAACACATATAGTACAAATAATTTATTTCTAAATAGTACATGTTGCTTAGTAATACTATATCAGAATTAGATAGTAAAGGTCCTGTGTTCCCTTCTTGTATGTAAAACCATGAACTAGCCATCATCAGAGATACCTCTTATCCCCATCTGCTGACTGCATCTCATAATAATCTCTTGCCTGTCCCTCGCCTTTCACAGTCACTTCTTGCCTCACTGTTATATGTTACTGACAGCTAGCTATGAGGGATAATATCACTGATTTGTGTTACTGAAAGCTATGAGGGATAATATCACTGCTATGTGTTACTGACAGCTATGAGGGATAATATCACTGTTATGTGTTAGCTATGATGGGTAATATCACTGCTATGTGTTACTGACAGCTATGAGGGATAGCATCACTGTTATGTGTTACTGAAAGATATGAGGGATAATATCATTGCTTTGTGTTACTGACAGCTATGAGGGATATCACTGTTATGTGTTAGCTATGAGGGATAATATCACTGCTATGTGTTACTGACAGCTATGAGGGATAATATCACTGTTATGTGTTAGCTATGAGGGATAGCATCACTGCTATGTGTTACTGACAGCTATGAGGGATAATATCACTGTTATAAGTTACTGAAAGCTATGTGGGATAATATCACTGCTATGTGTTACTGACAGCTATTAGGGATACTATCACGGTTATGTGTTACTGAAAGCTAAGAGGGATAATATCACTACTATGTGTTCCTGACAGCTTTGAGTGATAATATAACTTATGTGTTACTGAAAGCTATGAGGAATGATATCACTGCTATGTGTTACTGACAGCTATCAGGGATAATATCACTGATATGTGTTACTGAAAGCTATGAGAGATAATATCACTGCTATGTGTTACTGACAGCTATGAAGGATAATATCACTGCTATGTGTTACTGACAGCTATGAGGGATAATATCACTGTTAGGTATTACTGAAAGCTATGAGGGATAATATCACTGTTATGTGTTACTGACAGCTATGAGAGAAAATATCACTGTTATGTGTTACTGAAAGCTATGAGGGATAATATCACTGCTATGTGTTACTGACAGCTATGAGGGATAATATCACTGATATGTGTTACTGACAGCTATGAGGGGTAATTTCACTGCTATGTGTTACTGAAAGCTATGAGGGATAATATCACTGCTATGTGTTACTGACAGCTATGAGGGATAATATCACTGATATGTGTTACTGACAGCTATGAGGGGTAATTTCACTGCTATGTGTTACTGACCAATATGAGGGATAATATCACTGTTATGTGTTAGCTATGAGGGATAATATCACTGTTATGTGTTACTGACAGCTATGGGGGATAATATCACTACTATGTGCTACTGACAGCTATGAGGGATAATATCACTGCTATGTGTTACTGACAGCTATGATGGATAATATCACTGTTATGTGTTACTGACAGCTATGAGGGATAATATCACTGTTATGTGTTACGGAAAGCTTTGGTGGGATAATATCACTGCTATGTGTTACTGAAAGCTATGAGGGATAATATCACTGCTTTGTGTTACTGAAAAGGGTATGAGGCATAATATCACTGCTGTGTGTTACTGACAGCTATGAGGGATAATATCATTGTTAAAATGGCATGCAGTATCTGTAATATGATCGTTTAATTTTCTCTTTCTGTCTCTTTAAAAGACCATATAACTCCCTTATTTAAAATTTTCTTTTCAACCAAGCATCACATGAAGTTAAAGGCTCTTTTTATTACTACCTTAGCCCCAATGTTAATCCCATGATGAATATTTTTGATAACTAATCAGTACATTTTACCCCTTGGCTGCCAGTAACATACAAATGAATGATTTTACCTCTTTAGCTGCCAGTAACAAGTAAACAGAAGTAATTTTAACTCCTTGTCTGCCCCTCACTACTTTCTTCTCCATACTGTAGTGCATATAGGCTGTGGGGATTTTTTTGCACAAGCACTTGTTAATTTACAATATTTAGTTCTTATTAAAAATATTTAAGGAAAAAATTGGAAGGGGCAATAGGGTAGAGGACGGGCAGATAAGGTAGGTAGGTAGGTGGAGCATAGAGGAGGTGGGGGGCCCTGCCACACTTTTGCCCGGGGGCCCTGGTTGGTCTCAGTCCGCCCATGTTACACTGTAGTCATAAAGGGATGGACAAGGTCAGCAAAAATACTCAGGTAGGCCGTGGAGTTTAAACAATGCTCAATTGGTACTAAGGAGCCCAAAGTGTGCAAGAAAATATCCCCCTCAACATTAAACTACCTCCACCAGCCTGAACCGTTGATACAAGGCAGGATGGATCCATGCTTTCATGTTGTTTACACCAAATTCTGAGCCTACCATCTGAATGTCGCAGCTGAAATTGAGACTCATCAGACCAGGCAACGTTTTTCCAATCTTCTATTTTCCAAGTTTGGTGAGCCTGTGCGAATTGTAGTCTCAGTTCCTTGTTCTTAGCTGACAGGAGTGACATCCGGTGTGGTCTTCTGCTGCTGTAGTCCATCTGCTTCAAGGTTCGATGTGTTGTGCATTCAGAGATGGTATTCTGCATTCCTTTGTTGTAACGAGTGGTTATTTGAGTTACTGTTGCCTTTCTATCATCTCGAACCAGTCTGCCACATTCTCTAGCAACTGATGCTCACTGAATATTTTCTTTTTCGGACCATTCTCTGTAAACCCTAGAGATGGTTGTGCGGGAAAATCCCAGTAGATCACCAGTTTTTAAAATACTCAGACCAGCCCGTCTGGCACCAACAACCATGCCACGTTCAAAGTCACTTAAATTCCCTTTATTCCCCCCTTTATTCCCCCAATCTGATGCTCGGTTTGAACTTCAGCAAGTCATCTTCACCACGTCTAGACACCTAAATGAATTGAGTTGCTGCCATGTTATTGGCTAATTAGCAATTTGTGTTACCAAGCAATTGAACAGGTGTACCTAATAAAGTGGCCGGTGAGTGTATATATATATATATATATATATATATATATATATATACACACACTCACATAAACATCTAAACACACATATACACATGTATACATATGTATAGGTAAAAATACCTTTTAAAAAAGACAATATTTATTAAATATTCATAGGAATTGTGTTTTTTACTGTGTTTCAACTGTAAATATTTTACATTCCAATTTTCTCCACTTAGAAGAAAATAATCTTTGTATATATGTATATACCTACATAGGAATGTAAAATATTACTCACTTCAGATTAGCACTGTAGGTCTAGTGCAGTGTCGGGATAGCGTGAGCGATAAGTGTTATAAGTTTTTAGCAGTTACGCTCTCCATTGAAGGCTATGGAGAGAAGAAGTTAGGGCGGTCGCAATATCTGAAGTCCTCAAGCAAACATTTTAGTTTCAATGAGCAGAAGGGCTAAAAAGCGCACCACTTGTAATCTGGCGTAGTGGCTTTAAACTGTTTGGCTATTTAAAAATATGTGTTAAAAGTAAGCTTATAAAAATTCAAAGTGTTGCAAGCACTTTATATGCCTCTGGTTAGCTTGCACAGGTTTATGTTCTACAGTAAGAACCATCTTCTCTCAGGGACAGTCTAGTTAAAATTAAACTTTCATGATTAAGATAGGGCATGTAATTTTAAACAACTTTCCAATTTTATTTATCATCAAATTTGCTTTGTTCACTTTTTATTCTTAGTTGAAAGCTAAACCTAGGTAGGCTCATATGCAAATTTTAAGCCCTTGAAAACCGCCTCTTATCTTAATGCATTTGACAGTTTTACACAGCTAAATGGCATTAGTTCACGTGTGCCATATAGATAACATTGTGCCCATGCCCGGGGAGTTACGTATGAGAGGGCACTGACTGGGTAAAATGCAAGTCTGTCAAAAGAACTGAAATAAGGGGGCAGTTTGCAGAGGGTTAGATACAAGGTAATCATAGAGGCAAAAAGTATATTAATATAACCACGTTGGTTATGCAAAACTGGGGAATGGGTAATAATAAAATAAAATAAAGGGATTATCTATCTTTTTAAACAATACAAAATCTGGGGCAGACTGTCCCTTTAAGATCTAGATAAACCACACTGTTTTTCATAGTACCTTTTAATGCATACCTCATATGTGTATACAGTAATGAAGGGCAGTTATCTCTATATAAAACCTAAACATTACTGCTTGAATGACGCATTTCACCATTCTAGGTTTACAGTTACAATCAATACAAAGCATTTGGAGTAGGTCATTGTTATCTACTACCATAAGTACAGTCAATGCAGAAAGCAACCTGCATGAGTCTGTTTAAAATGCAAAGTACATACAAGAAACTGTTAGACTGATGAATGAGCTTTAATTTCAAATTAATATGACATCTGAATGAAGATATAGATCTTAAATTAGTTATTTTATAGATCAAATGTAATGATGTGACTTTGGATACGGATTAAAATAATTAGAGCAGTGTAGGTGTAATATAATAAACCTGCTAATATGATTATAAAGCCATTTTGGAGTATTACATTACAAATAGAAAAATATATCTTTAATACTCTCAATTGTTACTGAATCTGTAACACTGATATGAAAACAATAGCACATACTAATAGCCTCTTTATCCATGAAAGAGCTGAACTTGTCTTTGATGACTTATATAGCATAAAAGGATTTAAAACCAATGTGTATGCAAAAGACTGAATTAACAAGATAATGGGGAGCACATAGGGGGAATAGGTGTTTTGTGGGGTGTAATAATTACATGGGTTTTCTAGGTATAAAATCAACATATTCATACTTGCTTCATTAAAAAGAATGATGGCCACAAGGGAAGCTTCTAAGGCAGTGACACCCTTAGCATTTGCAGGGCCCTGGGCAAGATCTATTTGCGGGGCCCCATATCCCAGCGCTCTTATTTACCTCTCCCTGTACGCCCTGCCCCCTGTATGATCCACCCCGTCCCAACATTCAGTTTTACCTAAATAAAGAATAACAGTATATATTACATCTCCTGATACCATAAACACTTCTTCATAAACAAATACAGGATATACATTGCACATTCTCATACCCTCATCCCTGAAATTGCAGGGCCCCCCAATGAGTGGGGCACTAGGCAGGCCTCATCTAAGGGTCACTACCAGGCCCTGTTTACTTCTATTACCAAATTCCCTTCATTCTCTTGGCATCCTTTGTTGAAGAAGAAGCAGTGCACTACTGGGATCTAGTTGAACACATCAGGTGAACTAATTGCAAGAGGCATATATGTACAGCAACCATCTCCCAGTAGTGCATTGCTGCTCTTGAGTCTACCTAGGTATGCATTTCAACAAATGATATCAATGAACAAAGCAAATAAGATCATAGAATAAATCAGAATATTGTTTAATATTGTATCGTCTAAATCATGAATGAAAATGTTTAGGTTTATGTCCCTTTAATTTGTTTTACAAAAGGTATCCAAAATTGGAAAATTGACTTTATTGCCCCTTTAGGTGGCTAAAAACATAAATTATGCTTACCTGATAATTTTGTTTTCTTCTGATGGAAAGAGTCCACAGCTGCATTCATTACTTTTGGGAAATAGGAGCCTGGCCACCAGGAGGAGGCAAATATGCCCCAGCCAAAGGCTTAAATACTCCTCCCACTCCCCTCATCCCCCAGTCATTCTGCAGAGGAAGAAGGAACAGTAGAAGAAATATCAGGGTGAAAGGTGCCAGAAGAATAAAATAAAGTAGCCCCACATAAAAAAATTACAGGTGGGGAGCTGTGTACTCTTTCCATCAGAAGAAAATTATCAGGTAAACATAATTTATGTTTTTCTTCTTAAATGGAAAGAGTCCACAGCTGCATTCATTACTTTTGGGAAAACAATACCCAAGCTATAGAGGACACTAAATGCCAAGACGGGAGGGTACATTAGGCTGCCCATTTTGAGAGCACCAAGCCTGAAACCACTGCCCACAAAAAAAACAGCTTTGTCCGAAACCGAGAAAACGTTAAAAGGAAAAGCCCCAAGGACACTGACCCGCAGGTATAGTCCAGAGCCTAGTTAGAGACCGCAAAATCGGACTCAACTGAGCCATCAGGCCTCCAGGAGACACCGTCGCCCAACAGTCGGTCCCTCACCACTCACCCTTCACTAAAGAAGGGAACACCAGCCTAAACTCCTAAAGGGATAGGATCAGGAGAACCGAAAGAAAAAAACTAAAGGTCACAAATCCATAAAGGAAACCCCCTAGAGCGATCCCAGCTCACAAGGGCCCAAATGGGTCCCGACAGACAAGGGGAGACTATGCCTAGACCAGGAGAAACCAGAGGTATAGAACCGGGCATAGAAACAGAGAAAACTTTCTCTCAAACTTCGTACAAAAGCACCAAAAGACAACAGAAGACGGAGTTCTCACATAGTCCGAATTTGGAACACAGAAGTATTCCGCAAAAAAAAACGTGTAACAGACCCAGACGAAAAACCATGAGTCAAGAACAAGCCGCCATCCTCAGGATGACACAGAGAATACTTGCTGAGAGTAAAAGCAGCCAGCAAAAGAACAGATTGCAAAAGACAAGTCCCAGATAGAGGGCACACTCTAGGCAATCCAAGCTGCCAGACCTACCCACAGGTCTTCCAAAAAAGGGTTAACATAACCTCCACGAGGTCCCCCAAGAAAGAGAAGTGACACCCAGAACCCGAGGTGGAGCAATCCTAGATCCTTTGCATGTAAGCTTAGGGAGCTAGCTAGCTACAATGCCCACCTAGATCCTGGAGATGACAACATCTCTCAGAACCCACTCCCAGCCGGGCCAGCCCCAGCAACGGCAGGTCTGAAACAAGGGAACAGAAGAACCCCAAAACCAGCTCAGAACAAGCGGAAGAATAGCCACAGCCAATCCAACAGAGCACAGGTGCAACCCGACTCCTTAGAACAGAACACATGACCGTAGACCCAAAGGATCTAGCAAAAAGGTCCAACTTATTCCTGACACGGAGCCAACAAGTCTCCAAATGGAATGTAACAACTGAGAGAAAATATCCCTCTAAGCTAGGGATGCTCACAGGTCCCATCTCCTGATCCAGGAGAAGCCTTAAGAAAGGGACCACATCTCAATAAAAAGGAGACTAAACTCTCCCCCAAGAAGGGACAAAGGGCTAAAAGGCAGCATCTTCCACCAGTCGTGAAGCCACCGGTTAAAGGAGAGATCAATCCCCAACCCAGAAACCCTGAGAAAGTGATTCCCCTAAAAACTAGCCTGCTAACATGCAACCAATGTGCAATAGTTGCAGCAGTGACACTGCAAGTCCATTCACCTGCAGAGCAGTGAATTCAATGGATACTACAGCAAGCTGACCAAGGGAAACTGCCTAAGGTGCAAAACACTCAGACAAACCTGGCCAATCAGACCAGGTCAAGTAATTAATCCGAGTAAAAGGACATAGCCCAAGTTTCCAGGAACTGGGGAACCCTGAACCAACCCTGGAGCCTATAGGTCCGGTAACAACCCCCAAAGGGATCCAAAAGGGAAAGTGCGGAATGAAACTCAGCAACCAGAAGCCCCAGGAAGAACAGGTCCGAAAGCCCAATTGTTTAGACAAACAATACCTACAAACTTAACACCCCGTCTAAATAACAACCCAGACCACAGGGGATACTAATGCAAAATCCAGATCAACCCGGTGTCACGGTGCCAGGAATCAGACTGAGACGAGAAGTGCAAAAATAATCACACCTTTATTAATAACAAAAAATAATAAAAAGTCCACAAGTCAAACATCAAGCCAGGAGTCTAAGCCAGAGCTGGTAGTCAGACGAGCTGAGTCAAGAGCCAAAGCAAATAGTCAGACGAGCCGAGTCAGGAGTCAAAGCGAGTAGTCAGACGAGCCAGAATCAGGAACAAGGAGAACAGCAGGGTCAGGAAAAAAGCCAGAGATCAGGAACTAGGAGGGACGTCAGACAGCCAGGTAATACACAGGAACTCACAAACAGGTCTGAGACAACGCAAGGGCAAAGCATACTGAACAGAGGCCCTTTAAATAATAAATGATGACATCACAATACTGAGACTGCAACCTGTCTCACACTGATGATGTACACCAGTCCGGCCATAAGAGGGCATGCAGGAAATGAGCAGTATCAGACACTCTGCACCAGATTCAGTAAGAGGTGAGTAAAATGGCTGCCAGCAGCACATGGCAAACAAAGCAGGGAAAAAACCCTGACAGTACCCTCCACTCAACAACCCCTCCCCCGCGGGAATACAAAAGGCTTATTGGGGAAACGGGCATGGAAGGCACGGAGGAGGGCGGGAGCATGAACATCAGAGGAGGGAACCCATGAATGCTCCTCCGGACTGTAGCCTCTCCAGTTAACCAAATACTGTATGCGACATCTGGACATACGAGAGTCAATAATGCTGCTTCATGGTTGACAACAGAGATAGGATAAGGAAACACAGTGGTAAACCGATTACAAACCAATGGTTTCAAGAGGGAGACATGAAAAACATTGGAGGTGCGCATTGCAGGAGGAAGGTCAAGAGCGTAGGCCACAGGATTGACCCATCGGAGTATTCAAAAAGGACCAACATAACGGGAAGCCAGTTTATTGGAAGGCACCCGAAGTTTCAAGTTGCAGGAGGACAGCCAAACCCTCTCAACAACCTGGTAGGAAGACGCAGGCAGACGCCTACGATCAGCCTGGAACTTTTGGCGCTGCATAGAACAATAAAGGCAATCCTGAATCTACACCCACGTGGAACGGAGTTGCTCCTCCAAAGCCGGAATAAATGAGACATGAATGAATCGGGCAACAAGGATGGTTTGAACCCATAATTCGGCATGAACGGGGATAACTGGGAGGAAGCATTAATAGCACTATTACAAGCGAACTCTGCCCAAGCTAACAGATCAGACCAATTATTGTGGTGATCTGAGACATAGCAATGGAGGAACTGTTCCAGAGCTTGATTAGACCGTTCCGCAGCCCCATTAGATTCAGGGTGATATGCCGAGGAGAATGAAAGCTGGATCCCCATTTGAGCACAAAAGGAACGCCAAAATCTGGAGACAAACTGGCTACCCCGGTCGGAGACTATCTCCTTGGGTAACCCATGTAAACAGAAGACCTCCTGGGCAAAAATTGAAGCAAGTTCCTGAGCAGTAGGCAGCTTCTTCAAGGGAATCCAATGTGACATTTTAGAAAAATGGTCAACCACCATTAGGATAACAGTAGAAATCCATGGAAAGATGTGTCCAAGGACGCTCACCATCAGCAATAGGTTGAAGAAGACCCACAGGAAGATGTCGAGGAGTCTTATTCTGTGCACAGACTGAGCAGGAGGCAACATAAGCAGCAACATCAGAACGAAGCCCTGGCCACCAGAATTGTCGAGTGACAGACCAAATAATTTTGTTCTTGCCCGGGTGACCTGCGGCTTTAGGATAGTGGTAAGTGTGCAATAGTTTAGTTTGAAGATTCTCAGGAACAAAGTACTTACCACAAGGTTTTTCAGGAGGTGCATTGGTTTGTGCAGTCAGGATCTCCTCCCCCAAGGGAGAAGTAAAATTAGTACGTATGGTAGCCAAAATATGGTCAGGAGGTATAACTGGAATAGGTACAGACTCCTCCTTGGACAGAGGCGAAAATTGTCGAGAGAGGGCATCAGCCCTAACATTCTTACTACCAGACAGGTAGGAGACCACATAATTAAACCAAGACAAAAATAGCGCCCATCTGGCCTGTCAGGGCAACAAATGTTTTGCTTCGGATAGATAAGTCAAATTAAGAAATTGCACGGATGCAAGGAACCGTCAGGCGTAGGACGTTGAGACAAGAGGTCACCTACTCCAGTCTCAGATGCATCAACCTCAAGAATGAAAGGCAGGACAGGGTTAGGATGAGCCAGAACTGGAGCGGCAGCAAAGGCAGTCTTAAGACTCTCAAAAGCCTTATTGGCAGTAGGTAACCAATGGAGTGGATCATTCTCCTTACGGGTCATGTGAGTGATAGGTTTGACCGAGGAAGAAAAGTTTTTAATAAACTTCCTATAGTAATTGGCAAAGCCGAAAAAACATTGAATAGAGCGAAGACCAACTGGGCGGGGCACTGCAGGACTGCAGACAACTTGTCAGGATCCATGGAGAACCCTGAAACGGAGATTAGATAACCTAGAAAGGTTACTCGAGTCTGATGGAACTCACATTTCTCGAGTTTACAAAACAGGCCGTTCTCACGTAATCTCTGAAGTACCCGTGTAACATCAGATTGATGAGCCTCAAGAGTGGGTGAGTGTATGAGGATATCATCTAAGTACACCACAATACACTGTTGCAACATATCTCATAGGACATCATTAATAAATTCCTGGAAACCAGCTGGAGCATTACATAGGCCAAATCGCATTACAAGATACTCATAATGCCCGCTCCTGGTGTTAAATGCTGTTTTCCATTTGTGGCCCTCCTTAATCCTAACGAGATTGTTTGCTCCTCTCAAATCAAGTTTAGAAAAGACTGTAGCTCCCTTGAGGCGGTCAAAGAGTACCGTAATGAGCGGAATAGGGTAAGCATTCTTAATGGTAAGATGATTAAGACCCCTATAATCGATGAATGGTCTTAACTCGCCATCCTTTTTCTTCACAAAGAAGAAGCCAGCCTCTGCAGGAGAGCATTATTTGCGGATGATTCCCCGCGACAGAGCATCAGCAACATACTCCTCCATAGCACAATTCTCTGCAACAGACAGAGGGTAAACCCAACCCCGAGGAGGAATGGCTCCGGGCTGCAGGTCTATGGCACAATCGTAAGACCGGTGAGGAGGCAACATACTGACACACAACTTGTCAAAAACATCTAGGATCTCTCGGTACTCCTCTGGCAATTGAGATACCAAAGAAGTGCACAAGACTTTGACTGGTTTCCGAAGACAAGTGGAAATACATTGTGGGGACCATGACTAAATTTCGGACCTGCGCCAGTCGAGACTGGGATTGTGCTTTTGGAGTCAGGGATAACCCAGAACAACCGGAAAATGCGGAGAGTTTATCACCTGGAACTGGAGGGTTTCAAAATGGAGAGCCCCAACTGCCATGGATAACGGAGCAGTTTCATGAGTAATGTGTGCAGGCTGAAGGGGCCTGCCATCAATGGCCTCAATAGCAAGCAGAACGGACCGAGGCAATACAGGAATGGAGTGCTTTGTTACAAAAGCACTGCCAATGAAATAGCCCCGGTGACTATGGAGGAGCCCACCCAGTAAAGGACAACCGTGACCAAAGGTTTCTCCTTTAGCGGTTCCGGGGACGAGGATAAACCACCCAAGGTTTGCCCCCGACAGGACCTTAGGTGCGACCCCTGTAACCCACAATAGAGGCAGAGCCCCTCCCTCCTCCTAAAGGCCCTCTCCGCCGCTGAGAGACGCGTGAATCCCAACTGCATCGGCTCAGCAGTACCTGGTGACTCGGGACCAGGAGGCATGGGAGGAATGGGAGGCATGGGTGGGAACGAACCCGTAGGAGACAACGTAACAGGAGGCTTCCACAAGCGCTCCTTGAAAAAGGGCCTCTCACTTAGTCTGATGTCAATTAGGATTAAAAAAGACACCAATGCCTCGAGATCCTCTGGTAAATCTCTGGCAGCAACTTCATCTTTAATCGCATCAGAGAGCCCATGTAAGCGTACGGAACTCAATGGCATACTGAGCAACAGATCTCGTACCTTGCTGAATAGACATGAGTCGTTTAGCAGCAGAGGAGGAGCAAGCCGGAACATCAAATACCCTTCGAAAGGAGGCAACAAATTCAGGGTAATTTGAAATCACAGGTTTTTTAGTCTCCCACAAGGGATTAGCCCAGGCAAGAGCTGTGTCAGAGAGTAACGAGATGAGAAATCCCACCTTAGCTCTGTCAGAGGGAAACGCCTGAGGTAACATCTCAAAGTAAATGCCCACCTGGTTCAAAAACCCTCTGCACTGAAAAGGATCGCCTCCATATCGCTGAGGTAGAGGTGCAGAACCGGATATGCTCCTGGTAGGACTAGGTGCAGCAGCGGAAACAGGAGCAGCCATAATCTTGATAAAGGCCTGACTAGGCTGAAACGCGTAGAAATTTGCTCATAACTTGTGAAATTAAGTAGTAGGTAAGGTGGTTGAGACCAACTCTAATTCACAGAGTTGTTTTTTCTTGGAAATACCATCATACCCATGATCTACTTTCTTCTGTCCAGCACTGGAATCTGAATAATATGGACGCTGTTACAAACTCCATTTGCAATACAACTGCTTGACTTACATATGCGGTAGGTGTGGTGCATTGAGCCTCTTTAATATATGAATTGACTCTATATGCGTAATTCTTACCCATGACCCACATTTGTTAAAAGCAGTCTGATTCATTTTTACTTCAAAGAAACGAAGTCTGTCGTTGCTTATCATTACTCCTGCACTCTGACCTCCTGACCGGAACCGGTCCACAGCACGGGACATCCCGCAAATACAGCTGTGAATGTGTCTTTGAAATTTAACTCAGTGTCATTGGATACAAGCCAGAAGATTTTGCAAGCTTTTCGCTGTTTTAAAAACAACGCAGAGGGAATTTTCCAAGTCATACCTGCATTCATATAAACAGCTGGATCAGACACTCTAATCACTGGCCTGATTGTGAAAGGACGGTAACATTGACTCTGTTTCAATTTTAACATTATGTTACTTTGCAACATATTATTTTTATAGTTACTTATAGCACTACACACTGATGTTTTATAATTTATGCTGATTCTCATCCTATTTTAATTGTACTATTTTACTTTGTATCAGATGCCGGCATCGCTTATTGTAATATAATTATAAACAAATATAAACTTTTTTATTGTACTCTTGTGTAATCCACATTCCTTATATAGTTTTTTACCTCTCATATGCTGTTTTTTACAGCGCGTTCCCATATCCCCATGTTCTTTTTATAACTTGTGGGACACTCTGGTCCAAATGTGCAGTGAAAGACAGCAGGGTTTGCAGGGCTAGTGCAAACTGATCCAAGCAGTGATCCTGTTCATCCATCCTGAAAATGATGGTAGGTAAAGGTGGATTATTAGCACCATCAGGATTCATGGCCCTTGCTTTAATGTCAGGGTGCCAGGAATCAGACTGAGACGAGAAGTGCAATAATAATTACACCTTGATTAATAAAAAAAAAAAAAAAAAGTCCACAAGTGAAACATCAAGCCAGGAGTCTAAGCCAGAGCTGGTAGTCAGACGAGCTGAGTCAGGAGCCAAAGTGAATAGTTAGAGGAGCTGAGTCAGGAGCCAAAGCTAGTAGTCAGACTACTAGCTGCTGAGGACCAAGTCCAAAGGACAATATCCGAGCCTCAAAGAAAAAAAGTCTAAACCGCTCACTCTGTGGTAAGAATGCACTAAGCCCTTCAACTCTCCACCACGTGGGGTTGGAACTCTAGGGTCCGACAATACCAGACGCGAGAGAATGACGCAGCGGAAACTCCACTGACCCAGTCATCCAAACTGAAGGCTATAAGGACTGAAACAATCCTTCCTGCCTTGTAGACCCACAGGTCCTCTAGAATGCTTAGTTGAATGTAAAACAAATGATAACATGAGCACTCAGCACCTCGACCGGACCAGCCAAACAGAATTGAGCCACGTGTCTGAACAGCCACAAGACAGAACCGAACCCAACAGGACCTGCCTGCACCCGGGTCCTAATGATTAAGCTGCATAATTCCTCCCTCAAAGGGGAAGAAGAGAAAACAGACAAACATAGGACTAACATGTCCCCAAAACACTTCCGCAGAAGTAACAGAGAGTATCGATCCCAGTTTAAGATTCCCAAAGGAAAATAATAAACAAATTAAGACATCCTAATCGGATAAAAAGAAAATATAAGGCATCCCGTAGGTTAACGCCCAATAAGAAAACCAAACAGAGCTAAACAGAGCCCTAATCTTCCAAAAAACTGGGATGGATCTCAATAAAGAACAGTCAGGATATTAGATCATCCCCAGATGTCTAATGAGGTGCACCATTCGAAGCAGACTAAAAATTTCCGTATCCGAGAAGGATAGGATCATTTAATAACTAAAAAACATGTCTAAGTAAGACGCGAAGGTGCACCACTCTGTAACGAAAGGCACAGCACTCAGGGACAGTTACACCCGCAGGGAACTGTACAGGCCCTCCCTAAGACGGTAGACCCGGGACAATAGGGCACGTCTGGAAGCGAAAACGTGCTGCAACCTCCGGGGGGGGGAACAAGCCGCCCTGCGCGGAGGAATAAACATAATTTGGGTTACCCGCATGTTTAGAAGTATGGAGCGGTAGGGAATTCGCCTCTTGGAGGACAGGACCCCCAGAGGCGGATGGCTCAGCTGACCCTTGATTCCCTGAGCCCGAGGAACCAGGCGCTCTAATACGGCACACCGAACATAACTGATTGACATGTGTCAACGAGGCCAATCCAGATTCTTCCCCGAACGAAGAATCTGAATCTGAAATTAGAACAGTCTCAGTATCAGAATCCTCCATAACGGAGTCTGAAATTTGAACAGTCTCAGTATCAGAATCCTCCATAACTGGATAGAGAATAAGGCAATATGGACTTTTTTAAGACAAAACAAAATGGCACCTAACACCCCCAATGGCTGGGGCACTTACCACCTCCTATGAACCAGACCCCTGGGAACTAGAATTTCTCCGTCACCACACGGCCAGGAATGCGGAAATGGAGGGCGTAACATAATCACGCCTGGTCAGAAGGTAAACCATATATTCCAAAAAAGCACACCCAACGATAAGGCCGCGTCACTTCCAAAGGCCTTTATGTTCCAAGCCGTGAGCCCATTTAGCACTACACATAAGCAGATTGAATTACATAACATGATTAAAAAAAACCTATTCAATAAACCCCCTCAGGAGATATTAACCCTTGATTCCAAGATACTAAAGGAGATTAACTGAAACCCTTATTCTAAGTTAGTCCCGCAAGGCGGAAGCCTCTCGGGAAAACATTAGTACAGAAAATTCACGAAGAAAGAAAATGAAACAATGTTACCGGAATCTATGCCGTGGAACAGGAACACAGCCCTTCAAGTGTGAGGGATAGTAGCATCGCCTCTGCCATGGACTTGAGAGAAGAAAGCAGGCGGCAGAGTGAAGTTTGACAATGCCGATTGCTTGAGGAGCTGTTAACATGAGTCGGGATGGTTTTGCAGAAAGACTCTTCCTGCATCTCCGGACTCTAACTTTCATCCAAGCCCTCACTGAGAGACTGACAGGATTACTTAAAACTCCTGTCCCATGTCGAAGAGTACTACCCTCCATAAGAGACAAATTAAATTCTGACACTTCTTTGCCAACCTCCTGGGACGAAAGGCAAAGAATGACTGGGGGATGAGGGGAGTGGGAGGAGTATTTAAGTCTTTGGCTGGGGTGTCTTTGCCTCCTCCTGGTGGCCAGGTTCCTATTTCCCAAAAGTAATGAATGTAGCTGTGGACTCTTTCCATTTAAGAAGAAAATAGTATTTCCTCTCTGGTATCCTGACAGCCTATAACTTTAATAATCTTAGTAATACATAAACAACATCCTTAAATGACCTGAAAGTTGGGATTTTTAAATATTGCAAAAACATCTGAATTACCACAAGAAAAGCTTGTCTATTTATTTATATTCTTCTTCTTCTTCTTCTTCTTATTATTATTATTATTATTATTATCATTTATTTGTATTATTGTATAAAGTATCATCTTGCAGTCTACTGATCAAAACTCTTCAACTCAAAGTTTGTGATCTACCAGATCTACCGTTTTTAGGATGTAGAAGTCTTTAGTAATGGTCTAAATTCTCTTAGTGCATACAGCCAGCATGAAGTGGGCTCCAGCAACAATGCATTTGATCTGAGGTCTCTTAATTCACATAGCTGACATTAAGATGTTTGTATACATAATTTCACTGAGAATACAGTTAGAATGAACTGGGCTGCACGGTCCATGAATCAGATTTTAGGTCTTACTTATGTTATATAGCTGCCTAAACCAAGGTGCAGGGGGCATAGTCATAATAGGCTGTCAATAAATACGTTGAGTACATAGTCTTCTATTTATTTATATATTCAAATGTTTCCACTTGCTTTATTATTATTGAGCATTACATGAAGGTGGTCCTGTTTTAGTTAGTTCAGTAGCTGACTGATACTATTTGACCTATATGCTACAGTGGTTCATGATCCTCATTACTGCTGTACCCATGACTCTTCTAGAACTGTATCTAATTATTTGGGATTCGTGTCTATAACTTTCAGAGTTTCAGCAGTTACATAAAAACAAATGTATTCAACAATGCATACTTATTACATTAAAAAGATAGATATTGTCTTTACTACCTATTCCCCAGCATTACACAACCAACAATGTTATATCAATATATTTTATAATCTCTAAACCTCTTAATCTCTGCCTGTTTCTAAGCCCTTACAGGCCTCCTCTTATCTCAGTGCATTTTATAAGCTTTTCACAGCCAGACAGCACTAGTTCATGTGTGTCATATAGATAACATTGTGTTCACTCCTGTGGAGCTATGAACCAGCACTAATTGACTAAAATGCAAGTTTGAAAAAGCACTGAGATAAGGGGGCAGTCTGTAGAGGGTTAGATACAAGGCAATCATAGATCTAAAAAGTGTATTAATGTAACAATGTTGTTATGCAAAACTGGGAATGGGAAATAAAGGGATTATCTATCTTTTAAAACAAACATTTTCAACTAGACTGCCCCTTTAAAATGTTTTGATGACTACCTTTTCTCGGATTCCTTACTTTATTTCTTATATTTCCAAATGTTCTTCCTTTAGTATGTAAGCTCATGAGTCCTCTAGATCAGTGTTTCTCAACAGCGGTCCCCTAACAGGTCAGGTTTTCATTATAGCTGAACTAGATCACAGGTGAAATAATCAGCTAATGTGTGAGAGCAGGTTCGTAACCTTGGTTACTGATCAGCTGATTATTTCACCTGTGCTCTAGTTCAGCTTTAATGAAAACCTGGACAGTTGGGGGTACTTGAGGACTGCGGTTGAGAAACACTGCTCTAGATCACCTAATGTAATTACAGTTTACTGGAACCAATAACTCCCAGGCAGAGCCTCTAGCCTTTATGGTTCATTTTACATACTTTACTTTGGAACCATATACTGAATGCTATAGTGCTGTGTAGAACGTTGGGGCTT
Source organism: Bombina bombina (assembly GCF_027579735.1). NCBI lineage: Eukaryota > Metazoa > Chordata > Amphibia > Anura > Bombinatoridae > Bombina > Bombina bombina. The sequence continues at coordinate 1,110,145,361 of NC_069502.1, read as the reverse complement.
TACAAATAAAGGATGATGATGAAAAAAAAAACAACCAGAAAATCCATCTAGATTTGTATTTGCTCAAAAAAAGTAAAATTTTGATTGTCAAAATCAGTCTCGGACTAAACCCATAATGGAGGGGGCGGGGGGGGGGAGTGACGCAAATGATATGTATATAAAAAGCATAAAAAGGTTATCACCAGGCTTTCAAATGATTTGTAATGGGTTTAAATTTGAAAACTCCAAAATAAGGCATATAATGCACTACACAATTTAATTGTGATTGATCAGAATAGGGCCATACCTGAAGGAACAAGAGTTCACTATAATTACACTTCCTACAGTAACACCCTTTATAATTGAATAGGCTCTATCACCCCTAACTGGGAATGTTGGTTTCTGATTATCCCTCCTGTTTACATAACTTTTGTTAAGCTATTATTGTAGTCAATTTTTATTTTACATGGTCTTAAACGGGTAAAATCAACCATTTCACATTACAAAATAAACATCTAGTAGTGTTGCGGTAATGCTTTTAACGCTGAAAAACGCATATTACGAGTTGTGTCGGTATAGCTATACCGCAAGCATTTTAGCCTGTAACACAACGTCCATTCCGCACTAAAAAAAAATGACTTTTGTGTGGGGTTTTTTTATAGCGCCGGTATTACAGGTTGTGCGGTCCGGCTAAAATGCTTGTGTTGCAGCCTATACCGACACGATCCATACCGCCATCTGAAAGTAGTAGAAAACTCATAACTAAACTGTTACAAAGTACACTAACACCCATAAACTACCTATGAACCCCTAAACTGCATCACAAACACTATTTAAAGGGCCACTGTAAGTAAATATTTTCTATGCCTGCTGCTAACTAACTACCCCAAATACGCTTTTTATCAATAGCATTTCATTAACATATCTCTACCGTATAGCAGAAATCTTGTCTGCAAATTTAATTGTTTTCCAAACCCACTCCGTGGGTATCCTTTGCTCTGTACCAATCCGTTTACAATACCTAGGTTTCAAAATGGCGCTTTAAACACAAAGGCCTAGATTTAGAGTTGGGCGGTAGCCGTCAAAACCAGCGGTAGAGGCTCCTAACGCTGGTTTTTACCGCCCTCTGGTATTTGGAGTCAGGAAAGGGTCTAACGCTCACTTTTCAGCCGCGACTTTTCCATACCGCAGATCCCCTTACGTCAATTGCGTATCTTATCTTTTCAATGGGATCTTTCTAACTCCGGTATTTAGAGTCGTGGCTGAAGTAAGCGTTAGAAATCTAACGACAAAACTCCAGCCGCAGAAAAAAGTCAGTAGTTAAGAGCTTTCTGGGCTAACGCCGGTTTATAAAGCTCTTAACTACTGTGCTCTAAAGTACACTAACACCCATAAACTACCTATGTACCCCTAAACCGAGGTCCCTCCACATCGCTGCCACTCTATTAATTTTTTTTAACCCCTAATCTGCCGACCGCCACCTACGTTATACTTATGTACCCCTAATCTGCTGCCCCTAACACCGCCGACCCCTATATTATATTTATTAACCCCTAACCTGCCCCCCACAACGTCGCCGCCAGCTACCTACAATAATTAACCCCTAATCTGCCGACCGCAAAGCGCCGCTACCTACGTTATCCTTATGTACCCCTAATCTGCTGCCCCTAACACCGCCGACCCCTATATTATATTTATTAACCCCTAATCTGCCCCCCTCAACGTCGCCTCCACCTGCCTACACTTATTAACCCCTAATCTGCCGAGCGGACCGCACCGCTACTATAATAAAGTTATTAACCCCTAATCCGCCTCACTCCCGCCTCAATAACCCTATAATAAATAGTATTAACCCCTAATCTGCCCTCCCTAACATCGCCGACACCTAACTTCAATTATTAACCCCTAATCTGCCGACCAAATCTCGCCGCTACTGTAATAAATGGATTAACCCCTAAAGCTAAGTCTAACCCTAACACTAACACCCCCCTAAGTTAAATATAATTTAAATCTAACAAAATAAATTAACTCTTATTAAAAAAATTATTCCTATTTAAAGCTAAATACTTACCTGTAAAATAAACCCTAATATAGCTACAATATAAATTATAATTATATTATAGCTATTTTAGGATTTATATTTATTTTACAGGTAACTTTGTATTTATTTTAACCAGGTACAATAGCTATTAAATAGTTAAGAACTATTTAATAGCTAAAAGAGTTAAAATAATTACAAAATTACCTGTAAAATAAATCCTAACCTAAGTTACAATTAAACCTAACACTACACTATCAATAAATAAATTAAATAAAATACCTACAATTACCTACAATTAAACCTAACACTACACTATCAATAAATAAATTAAATAAAATACCTACAATTACCTACAATTAAACCTAACACTACACTATCAATAAATTAATTAAATACAATACCTACAAATAACTACAATTAAATAAACTAACTAAAGTTAAAAAATAAAAAAGAACTAAGTTACAACATTAGAAAAATATTACAACAATTTTAAACTAATTACACCTACTCTAAGCCCCCTAATAAAATAACAAAGCCCCCCAAAATAAAAAAAATGCCCTACCCTATTCTAAATTAAAAAAGTTCAAAGCTCTTTTACCTTACCAGCCCTGAACAGGGCCCTTTGCGGGGCATGCCCTAAGAAATTCAGCTCTTTTGCCTGTAAAAAAACACATACAATACCCCCCCCCCCAACATTACAACCCACCACCCACATACCCCTAATCTAACCCAAACCCCCCTTAAATAAACCTAACACTAAGCCCCTGAAGATCTCCCTACCTTGTCTTCACCACATCGGGTCCCAATCTGTCCAGAAGAGCCTCCAAAATCTTCATCCAAGCCCAAGCAGGGGCTGAAGAGTGACGTCCATCCTCCGGCTGAAGTCTGCATCCAAGCGGCAAATGAAGAAGTCATCTTCGGGAAGAAATCTTCATCCTATCCGGGCAGAAGAGGACATCCGGACCGGCAAACATCTTCATCCAAGCCGCATCTTCTATTTTGTTCCATCGGATGACGAGCGGCTGATCTTGAAGACCTCCGGCGCGGATCCATCCTCTTCGTTCGACGTCCAACTGAAGAATGAAGGTTCCTTTAAATGACGTCATCCAAGATGGCGTCCCTCGAATTCCGATTGGCTGATAGGATTCTATCAGCCAATCGGAATTAAGGAAGGAATATTTTGATTGGCTGATCCCATCAGCCAATCAGAATCAAGTTCAATCCGATTGGCTGATCGGATCAGCCAATCGGATTGAACTTGATTCTGATTGGCTGATTCCATCAGCCAATCAGAATTTTCCTACCTTAATTCCGATTGGCTGATAGAAACCTATCAGCCAATCGGAATTCGAGGGACGCCATCTTAGATGACGTCCCTTAAAGGAACCGTCATTCTTCAGTTGGACGTCGTCGGAAGAAGATTGGTCCGCGCTGGAGGTCTTCACGATGGAGCCACTCCTCATCGGATGAAGATAGAAGATGCCGCTTGGATCAAGATGGTTGCCGGTCTGGATCGCCTCTTCTTCCCGGATAGGATGAAGACATTGGAGCCTCTTCTGGACCTCTTCAGCCGCAGGATTATGGATCGCCAGCCCCCGCTTGGGTTGGATGAAGATTTTGGAGCCAGGACCGATCAGTGATACCCGGTGAGGTGAAGATAAGGTAGGAAGATCTTCAGGGGCTTAGTGTTAGGTTTAATTAAGGGGGGTTTGGGTTAGATTAGGGGTATGTGGGTGGTGGGTTGTAATGTTGTGGGGGGGGGTATTGTATGTGTTTTTTTACAGGCAAAAGAGCTGAATTTCTTGGGGCATGCCCCGCAAAGGGCCCTGTTCAGGGCTGGTAAAGTAAAAGAGCTTTGAACTTTTTAAATTTAGAATAGGGTAGGGCATTTTTTTATTTTGGGGGTCTTTGTTATTTTATTAGGGGGCTTAGAGTAGGTGTAATTAGTTTAAAATTGTTGTAATATTTTTCTAATGTTTGTAAATATTTTTTTATTTTTTGTAACTTAGTTCTTTTTTATTTTTTGTACTTTAGTTAGTTTATTTCATTGTAGTTATTTGTAGGTATTGTATTTAATTCATTTATTGATAGTGTAGTGTTAGGTTTAATTGTAGGTAATTGTAGGTATTTTATTTAATTTATTTATTGATAGTGTAGTGTTAGGTTTAATTGTAACTTAGGTTAGGATTTATTTTACAGGTAAATTTGTAATTATTTTAACTATTTTAGCTATTAAATAGTTCTTAACTATTTAATAGCTATTGTACCTGGTTAAAATAAATACAAAGTTACCTGTAAAATAAATATAAATCCTAAAATAGCTATAATATAATTATAATTTATATTGTAGCTATATTAGGATTTATTTTACAGGTAAGTATTTAGCTTTAAATAGGAATAATTTATTTAATAAGAGTTAATTAATTTTGTTAGATTTAAATTATATTTAACTTAGGGGGGTGTTAGTGTTAGGGTTAGACTTAGCTTTAGGGGTTAATACATTTATTAGAATAGCGGTGAGCTCCAGTCGGCAGATTAGGGGTTAATGTTTGAAGTTAGGTGTCGGCGATGTTAGGGAGGGCAGATTAGGGGTTAATACTATTTATTATAGGATTAGTGAGGCGGATTAGGGGTTAATAACTTTATTATAATAGCGGTGCGGTCCGCTCGGCAGATTAGGGGTTAATAAGTGTAGGCAGGTGGAGGCGACGTTGTGGGGGGTAGATTAGGGGCTAATAAATATAATATAGGGGTCGGCGGTGTTAGGGGCAGCAGATTAGGGGTACATAGGGATAATGTAAGTAGCGGCGGTTTACGGAGCGGCAGATTAGGGGTTAATAATAATATGCAGGGGTCAGCGATAGTGGGGGCGGCAGAATAGGGGTTAATAAGTGTAAGGTTAGGGGTGTTTAGACTCGGGGTACATGTAAGAGTGTTAGGTGCAGACGTAGGAAGTGTTTCCCCATAGCAAACAATAGGGCTGCGTTAGGAGCTGAACGCGGCTTTTTTGCAGGTATTAGGTTTTTTTTCAGCTCAAACAGCCCCATTGTTTTCTATGGGGGAATTGTGCACGAGCACGTTTTTGAAGCTGGCCGCGTCCGTAAGCACCGCTGGTATCGAGAGTTGAAGTTGCGTTAAATATGCTCTACGCTCCTTTTTTGGAGCCTAACGCAGCCATTCTGTGAACTCTCAATACCAGCGGTATTTAAAAGGTGCGGCCAGAAAAAAGCACGTGTAGCTAACGCACCCCTTTGGCCGCAAAACTCTAAATCTAGGCGAAAGTTATTGGTTTAAGTATTTTGAACATGCAGTGCTGAAAATAGTGGGCAGGATAACGTGACATCATCAGTGAATAAAAGATATAACTTTTAGAACGTTATGAAACTTTGTTTTGGAGAAAATATAGGTCAGTAGGTTTTAATTAATGTTTATTAACTTTAATATGTTAGTTGTTTATCTTAAAAAATATAATAGAAAGTAATCCTTTAACACTTATTAACCCCTAATCTGCCGCCCACCCACATTGCGACTATTAAAAAACCTAATAACCCTAATCTGCCACCCCCCGACATTGCAGACACTATAATAAAGCTATTAACCCCTAATGTGCCACTCCCCGACATCGCTGCCACTATAATAAAGTTATTAACCATTAAACCTCTGGCCTTCCACATTGCCGCCACTATAATAAAGTTATTAACCCCTAAACCTCTGGCCTCCCACATCACCCCAACTAAATAAACCTATTAACCCCTAAACCCGCCGGCCCTCACATCGCAAAACACTACGGAAAAATTTAAAACATCTAAAATTACAAAAAATAATAAACACTAAATTACGAGAAATAAAAAACACTAAGCTTACAAAAAATAATAAAAGAAATTATCAAAAATAAAAACAATTACCCCTAATCTAATAGCCCTATAAAAATAACCCCCCCAAAAAATAAAAACACCCCCTAGCCTATAATAAACTACCAATAGCCCTTAAAGGGTCTTTTGTAGGGCATTGCCCTAAGTTAACCAGCTCTTTTACCTTTAAAAAATACAAAGTCCTCCCAACAGTAAAACCCACCACCCAACCAACCTCCCAAAATAAAAAACCTAACCCTAAAGGGGCATTTGTATGAGTATTGCCCTTAAAAGGGCATTCAGCTCTTTTCCAAATCTCAAAACCCTAATCTAAAAAAAAAAAACACCCAAAAAAATGAAGAAGAAAAAAAAAAAAACTAACACTAACCCCAGAATATCTACTAACTGATCCTGCAGTCCGGTCATCCATCTTCATCTAGGCAGCGAGAAGTCTTCATCCAGGCGGCGACACCTTCATCCATCTCGGGGACGCCTTCTTTCTTCATCCCGGCGGCGCTGAGTGGAGCCATCCTGGTAGCCGATCCCCTCCTGCGCGGAGCGTCCTCTTCATATGGTCACCGCTGTACACTGAAGTTGAATGCAATGTAGCCGTTTCAAAATGGTCTACCTTGCATTCCTATTGGCTGATTTAATTCTTCAAATTCAAATCAGCCAATAGGATGAGAGATACTGAAATCCTATTGGCTGATTTGAACAGCCAATAGGATTTCAGTAGCTCTCATCCGATTGGCTGATTTGAACAGCCAATAGGATTTCAGAAGTTCTCATCCTATTGGCTGATTTGAATATGAAGAATCAAATCAGCCAATAGAAATGCAAAGTACGCCATTTTGAAATGGCTACCTTGCATTCAACTTCAGTGTATGGCGGTGACTGTATGAAGAGGACGCTCCGTGCAGGATGGGATCGGCTTACAGGATGGCTCCACATCGTCGGGATGAAGATAGAAGACGTCCCCGAGATGGATGAAGCTGTCGCTGCCTGGATAAAGACTTCTTGCCACCTGGATGAAGATGGATGACTGGACTTCAGGAACCGTGAGTAGATATTCCGTTTTGTTTTTTTCATTTTTTGGGTGTGTTTTTTTTAGATTAGGGCTTTGGGCATTTGGAAAAGAGCTGAATGCCCTTTTAAGGGCAGTGAAAAAGAACTTAATGCCCTTTTAAGGGCAATGCCCATACAATTGCCCCTTTAGGGGCAATGGGTAGCTTAGTTTTTTAGAGTTAGTTTTTTTATTTTGGGGGGTTGATTGGGTGGTGGGTTTTACTGTTGGGGAACTTTGTATTTTTTACATGTAAAAGAGCTGTTTAACTTAGGACAATGCCCTACAAAATTCCCTTTTAAGGGCTATTGGTAGTTTATTGTAGGCTAGGGGGTGTTTCTTTGTTGGGGGTGATTTTTTATTTTTATAGGGCTATTAGATTAGGCGTAATTGTTTTTATTTTTGATAATTTTGTTTATTATTTTTTTGTAAGCTTAGATTTTGTAATTTTTTTCATAGTGTTAGGTTTTTTTAAATTTGTAATTTAGATTTTTTAATTGGTATTTTCTTTAGAATAGTTATATTAGTTTAATTTATAGTTTAATGTTAGGTTTATTTTTATTTCACAGGTAAGTTTTTATTTATTTAAATATACTGTAGTTATATTGTAATTTTAATTTAAAGTTAGGGGGGTTAATAGTTTAATTTAGTGTTTTGCAAGGTGGGGGCTGGCGGTGTAGGGGTAAATAGGTTTAATTAGCGGGAGGCCAGAGGTTTAGGGGTTAATAGGTTTATTTAGTGGTGGCGATGTGGGAGGCCGGAGGTTTAGGGGTTAATAACTTTATTATAGTGTCGGCGATGTCAGGGAGTGGTGGAATAGGGGGTAATAACTTTATTATCGTGTCAGAGATGTAGTGGAGCAGCAGAATAGAGGTTAATAACTGATATTAGTGTCGGCGATGTCGGGCAGGCAGAATAGGGATGTTTAGACAAGAGGGCCTATTTATTAACGGTTTTGCGGACCTGATCCGACAGTGCGGATAAGGTCCGCAAGACCTCGCTGAATGCGGAGAGCAATACGCTCTCCACATTTAACATTGCACTAGCAGCTCACAAGAGCTGCTGGTGCAACACCGCCCCCTGTTGACTCGTGGCCAATTGGCCGCCAGCAGGGAGGTGTCAATCTACCCGATTGTACTCGATCGGGTTGATTTCAGGCGATTCATATCCACCTCATCAGAGCAGACGGACAGGGTTATGGAGCAGCGGTCTTTAGAGCGCTGCTTCATAACTGCTGTTTCTGGCGAGTCTAAAGACTCGCCAGAAACACGGGCCCACAAGCTCCGTTCGGAGCTTGATAAATGGGCCCCAAGGGGCTTATGTTAGGTTTAAACGTAACTTTTTTTTCCCACATAGACATCACTGGGGTTGCGTTACAGAAATTTTTCATTCCGCACTTCAGGTGTTTTTTTTCTAACACTCTCTCCCCATTGCTGTCTACGGGGGAAAGCGTGCACAAGCACATCAAAGCAGCCCTTGGATTTTGTGCGGTATGGAGCTTAATGCCACCATATCGCACGCACAATGAGGCTTTTCAGTAACTCGTAATGGCAGCGCTATAAAGAGTGAAAAAACACAACTTTTTTGGAGTTAGTTTCGCACCCTGTTTAGCGCAAAACGCGTAATCTAGGTGAAAGGTAAACAATTTAATACAGTCCAGCAGTTAAAATGAACAATTTAGAACACATTAAAGAAGAAAAAACAGAATTTATGCTTACCTGATAAATTTCTTTCTTTTGCGATGTACCGAGTCCACGGATTCATCCTAACTTGTGGGATATTGTCCTTCCTGACAGGAAGTAGCAAAGAGAGCACCACAGCAGAGCTGTCTATATAGCTCCCCCCTTAACTCCACCCTCAGTCATTCGACCGAAGGCCAAGGAAGAAAAGGAGAAACTATAAGGTGCAGAGGTGACTGAAGTTTACATAAAAAATACTATCTGTCTTGAATAGACAGGGCGGGCCGTGGACTCGGTACATCGCAAAAGAAAGAAATTTATCAGGTAAGCATAAATTCTGTTTTCTTTTGCAAGATGTACCGAGTCCACGGATTCATCCTAACTTGTGGGATACCAATACCAAAGCTTTAGGACACGGATGAAGGGAGGGACAAGACAGGATCCTAAACGGAAGGCACCACTGCTTGCAAAACCTTTCTCCCAAAAATAGCCTCCGAAGAGGCAAAAATATCAAATTTGTAAAATTTGGAAAAGGTATGAAGCGAAGGCCAAGTCACAGCCTTACAAAGCATCATTTTTAAAAGCCCATGTGGAAGCCACTGCTCTAGTGGAGTGAGCTGTAATTATTTCAGGAGGCTGCTGTCCAGCAGTCTCATAAGCCAAACGGATGATGCTTTTCAGCCAAAAGGAAAGAGATGTAGCCGTAGCCTTTTGACCTCTATGCTTTCCAGCATAGACAACAAACAAAGAAGATGATTGGCAAAAATCTTTGGTTGCCTGCAAAACTTCAAGGCACGAACCACGTCCAAGTTGTGCAACAGACGGTCCTTCTTAGAAGAAGGATTAGGACACAGAGAAGGAACAACAATTTCCTGATTGATATTCCTGTTAGAAACAACCTTAGGGAGGAACCCAGGTTTGGTAGGCAAAACCACCTTATCAGCATGGAAAACAAGATAAGGCAAGTCACATTATAATGCCGATAGTTCAGAAACTCTTTGAGCTGAAAAGATAGCTGAGATTTCCAAGATAGAAGCTTAATATCTATGGAATGCATGGGTTCAAACGGAACCCCCTGAAGAATTTTAAGAACTAAATTGAGACTCCATGGCGGAGCAACAGGTTTAAACACAGGCTTAATTCTAACTAAAGCCTGACAAAAAGCCAGAACGTCTGGGACATCTGCCAGACGCTTGTGCAACAGAATAAATAAAGCAGATATCTGTCCCTTTAAGGAACTAGCGGACAATCCTTTCTTCAATCCATCTTGGATAAAAGACAAAATCCTAGGAATCCTGATCTTACTGCATGAGTAGCCTTTGGATTCACACCAAAAAATATATTTACGCCATATCTTATGATAGATCTTCCTGGTGACAGGCTTTCGAACCTGAATCAAGGTATCTATGACCGACTCAGAGAAACCCCGCTTTGATAAAACCAAGCGTTCAATCTCCAAGCAATCAGTTGCAGAGAAATTAGATTTGGATGCTTGAATGGACCTTGAATCAAAAGGTCCCGTCTCAGTGGCAGAGTCCATGGTGGCAGAGATGACATGTCCACCAGGTCTGCATACCAAGTCCTGCTTGGCCACGCAGGCACTATCAAAATCACTGAAGCTCTCTCCTGTTTGAGTCTGGCAATCAGACGCGGAAGGAGAGGGAATGGTGGAAACACATAAGCCAGGTTGAACGACCAGGGTACTGCTAGAGCATCTATCAGTACTGCCTGAGGATCCCTGGACCTGGATCCGTAACGAGAAAGTTTGGCGTTCTGACGAGACGCCATGAGATCCAATTCTGGTGTGCCCCATAGCTGAACCAGTTGAGCAAACACCTCCGGATGGAGCTCCCACTCCCCCGGATGAAAAGTCTGACGACTTAGAAAATCTGCCTCCCAGTTCTCCACCCCTGGGATATAGATCGCTGATAGATGGCAAGAGTGAGTCTCTGCCCATCGGATTATCCTGGAAACGTCTATCATCGCCAAGGAACTCCTTGTTCCCCCCTGATGATTGATATAAGCTACAGTCATGATGTTGTCCGACTGAAACCTGATGAATCCAGCCGAAGCCAGCTGAGGCCACGCCTGAAGAGCATTGAATATCGCTCTTAATTCCAGAATATTTATCGGTAGGAGGGCCTCCTCCTGAGTCCACAAAGCCTGTGCTTTCAGGGAATTCCAGACTGCACCCCAGCCCAGTAGGCTGGCGTCCGTCGTCACATTAACCCACGCTGGCCTGCGGAAACACATTCCCCTGGACAGGTGATCCTGTGACAACCACCAAAGAAGAGAGTCTCTGGTCTCTTGATCCAGATTTATCTGAGGAGATAAATCTGCATAATCCCCATTCCACTGTTTGAGCATGCATAGTTGCAGTGGTCTGAGATGCAAGCGAGCAAACGGAACTATGTCCATTGCCGCTACCATAAGTCCGATTACCTCCATACACTGAGCCACTGACGGCGGAGGAATGGAATGAAGAGCTGGTGGTTAAAATCTTTGATTTCCTGACCTCCGTCAGAAATATTTTCATGTCCACTGAATCTATCAGAGTTCCCAGGAATGGAACTCTTGTGAGAGGAATAAGAGAACTCTTTTTCACGTTCACCTTCCACCCATGAGATCTTAGAAAGGCCAACACTAAGTCCGTGTGAGACTTGGCAAGTTGGAAAGTCGACGCTTGAATTAAGATGTCGTCTAGATAAGGCGCCACTGCTATGCCCCTCAGCCTTAGGACCGCCAGAAGGGACCCTACCACCTTGATGAAGATTCTTGGCACCGTAGCCAACCCGAAGGGAATAGCCACAACTGGTAATGCCTGTCCAGAAAGGCAAACCTGAGGAACTGGTGATGATCTTTGTGGATAGGAATGTGTAGATACGCATCCTTTAGATCCACGGTAGTCATATATTGACCCTCCTGGATCATTGGTAAAATAGTCCGAATGGTCTCCCTCTTGAAGGATGGAACTCTTAGGAATTGGTTTAGGATCTTGAGATCTAGAATTGGTCTGAAGGTTCCCTCTTTTTTGGGAACCACAAACAGATTGGAGTAGAAACCTTGCCCCTGTTCTGTTTTTGGAACTGGGCAGATCACTCCCATGATAAAAAGGTCTTCTACACAGCATAAGAACGCCTCTCTTTTTGTCTGGTTTACAGACAATTGAGAAAGATAGAACCTCCCCCTTGGAGGAGAATCTTTGAAATATAGGAGATACCCCTGGGTTACAATTTCTACGGCCCAGGAGTCCTGAACATCTCTTGCCCAGGCCTAAGCAAAGAGAGAAAGTCTGCCCCCTACTTGATCCGGTCCCAGATCGGGGGCTACCCCTTCATGCTGTCTTAGTGGCAGCAGCAGGCTTTTTTGGCCTGTTTACCCTTGTTCCAAGCCTGGTTAGGTCTCCAGGTTGGCTTGGATTGAGCAAAGTTCCCCTCTTGCTTTGCAGCAGGGGAAGAGGAAGCGGGACCACCCTTGAAGTTTCGAAAGGAACGAAAATTATTTTGTTTGGTCCTTGTCTTATTTGACTTATCTTGAGGGAGGGCATGACCCTTCCCTCCAGTGATGTCTGAAATTATCTCTTTCAGTGCAGGCCCGAATAGGGTCTTACCATTGAAAGGGATGGTCAAAAGCTTAGATTTACATGACACATCAGCTGAACAGGACTTAAGCCATAACGCTCTTCGCGCTAAAATGGCAAAACCTGAAATCTTTGCCGCTAACTTAGCAAGATGAAAAGCGGCGTCTGTAACAAAAGAATTAGCCAACTTAAGGGCCTTAATTCTGTCCAAAAAATCATCTAATGGGGTCTCCATCTGAAGAGCCTCTTCTAGAGCCTCAAACCAAAAAGCAGCTGCAGTGGTTACCGGAACAATGCACGCTATAGGTTGAAGAGGAAAACCCTGATGAACAAAAATTTTCTTTAGGAGACTTTTTATCCATAGGATCAATGAAAGCACAACTGTCTTCAATAGGTATAGTTGTACGCTTAGCCAGAGTAGAAATAGCTCCCTCCACCTTAGGGACTGTCTGCCATGAGTCCTTTATCGTGTCAGAAATGGGGAACATTTTCTTAAAAACAGGAGGGGGAGCGAACGGAATACCTGGTCTATCCCACTCCTTAGTAACAATGTCTGAAATCCTCTTAGGGACCGGAAAAACATCAGTGTAAACAGGAACCTCAAAATATTTGTCCATTTTACACAATTTCTCTGGAACGACAATAGGGTCACAATAATCCAGAGTAGCTAAAACCTCCCTGAGCAATAAACGGAGGTGCTCTAGCTTAAATTTAAATGCTGTCATATCTGAATCTGTCTGAGGGAACATCTTTCCTGAATCAGATATCTCTCCCTCAGACAGCAAATCCCTCATCCCTACCTCAGAACATTGTGAGGGAATATCGGATACGGCTACTAAAGCGTCAGAAGGCTCAGCATTTGTTCTTAACCCAGAGCTACTGCGCTTCCCTTGCAACCCTGGCAGTTTAGATAAAACCTCTGTGAGGGTAGTATTCATAACTGAAGCCATATCTTGCAAGGTGAAAGAATTAGGCGCACTAGAAATACTTGGGGAGAACTAGATGGCGAAACCCGATTTACTTCTGTCTGAGAATCATTTAATGCCAAATTCTTATAAGTCAAAATATGCTGTTTGCAATTTATAGACATATCAGTACAATTGGGACACATTCTTAGAGGGGGTTCCATAATGGCTTCTAAACAAATTGAACAATGAGTTTCCTCAGTGTCAGACATGTTTAACAGGCTAGTAATGAAGCAAGCAAGCTTGGAAAACACTTTAATGAAAAAAACACAATTTGCAAAAACGGTACTGTACCTTTAAGAGAAAAAAAGGCATACACAAACTGCAAAACAGGTTAAAATTGCTTCAAAAATTCTGAAATTTTAACAGTGTACCCACTAAGCTTTAGAAGGCTTGCACCACAAGTAAAAAAGCAATAGACCGCCAAATGAAAAAAAACGGATTGATAAGTGTCTAAAACTGGTTAAAACCCCCTAAAGCACCTTGCCACAGCTCTGCTGTGGCTCTACCTGCCCTTAGGAAGCGATAATATGGGGTTTAAAGCTTCAATTAGTCACTCAGAAGACTCTCATGACCTCAGGAGAAGTTGCTTACAGCTTGTAAATGTAGGCCCCGCCCACCTCACTCAATGTTGCTGGGGCCTACACAAAACTAACAAACCCTGCCTGAAAGCCATGTGGGTTATAAACAACCCCAAAGAACCCTCAAGCAAATGTCCCATAAAACAGAAAACCTTACTCCCAGACACAAAAACGTTTGTCCCAAATTCACATAACAAACTGAGTGCCCACAAAAAATTAACCCTTTATGCAAGCTAGTAAAAACCTCTGATAACACTAGGATTACTGCTCACCCTTCCCCTAATGGGGACACTGTCAGCCTTTCTGAGTTAACACAGTCTCTGCAGAAAATATGACTGAACATACCTCATTGCTGTATAGCAAGAAACCGTTCCTCACACTGAAGTTTTCCTGTACTCCTCAGCTCATGTGGGAACAGCAGTGGACCTTAGTTACAAATGCTAAGATCATCATCCTCCAGGCAGAAATCTTCATCTATGTCCTGCCTGAAAGTAAATAGTACAACACCGGTACCATTTAAAAATAACAAACACTTGATTGAAGATAAAATAAAACTAACAGTTTAACACCTCTTCTCTTTACTCTTCCTGCTTAGAGCCAGCAAAGAGAATGACTGGGGGGTGGAGTTAAGGGGGGAGCTATATAGACAGCTCTGCTGTGATGCTCTCTTTGCTACTTCCTGTCAGGAAGGACAATATCCCACAAGTTAGGATGAATCCGTGGACTCGGTACATCTTGCAAAAGAAAATATTACAGTACATGCTGCTGAACAGGTCATGAACATGTCACAACAAGTTTTTGGCTCATTGCCTGTGTATGCTCAGGAGCAGTAATACATGTTAGCTCCCAAGCAGGACTTTATGTGTTTAACCACTCTCAGGGGAAGCAAACACATAGTTACTGCAGGAAATTGGTGCAATAACAAAATATGTTAAGAAATTAAAGCCTTTTACTATTTAATTAACATGTCCCTTAAATATAAATAGGTATTTCATTATAGGTATCCTCAATACTGATAAAAAAGCTACAGTTAGCCAATATGCAAAATATCTACCCAGGAATCTATAAAGAAGCTTCATCAAATAGATGAGTTAAATGAAGTGAATCATACTCTCTGTGTAAAAGCATAACTAAGCAAGAAAACGCATACAAATCCATCTGCTTTCTCAGCATCTCTGCTTGGTATTAGAGGCAAATTGACAAAACTGAGACAGCTACCTGCATGGGTAGCAAAAGTATACTCGGGAGCCCACTAATCAAAATCTGAGTCTGTCAATGCAAAACCCACACTAATAATTATTCATTTTCTTTATTATTAAAATATGGAGCTTTCATTTTTTTTAATTAAAAATACCCTATGGAACAAAACATTGATATAAATATAAAACCAAACAATATGAATTACCAATTCAAATGTCTCACAAATAATGTTCCATGGGGAATAATTATAAATCTATTTTAAGGCACAAACAACAAAGTAAATTAGAATATTTGTAATTCTCAAGATAGTAATTGTAATATCTATCTTATTTCTGAAGATGAAATATTTCTTTGTTTTCTTTCCATGTCTTACTTTCACCTATCTATAGTTTTGCAGTATAAAAATGGCAGCTTTAGAATCTTATCTTTGTTTTTGCATTTGCAGCTATCTCGTGAATCTTGTTAAGCTCTGACAAAATTCTAATTCCTAGAAAAAAAATAACTAAGCAATAGGACCACTGGGCTAAAATGTACAGCAATGTGGCCTAGATTACAAGTGGGCGGTATTTTGCCTAAGATTTCTAGCGTGAATTGTGCTTGAGTAAAATGCAGTACTTAGCAAGAATCTGTGTGCTCGTATTACAAGTTTAAAGTCATTTTTTTCTAGTTCGAGTGATAGTATTTGTTGAGCGCAACTTACAAGAGCAGAAGGAAAGATCAGTAAATCACCATGGAGTATGGAGGCAGCTCCTCCCACATTACCTCCTGCTATCTGAGAAACAGCCATGCTGTGCTGAGATAAAATACCTAGTTGATGCGGTTAACATGACAACCAAAGAGGCTGCAACATATTTACACTTCAGTTCTAGGCATTTTATCTCAGCATGGCACAGCAGTTTCTCAGATAGTAAGAAGTTAGGTGGGAGGAGCTGTCTCTCATGCCATGCCGCAGAAAGGAGGACGTTAGTTGCGGTTCTGCCATAAATTCACACATTGAAAGGAGAGAGCAGTAAGCCCTGAACCTCTTGTGTTTTAGGGAACCATGCCAGGGAACTGGTCTAGAAAATAAGCCCATGTGACCTTGCTACCATATTAATTGTGCTCTGTTTAAGGGGAATAAAACGACTCAGGACAAATATTTCTGGTGAAATATTCATATTTTAAATGGCCCTGCAGGAGTTGCATTTGCCAGTACAGAAACACAGTTTTACTGCACCAAAAGTGGTGTGTGCAAATGGAACTTGCAGGCCGAATAGAGGATACTGCCTCTAAAGCTATGAAAATGTCTGATTAAAAATCTTTTGAAAACATTCTGTCAGACTGATCCAAACTTGAAAAGCCTTGAAAATCACAGAGTTCCAAAATGTTTATTAGAAACTTTGTCTCTTGAGCAGACCAAACTCCCTGCAATATCAGAGGCCCCACAGCCCTATAATTTGGAGTCTGTGGTGATCACTGCCCAGACTGGATGAACAAACATAAAACCTTGGACAATGGAGTGGTGAGTCTGCTACCATGATATAGACCACAGATTCTTCTGATCCAAAGGGACAGTATAATACAGATCCTTTGTGATACCCATTCTCCTGATGAAGAAGGGATAGCTGCAAAGGTATCAGATGAAACCTGGCAAAAGAAACTGTGATGGAATCAGATACCATCAAACCCACTACTTTCATTTATTGAGCCACAGTGAGAAAGGGTGCGTGTTGCAGATGAGTACATGACTTGGAAAAAGAGTCTACAATGACCGTAGAAGGGACACTCAAGTTTGAGGACCAACAGAGCTCTTTAGCAAAATTATGAAACACGTGTGTCTGCAAAGCATTGGTCCTTCAAACTGGTAAAGCCTAGCAAGGAAGGCAAGAGGAAGGAATCGGAAAATGCAAATAAGCATCTTTAAAGTTTATTACAGGCATAAAATGATCCTATTGCCCTGAAGAAAGAAAAGTGTGAATTGTCTAAATTTTGAAGGTGGGGATGTTCTGGAATTTTTTCAGAGATTTGAGATCCAGAATTGGGCAAAAGGCACCTAATTCTTGTTTTCTACACAAGAGTGTAGAAAATGTATTCTGTATCCTTGCAACAAAATCTCCAACACCCAAGGGGACTAACATTGGCCACACCTCTTGAAAAAGTCACAATCTGCTCACCACTTGATCCTTGTCCAGAGTGGGGGACACAACCTTATTGGTCTTAGACTATGAAAAACGTGTCCATCTTGTGAAAACCCCGCTGTGTTGTAGTAGAAATTCTCTTTTGGCATATAGTTTGCCAAAGGAACAAAAGCATCTCATAGGTCTATTTTTTTCTTGGACTTCTTGTCCTGTTGCAAAAATCTCAATTATCACCAGTGACCTTAGCAATAATATCTAGTCATGGGTCAAACAGAGTTTTATTCTTGAAAGGAAGTGTTAAATGACTGCTCTTGGAAACCATATCAGCAGACCAAGACTTAAGCCATAAGACATGCCTGGCTAACACAGACAAAACAGAGCTTTTAACATTAATGCAAATCACTTCCACAGCTGCATCACAAAAGAATAAGCTGTGAAGGTGATAAACACATAGTTAAGGTCAGCTACAAAACAGCAACTGCTGGACCAAGCTGAACACATCTGTTGAGCCAATGATGAAAGGCATATGTGTGTAACCACCAATCACCAGCTAGATCCTAGTAAAACACTGCTGCTCTGATCCTATATAGGTATGCTTTTTTTAACAAAGAAATCCAGGAAAACAAATTAATCCATAAAAGAGTAAAATGAAAATTCTCTTAAAATTGCATGCTCTTTCTAAACCACACAAGTTTAATTTTTTAATTTTCTATCCATTTAATGTCCATTAAAGATGCACTAAACTTTCAATTCCCTAGCAATGCATCTGCACAAAATAACATAGACAATTTTTAAGGCTGAAGACACTGGAGAGACCAGTGATTCTAGAGAGACCCTTAATGAAATTCCTCCTCTTTACAAGGAATAAAAAAAAAAAAATCAAGATTGTTCATCTAATGAGCAGGTAATGCAACCAATAATTTGAATCATAAACTAGATAAGAAAGGAAAGACATACGTAAAACACACATTAATTTGCGTTTTCCTTGTGTGGCTAAATTGCTTCACATTTGGTACTGCGTTTGGTCTTACAACCTAGCTTATTTTCTTTTTTACACATATTCACTCAAGGTTCAGGGGTTGAAAGTCAGAGTTTCAGTTTTTCATTTTAAATGAAAAAAAAAAAAAAAAAATAGGACTCAGATGTTATTGATCACGTCACACATGACAAAATGTGACCTTTTTCTATTTCACCACAATCTGTAATTTATTTTCTAGCTCATGCAGTAGGTCTAAAGCCTACCAAATATGATGTAGTATATATTATAGAACAGCAGAGAAAGTCAAAGCAGATATTGAAGACTTGTACAAAACTTCAAATGGGTTAAGCTATATTGTAGAAATCCATCACTGGAGACAGATATACTTTACACATATGCTCACTGTAAGTCTTAAGCTGTCAACAGAATTTTTAATCTGTAGTGTTAGGTGCAAGTTTAAAGAATTTTTTTTTTTCTTCTTTTCTTTTTTCTTCAACACTACTTCTATATCCCCTGCTGTATGAAAGATATACGATTAGATTATAAATAAGAGAAAAACATATTTCTTGAAGGACCACTAAACACAGGAGTATAGAATTTTTTTATTAAAGTCATATTAAAAAGACAACACAAAAGCACTTAGTTTATACATATCTCTGTCACGCTGCTCTCTGCTCTGCTGTGGTCGTTGCCACCAACACAGGCACTCCTCCTGTTGCTAGGGATAAGGCAGTGTAACTACATCACGCTGATGACATCATCATTGTCCACCCTGTCTTCCCTATTTAAAGGCCTCAGTCTCTCTCACCTGTGCCCAAGTATAGGTGTTTCTTCTTGTGCTCCTGGGTGCTGTATATCTGTATGCTGAATTGCTGTATTTATTCACTGTTACTGAACTCTACCTGTTTGACTATCCTGCTTGCCTTAACCCCTGAATTGCTGGACTGCTTAACTGTTGATGAACTCTGCCTGTTTGACTACGCTGCTTGCCTTAACCCCTGAATTGCTGGACTGCTTAACTGTTGATGAACTCTGCCTCTTTGACTATGCTGCTTGCCTTAAACTCTGCATTGCTGGATTGCTTAACTGTTGATGAACTCTGCCTGTTTGACTACGCTGCTTGCCTTAACCCCTGAATTGCTGGACTGCTTAACTGTTGATGAACTTTGCCTGTTTGACTACGCTGCTTGCCTTAACCCCCAAATTGCTTGACTGCTTAACTGTTGATGAACTCTGCCTGTTTGACTACGCTGCTTGTCTTAACCCCTGAATTGCTGGACTGCTTAACTGTTGATGAACTCTGCCTGTTTGACTACGCTGCTTGCCATGAACTCTATTGCTGGATTGCTTAACTGTTGATGAACTCTGCCTCTTTGACTACGCTGCTTGTCTTAACCCCTGAATTGCTGGACTGCTTAACTGTTGATGAACTTTGCCTGTTTGACTATGCTGCTTGTCTTAACGCCTTAATTGCTGGATTGCTTAACTGTTGATTAACCCTGCCTGTTTGACTATGCTGCTTGCCTTAACCCCTTAATTGCTGGATTGCTTTACTGTTGATGAACTCTCCCTGTTTGACTACTCTGCTTGCCTTAACCCTAAAATATTGGATTGCCATTCTGTTGACGAACTCTGCCTGCCTGACCATTATATTGATTTACCCTTGAACTGCCTTACCGCTGGATTCGCTACCTATTGCTGTCAGAGACTATCCTGTCTGTTTCAGTCCTTCAAGTGGTTTACCCTTGAACTGCCTTACCGCTGGATTCCCTACCTATTGCCGTCAGAGAATATCCTGTCTATTTCAGTCCTTCAAGTGGTTTACCCTTGAACTGCCTTCCCGCTGGATTCCCTACCTATTGCTGTCAGAGACTATCCTGTCTGTTTCAGTCCTTCAAGTGGTTTACCCTTGAACTGCCTTACCGCTGGATTCCCTACCTATTGCCGTCAGAGACTATCCTGTCTATTTCAGTCCTTCAAGTGGTTTACCCTTGATCTGCCTTACCGCTGATTCCTACATGCTGCCGCCAAAGACTACCCTGCATAGTGTGAGTACTGTTTACCTCATTTTGCAAACTTTCTCTGCTCTGGGATATTCCCTATCATTCCAGCTTCACGCTGGGATAAGAAGACTACTGGCCAAGTTTGGTCTGATAGTGGAATATCCCACGAGCATTACAATCTCTATATTTTGCGAATCTTGCACATGGTCTGTAGGAGCTGGTCCCCCAGAAAGTGTCTATATAAAAAGATTGTGCACATTTTAGAGAATGGAAGTGAATTGGAAAGTTGTTTAAAAGTGTTTGCTCTATCTGAATAATTAAAGTTTAATTTTTGACTTGAGTGTCCCTTTAACAATATATTACAGGATAAACTAAATGATATTGTCCTAATCCCTATAAATGTTCTATTATTTTATATTACAGTGTTTTCACAATTCACTGGAAATGTCATGTGTTTTGGATGATTTCCTACATTTCACAAATGATCCGAATGCCCATGTAAAAATGTATCCCATATTATACAGATGGGTTTATAGGAATAGTCTAGTCAAAATTAAACTTTCATGATTCAGATAGAGCATGTAATTGTAAGCAACATTCTAATTTACTCCTATAATCAATTTATCTTCATTCTCTTGGTATCTTTATTTGAAAAAGTAGTAATGTACGCATAGGAGCCATCCTATTTTTGGTTCAGCACCTGGGTAGAACTTTCTGATTGGTGTCTAAATGTAGCCACTAATCAACAAGCGCTACCCAGGTGCTAGAAAAAAAAATGGGCCGGCTCCTAAGCTTACATTTAAATAAAGATAGCAAGAGAACAAAGAAAACTTGATAATAAAAGTAAATTATACAGTTGCTTAAAATTGCATGCTCTATCTCAATTATGGAAGTTTAATTTTGACTAGACAATCCCTTTAACAAGTGGAAGCTAGGTCACTATAAAACTTTTTCTTACAGCCAAGAAAACGCTATAAAAGCAGATGATAGTATTAAAGGGACACTGTACCCAAACATTTTCTTTTGTGATTCAGATTGAGCATGAAATTTTAAGCAACTTTCTAATTTACTCCTTTTATCAAATTGTCTTCATTCTCTTGGTATCTTTATTTGAAATACAAGAATGTAAGTTTAAATGCCGGCCCATTTTTGGTGAAAAACCTGGGTTGTCCTTGCTGATTGGTGGATAAATTCATCCACCAATAAAAAAGTGCTGTCCAGAGTACTGAAACCAAAAAAAAGCTTAGATGCCTTCTTTTTCAAATAATGATAGCAAGAGAACGAAGAAAAATTGATAATAGGAGTAAATTAGAAAGTTGCTTAAAATTGCATGCTCAATCTGAATTACGAAAGAAATATTTTGGGTACAGTGTCCCTTTAAGTAGGCATGTGCATTATTTGTTATTCGCAAATTAGTTTGTCAAACGAATATGCAAATTGTGAATAATGCACATACATAATATCAAGAAGTAGTAGATACATCAGTAAACAGCAAATGATGCATAATTACAGAAAACCACATTATCATTACTTAGATCCACTACATGTCAATATCTGCATATGTAATAAAAAGATCTGAACATGCAATGAAGCACGTTTGCAAAATAGATGAGAGTTGCATGTTGTTGTTGTTTGTTCTTCACTGAAATATTTATTTAGTGGTGGGGAGTAAAGTTAAAGCCTAAGCCATTTTAGCTAATCATCTCTTAACCGGTCCTCAATAAAAATGTCACATATTGTATAGATTTATGCACTTATTATTCAGATCTCTAACAGTTCTGATGTTGTCTTACTTCTCAAGCCAACAGCTGTAAATCACTGTAACCAGAGATGATATTTTTAGTAAATTGTAAAAGGGATATGAAATCCAAATTTTTTTTTCATGATTCAGTTCAGATAGAGCATGTAACGTTAAAAATGTTTTTGTTTCACTTATTATCTTTTGTTGAAAATCAGACGTAATTTTAGGATCTGGACCTTTTCTACAGCACTATATGGCAACAGTTTTGCAAGAATGTTATCCACTAGATGGCAGCACTATTTCCTGCTTTGTAGTGCTACTGACACCTACCTAGGCTTATCTTCAACACAGAATATCATGAGAACAAAGAAAATTTTACATTTTTAAAATGGTATGCTCTGTATGAATAACAAAAACATAATTTATACTAACCTGATAAATTTATTTATTTTTGGATATGGCGAGTCCACGGAATCATCAATTACTAGTGGGAATATCACTCCTGGCCAGCAGGAGGAGGCAAAGAGAACCACAGCAAAGCTGCTATATATGTCACTTCCCTTACCCATAACCTCCAGTCATTCAGCCAAAGGGAAAATGGAAAAAGAAGATACTACAAAAGTGTAGCGGTGCCTGAGGTTTTAGCTAAAAATAACTGTCTTAAAAAAAAGGGTGGGCGTGAACTCACCATATCCGGAAAGAAAGAAATGTATCAGGTAAGCATAAAATATGTTTTCTTTCCTAAGATATGTTGAGTCTACAGAATCATCAATTACTAGTGGGAACCAATACCCAAGTTAGAGGACACAGATGATTAGGGAGGGACAAGACAGGTTACCTAAACAGAAGGCATCACTGCATGAAGAACCTTTCTCCAAAAGAAGCCTCAGCTAAGACAAAAATATAAAATTTGGTAAAAGTATAAAGAGAGGACCAAGTTGCAGCCTTGCAAATCTGTTCTACAGAAACTTCCTTCTTGAAAGCCCAAGAAGAAGGGACAGCCCTAGTGAAATGAGCTGAAATTCTCTCAGGAGGCTGCTGTCCAGCAGTCTCATAAACCAAACGCATTATACTACTCAACCTTTATGTTTCCCAGAGAAACAAACAGCAAACTGGCGACAATCCTTAGTCGCCTGTAGATAGAAAATAAAAGCACGCACAACATCAAAGTTGTACAACAACAACAATGAGAAGAAAGTTAAGGACACAGAGAAGGAACAACAATTTTCTGATACATTTATCTGAAACCACTTAGGAACAAAACCTAACTAGTACGGATAACTGCCTTAACTGCATGAAAGATAAGATAAGGCAAATCACACTGCAAAACTGAGAGCGCCGAGACTCTCCAAGCAGTAAAAATAGCAATGAGAAACAAAACCTTCCAAGATAATAACTTAATATCTATGGAAAGTAAAGGCTCAAACAGAGCCTACTGCAAAACTTTAAGAACAAGGGTAAAACCCTAAGGGGGGAGCAACCGACTTAAACACAGGTTTGATGTAGACCAGTGCCTGACAAAAAGATTGCACATCTGGCACGTCCACCAGATGCTTATGTAGCAAAAAAGACGATGCAGAAAATTGACCCTTCAGGGTACTGACTGACAAACCCTTCTCCAGACCACCCTGGAGAAAGGATAAAAAATTCAGAAAAACTCCCGCTTAGACAAAACTAAGCGTCCAATCTTCAAGTAGTCAGCTTCAGAGATTTAGATGAAGTAAAAGACCAAGAATCAAAAGTCCTTCCTCAGAGGTAGTCTCCAAGGTGGAGATACAACATTTCCACTAGGTCTGCATACCAGATCCTGCGAGGCCACGCAGAGGCTAATAAAATCACTGCTGCTGTAACCTGAAAATACGAGTACTGACTTGTGAAAAGAGGAAAAAGGTATGCAAGACTGAAAAACAAGAAAAACATCAGAACATCTATCAGGACGGTCTGCGGATCCCATGACCATAAACCGTACCTTCAAACTTGCAGTTCTGTCAAAACTCCCACAGAAGCCAACTCCTGAAACCCCCCATGTGAGGGTCTACCTAGAGAACACTTCCAGATGGAAATGCTCACTCCCCGGGATGTTTAGAAGTCTGACTTCCAATTATCCACCCTTGGAAAGTAGATGACCGACAGCAAATGTGAGCTTCCTCCCACTGAACAATCCAAGTCACCCTCTACATGGCTAAGGAACCCCTAGTTCCTTCCCATTGGTTGATATAAACCCTTGAGGTGATATTGTCAGACTGGAACCAAGCTAGGGATGACTGAGGTCAAGTCATCAGAGCATTGCTAATTGCTCTCAACTTTTAAAGAGGAGAGCAGACACTTCCGAGTCCATAATCCTTAAACAAGACCCAGACAGCTTACCAGCCCAGTAGGTTGGCATCTGTGGTCACATCACCCAGGAATATCTCCAGAAGCACCCGCCCGGAGATAGATACTACGGAAGAAAGTCTCTTGTCATCTGATCTAAATCTATCCTTTAAGAAAGATCTGAAAGTTCTCCATGTCATGGAAAATAGCAAAAGGAATGATGTCCATGGAATACCATCAGACCAATTCCCTCCATAGATCAGCTAAACCCTCGCACACACAAGGGTAGGTAAAAAGAGGGTGAATATAAATAATGTACCGCCAGTCCAATGGCTTAAAAATAGAAAGCTCCTTTATTAGAATCGCACTTAAAAGGTATACACGCCAGCAAGGTAACAAGGTCAAACGCATTTTTTACCTACCCTTGTGTGTGCAAGGATTTAGCTGATCTAAAGTTGTTCTCTTGAGGGAAAAAGGTGAAGTTCCCTGTACACATCCCTTTCTGCACCAGTCGGACCGGAACCTTTGTTTTAGCCACAGCTCCCGTGGGGAGCGCTGAAGAGGTGAGACGGAGCGGTGCTGCAGAGGCAGTGAAGACACAGTACAGCGGGGCACAGAGAGAGGTGAATGGAATTGCCAAACACACTGAGCGCTTTCTTACGGATTCTGGCACTCAATTCCCTCCATACACAGGGTCACAGAAAAGTGAAGAAATATCAACTGCAGCTAAATCCAAACTCCCAATCTCCTGGTTGCAAGATGGCTAAAAGCTATCCACCGGCCACTAGAGCTTACTGTTGGCCGGACAGAAGACTGCAGAGTGGGGAAAATGAATAAATCATTGATTTTCTGACCTCTGAAAGACATCTCCTAGATTAAAAATCAAATAAGTGCCAAACATAGCGCACCTGGTGTTCCCAGGCGGTCTCCTATCCAGGTACTGACCAGACCTGACCCTGCATAACTTCCGAGATCAAACGAAATTGGGTGCATTCAGGGTATTGTGGCAGCAGTCCCAAATAAATTACCCTTGTGGATAGAACAAGGGAACTCTTCTCCAGATTAATTTCCCATCCCCGGAAAAGAAGATTGGACAAGATCTCTTAAAAGAGAGTTAGCTCGAAGTCAGGATGATACCTGAACTATATATTGTCCAGAAAAACAGACTTGCAATATCCCAAGACCTATAGGTCTGACTGGGATAGCTCAAACTAAGAAAACAATAAATCTCTCAGGTCTAAGTTCATTATGAACAGGCCCACTAGAACCAAAGGAGAAAGGATACTACTTTGAAGGACAGAATATGAAATATATGAGGTAAATACCTATATCCCGTTCCCAAACTGGGACTGGAACTGTCACTACCAGAGATGAAGACCCTGAATCCAGTTCAAGGAATGCCTCTCATCTTACTCAGATTTCAGATACTCTAGAAAGAGAAATCTGCCCCTGGGAGGAAAACTTAGATTCGACTCGAAAAGGCATGACCCAAACAAAGTCTCATCATTAAAAGGAGACACTGCAGAACTATAAAGCCTAGGCTGTACCACTAAACCACAGGTAGGCTTCTCAGCTGACCATAATGCCCGGCGGCTAGTACAGCAAGTCTAATAAGACAAGACATTGCTCTAAATGAAAAATTTTAACCTCCAGCTTCTTACCTATGTCAGAAAGAAAACTAGATTATCTCCAGTAGAAAGTTCCCTTCTACTAAAGACACTGTGCATTTCGAGAAAGATAGCGACAGGAAATCCTAAAAAGGACGTGAGACAGGGAGAAATATCCCCAGATTCTCAATAACAATCCTGTGTACATCTCACGGCATGACTAGAACCCTTCCAGAGAGGAAAGAAAATATAGAACTGATAAAGTTCACAAAACTCCAAAGGAAAGACAACGATAGGGATCGGTGTCATTCAGTCAGTCAGGACCTCCTCACTAACTTGGAAGAAGACAAACCTGCGTAGCAGCATGTGGAGCAGAAATCCTCTTATCTGAGACTTAAAATGTCCTCTTGCCTTTTCCCTGAAGTAAAGGAAAACAGATAAAGCCACATATACCGCAGAAGATACCTGAGTTTGCAACTTCTGTAAGTAAATAACCTCCTCCAGGAGATTAAGAGGAACCACAGGGCACTGCATGTGACGCCATATAGGCTTGGGACATAAAAGAAGAAAGCTGTGGCAGTGCCTTAACAGCAACATCCTTGGAGACATAAAGTTCAAACCAATCTGTACATTTAATAGCATTTGTAAAATCAGAGGTACAGAAAAAATAAATGTTTAAACCAATTCTTAGTTGAGCAAGCCATCCACACAACTTCAGCATCAGTAGAAGGAATTATACTGCCTGAATCCGAAATTTCACCCTCAGATGCACCCGAAGAATCTTCATCCTCAGACTTCTGAGAGGAAATACTTTGATTAGCCACTTCAGGATCAGAAACCTTACTTACTGTTTCTTTAAATGTCCTTTTGCATTTTCCCTGCAACATGGGAAAAAGCAGACAACACCTCAGATACTGCAGAAGATACCTGGGGAGCAATATCTTACAAAATAACTCCAGACGGACCATAAGAGGAAACGCAGGGCACTGCATGTGCAGATGAATAGGATTGGGACGCTTGAGGAGACAGCTGTGGCACATCTAAAACAGGAGGCTCCTGAACAGCATCCGCCTTAGCTAATGATGGCTCAGGGTCAAAAAGTATATTTCTATAAGCTAAAGTTCTTTCAATACATGAAGAACAAAAAGGTACTGGGGGTTCCACCTGGGCATCAAAACATAAGCTACAGGTAACATCCTGCACAGCCTCCTGATCCATAATACAAAAAGAAGCAAATAAAAATAAAATTTAATTTTTTTTTTAAAACTTTTTTTATCTTTTAACAAAGGATATAACACAGAACAAAAAAAGTTCATAAATAAATGTTCCTTTTAAAATTACCAAATAAAGAAAACATACCCCAGGCAACACTATACACCTCAGCAGAATTAATGAGGTGCCCTACCTGTCCTGCAACCCGCAGCAAACTGAGGAAAAAAACGATCCCATTTACAATCCGGATTTCCAGAGAAGCAAAAACAGGAAGAAGCCTTCTAAACAGCGGAGCCATCTGAAATATGCGCACCTCACTCTTACAGGAAGTGAAGAAAAGTGCCAAAAAAACTCACAGAATCAGAACCTCCCTAAAAGGGGCGGTTCTACAGCTGAAAAAAAGTCATTTTTTATTTTTATTTAGTTTACAACTTTCTTGAAAAACAGGCTTAAAAGCAAACAATAAAACCCCCAATAAAAGTACATAATCCGTTACTAAAAACAGATCCTCACTGAGCCATCAATTAAATAAATAACACCTCACACTAACAGTGTCTGCAAAAACTGCCATAAAAACCTGCACCCTGACAGGAATAATAAAAAACGCCCCCCTGCAGCATTTCAGCTGAATAAGTGCAAAATGTTTCCCTGCTACATAGAAAAATAAAACTGGCACTTACCTTAATATTCATCTGTCCGGCAGCAAGACAACTCACCTGGTTTGAGAGGATGCCATCCCTCACAAGGACATGTGGAAATACAGAAAGACTGAGTAAACTTACTCAGGCTATCTAAATAGGGCAGCAAAATGTTTTGGGAAAACGCAGTGAGAATTGTACCCCACAAATTCCCAATTGCTTAAAAGCCACCATTGCCCTATTGAAGAGACTGACATGGGCTAAGGCCTTTTAGAAAGATCAGAGCAAACCTACTCTGCTTTAAAATAAAAAAATCTTTATTGTAGATCAGACACCAAAACTTCACCTCCTCCTTGCACCACAGGCAAAGAGAATGACTGGAGGTTATGGGTAAGGGAAGTGACATATATAGCAGCTTTGCTGTGGTGCTCTTTGCCTCCTCCTGCTGGCCAGGAGTGATATTCCCACTAGTAATTGATGATTCCGTGGACTCACCATATCTTAGGAAAGACAGAACATTTTTGGGTTTCATTTCCCTTTAATATTACTTTGGCAAACATTGTTGTAAATCAGCATTTACCTTGTACTTATCAACTTGTACACATCTTTCTTACCTCACAAGGAAGCGATGAAGACCAACATCAAAACTCCTACAAAAATAAATAGGTATAATTTAGAAGATAAATACAGCACTATCATGCTAATGGATATACAATACTGTATATGATATATTTATAGTATATTAGCTTATATAAAAAAAATACCTTGAGTAAACAGCCAGTTCATGCAATTCATGGAATTATTATTTTTTATTATTATTATCAGGTATTTGTACAGCGCCAGCAGGTTCCGCAGCACTATGAACATAGGTGGTATATAAAAAATAATTACAGGGATCAAATGGGTAGAGGGTCCTGCCGAGAGTTGCACTGTTGTAGTCGAAGGTGGACTACAAACAGCTGGGCTCATAGGCTTACATGCTATGGGGTTTAAGGGGATAGCAGTGAAGATAGGAAGGTTAGTGTAGGTTGTATGCGTCCCTGAATATTAGAGTCTTCAGGGAGCACTCAAAGCTTTTAAAACTAGAGGAGAGTCTTGTGGAGCGAGGCAGAGAGTTCCATAAGATGGGAGCCAGTCTGAAGAATTTTGTGTTTAATCCTGGAGGCAAGAGGAAGCCAGTGAAGGGATTGGCAGAGGGTGCAGCAGATGAAGTGCAACGTGCAAGGAAGATGAGCCTGGCAGAGGCATTCATTATGTATTGTAAAGGAGCTAGGCGGCAGCTAGGGAGACCAGAGAGGATGGAGTTGCAGTAGTCGAGGCGGGAAAGGATGAGAGAGTGGATTAAAATCTTAGTTGAAATGTCTACTTTTAGCAATGTTTTTAAGGTGGAAGCGGCAGGCTTTAGCCAAGGACTGAATGTGAGGAGTGAAAGAAAGATCTGAGTCAAGACTGACCCCAAGACATCGGGCATGTGAGGTTGGGGTAATGATGGAGTTATCAACAGTTATAGAGACATGGGGGGTGGAGATTTTGGAAGAAGGGTGGAAAATTAGGTGCTCAGTTTTGGAGATATTTAGCTTGAGGTAGTGAGAGGATATCCAAGATGAGATATGAGAGAGAATGTTAGTGACACGGGTTAGCAGGAAGGAGATAGTTCTGGTGCAGAGAGGTAGATTTGGGTATTGTCGGCATACAAATGATAATGAAACCCGTGGGACTTTATTAAGGAACCTAATGAGGACGTGTAGATTGAGAAGAGAAGGGGATCGAGGACAGAGCCTTGCGGTACCCCAACAGAAAGAGGTAACGGGGCAGAGGATGCCCCAGAGAAGGCTACACTAAAGGTACGGTTAGACAGATAGGAAGAGAACCAAGAGAGAGCTGTGTCGCAGATGCCGAAGGATTGGAGGGTATGGAGCAAAAGAGGGTGGTTGACAGTATCAAAGGCTGCAGACAGATCAAGGAAGATAAGTAGAGAGAAGAAGCCTTTGGATTTTGCTGTAAGTAGGTCATTGGTAACCTTAACAATTGCTGTCTCTGTTGTGTGAAGGAGGCTAAATCCAGATTGCAGTGGATCAAGGAGGGAGTTTAATGTAAGGAAATGGGATAGATGTGCATATAACTAACTTTTCAAGAAGCTTTGAGGCAAGAGAGAGTAGGGAAAGGGCGGTAGTTGGATGGGGAGGTTGGATCGAGAGAAGGTTTTTTGAGGATAGGTGTGACTAATGCATGTTTAAGAGATGTCAAAACTATACCAGTGCTAAGGGAGAGGTTGAAGATGTGTGTGAGTATAGGGGTAAGGGTAGAAGAGAGGGAGGGGAGTAGTTGTGAGGGGATGGGGTAGAGGGGACAAGTAGTGAGGTGAGAGGATAGTATAAGGGGTAAAAGAGCTAAATTTATGGCTATGTGGGTTTTGGATGATTGTGAGCTTTTGAGTGGGTGGGAGACTGGTAGTATGTTGAGATCTGATTTAATTTCTGATGGAGTCGATTTTGTTGTTGAAGTAGCTGACAAAATCTTGAACTGAGAGAAATGTTGTGGTGGGAGGTGGGGGTGGGCAGAGAAGAGTATTGAATGTGGAGAACAGACGTTTTGGGTTTGAAGAAAGAGTAGAGATAAGAGTAGAGAAGTAATGTTGCTTATATAGATTAAGGGCAGAGTAGTAAGAGTTCAAGATGAACTTATAGTGAAGAAAGTCAGCAGAACTCTGAGATTTCCTCCAGTGTCTCTCAGCAGTACGGGAACATCTGCGTAGGTACAGTGTCAGAGGAGTATGCCAGGGCTGAGGATGAGTGTATGTTTTCCGAGCTATGGTAGGTGGGGCCAGATTATCAAGGACCGATGTAAGGGTGGAGTTATAGTTGGAGTTATAGTTGGAGATTCATCAGGACAGGAAAAGGAGGGGATGGAAGAGAGAAGAGGTTGGAGAGAGCTAGCGAGCTGTTGCTGATCTAATAACTTGATACTTCTGTGAAGTTTAGCATGAGGGGTAGAAGGAGGGAGAGTTGTAGGGAGGAAGGTGATGTTACAAGTGAGGAGGTGGTGGTCAGAAAGAGGAAAAGGTGAGTTTGTGAAGTTTGAGTGCATCGATAGCTGAAAATCAGATCAAGGGAGTGACCATCTTTGTGAGTGGGAGAGTCAGTCCATTGTGACAGGCCAAAAGTGGAAGCGAGTTGCAGAAGTTGTTTTGCAGAGGAGGCAGTGGGATTATCAACAGGGAGGTTGAAGTCACCGAGAATGAGGGCAGGGGTAGCCAGGTGGCAAAGTGATCTCAAAATAGATCCTTTCATATATCCAGTAAACAAAGTTTTAGAATCAAATAAAGAATAGCATTATTTCATATACATGGCAAACAAATTCTTCAACGCCACAACACATTGCATGAAAGCGCATCTAGATATCACTGCAAGGTTTTTTGTTGTTTTTTGAGACACAACTTAAGCTCTGGAATTCAATTAGTTTTTCATTTAATTTTGCAAGTTTCCTGTTTCTCATTTTAGGGGACATGTAAGCCAGAAAGGCTGGCTTTTACTTTTGTGCAGTTAGTCAGTCAGTCTGTCTTTATGTCTGACCAGGCTGCAAAACTCTACATCTACTAAAATTGAAATAAAAATATAAAATGATCAGAATGAATATCAAAATATAAAACCAGCATCTTCCAAACAGATATTAACTTGAAATTCAACAAAACACATGTGTTTTCATCTGTGCATGCTCGCATTCGGACTATCTATTTATAAATCCATGTATTTCTACCCTATCTGTAACATTATTATAGTAAACATGTCAAGCTGTATTTTCAAATGTAGCCTCAGATCATTTATTATGACAAAAATTGAATACACAAACAGCTACATGTTTTCTTTAAAGATACATTTAACTAGGATTACATTAAAGGGACAGTCTATTTGTTATTGTTTAAAAAGATAGATAATTCCTTTATTGCCCATTCCCCAGTTATGCGTAACCAACACAGTTATATTAATATACTGTTACCTCTGTGATTACCTTGTATCTAAGCCTCTGGAAACTGCCCCCTTATCTCAGTTCTTTTGACAAAATTGCATTTAAGCCAATCAGTGCTGACTCATAGGTAACGCCATGGGCACGAGCACAATGTTATCTATTTGGCACATTTGAACTAATGATCTCTAGTCGTAAAAACTGTCAAAATGCATTCAGATAATAGGAGGACTTCAAGGTATTAGAAATTAGCATACGAGCTCCAAAGTTTTAGATGTAAACTGATGTCTACAGACTCTTGAGTGTGTAATGGGTCTTTTCATATGCAGGGGAGGGGGGAGTTTCTGCCTTTAATGCTCTCCCAGCCCCTTTCAATGGGTGTCCCAGTCTAACCTCCTCAACAGTGCTAAACTGTGATCCTAAGTATGTTTTTAAAAGGTTTAATACTCAATTTTTTTTATCAGTATCTATGCATATTCTTCTTTATAGTCGTGTATATAACATGCAGTGAAATGAAAATGGGTATATACTGTCCCTTTAAGCATTGCATTACCACTGGACTATAGCTCCTGTAATAGGTGTCTAAAAACTCTTGCGTTACCTCATAATACGTTTTTCCTATATAACCATATGACATAACACCATCACATAGGCTAGAGAGCTCCCACGAATCAGAAGCGCTGCACTACCCATCACAAATAAGGTATACACTAACCGGAAAGCATGTGGCAGGCTGCGTTTTTGCACAATTTATTAGACAGACATGATGTTTAGAGGATCAGTTTCATTGAGCCATAGGATATACTGCAGAACCACAGGAAAAGACAGTATATAATATAACTGGGTGTACTGCCGGCCTGAAATTGTAATAAATAAATAATTGTACACACGGAGGAGTGAAAAACACAACACAGATGTGGCATATTATGAGGTATTGCAGGGTTTTTAAACACCTATCACAGAGTAATAATAAATCAGTAACATAATGAAATGCAATTCATATCCCTGTAAATTATTTAAACACTGGACTTTGTATTCTAATTAGATTAAACACAGTTAGTAAGTGTATTTCCCAATATGGAGGAGAAAAAGTCATCTCTCAGAAAACATTATATTCCAGAAGGCAGATCAATTGATTTTCCACACTTCACATCATTTAAAGAGTTTTTCTTTCACTCTCAAAGACCAACTGTATAAATATTTCATCCAGGGAAATCAGTAATCTTGTTATCAGTGCCATCCTAACCTTGATACGTATCAAGCCTTTTGAGTTTATTGAAAATCCAATTGCTTTTCATTGATTCAGTGGTGACTCCAAATCCCCACTCTACAATGCATTATCAAAGAATATGAAAGGGCTTTGTATAAATTTGTTTTTTATTACAATTACAATATTTCTATGCGCTCTACAAAATGTTTTCAGTTGAAACCAAAATATTATTCATGCATAGAGATTACTATGGTCCTCTGTTATGTTATTTAATATGCAGGTTTCATTGGCTCAAAATTCTGACCAATCATTTTCTTTTGGAATGAACAGATCTTTAAAAAGATAATAAATATTCTTTATGTAGGTCATAGACTGATATTAGTAAATATAAAAGATACATCATTACATTCATGAACAGCAGTCCTGGTGTCACTGTTTTAGTAAAAGTGTCCCTTGAGAAACAGATGTGCACAAGCATTTTTCTTGGCAGTTTCAATATCTATTCAAACATATGTTTGAGCTCCATTTATAAATCTGCATATGCAGTGTGTGAGGTGCTGTGGTACAGGCTCGTTCATGCTCTAAAACTAGGGTGTGCAACCCAGCTATAAATGACAACTAAACTGCTGAGCTTTAAAGGGACAGTATACTGTAAAATTGTTGTTCCCTTAATGTGTTTCCAATTACTTTTTTACCAGCTGCAGAGTATAAAATGTATGAGAATTTGCTTTTTAAGGTTTATTTGTGTATATAAAATAGCTGATTTTGTGTTTTGAAGCCACAACCTAATAAAATGGGTTGAGCTTGTAGGTATAATCAGATCTCATTACTTTATCACATTGTGTACATATAACTGCTTCTTTATCTTATATCTGTCTGCAAAACAAAGACCAATACTTGGAGAGAACGATGCAAAAACAGAATTCATGCTTACCTGATAAATTACTTTCTCCAACGGTGTGTCCAGTCCACGGCGTCATCCTTACTTGTGGGAATATCTCTTCCCCAACAGGAAATGGCAAAGAGTCCCAGCAAAGCTGGCCATATAGTCCCTCATAGGCTCCGCCCACCCCAGTCATTCGACCGACGGACAGGAGGAAAAATATAGGAGAAACCATATGGTACCGTGGTGACTGTAGTTAGAGAAAATAATTCATCAGACCTGATTAAAAAACCAGGGCAGGCCGTGGACCGGACACACCGTTGGAGAAAGTAATTTATCAGGTAAGCATAAATTCTGTTTTCTCCAACATTGGTGTGTCCGGTCCACGGCGTCATCCTTACTTGTGGGAACCAATACCAAAGCTTTAGGACACGGATGAAGGGAGGGAGCAAATCAGGTCACCTAAACGGAAGGCACCACGGCTTGCAAAACCTTTCTCCCAAAAATAGCCTCCGAAGAAGCAAAAGTATCAAATTTGTAAAATTTGGCAAAGGTAAACACCACATACTCTTAACCATCTCCGTGGAGATGTTGCCTGTGCAACGGCAAAGAGAATGACTGGGGTGGGCGGAGCCTAGGAGGGACTATATGGCCAGCTTTGCTGGGACTCTTTGCCATTTCCTGTTGGGGAAGAGATATTCCCACAAGTAAGGATGACGCCGTGGACCGGACACACCAATGTTGGAGAAATTAACATTTTATTACCTTATCTCTTCTATACCCCACTGGAAGTGGACCTAAGGCCAGAAACTTTTAGAATAGGTGGGGATACCACCGGCTAAATCAACTATTTCAAATGCCAATATAAGGGTAAAGAAAATACTTGTTAACAATTTAATACATTCCAGCAGGTAAAGAGGATCATTGGTAACAAATGAAAGGGTAGAACATTTATGAGTAATCTGTCCCTTTAAGCATTTCTCTACTGAAATAGATCATTCATATTCAATACACGAGCAGAAAAATCCTTGAAACCTGGCACATATCTGATTAAGGAAAAGCAGTGGACATTCCTTCATTGGAAACATAGATGACAAAGGAACATTAAAAACAATAAAAAAATCTTTTAAACCCATAATATATGTCAACAAAATGAATTGCTGAAATTTAGTGTGGATTCATATATATAATACTTTATTAAATGGACAGTAACTTCAAACTTAAGCTTTCATGAATCAGATAGAGCATACAATTTTAATCAACTTTCCAATTTGCTTTTATAATCAAATGTGCTTCTCTTGGTATTCTTTGCTAAAAGCTAATCCTAGGTAGGCTCATATGCTCATTTCTAAGCCCTTGAAGGTTGCTTCTTATCTCAGGGCATTTATTTTACAGCTAGAGGGTGTTAGTTCATAAGTGTCATAACATTGTGCTCACTCCCGTGGAGTTACCCAAGAGTCAGCACTGATTGGCTAAAATGCAAATCTGTCAAAAGAACTAAAATAAGGGGGCAGTCTGCAGAGGCTTAGCTACAAGGTAATCACAGAGGTAAAAAGTATAATAATATAATTATGTTGGTTATGCAAAACTGGCGAATGGGTAATAAAAAGATTAATTATCTTTTTAAACAATAAAAATTCTGGAGTAGACTGTCCCTTTAGAGGGACATTAAACACTAAATAAATGCTAGATAGAATAATGAATTCAAAGAAAAGATTAGTCTGAGAATCACATGTAGATGTGTTTTTTAAGGTTCCATTAGCTGTTTAAATATTGAAAAAAAGGGTAAAGTTTTTGTGTCTATAAAACAATCGGAGCTGCCATGTTGTAACTTAGGTTACCTTCTCTGATGTGACCAATTAGAGGCAGTTAAAAAACATAATTTATGCTTACCTGATAAATTCCTTTCTCCTGTAGTGTAGTCAGTCCACGGGTCATCATTACTTCTGGGATATTAACTCCTCCCCAACAGGAAGTGCAAGAGGATCACCCAAGCAGAGCTGCTATATAGCTCCTCCCCTCTACGTCACACCCAGTCATTCGACCGAGAACCAAACGAGAAAGGAGAAACTATAGGGTGCAGTGGTGACTGGAGTATAATTTAATTTAAAAATTTAGACCTGCCATAAAAAACAGGGCGGGCCGTGGACTGACTACACTACAGGAGAAAGGAATTTATCAGGTAAGCATAAATTATGTTTTCTCCTGTGTAGTCAGTCCACGGGTCATCATTACTTCTGGGATACCAATACCAAAGCTAAAGTACACGGATGACGGGAGGGACAGGCAGGATCTTTATACGGAAGGAACCACTGCCTGAAGAACCTTTCTCCCAAAAACAGCCTCCGAAGAAGCAAAAGTGTCAAATTTGGAAAATTTGGAAAAAGTATGAAGAGAAGACCAAGTTGCAGCCTTGCAAATCTGTTCAACAGATGCCTCATTCTTAAAGGCCCAAGTGGAAGCCACAGCTCTAGTAGAATGAGCTGTAATTCTTTCAGGAGGCTGCTGTCCAGCAGTCTCATAGGCTAAACGTATTATGCTACGAAGCCAAAAAGAGAGAGAGGTAGCAGAAGCTTTTTGACCTCTCCTCTGTCCAGAATAAACGACAAACAGGGAAGAAGTTTGGCGAAAATCTTTAGTTGCCTGTAAATAAAATTTCAGGGCACGGACTACATCTAGATTGTGCAGAAGTCGTTCCTTCTTTGAAGAAGGGTTAGGACACAATGATAGAACAACAATCTCTTGATTGATATTCTTGTTAGTGACAACCTTAGGTAAGAACCCAGGTTTAGTACGCAGAACTACCTTATCTGAATGAAAAATCAGATACGGAGAATCACAATGTAAGGCTGATAACTCAGAGACTCTACGAGCCGAGGAAATAGACATTAAAAACAGAACTTTCCAAGATAACAATTTAATATCAATGGAATGAAGGGGTTCAAACGGAACACCCTGTAAAACGTTAAGAACTAAATTTAAGCTCCATGGTGGAGCAACAGTTTTAAACACAGGCTTAATCCTGGCCAAAGCCTGGCAAAAAGCCTGAACGTCTGGAACTTCTGACAGACGTTTGTGTAAAAGAATGGACAGAGCTGAGATCTGTCCCTTTAAGGAACTAGCAGATAAACCCTTTTCTAAACCCTCTTGTAGAAAAGACAATATCCTAGGAATCCTAACCTTACTCCATGAGTAACTCTTGGATTCGCACCAATGTAAGTATTTACGCCATATTTTATGGTAAATCTTTCTGGTAACAGGTTTCCTAGCCTGTATTAAGGTATCAATTACTGACTCCGAAAATCCACGCTTTGATAAAATCAAGCGTTCAATTTCCAAGCAGTCAGCTTCAGAGAAATTAGATTTTGATGTTTGAAAGGACCCTGAATTAGAAGGTCCTGTCTCAGAGGCAGAGACCAAGGTGGACAGGATGACATGTCCACTAGATCTGCATACCAGGTCCTGCGTGGCCACGCAGGCGCTATTAGAATCACCGATGCTCTCTCCTGTTTGATCCTGGCAATCAATCGAGGAAGCATCGGGAAGGGTGGAAACACATAGGCCAT
The DNA here is from genome assembly GCF_027579735.1 of Bombina bombina. Lineage (NCBI taxonomy): Eukaryota > Metazoa > Chordata > Amphibia > Anura > Bombinatoridae > Bombina > Bombina bombina. Next base: position 1,110,108,190 of record NC_069502.1, on the reverse strand, counting down.
CCCGAAGGTCCAAGGTGCTGTCAAAGCATCTACCAGGACCGCTCCCGGGTCCCTGGACCTGGATCCGTAACAAGGAAGCTTGGCGTTCTGGCGAGACGCCATGAGATCTATCTCTGGTTTGCCCCAAAGTCGAAGTATTTGGGCAAAGACCTCCGGATGAAGTTCCCACTCCCCCGGATGAAAAGTCTGACGACTTAGGAAATCCGCCTCCCAGTTCTCCACTCCAGGAATGTGAATCGCTGACAGGTGGCAAGAGTGAGACTCTGCCCAGTGAATTATCTTTGATACTTCAATCATCGCTAGGGAGCTTCTTGTCCCTCCTTGATGGTTGATGTAATCTACAGTTGTGATGTTGTCCGACTGAAACCTGATGAACCCCCGAGTTGTTAACTGAGGCCAAGCCAGAAGGGCATTGAGAACTGCTTTCAATTCCAGAATGTTTATTGGAAGGAGACTCTCCTCCTGAGTCCATGATCCCTGAGCCTTCAGGGAATTCCAGACAGCGCCCCAACCTAGTAGGCTGGCGTCTGTTGTTACAATTGTCCAATCTGGTCTGCTGAATGGCATCCCCCTGGACAGATGTGGCCGAGAAAGGCACCATAGAAGAGAATTTCTGGTCTCTTGATCCAGATTCAGAGTAGGGGACAAATCTGAGTAATCCCCATTCCACTGACTTAACATGCACAATTGCAGCGGTCTGAGATGTAGGCGTGCAAAGGGTACTATGTCCATTGCCGTTACCATTAAGCCGATTACCTCCATGCATTGAGCCACTGACGGGTGTTGAATGGAATGAAGGACACGGCAAGCATTTTGAAGCTTTGTTAACCTGTCTTCTGTCAGGTAGATCTTCATTTCTACAGAATCTATAAGAGTCCCCAAGAAGGGAACTCTTGTGAGTGGAAAGAGAGAACTTTTCTCTTCGTTCACCTTCCACCCATGCGACCTTAGAAATGCCAGTACTAACTCTGTATGAGACTTGGCAGTTTGAAAGCTTGACGCTTGTATCAGAATGTCGTCTAGGTACGGAGCCACCGAAATTCCTTGCGGTCTTAGTACCGCCAGAAGAGCGCCCAGAACCTTTGTGAAGATTCTTGGAGCCGTAGCCAATCCGAATGGAAGAGCTACAAACTGGTAATGCCTGTCTAGGAAGGCAAACCTTAGATACCGGTAATGATCTTTGTGAATCGGTATGTGAAGGTAAGCGTCCTTTAAATCCACTGTGGTCATGTACTGACCCTTTTGGATCATGGGTAAGATTGTCCGAATAGTTTCCATTTTGAACGATGGAACTCTTAGGAATTTGTTTAAGATCTTTAAATCCAAGATTGGTCTGAAGGTTCCTTCTTTCTTGGGAACCACAAACAGATTTGAGTAAAACCCCTGTCCGTGCTCCGACCGCGGAACCGGGTGGATCACTCCCATTAGCAAAAGATCTTGTACACAGCGTAGAAACGCCTCTTTCTTTATTTGGTTTGTTGACAACCTTGAAAGATGAAATCTCCCTTTTGGGGGAGAGATTTTGAAGTCCAGAAGATATCCCTGAGATATGATCTCTAACGCCCAGGGATCCTGGACATCTCTTGCCCAAGCCTGGGCGAAGAGAGAAAGTCTGCCCCCCACTAGATCCGTTCCCGGATCGGGGGCCCTCAATTCATGCTGTCTTAGGGGCAGCAGCAGGTTTTCTGGCCTGCTTGCCATTGTTCCAGGACTGGTTAGGTTTCCAGCCTTGTCTGTAGCGAGCAACAGCTCCTTCCTGTTTTGGTGCAGAGGAAGTTGATGCTGCTCCTGCCTTGAAGTTACGAAAGGCACGAAAATTAGACTGTCTAGCCCTAGGTTTGGCTCTGTCTTGAGGCAGGGCATGGCCTTTACCTCCTGTAATGTCAGCGATAATTTCTTTCAAACCGGGCCCGAATAAGGTCTGCCCTTTGAAAGGTATGTTAAGTAATTTAGATTTAGAAGTAACATCAGCTGACCAGGATTTTAGCCACAGTGCTCTACGTGCCTGAATGGCGAATCCGGAATTCTTAGCCGTAAGTTTAGTTAAATGTACTACGGCATCTGAAATAAATGAATTAGCTAGCTTAAGGGTTTTAAGCTTATTTGAAATCTCATCTATAGTTATTGACTCAAGAGTCTCTTCCAGAGACTCGGACCAAAATGCGGCCGCAGCCGTGACAGACGCAATACATGCAAGGGGTTGCAATATAAAACCTTGTTGAACAAACATTTTCTTAAGGTAACCCTCTAATTTTTTATCCATTGGATCTGAAAAGGCACAGCTATCCTCCACCGGGATAGTGGTACGCTTAGCCAGAGTAGAAACCGCTCCCTCCACCTTAGGGACCATCTGCCATAAGTCCCGTGTGGTGGCGTCTATTGGAAACATTTTTCTAAATACAGGAGGGGGGGAAAAGGGTACACCGGGCCTATCCCACTCCTTAGTAATTATCTCTGTAAGCCTCTTAGGTATAGGAAATACGTCAGTACTCGCTGGTACTGCATAGTATCTATCCAGCCTACATAATTTCTCTGGGATTGCAACGGTGTTACAATCATTCAGAGCCGCTAATACCTCCCCTAGCAGTACACGGAGGTTTTCTAGTTTAAACTTAAAATTTGAAATGTCTGAATCCACTCTATTTGGATCAGATCCGTCACCTGCAGATTGAAGCTCTCCGTCCTCATGTTCTGCAAATTGTGACGCAGTATCTGACATGGCCCTAATATTATCAGCGCACTCTGTTCTCACCCCAGAGTGATCTCGCTTACCTCTAAGTTCTGGTAATTTAGACAAAACTTCAGTCATAACATTAGCCATGTCCTGTAGTGTGATTTGTAATGGCCGCCCTGAAGTACTCGGCGTTACAATATCACGCACCTCCCGAGCGGGAGATGCAGGTACTGACACGTGAGGCAAGTTAGTCGGCATAACTTCCCCCTCGTTGTTTGGTGAATGATTTTCAATTTGTACAGATTGACTTTTATTTGAAGTAGCATCAATGCAATTAGTACATAAATTTCTATTGGGCTCCACCTTGGCTTTAGCACATATAGCACAGAGATATTCCTCTGAGTCAGACATGTTTAACAAACTAGCAATTAAACTAGCAAGCTTGGAAATACTTTTCAACTCAATTTACAAGTAATATGAAAAACGCACTGTGCCTTTAAGAAGCACAGAAAAAAACTATGACAGTTGAATAACAATGAACCGGAGAAATTATAAAAAACAAATTTTTCCCGGTAAAGGCATAAATTTAGCAAAGGATTGCCCCCATTAGCAATGGATAACTAACCCTTAATAGCAGAAAAAAATGTACAAAATATAAACGTTTTTTATCACAGTCAAAGCACAATCTCACAGGTCTGCTGTGAGTGATTACCTCCCTCAAAATAATTTTTGAAGACCCTTGAGCTCTGTAGAGACGATCCGGATCATGCAGGGAGGAAACAGACTTGTGACTGAATTTCTGATGCGTAGCAAAAGCGCCAAAATAGGCCCCTCCCCCTCACACACAGCAGTGAGGGAAGTTCAGTAAACTGTCTTAAATTAAAATAAACGACAGCCAAGTGGAAAAACAGTGCCCAAAACAATTTTTCACCCAGTACCTCAGATAATTAAACGATTTAACATGCCAGCAAAACGTTTAAAATCAAATAACATGAAATGTCATTAAACAGCCTGTTGCTAGACGTTCCCACTGCAAGTTAGGCTAAAAGTTATATGCATATAGTATTATCCCAGTGAAGTGCCATTCCCCAGAATACTGAAGTGTAAACATATATACATAACAGCCTGATACCAGTTGCTACTACTGCATTTAAGGCTGAACTTACATTATATCGGTATTGGCAGTATTTTCTCAGTCAATTCCATTCCTCAGAAAATAATATACTGCAACATACCTCTTTGCAGGTGAACCTGCCCGCTGTCCCCTGATCTGAAGTTTACCTCACTCCTCAGAATGGCCGAGAACAGCAAAATGAATCTTAGCTACGCCGGCTAAAATCATCCAAAAACTCAGGTAGATTCTTCTTCAAATTCTACCTGAGAAGGAACAACACACTCCGGTGCTGTTTTAAAATAACAAACTTTTGATTGAAAATATAAAAACTAAGTATAATCACCACAGTCCTCTCACACATCCTATCTATTAGTTGGGTGCAAGAGAATGACTGGGTGTGACGTAGAGGGGAGGAGCTATATAGCAGCTCTGCTTGGGTGATCCTCTTGCACTTCCTGTTGGGGAGGAGTTAATATCCCAGAAGTAATGATGACCCGTGGACTGACTACACTTAACAGGAGAAATAGGTCACTAGGGAGTGCAGCCAATGGCTGTGTGGAATATAACAGTGTTCTGCACTTCCATTTCTATCAGGAACTGAAAAGCTCACAATTTCAGAGTGAAATTACAGTAAAAGGGGACAAAATAAATAATGAAAGTATTATGCAGAGATTTTTTTTATATATATAAGATTTATCATTTTATATTACATCTCAAAATGTTTAATATCCCTTTAAGTACTACAGTTTTATCCAATGAAACCAAGCATACATGATGGTAGCCCAGAGGCAGAATCCCAGCAAATTAGTTATGACTACCAATTTTGGTAGTTGTACCATAGGTCTGCAACACTGTTGTAAGGTTATTATTCAGCCAACTGTTGTTGTTTTTCTATTACTTAAATTGTAAGCTATGGAGCAGGGCCCTGTAATACGTCTGTCCTTGTCTGCTGTACCTGTCTTGTGCAATTTGTTGGCACAGAACAAATAAGGTAATAAAAATAATAACTGCAAGACTAAATAAACAGATCACCACTGGTGGGACTGAAACAAAACAAAAAAAAAAAAACACAATGCACTGAAAGCTTGAATTATTTGAATGATTTACAAATCATACTCCAGCTCAAAAGTTAATACTAACTATATAACACTATAGGAAGTTAAAGTCCCATAGATTTAACAAGTTGTGAAGGACAGCGAAAAGCAGTGAAATTGTACATTATTTACACAAACAGTGCGTCAAATGTCTAAGCATCATGGCCGGAGTTTTGTAATAGGCAGAATAGGCAGCCGCCTTACAGCGCACCAGCAGGGGGGCGCTGAGAGCGATGCCGAATGCTGCCTATGATGATAAAAAAATGCATTTTTATTTTTTGAAAATTTGATCCACCATCAACTGCGCCACACGCCTGTCGCAACTAAACTGTTTACGTGTTTAAACTTTACACCAATTCCATTTACAAATAAGTTCTAACTAACTTCTAATTCTAATCCTGACTCTGAGCTCAGCTGGGAGACCTGAGTGAGTGATGACCTGCTGTCTGCCCTGTCCCGCTCCCTCCCACAGTGGGCTGGCCTAGAGTCCGTGCACGCCGTGCGTGCGCTTGTGACCGACCGTCTGTCAGATGAGATGTCTCAGAGCTCAGTGGAAGGAGGACTGGTGACGAAGCGCGCAGAGGTGGAGCTCACTTTAATTGCGTCACTCACTCTGAGAGGGAGAAAGCAGCGGGATAACAGCCACGGCCGCCTCACGTCTCCACGTTACAGGCTCAGAAAGTCACACACTGTCTGGCTCCATGATCCATCTGAGCCACGTGAGGTGAGTGAGCCCGCTGCCTGCCCTGCCCCGCTGCCCGCAGTCGCAGAATCAGACCTCAGACGACCAGTCCAGGTGAAGTCGACCGTCGATGAGGAGTGACTGTGAGGAGAGGACTGCAGGTAGGGAAATCTGGAATGGCTGTGGTCCTGGGGGTGGGCACACTTGATTTATAGTGGGCCGTGGGGGTCTCTGAAGGGTGAGGGTCTGGCGCCATCTATAATGTACTGATTTTAACTTTAACCAGATGATCCATAATAAGCAGGAGCCAGGCCAGCCTCTTAATCTATGGATGGAATAATTGTATTTTAACGTCCCTGCAGCTGGCCAGGCTTGTGTCCACACCATAGGGCAAGATTCTAATCCCATTTGGTATAAATTACTAGGCATATAGGATAGGTCATTGTTCATATTCCAGGCATTTACAGGTAAGACTCTAAGGGGAATCAAACCAAGGGGGTGTTTTTTTTAATGATTATTTCTTGCCAGCTGGTAGGAATATAAACTGGATCTGGATGTCCATGTCAGGAAGAATAATTTTCACTCTAAGGAATAAAAACTAGACTTTAAAGCCAGGGACATGTTTATTTCTCAACCTGGGAATAATATATATATATATTGTGTAATAAAGCCAGGGGGGTAGTTTTTTTCTATTGCAAACTGGTAGAAAAAAAATCTGTGTATTTTTCTAGGGTTTTTTTATTTCTGTTTTTATCCCCAGTTAGTTTTAATCAAATTCAGGAGCTGTCAGGCTTTAAGCCCTATATTATGGATTATTCAAAAAATTGTCACATTAATGGGGGCGGAAAAATGTGTATTTGCCTGTGTAGCCAAAAATCCTAGCACCAGCCCTGCTAAGCATTAACTATGAATGAAGTTAAAGCTGTCTACTTTCAAGTATGTTAAGTAGGAATTAATTCAAAGGGGCATCTCAAGCTCAGTATTGTAGACTGCAATGTAAATAATGGCTATTGGCACATAAAGTAAGACAAGAAAAACAAGAACCTATTTAAGTAAGAACTGTAGAAATTATGTACTGCAAAATATTGCATCTACATATACATTTTTGAAGAGGCATCCGTATAGAAAATTAAAAGTTGCGGAATAAAAAAGAACCCTATGTGTGTGAGTATGAAACAAGCAATTATAGAAGGCACACACCTAATTACTTTCAGATAATAGATTACAGATTAGTTCTCTGCAAATTAGCTTTTATAGCAAAGGAAGAGATAAGAAAACTTATTACAAAAAGACAAAAACAATCAGCATCAGGATTCACAGCAAAGCTATGGCATGATTAAGGTCCACATGCTCATAAACAGAAATTAGTTTGACAAACAAAAATTTACAGTACATTCTGCTTGCACAAAAAGAACATTTAGGGAAGTCAAAACATTTAGATTACATGAGTTTAACAGCAATTACAGATAAAATAATAAAACAAAAATCAACAATAAAAGCAACAATGAAAATCAAACCTATATAATTTTGTATTCATAAAGTATTAAGGAGACACTTTGAGATTGAAATACAGTAAACTGCAATACACATTGATTCTTTTCTGCTTCCTTTTGCTGTAAAATACCTTATTTTGTGTAAAAACTGTGCTTGCCACACTCTCCGCAGAGAGACTGAAAAGCAAATTTTGTTAACTAGATTTTCTTCAAAATTCTGCAAATTGACTAAACAGAGATTTCTTAGAGCAGTGGACAAACACATTCACAGCTGGACCAAATGTGCCATGATTAAGGGAGATAATGTAAACACACTCATCAGATTTCATATAGATATATAAATGATTAACAAAATGACCATTTTAAATGATTTTAAAACATTTATTGTATATGCAGTATTTTTTCTGCAATTTAGTACTTGATTGCTGATATAAAATATTTTTTATAAAAAAAAAAAAATAATTGTCTAAGATTTACACCTACAAAATGTAGCACGGTCTGTTTTTTTGTATATAGATTTTAATATAGTTGCCTATTTAATTTTTTTATTTTTATTCCTCTTTTGGAGTTTGCTGCAATATATTTAATAAACTGTTTATGTATTTACTGCAAATATATCACAATACAATATTCTTCCCATAAAGGAATGTGTTCTATTTTTAAAATATAAATATATATATATATATATATATATATATATATATATATATATATATATATATATATATATATATATATATATATAGATAGATAGATAGATAGATAGATAGATAGATATAGATTTTGCCAAAAAATATGATATACAACATATAGAAATATGTATTTAAGAATTAATAACAGATTCTGCTATGTAAAGAGCATTGGAATGTGAAATATTCATATTTAATCTATGGTTAGTGCACTTTGGTTAACGCGATCAGGATTGTGTGCAAAAAGAATAATTTATGTAAGAACTTAGGGAGGGGCAAAGTTTCCCAAACCTCAAAATGCCTATAAATACACCCCTCACCACACCCACAATTCAGTTTAACGAATAGCCAAGTAGTGGGGTGAAAAAAAAAAAGAAGTAAAAAGCATCAACAAAGGAATTTGGAAATAATTGTTCTTTATACAAAAAAATCATAACCACCATAAAAAGGGTGCGTCTCATAGACTCTTGCCAATATGAAAGAAATGAATTTATCAGGTAAGTTCTTACATAAATTATGTTTCTTTCATGTAATTAGCAAGAGTCCATGAGCTAGTGACGTATGGGATAAAAATACCCAAGATGTGGAACTCCACACAAGAGTCACTAGAGAGGGAGGGATTAAATCCACAACTAAAAAAAATAAGTTTTTCTCATAAATTAAAGAAAAAAACTTAAAACATAAGCAAAAGAATCAAACTAAAACAGCTGCCTGAAGAACTTTTCTACCAAAAACTGCTTCTGAAGAAGCAAATACATCAAAATGGTAGAATTTAGTAAATGTATGCAAAGAAGACCAAGTTGCAGCTTTGCAAATCTGATCAACTGAAGCTTGCTTCATTCTTAAAAGCCCACGACGTGGAGACTGATCTAGTAGAATGAGCTGTAATTCTCTGAGGTGGGGCCTGACCCGACTCCAAAAAAGCCTAATGAATCAAAAGCTTTAACCAAGATGCCAAGGAAATGGCAGAAGCCTTCTGACCTATCCTAGAACCAGAAAATATAACAAATAGACTAGAAGTCTTCCTGAAATCTTTAGTAGCTTCAACATAATATTTCAAAGCTCTTACCACATCCTAAGAATGCAAGGATTTCTCCAAAAAATTCTTAGGATTAGGACACAAAGAAGGGACAACAATTTCTCTATTAATGTTGTTAGAATTCACAACCTTAGGTAAGAATTTAAATGAAATCCGCAAAACTGCCTTATCCTGATGGAAAATCAGAAAAGGAGATTCCAAAGAAAGAGCAGATAATTCAGAAACTCTTCTAGCAGAAGAGATGGCCAAAAGGAACAACACTTTTCAAGAAAGTAGATTAATGTCCAAAGAATGCATAGGCTCAAAAGGAGGAGCCTGTAAGGCCTTTAAAACCAAATTAAGACTCCAAGGAGGAGCGATTGATTTAATGACAGGCTTGATAAGGACCAAAGCCTGTACAAAACAGTGAATATCAGGAAGCTTAGCAATCTTTCTGTGAAATAAAACAGAAAGAGTAGAGATTTGTCCCTTTAAGGAACTTGCAGACAAACCTTTATCCAAACCATCCTGAAGAAACTGTAAAATTCTAGGAATTCTAAAAGAATGCCAGGAGAATTTATGAGAAGAACCCCATGAACTTCCATACTTGATAATAAATCTTCCTAGAAACAGATTTACGAGCCTGTAACATAGTATTAATCACTGAGTTAGAGAAACCTCTATGACTAAGCACTAGGCGTTCAATTTCCATACCTTCAAATTTAATGATTCGAGATCCTGATGGAAAAAAGGACCTTGAGACAGAAGGTCTAGCCTTAATGGAAATGGCCAAGGTTGGCAGCTGGACATCCGAACAAGATCCATATACCAAAACCTGTGAGGCCATGCTGGAGCAACCAGCAACACAAAAGATTGTTCCATGATGATTTTGGAAATCACTTTTGGAAGAAGAACTAGAGGCGGGAAGATATAAGCAGGTTGGTAACACAAAGGAACTGCTAACGCATCCACTGCTTCCGCCTGAGGATCCCTGGACCTGGATAGGTACATGGGAAATTTCTTGTTTAGATGGGAAGCCATCAGATCTATTTCTGGAAGACCCCACATCTGAACAATCTGAGAAAACACATCTGGATGGAGCGACCACTCCCCCGGATGTAAAGTCTGACGGCTGAGATAATCCGCTTCCCAATTGTCTATACCTGGGATATGAACCGCAGAAATTAGACAGGAGATGGATTCCGCCCAAGCAAGTATCCAAGATACTTCTTTCATGGCTTGGGGACTGCGAGTCCCGCCCTGATGATTGACATATGCCACAGTTGTGATATTGTCTGTCTGAAAACAAATAAATGGTTCTCTCTTCAACAGAGGCCACACCTGAAGAGACCTGAAGATAGCACAGAGTTCTAAAATATTGATTGGTAACCTCGCCTCTTGAGGTTTCCAAACCCCTTGTGCTGTCAGAGATCCCCAGACAGCTCCCCAACCTGAAAGACTTGCATCTGTTGTGATCACAGTCCAGGTTGGACGAACAAAAGAGGCCCCTTGAACGATACGATGGTGATCTAACCACCAAGTCAGAGAGAGTCAAACATTGGGATTTAAGGATATTAATTGTGATATCTTTGTATAATCCCTGCACCATTGGTTCAGCATACAAAGCTGGAGAGGTCTCATATGAAAACGAGCAAAGGGGATCACGTCCGATGCTGCAGTCATGAGACCTAAAACTTCCATGCACATAGCCACTGAAGGGAATGACTGAGACTGAAGGTTCCGAAAGCTTTAACCAATTTTAATCATCTCTTGTCTGTTAGAGACAAATTCATGGACACTGAATATATCTGGAAACCTAAACAGGTGATCCTTTTCTGAGGAATCAAATAACTTTTTGGTAAATTGATCCTCCAACTATGTCTTTGAAGAAACAACACTAGTTTATTCGTGTGAGATTCTGCAGAATGTAAAGACTGAGCTAGTACCAAGATATCGTCCAAATAAGGAAATACCGCAATACCCCGTTCTCTGATTACAGAGAGTAGGGCACGAGAACCTTAAAAAAGATTGTTGGAGCTATCGCTAGGCCAAAAGGAAGAGCGACAAATTGGTAATGCTTGTCAAGAAAAGAGAATCTCAGAAACTGATAATGGTCTGGATGAATCGGAATATGAAGATAAGCATCCTGTAAGTCTATTGTGGAAATATAATGCCCTTGCTGAACAAATAGCAGAATAGTCCTTATAGTCACCATTTTTAAAGTTGGCACTCTTACATAACGATTCAAAATTTTCAGATCCAGAACTAGCCTGAAAGAATTTTCTTTCTTTGGGAAAATGAATAGATTTGAATAAAACCCCAGACCCTGTTCCTGAAACGGAACTGTTATTATTACCCCTGAAAGCTCCAGGTCTGAAACACACTTCAGAAAAGCTTGAGCCTTTACTGGATTTACTGGGATGCGTGAGAGAAAAAACCTTCTCACAGGAGGTCTTACTCTGAATTGTATTCAGTAACCTTGAGAGACAATACTCTGAATCCAATGATTTTGGACAGAATCTGCCCAAATGTTATTTTATTATTATTATTATCGGTTATTTGTAGAGCGCCAACAGATTCCGCAGCGCTGTTTTGGAAGAATCTTAATCTGCCCCCTACCAGCTGAGCTGGAATGAGGGCCGCACCTTCATGCAGACTTAGGGACTGGCTTTGGTTTCTTAAACGGTTTGGATTTACTCCAACTTGAAGAAGGTTTCCAATTGGATACAGATTCATTGGGGGAAGGATTAGGTTTCTGTTTCTTATTTTGTCGAAAAGAACGAAAGCAGTTAGAAGCTTTAGATTTACCCTTAGGTCTTTTATCCTGAGGCAAAAAAACTCCCTTTCCCCCAGTGACAGTTGAAATAATCGAATCCAACTGAGAACCAAATAACTTATTACCTTGGAAAGAAAGAGATAGTAATCTAGACTTAGATAGCATGTCAGCATTCCAATATTTAAGCCACAAAGCTCTTCTAGCTAAACTAGCTAAAGACATAGATTTAACATCAATTGTGATGATATCAAAAATGGCATCACAAATAAAATGATTAGTATGTTGAAGCAAGCGAACAATGCTAGACAAATCAGGATCCGTTTCCTGTTGCACTAAACTTTCCAACCAAAAAGTTGATGCAGCTGCAACATCAGCCAAAGAAATGGCAGGCCTGAGGAGATGACCAGACTATAAATCAGTGATAGGCAAGGTGTCTGTACACGGACACTGGTGTCCGTGACTGGCCCTTGCAATTTCCGCCACCTGTTTTGTGGAGGGGAGGGAGGAGTAGGACAGATGAATGCTGGTCCTCACTCCTCCTTTATCCAAGCAGCACCAAGCTTAGTAGTGGGAAATTGAGGGAAGAAGCAACCCTGAGTCGTGACCCGTCCCAATTCTTTGAACTGTGCAGCAGCGTGGTGCTGGTTTCTGTGTGTGTACCTTAAAAAAAAACAAAAAAAAACGTACCTGTAAATTTAAATAAAAACCTAATCTTACCTTTAAAAAAAAAACCTAACATTACTAAAAATAAAAAGACTAACATTATGAAAAAAAAGTCTAACATTACAGAAAATAAAAAAAATAATTGCCAAAAAAATTAAAAATGTAATCGTATTCTAATACCCCCCACAAAAAAAAAGCCTTTTCTAAAACTAAACTACCAATAGCCCTTAAAAAGGCCTTTTGTAGGGCATTGCCCTAAAGCGATCAAGCTCTTTATAAAAAAACAAAACACTAACCCCTCTAACATTACACCCCAATCCCACCCAAAAAACCCCCAAAAAACCTATCTTAAAGAAACCTAAACTACAAACTGCCCTGAAAACGGCATTTGGATAAGCATTGCACTTAAAAGGGAATTCAGCTCTTTTTCTGCACATAAAAAAAAACACCCCAAAAAAACAACAAAAAACATAATTTAAGTAAGAACTTACCTGATAAATTCATTTCTTTCATATTGGCAAGAGTCCCTGAGCTAGTGACGTATGGGATATACATTCCTACCAGGAGTTGCAAAGTTTCCCAAACCTCAAAATGCCTATAAATACACCCCTCACCACACCCACAATTCAGTTTAATGAATAGCCAAGAAGTGGGGTGATAAGAAAGGAGCGAAAGCATCAAACAAGAAATTGGAATAATTGTGCTTTATACAAAAAAATCATAACCACCATAAAAAGGGTGGGCCTCATGGACTCTTGCCAATATGAAAGAAATGAATTTATCAGGAAAGTTCTTACATAAATTATGTTTTCTTTCATGTAATTGGCAAGAGTCCATGAGCTAGTTACGTATGGGATAGCAATACCCAAGATGTGGAACTTCCACGCAAGAGTCACTAGAGAGGGAGGGACAAACTAAAAACAGCCATTTCACTAAAAACAAATAGATCCACAACCCAAATATAAGTTTATTCTCAAAAAATTAACATAAAAACAATTCAGAATCAGAAGAATCAAACTGAAACAGCTGCCTGAAGAACTTTCCTACCAAGAACTGCTTCTGAAGAAGCAAATACATCAAAATTGTAGAATTTAGTAAATGTATGCAAAGAAGACCAAGTTGCTGCTTTGCAAATCTGATCAACTGAAGCTTCATTCTTAAAAGCCCAAGAAGTGGAAACTGATCTAGTAGAATGAGCTGTAATTCTCTGAGGCGGGGCTTTACCCAACTCCAAATAAGCTTGATGAATCAAAAGTTTTAACCACGATGCCAAAGAAACGGCAGAAGCCTTCTGACCTTTCCTGGGACCAGAAAAAATAACAAATAGACTAGAAGTCTTCCTGAAATCTTTAGTAGCTTCAACATAATATTTCAGAGCTCTCACCACATCCAAAGAATGTAAAGATCTCTCCAAAGAATTCTTAGGAATAGGACACAAAGAAGGTACAACAATTTCTCTATTAATGTTGTCAGAATACACAACCTTAGGTAAGAATTTAAATGAAGTCCGCAAAACTGCCTTATCCTGATGAAAAATCAGAAAAGGAGATTCACAAGAGAGAGCGAATAATTCAGAAACTCTTCTAGCAGAAGAGATGGCCAAAAGGAACAACACTTTCCAAGAAAGTAGTTTAATGTCCAAAGAATGGATAGGCTCAAATGGAGGAGCCTGTAAAGCCTTCAAAACCAAATTAAGACTCCAAGGAGGAGAGATTGATTTAATGACAGGCTTGATACGAACCAAAGCCTGTACAAAACAATGAATATCAGGAAGTTTAGTAATTTTCCTGTGGAATAAAACAGAAAGAGCAGAGATTTGTCCTTTCAAGGAACTTGCAGACAAACCTTTATCCAAACCATCCTGAAGAAACTGTAAAATTCTAGGAATTCTAAAAGAATGCCAAGAGAATTTATGAGAAGAACACCATGAAATGTAAGTCTTCCAAACTCGATAATAAATCTTTCTAGAGACAGATTTACGAGCCTGCAACATAGTATTAATCACTGAGTCAGAGAAACCTCTATTACTAAGCACTAAGCGTTCAATTTCCATACCTTCAAAATTAATGATTTGAGACCCTGATGGAAAAACAGACCTTGAGAAAGAAGGTCTTGCCTTAATGGAAGTGGCCAAGGTTGGCAACTGGACATCCGAACAAGATCTGCATACAAAAACCTGTGAGGCCATGCTGGAGTCACTAGCAGCACAAACGATTGCTCCATGATGATTTTGGAGATCACTCTTGAAAGAAGAACTAGAGGCGGGAAAATATAAGCCGGTTGATAACACCAAGGAAGTGTCAACGCATCCACTGCTTGAGGATCCCTGGACCTGGAGAGGTACCAGGGAAGTTTTTTGTTTAGATGAGAAGCCATCAGATCTATTTCTGGAAGCCCCCACATCTGAACAATTTGAGAAAACACATCTGGGTGGAGAGACCATTCTCCCGGATGTAAAGTCTGACGACTGAGATAATCCGCTTCCCAATTGTCTATACCTGGGATATGAACTGCAGAAATTAGACAGGAGCTGGATTCCGCCCAAACAAGTATCCAAGATACTTCTTTCATTGCTTGAGGACTGTGAGTCCCACCCAGTTGTGATATTGTCTGTCTGAAAACAAATGAACGTTTTTCTCTTCAACAGAGGCCAAAACTGAAGAGCCCTGAGAATTGCACGGAGTTCCAAAATATTGATTGGTAATCTCGCCTCTTAAGGTTTCCAAACCCCTTGTGCTGTCAGAGATCCCCAAACAGCTCCCCAACCTGAAAGACTCGCATCTGTTTTAATCACAGTCCAGGTTGGACGAACAAAAGAAGCCCCTAGAATTATACAATGGTTATCTAACCACCAAGTCAGAGAAAGTCGAACATTGGGATTTAAGGATATTAATTGTTATATCCTTGTATAATCCCTGCACCATTGATTCAGCATACAAAGCTGGAGAGGTCTCATATGAAAACGAGCAAAGGGGATTGCGTCCGATGCTGCAGTCATGAGACCTTAAACTTCCATGCACATAGCCATTGAAGGGAATGACTGAGACTGAAGGTTCCGACAGGCTGCAACCAATTTCAAACGTCTCTTGTCTGTTAGAGACAAAGTCATGGACACTGAGGAATCAAATAACTTTTTGGTAAATTGATCCTCCAACCATGTCTTTGAAGAAACAACACTAGTTGATTCACGTGAGATTCTGCACTAAACTGCCACCTCCACAAAGCAAACTACCTAAATAAATTATTAACCTCTAAACCACCATCCCCTCACAATGCAAATTACCTAAACTATTAACCCTAAAACCGCCATCCCCCCACAACGCAAAGTTATAAACATGTAAACCCCCAAACCTTACTCCCCCTAACTTAAAGGGACAGTCAAGTCCAAAAAAACTTTCATGATTCAAATAGGGCATGCTATTTTGAACAACTTTCCAATTTACTTTTATCACCAATTTTGCTTTGTTTGATTGGTATTCTAAGTTGAAAGCTAAACCTAGGAGGTTAATATGCCAATTTCTTAGACCTCTAATCTAAATGTATTTTGACAGTTTTTCACCACTAGAGGGCGTTAGTTCATATGTTTCATATAGAAAACATTGAGCTCATGCAAGTGAATTTACAGAGGAGTGAGCACTGATTGGCTACAATGCAAGTCTGTCAAAAGAACTGAAATAAGGAGGCAGTCTGCAGAGGCTTAGATACAAGGTAATTACAGAGGTAAAACGTGTATTATTTTATCTGTGTTGGTTATGCAAAACTGAGGAATGGGTAATTAAGGGATTACCTATCTTTTAAAACAAAAAACAAAAATCTGGTGTTGACTGCCCCTTTAACCCAAATTAAAATACCCCTAAATTTACAAAAAAATCCTAACTACCTTAAAAAAAACAAAAAAACTTACCTGTAAATTTAAATAAAAACCTAATCTTACCTTTAAAAAAAAACCTAACATTACTAAAAATAAAAAGACTAACATTATGAAAAAAAAGTCTAACATTACAGAAAATAAAAAAAATAATTGCCAAAAAAATTAAAATGTAATCGTATTCTAATACCCCCCCCCCCAAAAAAAAAAAAAAAAAAAAGCCTTTTCTAAAACTAAACTACCAATAGCCCTTAAAAAAGGCCTTTTGTAGGGCATTGCCCTAAAGCGATCAAGCTGTTTATAAAAAAACAAAACACTAACCCCTCTAACATTACACCCCAATCCCACCCAAAAAAAACCCAAAAAACCTATCTTAAAGAAACCTAAACTACAAACTGCCCTGAAAACGGCATTTGGATAAGCATTGCACTTAAAAGGGAATTCAGCTCTTTTTCTGCACATAAAAAAAAACACCCCAAAAAAAACAACAAAAAAACATAATTTAAGTAAGAACTTACCTGATAAATTCATTTCTTTCATATTGGCAAGAGTCCAGAAGCTTCATTCCTAAAAGCCCAGGAAGTAGAAACTGACCTAGTAGAATGAGCCATAATCCTTTGAGGCGGGGATTTACCCGACTCCACATAAGCATGATGAATCAAAGACTTTAACCAAGACGCCAAAGAAATGGCAGAAGCCTTCTGACCTTTCCTAGAACCAGAAAAGATAACAAATAGACTAGAAGTCTTTCTGAAATCTTTAGTAGCTTCAACATAATATTTCAAAGCTCTTACTACATCCAAAGAATGTAAAGATCTTTCCAGAGAATTTTTAGGATTAGAACACAATGAAGGGACAATAATTTCTCTACTAATGTTGCTAGAATTCACAACTTTAGGTAAAAATTTAAATGAAGTCCGCAACACCGCCTTATCCTGATGAAAAATCAGAAAAGGAGATTCACAAGAAAGAGCAGATAACTCAGAAACTCTTCTAGCAGAAGAGATGGCCAAAAGGAACAAAACTTTCCAAGAAAGTAATTTAATATCCAGAGAATGCATAGGTTCAAACGGAGGATCCTGTAAAGCCCTCAGAACCAAATTAAGACTCCAAGGAGGAGAGATTGACTTAATGACAGGCTTGATACGAACCAAAGCCTGTACAAAACAATGAATATCAGGATGATTAGCAATCTTTCTGTGAAAAAGAACAGAAAGAGCAGAGATTTGTCCTTTCAAAGAACTTGTAGACAAACCCTTATCCAAACCATCCTGAAGAAACTGTAAAATTCTAGGAATTCTAAAAGAATGCCAAGAGAATTTATGAGAAGAACACCAAGAAATGTAAGTCTTCCAAACTCGGTAATAAATCTTTCTAGACACAGATTTACGAGCCTGTAACATAGTATTAATCACTGAGTCAGAGAAACCTCTATGACTAAGTATCAAGCGTTCAATCTCAATACCTTCAAATTTAATGATTTGAGATCCTGATGGAAAAATGGGCCTTGAGATAGAAGGTCTGGCCTTAACGGAAGTGTCCAAGGTTGGCAACTGGCCATCCGAACGAGATCCGCATACCAAAACCTGTGTGGCCATGCTGGAGCCACCAGCAGTACAAACGAACGCTCCATTAGGATTTTGGAAATCACTTTTGGAAGAAGAACTAGAGGCGGAAAGATATAAGCAGGTTGATAATTCCAGGGAAGTGACAACGCGTCCACCGCTTCCGCCTGAGGATCCCTGGATCTGGACAGATACCTGGGAAGTTTCTTGTTTAGATGATAAGCCATCAGATCTATTTCTGGAAGTCCCCAGACTTGAACAATCTGAAGAAATACCTCTGGGTGAAGAGACCATTCGCCCGGATGTAACGTCTGGCGACTGAGATAATCCGCTTCCCAATTGTCTATACCTGGGATGTGAACCGCAGAGATTAGACAGGAGCTGGATTCCACCCATACAAGTATCCGAGATACTTCTTTCATAGCCTGAGGACTGTGAGTTCCACCTTGATGATTGACATACGCCACGGTTGTGACATTGTCTGACTGAAAACAAATAAACGATTCTCTCTTGAGAAGAGGCCAGAACTGAAGAGCTCTGAAAATCGCACGGAGTTCCAAAATGTTGATTGGTAATCTCGCCTCCTGAGATTCCCAAACCCCCTGCGCTGTCAGAGATCCCCATACAGCTCCCCAACCTGAAAGACTCGCATCTGTTGAGATCACAGTCCAGGTTGGACGAACAAAAGAGGCCCCTTGAATTAAACGATGGTGATCCAACCACCAAGTCAGAGAAGATCGAACATTGGGATTTAAGGATATTAATTGTGATATCTTTGTATAATCCCTGCACCATTGGTTCAGCATACAAAGCTGGAGAGGTCTCATGTGAAAACGAGTAAAGGGGATCGCGTCTGATGCAGCAGTCATGAGACCTAGAATTTCCATGGACAAAGCTACCGAAGAGAATGATTGAGACTGAAGGTTTCGACAGGCTGAAATCAATTTCAGACGTCTCTTTTCTGTTAGAGACAAAGTCATGGACACTGAATCTATTTGGAAACCCAAAAAGGTTACCCTTGTCTGAGGAATCAAGGAACTATTTGGTGTAAATTGATCCTCCAACCATGTCTTTGAAGAAACAACACAAGTTGATTCGTATGAGATTCTGCAAAATGTAAAGACTGAGCAAGTACCAAGATATCGTCCAAATAAGGAAATACCGCAATACCCTGTTCTCTGATTACAGAGAGAAGGGCACCGAGAACCTTTGAAAAGATCCTTGGAGCTGTTGCTAGGCCAAAAGGAAGAGCAACAAACTGGTAATGCTTGTCTAGAAAAGAGAATCTCAGGAACTGATAGTGGTCTGAATGAATTGGAATATGAAGATATGCATCCTGTAAGTCTATTGTAGACATATAATGCCCTTGCTGAACAAAAGGCAGAATAGTCCTTATAGTCACCATTTTGAATGTTGGTATCCTTACATAACGATTCAATATTTTTAGATCCAGAACTGGTCTGAAAGAATTCTCCTTCTTTGGTACAATGAACAGATTTGAATAAAATCCCAGACCCCGTTCCAGATCTGGAACTGGCATAATTACCCCAGCCGACTCCAGGTCTGAAACACATTTCAGAAACGCCTGAGCCTTTACTGGGTTTACTGGAATGCGTGAGAGGAAAAATCTTCTCACAGGCGGTCTTAGCTTGAAACCTGTTCTGTACCCTTGAGAAACAATGTTCTGAATCCAAAGATTTTGAGTCGAATTGATCCAAACATCTTTGAAAAATCGTAACCTGCCCCCTACCAGCTGTACTGGAATGAGGGCCGCACCTTCATGCGGATTTGGGAGATGGTTTTGACTTTCTGAAAGGCTTGGATTTATTCCAGACTGGAGAAGGTTTCCAAACGGAAACTGATCCTTTAGGGGAAGGGTCAGGCTTCTGTTCCTTATTCTGACGAAAGGAACGAAAACGATTAGCAGCCCTATATTTACCTTTAGATTTTTTGTCCTGAGGCAAAAAAGCTCCCTTCCCCCCAGTAACAGTTGAAATTATAGAATCCAACTGAGAACCAAATAATTTATTACCTTGGAAAGAAAGAGAAAGCAACGTTGACTTAGAAGTCATATCTGCATTCCAAGATTTAAGCCATAAAGCTCTTCTAGCAAAAATAGCTAAAGACATATAAGTTATTAGCATGTTGAAGAAGTTTAACAATGCTATAAGCATTATGGTCTGACACTTGTTGAGCTAAAGCCTCCAACCAGAAGGTGGAAGCTGCAGCAACATCAGCCAAAGAAATAGCAGGTCTAAGAAGATTACCTGAACATAAATAAGCCTTCCTTAGAAAGGATTCAAGCTTCCTATCTAAAGGATCCTTAAAAGAAGTACTATCTGCCATAGGAATAGTAGTACGTTTAGCAAGAGTAGAAATAGCCCCATCAACTTTGGGGATTTTTTCCCAAAACTCTAATCTATCAGATGGCAAAGGGTACAATTTCTTAAACCTTGGAGAAGGAGTAAATGAAGTACCCAGACTATTCCATTCCCTAGAAAATACTTCTGAAATAGCATCAGGAACTGGAAAAACTTCTGGAATAACTATATGAGGTTTAAAAACTGAATTTAAACGCTTATTAGTTTTAATATCAAGAGGACTAGACTCTTCCATATCTAATGCAATCAACACTTCTTTAAGTAAAGAACGAATAAACTCCATCTTAAACAAATATGAAGATTTATCAGTGTCAATATCTGAGGCAGAATCTTCTGAACCAGATAGATCCTCATCAGCGATAGATAAGTCAGAATGATGGCGGTCATTTAAAAATTCATCTGAAATATGAGAAGTTTTAAAAGACCTTTTACGTTTACTAGAAGGAGGAATAACAGACAGAGCCTTCCGAATAGAATTAGAAACAAATTCTTTAACATTAACAGGAACATCCTGAACATTAGATGTTGAAGGAACAACAACAGGTAATGGATTATTACTAATGGAAATATTATCCGCGTTAGATAGTTTATCATGACAACTAACACAAACTACAGCCGGAGGAACAGTTACCAAAAGTTTACAACAAATGCACTTAGCTTTGGTAGAACCAACATCAGGCAGCGTCTTTCCAGAAGTAGATTCTGATCCAGGGTCAGGTAGTACATCTTGCAATATGTAATAGAAAAAACAACATATAAAGCAAAATTATCAAATTCCTTAAATTACAGTTTCAGGAATGGGAAAAAATGCAAAACAAAACAAGCCTCTAGAAACCAGAAGCAACTAAAAAGTGAGACTGAAATAATGTGAAAAAAAACTGGCACCAAGTATGACGCCCACATTTTTGGTGCCAAAAAAACGTCTGCAACAAACATGCGTCAAAAATGACGCAACTACGTGAAAACTTCCGGCGCCAACTATGACGCCGGAAATGACGATATTCTCGCGCCAAAAATGACGCAATAAATTGTAGCATTTTCTGCACCCGCGAGCCTAACAGCCCGCAATTTAGAAGAAAAAAGTCAATTGAAAATTTTAAGGTAAGAAAAATATTTAGTTCATATGCATTTTTCCAAAAAAAGAAACTGACAGTCTGAAAGAAGGAACACTGATTATCCTGAATCATGGCAAATATAAGTTTAAAACATATATTTAGAACTTTACATATAAAGTGCCCAACCATAGCTTAGAGTGTCATAAATAAAATAAGACTTACTTACCCTAAGACACTCATCTACATATAGTAGATAGCCAAACCAGTACTGAAACGAGAATCAGTAGAGGTAATGGTATATAAGAGTATATCGTCGATCTGAAAAGGGAGGTAGGAGAAGAAATATCTACGACCGATAACAGAGAACCTATTAAATAGATCCCCTAGAGGAAGACCATGGTATTCAAATAGGCAATACTCTCTTCACATCCCTCTGACATTCACTGCACTCTGAAAGGAAAACCGGGCTTCAGCCTGCTGCGAAGCGCATATCAACGTAGAAATCTAGCACAAACTTACTTCACCACCTCCATGGGAGGCAAAGTTTGTAAAACTGAATTGTGGGTGTGGTGAGGGGTATATTTATAGGCATTTTGAGGTTTGGGAAACTTTGCCCCTCCTGGTAGAAATGTATATCCCATACGTCACTAGCTCATGGACTCTTGCCAATTACATGAAAGAAACTAACACTAACCCCATACAGGTACTCACCAATGATGATGACGACACCGGTCCATCTTTATCCAGGCGACGGTCGATGCGGGGGATGGCAGTTTATGGGTTAATAGTGTACATAGGTAGTTAACGTTGTGGGGGATGGCGGTTTAGGGGTTAATAGTGTAGTGGGAACTTTGCGGAGGGCTGCGTGGCGGTTTAGGGGTTATTAGAGTAGGAGCTTATAGTGATTCGGGATAGAGCGCGGGTAGGGTGTTAGGTTTTTTTAAACTTTTTTGCTCCATTTCTATAAAGGAGTAGATTATTGTGCTAGCGGTAAGTCATTTTCTGGAGTCGGGTTAGCGCTAGAGTAAACATTTTTTACTTTCAACTTCTAATACCAGTGCAACCCGACTCGCAAAAATGACTTACAGCTAGCACTCTAGTGCTCCACTTGTAATTTAGCCCTATATTAAAAAACCTAATGGTTAATCACAATCCTTTTGAAAAATGTATCTGTTTTCCTAAATGATTGTGATCAACCCCCTTGTCACATGCAAGCAAAAAGCCAATGACAAATGCTCTAACGCATTAGATTCTTTTCTTGTTGGACTTGTATGCCCTTTTAACAAACATCCTTAAAGTGATGGTAAATTTGCCTCCATTACTTTACATATTCTGAAAGCTCTTGTCATTATTAGCATATTGATGTGCTTATTTTTTTCAAAACTCAATTAAACTTCTATAATTAGCGTTTTTTTCAGGCTCCGTTACCTGATTCAATGCAGCCCCTGTCAGAGATTTTCGATTGTGGTATTTGATTGGCATCTCTTTCAGCCAACAGGAGCCTCACCATGCGCCCCATGGATTTTACTCACAGCACTCTCCCGTGCTTGTAATTCTGCCTGGAAGTAAAACTGCGCATGCGTAACTCAATACGCTATTTGCGCAACTAAATACATGTACCCGTTAGCGGCCTCACTGTTTTAGTTGCGCAAATAGCGTATTGAGTTGCGCATGCGCAGTTTTACTTCCAGGCAGAGTTACAAGCACGGGAGCGTGCTGTGATTTAAATCCATGGGGCGCATGGTGAGGCTCCTATTGGCTGAAAGAGATGCCAATCAAATACCACAATCAAAAATCTCTGACAGGGGCTGCATTGAATCAGGTAACGGAGCCTGAAAAAAACGCTGATTTTTAGAAGTTTAATTTAGTTTTGAAAAAAATAAGCACATCAATATGCTAATAATGACAAGAGCTTTCAGAATATGTAAAGTTATGGAGGCAAATTTACCATCACTTTAAATAAATAAACCGTACTTTATTAGGGTATTCCACACTTTTTTACTTTAACTATTTCATAGATATTTATGGAGATATTGAAGGATAAAACAGTGTTTAACAAAAAGAGAATAAAGTCAACAATAGGCGTTGAAACAGAAATATAGCGTACATAGATTTCATTTGTATACAAGCGATTTATATGCTAATTCTAAATTCATCTAAGGACCTATTCATTAATATTTCAATTAGAAATAGAAGAGATTGTCCTGATGGATGACAATTAAAAAAAGAGAGTAGAAACATTTGTAGTTGGGCATCTGTGCCATGCTGAATACAAAGGTTTGTTTCCAAACGTAACAGATGGCATGCAAGCATGATTATCCTGGTGGTGCCAACTCTACCAGTATACAAAAAAACTCAGGAAACCTGTACTTCAATATTTTCTTACAACTGTTGAGTTTTTCAAAATGACATAAGCAGCAAATTGGAGACTGCATGGTTATTTTTATTTAAAGGTATATGAAACCAAAATTTGTTCTTTCACGATTTAAAGAGCATGCAATTTTAAACAACTTTATAATTTACTTTTATTATCTAATTTGCTTCATTCTCTTTATATCCTTTGCTGAAAAGCATATCTAGATAGGCTCAGTAGCTGCTGATTGGTGGCTGCACATAGATGCCTCGTGTAATTGGCTCAGCCATGTGCATTGATATTTATTCAACAAAGGATATCTAAGGAATGAAGCAAATTAGATAATAGAAGTAAAAAAAATGGGTTTAGTGTCCCTTTAAAGATAGTAAAAGTGCCTTTTCTAAAAACTGACAACTTCACGTACAGATTCAATGGTCTAGCTCTTTGTTTTCATGTGTACACTGGCACTAATGTTCTGTTATATAATATATGTAAGCAGCATTGTTACCTATTGTGCCTTTGCCCTAAGGCAGCAACCAGTGGCAAATTCATGGTTATGGTGTTCAGGGCTGTTCAGAATCTGAAGGCTAAGGGGGCTGTTTTGGTGCAATCTGGTTTATTTGAGCCTGCGACAGAAAGTTAAGAAGCAGTGATCATGTGACTGCTGCATCTTTACCTGCCTTTGTTGATCCAGAGGCCCTTGAACATGTGTGGACAAGGTTCTCCTTATGGGAACCTTGTCTGCACGGATCTTCTTAAATGGGGGCCTAAGCTTAACATATGGCGACATTTGCCAGTCCTCAAATACCCCTAAAAGGCTAGATTTGTAGTCTATATGAACTAGAGCACAAGTGAAATAATCAGCTGATCAGTAACCATGGTTACTAACCCACTCTCAACCATCAGCTGATTATTTGATCTGTGACCTAGTTAGGTATCATAGAAATTTTGCCTGTTAGGGGTAATTGAGGACTAGTGTTAAGAAACATTGGTTTACAGCATTTGTCCCACTGACACACATGGAAACATCAGGTTCCATAGTCTAGGACCGCACAGACAGTTGTTTCAAATGTCACCATAATCTGCCACAATAAAAATGTAAAGGGTGAACACTACTGTGAATCATTTGGGCCCTACCAAACTGCAGCTTTGACATTCTCCTTTTTTAAAGGAAATATCTTCAATTGTAGCCACAAGCATGGATACACATGCATTCAAACACACTAGCACACACATACACATGGATGCAAACACACTAGCACACACATACACATGGATGCAAACACACTAGCACACACATACACATGCATGCAAACACACTAGCACACACATACACATGCATGCAAATACACTAGCACATACATACACATGCATGCAAACACACTAGCACACACATACACATGCATGTAAACACACTAGCATACACATGCATGCAAACACACTAGCACACACATACACATGCATGCAAATACACTAGCACATACATACACATGCATGCAAACACACTAGCACACACATACACATGCATGCAAACACACTAGCATACACATGCATGCAAACACACTAGCACACACATACATGCAAACACACTAGCACACACATACACATGCATGCAAACACACTAGCACATACATACACATGCATGCAAACACACTAGCACACACATAAGCAAATTTATATTTTTAAATTACAAAAAAGGGATTTCTTAATCTTTTGTAGCCACAAGCATGGATACACATGCATTCAAACACACTAGCACACACATTCACATGGATGCAAACACACTAGCACATACATACACATAAGCAAATTTATATTTTTAAATTACAAAAAAGGGATTTCTTAATCTCGCTATTGACAATAATCATCAGTATTATACAATAACAGCAGGCCATACGGTTTTGTAAATAATTAAAGTGGACATGCAATCATTAAAAATAGCTCACTATACTGTGTTAAAGCTTTTAAACAGCTTTTACATTACCTAGCCTGTAGATGGTGCTTATTGCTTATGGTAATGGAAAACAGACAGCTCTGGTCTGGTACAAACAAAAGGAACCAATGCCTGACCATGTTGCACATCAAATTGCCTAAATTCTCATCAATATTAAAACAGAACACCCATAAATGTTGGAGCAAATGAAGAAATTTTTTTTACTGTTATAATTCCTTCAGTAAGCAGATAACACTAAAATGTAATAATGAGTTCAGTTAGTAATTAACTGAAGATTAAAAAAAGGAACAAAAAGGAGTAACTGCAGGGTTAAATAGGCATTCATGTTATCAATTTGAGTATGAAGAAAATTAGTATAAGTATTAATTCTGTTTTCGCCTATACTTTTACATAACATATTTTAAAGTGGTGGATCAGTAAAAAACAAAAAAAAGCAATCCATATGAAGGTGAGAAGACAAAAACTACAAATGTTTTCCAACTGCTTGCTTCTGAAGAGTACATCAAAGTGGAAATGTTCGGTAAATGTATGCATTTAAAGTAAATTAATTGTACCTCGTCCATGAGGAGGATAAAGCTGTAGTAAAATATAACCTCACCTTCAAAGTTAGTGTGAGATCATAAGTTATATGGATGAAGAAAACGGTGAACCTATACAAGTAAGCCTGTCCTTTAAAGAATGGGAAATACAATAGTAATCAGTCTTCAATCTAGACTATGTGAAGCCAATGTAGAAGAGTGAGGGAGGAAGAAAGGAGGGAATGAAGGCAGTTTGCAGTCCAGATTTGTTACTGTATAATGCTTATTGCTTCCATTTGTGTGAATCTTGTTGCCTGTTTGTGTCATGGATTATGGTTGTTGGAGTTAATGTGTTTGATCTGTATGTCTAGTGTGTTCTATCAACTGTATTTGAATTTCCTTGTTCCTAAACTTCTGCTTTGTGATTTTACTTTGCTCATGTGTTCCTGGCTCTCTAGGTATCCTGTTTGTGTTTGATCCCAGACTTGTGTGAAATTTCTTTTGGACTCTGATTTGGCACTTGTTGTATCATGGCTGTGTATGATCTTTGGCACATTCAATTTTTCTTCTTAATTCTAATTTCACATCTAATTCCTGGTCTAGGCCAGTGAATGGCTAGCTTGACTATTATTCTGAATCTTCTTTCTATTATATTGTATCTACAGCAGTGGATCAAGTCCTGATTCTTATCCAGAGGGTTGGGATCGTGTTAACACCACTAATCAGCCATTGGGTCCATACCTGGACTGACATTTACTTGATGTCCTGGTATAAACCAATGACCTTGTTTAAAAAAAGAACAAACCACACCTAGATCCAAAATATCTTGATAAATAAGCTTCTTTTATCACTTGTTCCTTAATGTACAGTATAGAGTGCCTACTGAGTGGCCAAGGCCTAATGACGTCTAACATGCATCTGCAAAATGGTTCCTGTATAAGGTTTTTTGGTCTTGGATTGCAACATGATCTTAGAAGTTTTTGAGCTTCCAAGAAAACTAAGTAGCCACTGAATAGTTTTTGTAAAACAAAAAAACCCCATAGACATCAATGGGAAGAGAGTGTTAGAAAAAAACCTAACGCCAAAAGTGTGGAATGAATAAACTAAATTTATGCTTACCTGATAAATTACTTTCTTTTACGATATAACGAGTCCACTGATTTCATCCTTACGTGTGGGATATTAACCTCCTGCTAACAGGAAGTGGCAAAGAGCACCACAGCAAAGCTGTATATATAGCCCCTCCCCTTCCCCTCCACCCTCAGTCATTCGGCCGAAGGTATAGGAAGAGAAAAAGGAAAGGCTAAAAGGTGCAGAGGTGACTGAAGTTTACAAAAAATATAAAGAAAAACTATCTTAAAAAGAACAGGATGGGCCGTGGACTCGTCATATCGTAAAATAAAGTAATTTATCAGGTAAGCATAAATTTAGTTTTCTTTTACAAAGATATGACGAGTCCACGGATTTCATCCTTACTTGTGGAAAACCAATACCAAAGCAATAGGACACGGATGAAAGGGAGGGACAAGACAGGAACCTAAACAGAAAGCACCACTGCTTGAAGAACCTTTCTCCCAAAGATAGCCTCAGAAGAAGCAAAAGTATCAAATTTGTAAAATTTGGAAAAAGTGTGAAGGGACGACCAAGTCGCAGCCTTACAAATCTGTTCAACAGATGCATCGTTTTTAAAAGCCCATGTGGAAGCCACAGCCCTAGTAGAATGAGCCATAATTCTTTCAGGAGGCTGCTGTCCAGCAGTCTTATATGCCAGGCGGAAGATACTTCTCAGCCAAAAAGAAAGAGAGGTAGCCGTAGCTTTCTGACCCTACGCTTTCCAGAAAAAAAAAAGATTAATGAAGATGATTGACGGAAATCCTTAGTTGCCTGTAAGTAAAACTTTAATGCACGGACCACGTCCAAGTTATGTAACAGACGCTCCTTCTTAGAAGAAGGATTAGGACACAAGGAATGAACAACAATTTCCTGATTAATATTCTTATTCGAAACAACCTTAGGAAGGAACCCAGGTTTGGTACATAAAACCACCTTATCAGAATGAAATATGAGATAAGGCAAATAACACTGTAATGCTGAAAGCTCAGAAACTGTTTGAGCAGAAGAAATAACAACCAAAAACAGAACTTTCCAAGATAATAGTTTAATATCTATGGAATGCATAGGTTCAAACGGAACCCCTTTCAGAACTCGAAGAACTAAATTCACACTCCAGGCAGGAGTAATAGGTCTAAATACAGGCTTAATTCTAGATAGAGCCTGACAAAAAGACTGAACATCTGATACATTTGCCAAACATTTGTGAAACAGAATTGACAAAGCTGAAATTTGTCCCTTTAAGGAACTTGCTGATAACCCTTTCTCCAATCCTTCTTGGAGAAAAGACAGAATCCTAGGAATCCTAACTTTACTCCATGAGTAACCCTTGGATTCACACCAATAAAGATATTTACGCCATATCTTAGGATAGATTTTTCTAGTGACAGGCTTTCTAGCCTGTATCAAAGTATTGATAACTGAATCAGAGAATCCTCGCAGAGAATCCTCGAGGGTCTGCAGAAACAAGTCCCTTGGGACAGATGATCCGGCGACAACCACCAAAGAAGAGAGTTTCTGGTCTCTTGATCCAGATTTATCTGAGGAGATAAATCCGCATAATCCCCATTCCACTGTCCGAGCATGCACAGTTGCAGTGGTCTGAGATGAAAGCGAGCAAACAGAACGATGCCCATTGCCGTTACCATTAATCCAATTACTTCTATACACTGAGTCACTGATGGCCGAGGAATGGACTGAAGTGCTCGGCAAGTATTAAGAATCTTTGATTTTCTGACCTCCATCCGAAATATTTTCATGGCTACCGAGTCTATCAGAGTTCCCAAGAAAAGGAACCCTTGTCTGTGGGACAAGTGAACTCTTCTCTATGTTAACCTTCCAGCTGTGAGTTCTCAGAAAAGACAACATTGTGTCCGTGTTAGATTTTGTCAGATGATATGTTGACGCCTGAATCAGAATGACGTCCAGATAAGGCGCCACCGCTATTCCTCGCGGTCTGAGAACCGCCAAAAGAGACCCTAGAACCTTTGTGAAGATTCTGGTTGCTGAGTCCAATCAGAAGGGAAGAGCCACAAATTGATAATGTTTGTCCAGAAAGGCAAACCTTAGAAACTGATGGTGATCCTTGTGGATAGGAATATGAAGGTAAGCATTCTTCAAGTCCACAATAGTCATATATTGACCCTCCTGGATCATTGGTAAAATTGTTTGTATTGTCTCCGTATTGAATGATGGAACTCTTAGAAATTTGTTTAGACACTTGAGATCTAATATGGGTCTGAATGTTCCCTCCTTTTTGGGAACCACAAATAGGTTTGAGTAAAACCCCTGTCCATGTTCCAATTTTGGAACTGGACAAATTACTCCCATAGTAGAAAGGTCTTTAACACAGCGTAAGAACGCCTCTCTTTTTATCTGGTTTCCAGATAACTTTGAAAGATGAAATCTCCCTCTTGGGAGAAGTCCTTGAATTCCAATAGATAACCGTGGGTCACTATTTCTAGTGCCCAGGGATCCTAAACATCTCTTGCCCAAGCCTGAGCAAAGAAAGAGAGTCTGCCCCCTACTAAATCCAGTCCCGGATCGGGGGCCGCCCCTTCATGCTGCCCTAGGAGCAGGAGCGGGCTTTTTGGATTGTTTACCCTTATTCCAGTTCTGATTAGGTCTCCAGACTGACTTAGATTGGGTAAAATTCCCTTCCTGCTTTGAGAAAGAAGAAGTAGTGGGGGGTCCTCCTTTAAAGTTCTGAAAGGAACGAAAATGATTCTGTTTACCCCTCATTTTAACCGACTTATCCTGAGGTAGGGCATGGCCTTTACCTCCTGTAATATCAGAAATTATTTCCTTCAATTCTGGCCCAAAAAGGGTCTTACCTTTAAAGGGAATAGCTAAAAGCTTATGTTTTGATGACACATCAGCAGACCAAGATTTGAGCCACAATGCTCTACGTGCTAAAAAAGCAAATCCTGCATTTTTTGCCGCTAATTTAGCAATTTGAAAAGCGGCATCAGTAATAAAAGAATTACCTAGATTGAGAGCCTTAATTCTATCTAAAATGTCTTCTAATGGAGTCTCAACTTTAAGAGACTTTCAAACCAAAAATCTGCTGCAGTAGTTACTGGAACAATGCAAGCCGTAGGTTGTAAAAGAAACCCCTGATTAACAAATAATTTCTTTAGTAGACCCTCTAATTTCTTATCCATAGGGTCTTTGAAAGCACAACTATCCCCAATGGGTATAGTAGTATGCTTAGTTAGGGTAGATATAGCTCCCTCTACCTTAGGGACCGTTTGCCATGAGTCCCGAAAGGTATCTGATATGGGAAACATTTTCTTAAAATTAGGAGGGGGAGAAAACAGTATACCTGGTCTATCCCATTCCTTTCTAATAATTTCCGAAATTCTCTTAGGAACCGGAAAAACATCAGTGTAAGTAGGTACTTCCAAATATTTATCCATTTTACACAATTTCTCTGGAGGAATCACAATAGGGTCACAATCATCCAGAGTCGCTAAAACCTCCCTAAGTAACAGGCGGAGGTGTTCAAGATTAAATTTAAATGACATAGCATCCGAATCTGTGTGAGGTAAAACATTTCCTGAAACAGAAATTTCACCCTCAGACAGTAATTCCCTGACCCCCCACTGTGAGGAAACATCGGAAATAGCTACTAAAGCATCAGAGGATTCAGTATTTACATTAATACCTGACCTACTGCCTTTACCCTGCAACACTGGTAATTTAGACAATACCTCTGTAAGGGTAGTTAACATAACTGCAGCCATCTCCTGCAGAGTAAAGGAATTAGACGCACTAGAAGTACTAGGCGTTGGTTGTGACACTTGGGGATAATTGGATGGCATATACTGATTCTCTTCAGACTGAGAATCATCCTTAGGCACACTTACTTTATATTAAATATGCTTTTTACATTGTAAAGCCCTTTCAGTACAAAAGTTACACAATGTAAGAGGGGGTTGCACAATAGCTTCTAAACACATAGAACAATGAGAAACCTCATTGAGAAACCTCCAAAATGTACAAAAAACGTTAAATTATTCCCAAATTTAACTTAAATATCGCTGGTTAATCCAAAAATTACTGCACCCAGAAGCAAAGGCAGAAATAAGGCTTCAAAAGTACTTATATCAACATCTAGTCAAAAGATAGATAAAAATACCCTCTACACCTTGCCACAGCTCTGCTGTGGCACCTAAATGCCCCCAGAGTACTTCGAATCAAGTTTCCAACCCTTCAGACCAGCTACACAGTCCAGGAGCCACCGAGTTACTGTTTGCTGCTGCTAAGCCTGAAGAAAATGCGGCAAAATAGGCTCCGCCCCTTAAGGTCAAAAGTTGGAGTAGGCCCAAACAACACCGCATGGAAATGCAGTTTTGCACTAAAGTAGAAATACACACACAATACAACCCTCAAGCATAAAAACAATAAGTTTTAAGTGCCAAAAATAAAAAACATAAAACATTGTTTTAAACATTGTCTCCCATGTCACATAATGCCCAAATATCAACTAATGATAAATAATATAGGGACTCCAGTAATACCCCTCTTATTAAAATAGGTTTTACTGCTTACCCCATCCCCATACAGGGAAATAATGCCAGCCAGTTCTGATACACCAAGTCTCCTCAGAAAAAAAGGCTGCACATACCTTAATGCTGCTTGTAGCATGAAACCGGTCTCGACACTGAAGATGTCTCATGCTTACCTTCAGAAGTCTTGTGGGAACCAGCGTGGATCTTAGTTACAAATGCTAAGATCATCAAACCTCAGGGCAGAAATCTTCTTCCATATCCCCCTGAGGAAAATAGTATGCACCGGTACCATTTAAAATAAAAAACGTCTTGATTGAAGAAACTAAAACTAACACCTCACTTTACCATGTCTTCCTAGTATAACACAGGCAAAGAGAATGACTGGGGGTGGAGGGGAAGAGGAGGGGCTATATATACAGGGGCTGTAAAAGAAATCTCTGTAGCGCAACCCCATTGATGTCTATGGGGAAAAAAAGTTACGTTTAAAACTAACATAAACCTCAAGTCTAAACACTCCTAATCTGCCACCTAAATTTTTTTATTAACCCCTAATCTGCCGCCACTAAATAAAATGATTAACCCCTAAACCACTGCTCCCCGACATCGCCGCCACAAAATAAAATGATTAACCGCTAAACCTACGGCCTCCCATATTGCTGCTACTAAATAAACCTATTAACCCCTACACCTCCAGCCTCCCACATCGCTGCCACTAAATAAACCAATTAACCCCTAAACCGTCAGCCCCCTACATTGCAAAACACTAAATTAAACTATTAACCCCTAAACCTAACACACCCCTAACTTTAAATTAAAATTACAACTACTACTATCTTAAAATAAATAAAAACTTACCTGTGAAATAAAATAAAAAAAAATCCTAAATTTAAACGATAAATTAACCTAACATAACTATTCTAATAATGTAAAAAAATACTACCAATTAAAAACCTTACTTAAAAATGTAAAAAAAAACTAAAACTACGAAAAAAAAAAAAATCTAAACTTACACCTAATCTAATAGCCCTAAAAAAAAGCCCCCCCCCAAAATAAAAACACCCCCTAACCTACAATAAACTACCAATAGCCCTTAAAAGGACCTTTTGTAGGGCATTGCCCTAAGTTAAACAGCTCTTTTACCTGTAAAAAAAATACAAACTAACCGCGTAGGATGTCTTCCAGGATAGCTCCGCTACGAGCCGCCGGGATGAAGATAGAAGACGTCCCCGAGATGGATGAAGGTGTCGCCGCATGGATGAAGACTTCTCACTGCCTGGATGAAGATGGATGTCCGGACTTCAGGAACAGCGATTAGATTTTATGAGGTTAGTGGTTTTTTTCTAGATTAGGTTTGGGCACGTGTAAAAGAGCTGAATGACCTTTTAAGGGCAATGTCCATACAAATGCCCCTTTAGGGGCAAAGGTTGTTTAGGATTTTTTAGAGCTAAGTTTTTTATTTGGGGGGGTTGGTTGGGTGGTGGGTTTTACTGTTGGGGGGACTTTGTATTTTTTTTTTTACAGGTAAAAGAGCTGTTTAACTTAGGGAAATGCCCTACAAAAGGCCCTTTTAAGGACTATTGGTAGTTTATTGTAGGTTAGGGGGTGTTTTTATTTTGGGGGCTTTTTTATTTTTATAGGGATTAGATTAGGTGTAATTGTTTTTATTTTTTGATAATTTTGTTTATTATTTTTTGTAAGCTTAGTGTTTTTTATTTTTCGTAATTTAGTGTTTATTATTTTTTGTAATTTTAGATTTTTTTATTTTTTTCGTAGTGTTAGGTTTTTTTAAATTTGTAATTTAAGTTTTTAATTAATAGTAGTATTTTTTAATTTTATAAGAATAGTTATGTTCGGTATATTTTTATTTCCCAAGTAAGTTTTAATTTATTTAAATATAGTTATATTGTAATTTTAATTTAAAGTTAAGGGGGTGTTAGCTTTAGGGGTTAACAGTTTAATGTTGTGTTTTGCGATGTGGGTGGGCCGGTGGTCTAGGGTTTAATAGGTTTAGTAGTTACGATGTGGGGGGCTGGAGGTTTAGGGGTTAATACTCTATTATAGTGCTGGCGTTGTGGGGGGCCGGCAGTTTATGGGGTTAATAGTTTTATTTAGTTGTCTGGATTGGCGAGGGGTTAATAACTTTTATTAGTGTTGGCGATATCAGGGTGCAGCGGTTTAGGGGTTAATATATTTAAATAGTGTGGGTGGATGGCAGATTAGGGGTTAATAACTTTATTTAATAGTCTCAATGTGGGTGGATGGGCGGCAGATTAGGGGTAAATAGGTTTAATATAGTGTTTGCGATGCGGGAGCATGGCGGTTTAGGGGTTAATAGGTAGCTTATGAGTGTCAGTTTAGTTATGAGTTTTGTGAAACATTTTTGTTTCGCAAAATCCATAACTACTGCTCTCAGATAGTGGAATAGATCATGTCAGTACAGGCTATAACGCAAGCATTTTAGCCGGACCCCACAACCTGTAATACCGGCGCTATAAAAATCCCCCACAAAAACATAATTTTTTGAGTTGGGAATGGACGTTACAGGCTAAAATGCTTGTGTTATAGCTATACCGACATGACTTGTAATATGCATTCCTGGCCATTCCAGCGTAATGGCCAATTCTTCAGCATTAAAAGCCATACCGCACCATAACGCAAAACTCGTAATCTAGCCGCATGTGAACTAGTAGATACTGGATAACCAGAAAAACAAGCTAAAAGTGGTTGCAAAATATGATATGCTTTGTAACTGAAAGTAAGACTAAGCAAATAATAATACATTGCAAATTTCAGTATACGGTTTCAGAAGAAGTATCTGTTTAATTATTTTTGTCTGGGTGAGTATTTGGTTCATTTTAGACATTTGTTGATTAATTTGCTAAACTAATGCCGATCATAGCCTAGGATTTGTGTAAAAGTGCTGGATTTGTGTAAAAGTGCAATACACAAAGTTTTGGATTTGCATTTTCATACTAAAAATTCCAGCACCAAAATTAACCGAATGCTGCTACCGTGGGCATAGTAAGCATTTGTTTAGCTTTGAATCAGGGAATGCACTTGTCTAGTTAATTTAATAAGTAAAAAAAGTTTCTATCCTATTTTTTTGTATTGAAGTTTGCTCACAAACTGTCCTAGAACAACTGAAATAAAGGAATAAATGAACTGTCAGAAGAAGAAAAATGGAATATCATAAAGAATGTGTGGGTAGTGCAATCGATAAAAAATACTTCAGTAATTTCCAAGACTTTGCAATCCTGATTTCTCAAAATGCAAATAAAATAATCTTGGAAGAACCACAAAGTAGAATACACTGACAGGTCAGTTAAATTCAAATGTGTTTAGAAATGGTCAGGCACAGTGGTTAAATATTTGTTTTTCTGAACATGAAGTATTGACACCACTGATTTACCCAATGACTGAGTTAAATTTAGAAATGTCATCTATTTCATAATTAGAATGATTTACATAGACTCTGGAGTCGTCGTAAAATAAACAATGATATAATGAGTCTTCCCATCATACATGACCTTGTGAAGAATTGCAAAAAGTCCCCAGTGACACCCAGAAAAAAATATGATTTTCTTCTAAAACTTAGTGTATGACGATATTCTATATACGGTATTAAATAGCCTCTACTATAAAAAATATAGATACAATTATATATATTTTGTCAAAATATGAAACATTGGTCAAGAATTTTTCAACAGCAATTTTGGACATCATTACCTGTGTTCTCCACAGAAAATGTTGCCAGCCAGATGGCATTATGAAGTAGCCGGGTGGGTGCAGTGTAATATTTTCTCATATGTTTATAAATTTCTGCTATCCATAATTAAGTATAAATGTATTTAACAATTATCGCCTAGATTACAAGTTTTGCGCTAAACAGGGTGCGAAACTAACGCCAAAAAAGTTGCGTTATTTCACTCTCCAAAGCTCTGCCATTCCGAGTTACTGAAAAGCTTCCTTGTGCGTGCGATATGGTGGCGTTAAGCTCCATCCCACCCAAAATCCAAGGGCTGATTTGACGTGCTTGCGCTCGCTTTCCCCAATAGACATCAAAGGGGAGAGAGTGTCAGAAAAACACCTGAAGTGCGGAATGAAAAATCTCCATAACGCAACCACATTGATGTATATGGGGGAAAAAAGTTAAGTTTAAACCAAACACCCTAACATAAACCCCAAGTCTAAACACCCCTAATCTGCCGCCCCCGACATCGCTTACACTAAATTAAATGATTAACCCCTAAACATCTAGCCTCCCATATCGCCGCCATTAAATAAACCTATTAACCCCTAAACCTCCGGCCCCACACATCGCCGCCACTAAATAAACCTATTAACCCCTAAACCTCCACCCCCCACATCGCCACTACTAAATAAAACTATTAACCCCTAAACCTCCAGCCCCCCATATTGCCGCTACTAAATAAACCTATTAACCCCTAAACCTCCAGCCCCACACATTGCCACCACTAAATAAACCTATTAACCCCTAAACCTCCGGCCCCCACATCGTCGCCACTAAATAAACATATTAAATCCTAAACAGCCGCCCCCCACATCACAAAACACTAAATTAAACTATTAAACCCTAAACCTAACACCCCTAACTTTAAATTAAAATTACAATATAACTATATTTAAATAAATAAAAACGTACCTGGGAAATAAAAATAAACCTAACATTAAACTATAAATTAACCTTTATACTTTATAATTAACAAAACTATTCTAATAAAATAAAAAAATACTACCAATAAAAAAACTAAATTATATATTTAAAAAAACCTAACACTACGAAAAAAAATTAAAAATCTAAAATTACAAAAAATAATAAACACTAAATTACGAAAAATAAAAAACACTAAGCTTACAAAAAATAAACAAAATTATCAAAATTAAAAACAATTACACCTAATCTAATAGCCCTATAAAAAATAAAAAGCCCCCCCAAAATAAAAACACATCTAACCTACAATAAACTACAATTAGCAGCTCTTTTACCTGTAAAAAAATTCAAAGTCCCCCAACAGTAAAACACAACACCCAACCAACCCCCCAAAATAAAAAACTCTAAAAAATCATTGCCCTTAAAATGGCATTCAACTCTTTTTCACTGCCCTTAAAAGGGCATTCAGCTCTTCTGCAAGTGCCCATCCCTAATCTAAAAAAAAAAAACCCACCCAAAAAAAAAATAAAAAATAAATAAATAACCCCAGACTATCTACTCACGGCTCCTGAAGTTCGGACATCCATCTTCATCCAGGCAGCGAAAAGTCTTCATCCATCTCGGGGACGTCTTCTATCTTCATCCCATGGTGCAGAGCGGAGCTATCCTGGAAGTGGATCCCATCCTGTGCGGAGCGTCCTCTTCATACGGTCACTGCCGTACACTGAAGTTGAATGCAAGGTAGCTATTTCCAAATGGAGTACCTTGCATTCCTATTGGCTGATTTGATTCTTCAAATTCAAATCAGCTAATTGGATGAGAGCTTCTGAAATCCTATTGGCTGTTCAAATCAGCCAATAGGATTTCAGTAGCTTT
This sequence comes from Bombina bombina, assembly GCF_027579735.1. NCBI lineage: Eukaryota > Metazoa > Chordata > Amphibia > Anura > Bombinatoridae > Bombina > Bombina bombina. The sequence continues at coordinate 1,110,071,121 of NC_069502.1, read as the reverse complement.
CATCCTATTGGCTGTTTTGAACAGCCAATAGGATTTCAGAAGCTCTCATCCTATTGGCTGATTTGAATTTGAAGAATCAAATCAACCAATAGGAATGCAAGGTACGTCATTTTGAAACGGCTACCTTGCATTCAACTTCAGTGTACAGTGGTGACCGTATGAAGAGAACGCTCCGCACAGGATGGGATCCACTTCCAGGATAGCTCAGCGCCGCCAGGATGAAGATAGAAGACATCGCCGAGATGGATGAAGGTGTCGCCGCCTGGATGAAGATGGATGTCAGGACTTTAGGAACCGTGAGCAAATATTCTGGGGTTAGTGTTAGTTTTTTTTTTTTTTTAAATGTGGGTGTTTTTTTTTTTAGATTAGGGATGGGCACTTGGAAAAGAGCTGAATGCCCTCTAAAGGGCAGTGAAAAAGAGCTGAATGTCCTTTTAAGGGCAATGCCCATACAAATGCCCCTTTAGGGGCAACGGGTAGTTTAGGATTTTTTAGAGTTACGTTTTTTAATTTGGGGAGTTGGTTGGGTGTAAACTGTTGGGGGGACTTTGTATTTTTTACAGGTAAAAGAGCTGTTTAACTTAGGGCAAAGCCCTACAAAAGGCCCTTTTATTGGTAGTTTATTGTAGATTAGGGGGTGTTTTTATTTTGTTTTGTTTTTTTATTTTTATAGGGCTATTAGATTAGGTGTAATTGTTTTTATTTTTGATAATTTCGCTTATTATTTTTGTAAGCTGAGTGTTTTTTATTTTTCATAATTTTAGATTTTTTAAATTTTTTCGTAGTGTTAGTTTTTTAAAATGTGTAATTTAGGTTTTAAATTGGTAGTATTTTTTATTTTATTAGAATAGTTATGTTAGTTTAATTTATAGTTTAATGTTAGGTTTATTTTTATTTCACAGGTAAGTTTTAATTTATTTAAATATAGTTATATTGTAATTGTAATTTTAAGTTAGAGGGATGTTAGGTTTAGGGGTTAATAGTTTAATTTTTAGTGTTTTGCGATGTGGGGGGGTGGCGGTCTAGGGGTTAATAGGTTTAGTTTAGTAGTTACTATGTGGTGGGCAGGAGGTTTAGGGGTTAATACTTTATTATAGTGTTGGAAATGTGGTGGGCGGCGGTTTAGAGGTTAATATGTGTATTTAGGTGTCGGTGATATCGGGGACAGCGGTGGATTAGGGGTTAATAACTTTTATTAGTGTTGGTGATGTCGGGGAGCGGCAGTCTAGGGGTTAATATATTTAAATAGTTTTGGCGATGTGGGTGGGCGCCAGATTAGGGGTTAATAACTTTATTTAATAGTCTCAATGTGGGTGGGCAGCAGATTAGGGGTTAATAAGTTTGTTATAGTGTTTACGATGCGGGAGGGCGACAGTTTAGGGGTTGATAGGTAGTTTATGGGTGTTGGTGTACTCTGTAACACTTTAGTTATGAGTTTTGTGAAACATTTTTGTTACACAAAATACATAACTACTGCTCTCAGATGGCGGTATGGCTCATGTTGGTATAAGCTATAACGCTAGCGTTTTAGCCTGAACGCACAACCTTTAATATCGGCGCTATCAAAATCCCACACAAAAACATAATTTTTTGAGTGCGGAATGGACGTTGCGTTACAGGCTAAAATGCTTGCTTTACAGCTATACCGACACGATTCGGCCAATTTTTCAGTGTTAAAAGCCGTACTGCACCATAACGCAAAACTCGTATTCCAGGTGTGAGAGTGCAATACAAATTGAACATTTTTAATATTAGCTCATTTTAGCTTAATATTGCCTAAAATGTTAGCCAGGTGATCAGTAAAGTCAGACGGTGGTGCAGCCGCTAAAAAGGTCCTGGAGAGAACACTGATAACAGATAAACGTATTTTGGATAGAAAAGTATAAGGCACTATGGGAATATATAAAATAAAACACATATTTAAGACCAAGAAATAATAGGACACGTTGGAACCTCCTGGAGGTACATAGAAACAGGCAGCTAAAATGTGTTAATAGGCGAATACTAGAGTTTGACTCAATCAACTACTTCCCTCAAGAAAATTTTTCAAATAAAACAAAGAAAATGTGAAATTATATTTAACAGTTTGTTGAATGCATAAAGAGTTTCAATTATTTAATAAAATATTTTACCCAACAGTGTTAAAACCAAAATTTAAAACAGCAATGCTTACTGGTTGATAAGAATAACGCCCACTGTTGATTGGAGAAAAGGTATTTAACACATCCAAGAAGAAAAGTAGATTTAACACAGAAACATCAATATTATAATAAATAATGCAAATGTGTGTTCCGTATCTCCCTTTAAAGAGCACCTGAATAAATCTAATAAACAATTATATATAGCGGCATATAAAAGCCAAACACTGGGCTTGTAAGTACTTGCCCAGAAAGCAGTGGAGGTCAAACGCAGATTCTATTATCAGAATCAAGTTAATGGCGCCATATTGAGACGTACAGCACAGCAGCACTTAAACAAATGCGTTATTTTTATTCACCTGTGCACTGGTCATTTTTTTCTGTTGAAGAGAAGCATTATATTTTCATTTTTTTATGCAGTACTAGACTGTTGTATAAGTTTTGCACATTTCATTTCAGTTTAAAGTGAAGGTCAATTTTGATGAATTAGTGCCCGGTTTTTAATAATCTTGTTAAAAACAAGGGCACTTTAATTCATCAAAATTGACATTTCACTAATTTTCTTCAAAAACTTACCTTTTAATCCTGGCAGTCGCTCCAGCGATTCCCCAGGTTGTAAGAAGCCTCTGCAGACGTCAGAAATGACGAATCCGGCTTCCTCCAATCACGGCTTCCCCCCCGGGGGAATCTTGGCCTGATGAAACGCCATGATTGGAGGAAGCCAGATTCGTCATTTTTAACCCGCAAAGACGGCTTGCGACGGGCGGAGGAAGTGCTGGAGCGGCTGCCAGGATTAAAAGGTAAGTTTTTGAAGAAAACAAGTGAAATGTCAATTTTGATGAATTAAAGTGCCCTTGTTTTTAATAAGTCAGACACACATTTGCAGAACACAAAGGTTCGTATGTACATACATATACATAAGGCTATCCTAACAAAAAAGTAACATGTAGTATGGGTAGACTTGATAGACCTTTTTGGTTCTCATCTACCATCAAATTCTATGAGGCATATTTATCAATGTGCGAGCGGACATGATACGAAGTAGCGTATCATGTCCGCCGCACATCGATAAATGCTGACGGCATTTATCATTACACCAGCAGTTCTTGTGAACTGCTGGTGCAATGCTGCCCCCTGCAGATTGGACACTAGCAGGGTGTGTCAATCAACCGGATAGTATTCGATCGGGTTGATTTCTGTTCGCGGCCTCACAGCAGGCGGTCAAGTTATGGAGCAGGTGTCTTTAGACCGCTGCTTCATAACTTCTGTTTCCAGCGAGCCTGAAGGCTCGCCGGAAACAAGGGGCATCAAGCTCCATACAGAGCTTGATAAATATGCCCCTATAAGTCTATGTTTCTATATTAGATCACGTAAACCATTAGGAGCTAGGAATAAAATTCTAGGAACTACAAATACCTGGCTCCTGGGATTTGTCAAGCACTGAACTAATCGATTAAACTGGGGCCCCAAGGAAGAAATATTGGCTTCCAAAGCCCACCTTTGAATCATTATATATTTCATGCTATCAAAACAGATATATGAATAAGTTCAGAAAATACCCCATGTGATTAAATCTATAAAAAGCTTGTTTTATTTCCTCAAAGGGATAAAAAATAGTAAACAAGAAAAAAGTGTTGCTTAGACTGCAGAGGAGAACGCCAAACGATTTCGGCGGTGCAGAGGACCGAAAACATAGAAATTTAAAAAGCGGAGTAACAGAAAGGTTTCGAATTTCGGTGCGTTCCCACTACCTTTACCCCTGCATATCGTGCACAGGTCTAACATCCTATATCCTTAGGATATGAATTGATCCTATACATCAATAACACATAAAGATTGTTGTAACGGACTGAATCTTATCCTGAAGGTTTAGCTAAACCAGTAACAAAAGCTTGTAAAAGGATCTCATTTCACCCCTTAAAAGGATTATATTACAAAAACAGAATTTATGCTTACCTGATAAATTACTTTCTCCAACGGTGTGTCCGGTCCACGGTGTCATCCATTACTTGTGGGATATTCTCCTCCCCCACAGGGAAAGGCAAGGAGAGCACACAGCAAGAGCTCTCCATATAGTCCCTCCCAGGCTCCGCCCCCCCAGTCATTCGACCGACGGTTAGGAGAAAAAAAGGAGAAACTATAGTGTGCCGTGGTGACTGTAGTGTATAGAGAAAGAAATTCTTCAAACCTGATTAAAAAACCAGGGCGGGCCGTGGACCGGACACACCGTTGGAGAAAGTAATTTATCAGGTAAGCATAAATTCTGTTTTCTCCAACATTGGTGTGTCCGGTCCACGGTGTCATCCATTACTTGTGGGAACCAATACCAAAGCTTTAGGACACGGATGAAGGGAGGGAGCAAATCAGGTTACCTAAACAGAAGGCACCACGGCTTGCAAAACCTTTCTCCCAAAAATAGCCTCCGAAGAAGCAAAAGTATCAAATTTGTAGAATTTGGACAAAGTGTGCAGAGAAGACCAGGTCGCTGCCTTACATATCTGATGAACAGAAGCCTCGTTCTTGAAGGCCCATGTGGAAGCCACAGCCCTAGTAGAGTGAGCTGTGATTCGTTCAGGAGGCTGCCGTCCGGCAGTCTCGTAAGCCAATCGTATGATGCTTTTCAGCCAAAAGGAAAGAGAGGTAGCAGTAGCTTTTTTGACCTCTCCTCTTGCCAGAATAAACTACAAACAGAGAAGACGTTTGTCTGAAATCCTTTGTTGCTTCTAAATAGAACTTTAAAGCACGGACTACATCTAAATTGTGTAACAAGCGTTCCTTCTTTGAAACTGGATTCGGACACAAAGAAGGCACAACTATTTCCTGGTTAATATTCTTGTTGGAAACAACCTTTGGAAGGAAACCAGGTTTAGTACGCAAAACAACCTTATCTGAATGGAACACCAGATAGGGCGGATTACACTGCAGAGCAGATAATGCAGAAACTCTTCTAGCAGAAGAATAGCAACCAAAAACAGAACTTTCCAAGATAACAACTTGATATCTATGGAATGTAAGGGTTCAAATGGAACCCCTTGAAGAACTGAAAGAACCAAATTTAGACTCCAGGGAGGAGTCAAGGGTCTGTAAACAGGCTTGATCCTGACCAAAGCCTGAACAAAAGCTTGAACATCTGGCACAGCTGCCAGTCGTTTGTGTAGTAAGACAGATAAAGCAGAAATCTGTCCTTTTAGAGAACTCGCTGATAATCCCTTTTCCAAACCTTCTTGGAGAAAGGAAAGGATCCTAGGAATTTTAATCTTACTCCATGAGAATTCCTTGGATTCACACCAACAGATATATCTTTTCCATATTTTATGGTAATCTTTCTAGTCACAGGTTTTCTGGCTTGTACCAGAGTATCTATCACAGAATCCGAAAACCCACGCTTAGACAAAATCAAGCGTTCAATTTCCAAGCAGTCAGCTGGATAGAAACTAGATTTGGATGTTCGAATGGACCTTGTACTAGAAGATCCTGTCTCAAAGGTAGCTTCCATGGTGGAGCCGATGACATATTCACCAGGTCTGCATACCAAGTCCTGCGTGGCCACGCAGGAGCTATCAAAATCACCGAGGCCTTCTCCTGTTTGATCCTGGCTACCAGCCTGGGAATGAGAAGGAACGGTGGAAACGCATAAGCTAGGTTGAAAGTCCAAGGCGCCACTAATGCATCCACTAGAGTCGCCTTGGGATCCCTGGATCTGGACCCGTAGCAAGGAACCTTGAAGTTCTGACGAGACGCCATCAGATCCATGTCTGGAATGCCCCATAATTGGGTCAACTGGGCAAACACCTCCGGGTGGAGTTCCCACTCCCCCGGATGAAAGGTCTGACGACTCAGATAATCCGCCTCCCAGTTTTCCACTCCTGGGATGTGGATCGCAGACAGGTGGTAGGAGTGATCCTCCGCCCATTTGATGATCTTGGTCACCTCTCTCATCGCCAGGGAACTCCTTGTTCCCCCTGATGGTTGAAGTAAGCAACAGTCGTCATGTTGTCTGATTGGAATCTTATGAATCTGGCCTTTGCTAGTTGAGGCCAAGCCCGGAGAGCATTGAATATCGCTCTCAGTTCCAGGATGTTTATCGGGAGAAGAGACTATTCCCGAGACCATAGACCCTGAGCTTTCAGGGAATCCCAGACCGCGCCCCAGCCTAATAGACTGGCGTCGGTCGTGACAATGACCCACTCTGGTCTGCGGAAGCTCATTCCCTGGGACAGGTGATCCTGAGTCAGCCACCAACGGAGTGAGTCTCTGGTCTTCTGATCTACTTGAATCACTGGAGACAAGTCTGTATAGTCCCCATTCCACTGTTTGAGCATGCACAGTTGTAATGGTCTTAGATGAATTCGCGCAAAAGGAACTATGTCCATTGCTGCAACCATCAACCCTACTACTTCCATGCACTGAGCTATGGAAGGCCGTAGAACAGAGTGAAGAACTTGACAAGCGTTTAGAAGCTTTGACTCTCTGACATCTGTCAGGAAAATCTTCATTTCTAAAGAATCTATTATTGTTCCCAAGAAAGGGACTCTTGTTGACGGAGACGGGGAACATTTTTCTATGTTCACCTACCACCCGTGAGATCTGAGAAAGGCTAGAACAATGTGTGAGCCTTTGTCTTTGAAAGAGACGACGCTTGAATTAGGATGTCGTCCAAGTAAGGTGCCACTGCAATGACCCTGGGTCTTAGAACCGCTAGAAGGGACCCGAGCACCTTTGTGAAAATCCTTGGAGCAGTGGCTAGTCCGAATGGGAGAGCCACAATAGGTAATGTTTGTCCAGAAAGGCGAACCTTAGGAACTGATGATGATCTTTGTGGATAGGAATATGCAGATACGCATCCTCTAGATCCACGGTAGTCATAAATTGACCCTCCTGGATTGTAGGTAAAATCGTTCGAATAGTTTCCATTTTGAACGATGGCACTCTGAGAAATTTGTTTAGAATTTTTAAATCCAGAATTGGTCTGAAAGTTCCCTCTTTTTTTTTTTTTTTTTTTTTGGGAACTACAAACAGATTTGAGTAAAACCCCTGACCTTTTTCCACAGTTGGAACTGGGAGTATCACTCCCATCTTTAACAGGTCTTCTACACAATGTAAGAATGCCTGTCTCTTTACTTGGTTTGAAGATAAGTGAGACATGTGGAACCTTCCCCTTGGGGGTAGTTCCTTGAATTCTAGAAGATAACCCTGAGAGACTATTTCTAGTGCCCAGGGATCCTGAACATCTCTTGCCCAGCTACCTTTTCATGCTGTCTTGGTAGCAGCAGCAGGTTTCTTGGCCTGTTTACCCTTGTTCCAGCCTTGCATTGATTTCCAAGCTGGTTTAGTCTGGGAAGCGTTACCCTCTTGTCTAGAGGCTGCCGAGTTGGAAGCCGGTCCGTTCCTGAAATTGCGAAAGGAACGAAAATTGGACTTATTCTTAGCCTTGAAAGGTTTATCTTGTGGGAGGGCATGGCCCTTTCCCCCAGTGATGACTGAAATAATCTCTTTCAATTCTGGCCCAAAAGGGGTCTTACCTTTGAAAGGGGTATTAAGCAATTTTGTCTTGGAAGATACATCCGCCGACCAAGACTTTAGCCAGAGCGCTCTGCGCGCCACAATTGTAAACCCTGAATTTTTTGCCGCTAACCTCGCTAACTGCAAAGCGGCGTCTAAAATAAAGGAATTAGCTAACTTAAGTGCGTAAATTCTGTCCATGACTTCCTCATACGGAGTCTCCCTACTGAGCGACTTTTCCAGTTCCTCGAACCAGAACCACGCCGCTGTAGTGACAGGAATAATGCACGAAATAGGTTGAAGGAGGTAACCTTGCTGTACAAAAATCTTTTTAAGCAAACCCTCCAATTTTTTATCCATAGGATCTTTGAAAGCACAATTGTCCTCAATAGGAATGGTTGTGCGCTTGGCTAGAGTAGAAAACTCCCCCTCGACCTTAGGGACTGTTTGCCATGTGTCCTTCCTGGGGTCGACCATAGGGAACAATTTCTTAAATATAGGAGGAGGGACAAAAGGTATGCCTGGCTTCTCCCACTCCTTATTCACTATGTCCGCCACCCGTTTAGGTATCGGAAAAACATCAGGGTGCACCGGGACCTCAAGGAACTGTCCATCTTGCACAATTTTTCTGGGTTGACCAGATTGTCACAATCATCCAGAGTAGATAGTACCTCCTTAAGTAATGCGCGGAGATGCTCTAATTTAAATTTAAATGTCACAACATCAGGTTCTGCCTGCTGAGAAATTCTTCCTGTATCAGAAATTTCCCCATCTGACAAACCCTCCCTCACTGCCACTTCAGATTGGTGTGAGGGTATGACAGAAAAATTATCATCAGCGCCCTCCTGCTCTACAGTGTTTAAAACAGAGCAATTGCGCTTTCTCTGAAATGCTGGCATTTTGGATAAAATATTAGCTATGGAGTTATCCATTACTGCCGTCAATTACTACATAGTAGATGTCTACTTCCTTCATCTGAGGAATCATCCTGGGCAACTTTACAATTTGTGAGAGTTCTGTCCTTACTTTGTTTGGACGCAATGGCACAATTATCACACTATATTTGAATGGGGAACCACATTGGCTACCATACATACAGAACATGATCTATCTGAAGGTACAGACATGTTAAACAGGCTTAAACTGGTTAATAAAGCACAAAAACCGTTTTAAAACAAAACCGTTACTGTCTCTTTAAATGTTAAACAGGGCACACTTTATTACTGAATATGTGAAAAACTATGAAGGAATTATCCAATCTTTACCAAATTTTCACCACAGTGTCTTAATACATTCAAAGTATTGCACTCTAAACACCACAAACTCCTCACCATCCCCGAGGAGATGCTACTTGTTCAGAGCGGCAAGGAGAATGACTGGGGGGGCGGAGCCTGGGAGGGACTATATGGACAGCTCTTGCTGTGTGCTCTCCTTGCCTTTCCCTGTGGGGGAGGAGAATATCCCACAAGTAATGGATGACACCGTGGACCGGACACACCAATGTTGGAGAAAAAAGCAAATGACACTAAGTCTATCTGTCAGATATCTTTTGCTTCCCAAGTCTGAGATACCGTATGGGACTTTTACCCCTGAGTATTATCTGGGACTTTCATTCCTGAGCATTATCCCTTCTTTTTAACATTTCTTAGAGTTATTATGGTCATTTAAGTTTTTTTACGCTATATTACATAGTAGATACCACCGGTGGTTTATAGTATTGTATTTTAATTTATGCATTTATTAAATTGTTTTTAAATAGTTTTTTAGATTTTGTCTACATTTATTTGTATTTTATTACTCATTCCAACACTCTTTGTGCTATTATAGTATTTGACTTATTAGATTGAGACAGTAGATTCTCCACTTTACAGCTGACAATTGTAATTGGCGCTCCTTTACGTTTTCTTCTTTTTTGTATTTCATATTGAGGTTTTGGATATCACCTCACTGTTAAGAGTAGCAACACTGTACTGAGTTATAGGGTTTTGCCTTTTTTCCTTTCACCAAAAATGTTATTGTTTAAAAATATAGATAATCCCTTTATCTACCATTCCCAAGCTTTGCATAACCAACACTGTTATAGAAATATACTTTTTACCTCTGTAATTACCTTGTATCTAAGCTTCTGCTGACTGCCTCCTTTTCTCAGATCTTTTGATTGTTGCATTTCAGGCAATTAGTGCTGACTCTTAAATAACTTCACATGCATGAACACACTGTTATTTATATGAAACACATGAACTAACGCCCTCTAGTGGTGAAAAACTGTCAAATGCAGAGTCTACCTATGTTTAGCTTTCAACTAAGAAAAACAAGAGAACAAAGCAAATTTGATGATCAAAGTAAATTAGAAAGTTGTTTAAAATTACATGTCCTATAAGAATCATTTGAACTTTAATATCGCTTTAATTCATTGTAGAAGAAACTCAACTTATGTAAAAGTAGCTGAGACCCTCAATCACTACCATGCTGGTATACAATATAAGCATAACCAGAGCAGCATGATTCATGTCTACTAGAGATTTATACTTTATTATATTCATTTGATTTATGAAAAGGATTATAGATTAGAATCTTTGTCAATCACCCTTGGGCTAACACTGCTGATATCTATTGCGCTGATTATACAAACACTTTTGTTATAATGGTTTGCTCTTTATGTTACTATAAATCAAACGTATGAAAGCTGATGACCTTGATAGTAAGTGATATCAAAATATTCAATGTCAATTCTTCTTAAGCAGGACATATGATACCAGTTTTACTGCCCTCAAAGGTATGTGCAATGTACAATCATTTTGTATGACCCGACTAATAAAAAACAAAGCATATATTATTGGTAAGATAATGGGTTCAAACTGTATGGAATAAAAATGAGGCATATGCAATCAGCAATATTAGTGCAATGTTACAATTAGCAAACCTATTTCCTAATAATAGATAATGTAACAATAACTGCCAGTCTTATATTAATTGGATAATCCAATGCAAAATATACTGAAAGTAATTTATAAAATATTAAGTGAAACATTAACTGCACTGTGTGAATCAGTAGTTGGACTGTAGCCCTTGTTTTTTAGTGGAAATTTATTTTCTATTATGGTCTAGATTGCAAGTGGCGTGCTAACTGTTGAGCGTGAGCGATAAGGGGTTTATCGTGGCTCTTTGTGTGCATCGAAAGTATTAAGAGTTAAAAGTAAAGGAGTTCACTTGAGCGCATTTGAAATTAACATGCATCGGGTAAGTGCGCCTTCAGAGTTTTGGTTAACTGTTAAGCGAGACAAAAAAGTTGCACAAAAACACATAAAAAATACAATAACAGATACAGTAACTATTATAATAACACTGCCTGATAAAAAAAATTATTTAAAAAAAATTACAAGAAATAGTTACAAGGACCCAAAGATATGAGGTCTCAGGTGTTTGAAAAAAAAAAAAAAAAGGCATGCAAAGGGCTTTAATATAGATATACATACACAAGTCTAAATATCTATCTATCTATCTATCTATATATATATATATATATATATATATATATATATATATATATATATATATTGTGACAGAAAGCAAGGCCTGGTTATAAATGGAAGATATTTAAGACCAAGCATTGTACATGCTATTTCTCCTTTCAGTTAAAACCCCAGGGAGAAAGAGTGTGTATTTGATTATGCAGTTGATAAACTGTGTTCTGGGTCCCTGGGGTTTGGGATAATTGGAGAGAGGGTGGGCCATTATCCCAGACAGCTGTGAAGCTGTCCAGCAGCTAATCACAGGTGTGGCTAATTATAAGTTGTGAGGGTTTAAATAGCAGCCTCACTTAGGCCTTGAGAGAGAGATATACAGCTACAGAAGCTGATGTGTGTGTTTGTTACACTGTGTAAAAGACTTTTGTTCCTGTGAACTATAAAAGGACATTATTTTTACAAAGCACTTGTGGAATGCTGTGAAGTGCTGGGACACATTTAAAAGCACTTAACTTTGCTGCAGAGGAAGGATTTCCCTCTTTTGGAAATGAACTGCCTGTTTGTTATTGCTGTGAAAAATAAAGCTTTTTAAACTACAGTGGATTGTCCTGTGCTGCATTTGTGCCCTAGAAGACCGTGGTTAAAAGTGTTCCTGTCACACTTGGTGGAGAATGCGGGCAACCACGTTGTATGTCTGTGGGCATAATAATCTGCAAGCAACATGGAGGAAGTCATTAAAGCTTTGATCCATTCTAATGCTATACAGCAGGAGACTAACAGAAAAGCTGCTGAAAATAGTGCAGCACTGCAACAGTTGGTCTTGGCCCAGTCAGAGAGTGCTATGCTGCTGGCTAAATCACAGAAGGAGAACACTGAATTGTTGATTCAACAGATGGCTGCTGTGCAAGCTGAGACATTCAGGAAGACCCGGGAGGAGCAGCAAAGTGCTACACAGACTCTGCAACGAGAGGTTCAAGCCATATCAGAAAGACTGAACTCTGAATATGTTGGTGGCAGCAAAGGTTCCAGAGTAATAAGGGCTAGTCATTATCTTCAAAAAATGACAGCAGCTGATGATGTTGAGGCGTATCTTTTGGCATTTGAACGCACAGCAGAAAGAGAAAAATGGCCGACAGTTGAGTGGGCGAGTATACTTGCGCCATTTCTTAGTGGTGAACCTCAGAAGGCCTACTTTGATTTAGAGCCAGCACAAGCCGGTGACTATGAGAAATTGAAAGCAGAAATCCTTGCACGCCTGGGGGTGACTTCGGCAGTCCGTGCACAAAGATTCCATTCCTGGATGTTTTCATCTCATAATGCTGCAAGATCCCAGATGTTCGACCTTATACACCTTGCCAGGAAGTGGCTGCAACCAGAGGTTAATTCGGCTACCAAAATAGTGGAACTACTGGTGATGGACCGGTTTCAGCGTGGATTACCTACTTCCCTGCGGCGGTGGGTTAATCAAGGTGATCCTCAAACAGCGGATCAGTTGATTGTATTGGTCGAAAGATTTATAGCTTCAGGAGAAGTTTTGCAACAATCTTCAATGGATCAGCCCCACAATCCCAAGTCCCAGAGCTCTACAAGAACTGGTAAGACTGTTCAGGGGATAAAGGGGATAAGAGAGCAGCAGGTGTATAGGCAAAACACCAGAGACATTTCCCCAGGAGTTAAGGAAACATTTAAATATAACCAACCTGTAAGATGTTTTAAATGTAATGAGGTTGGGCATATTGCTAGAGACTGTGATAAAGATGAATTTATGGACTGTAATGTTGCACATTCACTATTGTCTAATAGCAACAGCTCTGTTAATAATGATTCCCATTGGTGTACTGTGATGGTTAATGGTAAAGTGTCTAGGGCTTTGCTTGATTCAGGAAGTATGGTCACACTAGTGGCTAAATCTTTAGTACCAGATGCAATATTAGATTATGGGGAAAAATGGGAATTATCTGTGTTCATGGAGATAAACGGGAATATCCTACAGCTGAGGTGGAGATTGAGACTCAGTGTGGTAAATTAAAATATTGTGTTGGTGTAGTACCAAATTTAGCCCATGAGGTGGTGATAGGGAGAGATTTTCCAAAATTTCTGGAGTTATGGGAATCTCCAGAAATATGTCAAACTTCTGATATTTATGTATTTCCTTTCTCTGAAACTGATTTTGAAGGGGGTTCCATTGAAAAGGAGAAAAATAAGATTTATTGCCCTATGCCTGTATTAGTAGGTGATCAACCTTCTCAGAGTAATGAAGTACCAAGTACTAGCTCGGAAAATATTGATGATTTGATAGATCTGGTTGGTGGCCCTGGTAATTTTAAAAAAGCCCAATGGGAGGATCCAACATTGGTAGAGGCAAGAAATAATATCAGGGTTATAAATGATGTTGTGACACAGCCAGGAAATGTATTACCCTATCCTTATTTTGAAGCAGTTAATGATTTGGTATATCGTGTAGAGAAGAAAGGAACAGACATTGTTAAACAACTTTTGGTGCCCCAGACTTTTAGGAACACTGTTTTAAATCTTGCACATAACCACATTCTAGGGGGGCATTTGGGAGTTGAGAAAACCAAAGAGAGAGTTCTTAGAAGGTTTTATTGGCCAGGGATATTTGTAGCCATCAAGGATTATTGTGCTTCATGCCCTAAGTGTCAACTTACAGCTCCTGCTAAAGATTTTCGTAACCCTTTAGTGCCCTTGCCTATAATTGATGTGCCTTTTGAAAGAATTGCTATGGACTTGGTGGGTCCGTTGGTTAAATCTGCTAGAGGACATCAGTATATACTGGTAATCCTTGATTATGCTACACGCTATCCTGAGGCAGTTCCCCTTCGTAACAGCTCTGCAAAGTCCATAGCAAAAGAACTCATGCTAATGTTTAGCAGGGTCGGGATACCTAAGGAAATTTTGACAAACCAAGGAACTCCATTTATGTCCAGGGTTACAAAAGAATTGTGTAAGTTGTTTGGCATAAAACAACTAAGGACCTCAGTATATCACCCTCAGACTGATGGTTTAGTAGAAAGGTTTAACAAAACTCTCAAAAGTATGCTAAGAAAGGTAATTGACACAGATGGGAGAAATTGGGACCTTCTGTTACCCTATTTAATGTTCTCTATCAGGGAGGTTCCCCAGGCTTCTACAGGTTTTTCCCCATTTGAACTGTTATATGGGCGGCATCCCAGGGGATTACTAGATATAGTTAAAGAGACTTGGGAGCAAGAGACAACACCTTATCGAAGTATTATTGAACATATTTCCCAAATGCAGGATCGTATGGAAGCTGTCATGCCCATTGTAAGGGAACATATGGGAAAAGCACAGGAAGCACAAAAGTACAGCTACAACCGTAATGCTAGAGCCAGGGTGTTTCAACCTAGGGATAGGGTGTTAGTTCTGGTCCCTACAGTTGAAAATAAATTATTGGCTACTTGGCAGGGCCCATATGAGATAATTGAGAAAGTGGGTGATGTTAATTACAAAGTAAGTCAGCCAGGGAGAAGGAAACCTGAGCAAATATATCATATAAATCTGTTAAAACCTTGGAAAGATAGGGAAGTTTTAGTTGCCTTAAAACCGACAGAACTCCCTGTCACTGAACCAGAGGTAAATATATCAGAAACCCTATCCGTACATCAGAAGCGAGAGGTCAAGGATTTTATTAGAAGAAACAAAGAGGTATTTTCTGTGGTACCGGGAAAAACTAATGTTATTAAGCATGACATAATAACAGAACCAGGGAAGAAGGTCTGCCTTAAACCCTATAGGGTCCCTGAGGCTCGTAGAAAGGCTATTAAACTGGAGGTAGAAAAAATGTTAAAGCTTAGGGTAATTGAGGAATCACAAAGTGTGCTTGTTCCAAAGCCGGATGGTTCATTAAGGTTCTGTAATGACTTTCGTAAGCTTAATTGTGTTTCCAAATTTGACACCTACCCAATGCCTAGAGTAGATGAGTTAATAGAAAGGCTAGGAAAAGCACGTTATCTCACTACAATTGATTTAACGAAAGGGTATTGGCAGGTGCCTCTCACTAGTCAAGCAAAGGAAAAGACAGCTTTTTCAACCCCAGAGGGCTTATTTCAGTATACGGTGTTGCCATTTGGTTTACATGGGGCCCCGGCAACATTCCAGAGGATGATGGATAGAATTCTGAAACCCCATGTTCGTTATGCGGCAGCATATTTGGATGATGTTATAATTTATAGTACAGATTGGGAATCCCATCTTCCAAAAGTTCAAGCAGTACTTGATGCAATACGGTCCGCTGGGTTAACTGCCAATCCTGCAAAATGTACTGTTGGTTTACAGGAAGCTAAGTACTTGGGTTATACTATTGGTAGAGGATTAGTTAAACCTCAGACAACAAAAATAGAGGCCATACAGAACTGGCCACAGCCTCTAACTAAAAAACAAGTAAGAGCATTTATTGGGATAACTAGTTATTATAGAAGGTTTATGCCGAATTTCGCTACAATTGCGGCACCCTTGACGGATCTCACAAAAGCAAGGGCCCCAATTATGATAAAATGGTCCCCAGAAGCAGAACAAGCTTTTAAGCAGTTGAAAGATGCCCTTTGTGCCCATCCAGTTTTGGTAACCCCCAATTTCGCTAAAGATTTTATTGTACAGACAGATGCCTCTGATGTTGGTTTAGGAGCAGTTCTCTCGAAGGAGTGTCAGGGAGAAGAGCATCCTGTCCTTTTCCTAAGCAGAAAACTTATTTCACAGGAAAAGAACTATTCTATAGTGGAGAAAGAATGCCTTGCCATTAAGTGGGCTTTAGAGACCCTTAGGTACTATCTGTTGGGAAGAAAATTTAAATTAATAACAGATCATGCTCCTCTCACATGGATGAGTCAGAATAAGGAAACAAATTCAAGGGTTACACATTTAAAAGCACTTAAATTTGCTGCAGAGGAAGGATTTCCCTCTTTTGGAAATGAACTGCCTGTTTGTTATTGCTGTGAAAAATAAAGCTTTTTAAACTACAGTGGATTGTCCTGTGCTGCATTTGTGCCCTAGAAGACCGTGGTTAAAAGTGTTCCTGTCACAATATATATATATATATATATATATATATATATGTACATATGTATTTATGTGTACAATATATAATAAAGATAGAAAAAATACCAGGGTATATAAGATTACCCTAGAACAGCAAGGGATAAATAAACGGCACACATAAGAGACTTTCAAAAATTTATTAATAATAAGTTCCCAAAATACACTTCAGTATATAGCAATATCTTATCTGTCAATTTCAGTCACCACTAAAGACAGCAAAATCTAAAACATTTAAAGTGCACTGAGACCTAATTCTTTCCCTATACTATAAATCTCAGAAAAAACATCATAAACAATCAGGGGTTAACCAGAAAACTTATGTTTATAACGAATTGTACATAGAATCTAATGTTTATAGGACATATATAGTAGGTAGGCAAAATACATGTTATATATATGGCTGCAGTCCAAACAGGGGTGAACTATATTGTATATAGAAAAGCGCTTTTTTCCTTTTTGGTATATACCAGGGAATCTCCTCTTAAGGCAAATGGATATGCCGCAGTTAGTGCTGCTGTATAGGGAGTCTCTAGCAAGTATAGTAATTCAGTTGGAAAACACAGCATATACTTAGCTTAAGTCCTCCGGTTTTTGTTGCTTCCACTTTTCTTCTGCTTGCAAGCACCTGTGATGATTGCTTGGCGTGTGACGTCAACAGACAGTGGGAGTGGTGTAGCGTCACCAGGGACTGTGAGTGGCTGTAAACGGAAGGATCCAGTTGAATCAATCTTTACGTTGTCAGTTTTGCCAAGAGCTTTGACAAAAGGCTGTATCACAATGTTATATGTATGTTCACCTATCGTATAGGCACATCTTCCATTGCACTCCAATAGCACACTCCTCAAACCACTTACTCCACTGTCGGAGTCACACCAGGAAAATTCGTAGCTCACTTGAAATGTACAGCTGCATGTATAGAGCCAAAATGTCTCTGAAGAAACATGAGATTCAGGGAATAGGTCTAGTCAGGTGCACTAGAAATTCTGGCCCACGGTACATTCGACAGGTACCTGGGTTCTCATAAACACATAGTGCCAACGCACGTTTCTCCCCCACCTCCAGTATGTGTTACAGGGGATCATTAGGGCATATAGAGTCCTCAATGGACTTCCTCTTTTATGCAGATATCTAATTGCTTACAGGTGTTTTTTCCCAAGTATCCTTGCAACACCTTAAAGCTGTATCACTTATAACCCTGTATCAAAAAGCCTCTCAAAACTCAAAATTGTGTTAGAAAGTAATAGCTACATATATGTTGGTTCAACCTAATTCCTGGTTACCCCCAATACTTTCAATTACACAACAGAAGAGAGATAGAAATTACTCTCTATCCTGGCGCACACTTCAAACAGATGTTTATTATATTTAAAACGAATGAAAAATTATAAAAAGTGGACAAATTCAAGCTTATCATTTAAACCTTTTGGGAACCTAGTTCCCAGTCTGTAGATCCATTTCGCCTCTTTTTGCAGGAGGACCCTATCATTATTGCCACCACGTCCATTTGTGATGCCTTTATCTATTATGATAAATTTCAATGAATCTACATTTTTATTATGTACATTACAAAAATGCCTAGCAACGTTAGTTTCTCTGGAGTGGAGAATATCGTCTCTGTGCTCCTGTACTCGGTCCTTCACCAATCTTTTCGTTTTTCCAACATAGAAGACCGGACAGGAGCACCGCAGAAGATATATCACCCCTTCCGATTTGCAGTTGAAAAAGAATCTTATGTCAAAGATCTTTCCATCCTGGACAGAGAATTGTTTAGTGCTATCCATGTGGGCACAGTATACACAGTGCCCACATGGAAAGCTACCCTTAATACCTCTGTCCTTTCTCAGCCAGTCAGAGGCCGAGGGGCCCCTTGAAAATTGGCTCCTCACCAATTTGTCCTTTAAGCTCTGTGCTTTTCTAGCCGTCAGCAATGGGGTATCCCCCATCACACTGTTCACTTTTTCATCAAGGGATAGGATGTGCCAATTTTTCTTAAAAGCTGACCTTAAACTCTCCCATTGATTATTGAAGTTAGAGATAAATCTAATCTTGCTATTTTCATTTTTAGAGTTGTTACTATATAGTAAATCATCCCTGGACATATTTCTGGCTTTCCAGAGAGATTTCTTAAGGCACTTATTGGAATAGCCTCTTTTTAGGAATCTCTCTTTCATTAGGGCTGCATGAGTGTCAAACTTGGAAAGAGAGGAGCAGTTTCTCCTCAGACGGAGGAATTGGCCATACGGGATCCCTTTTTTAAGGTGGTTCGGATGGCTGCTATCTGCATGTAAGATATTATTAGTTGCGTTCTTTTTCCTGTAGTTTTCCGTCACTATTCTTACTCCCTCTTTTTTCAAAGTCACATCTAGAAAATTTAGTTCCACTTTATTGGTTTCTGACGTCAGGATGATGTTCTTGTCGTTGTGGTTAAGGGCAGCAACGAATTCATTGAATTCTTCTGCCGTCCCATCCCACAAGACAAGAACATCATCCACATATCTAATCCATAGTAGCACTTTGTCCTCAAAGATCCTTGAATAGTACTCAAAGATCTCTGATTCCCAAAGGCCCAGATGTAGACATGCATATGTGGGGGCACAAACTGCCCCCATCGCTGTCCCACATAGTTGGCGAAAGATCTGTCCGTCAAATGAAAAAATATTATTTTTCAAAACAAACTCTAACAGAGAATAAACAAATTCGGTGTGTTCAGCATATGTTGGTCCTCTAGTTTCTAAGAATATCCTTATTGCTGCTAAGCCTATTTTATGTGGTATGGAGGAGTAAAGGCCCTCTACATCAAGAGATGCCAGAATGGTCTTTTCATTCACTTCTACTCCATCCAACTTTCTCAACAGGTCAGCTGTGTCTTTAACATATGATGTTAAGGTTAGCAAAAAGGGTCGTAGGTATTTATCAACATACTCCCCAATTTTTTCCGTGGCACTCCCTATTCCCGAGACTATAGGCCTTCCCGGGGGGCACTGCATATTTTTGTGTAGCTTTGGCAATACATAAAAAACAGGCATAACTGGGTGCTCAGGATATAGGAATTTAAACTCATTTTGGGTAATTACCCCTTTGCTTCTTGCATCGTTCAATAGTTTAAAAAGGGAATTTTGGATATGGACCAAAGGGTTGCCACCAATTTTTTCATATTGCTTTTTGTTATTTAGCTGCCGTTTAACTTCATTCACATATAGATGCTCATCAAGTAAAACCAAATTGCCGCCCTTATCGGCAGGCTTCATCACCAAACCTTTGGCCATACTTAATTCTTTTAGTGCTATTCTTTCCCTTGGTTTTAGGTTATCAAAAGTTTGTTGGCTCGATATATCTTCTATATCTCTCTCCATTTGTTTTACAAATAGATTAACCGCTGGAACTAGGGAAAGTGAGGGCATGTATGTTGATTTTGGTTTAAAGGCATACTTTCTATCCACCAAAGATTCTCTCTGTGTGTCATCATCAAAAACAGCTTGGTTTTCAGCAAGAAGTAACTCTAAATCATTAAGGGCCACTTGATCAGTTGCATCTAACATATAGTTATTATCTGATTTAGATTTCATGATGACAGACAGGACAATCCTTCTTGCAAAAAGATGTAGGTCTTTTATGACCTCAAACTTGTCAATTGGTGTATTGGGGCAAAAGGACATACCTTTTTTAAGGAGTTCGATATGAGCTAGGTTTAGAGGAAAAGAGGAAAGGTTTACTATCTGTAATTCCTCATCCATTGGGGTTTTTAAAAGCCCCTGCGTAATCCCCTCCCTCTGTACCTCCCCCTGCTCTGGCAAAAGCTCTTGGCAAAACTGACAACGTAAAGATTGATTCAACTGGATCCTTCCGTTTACAGCCACTCACAGTCCCTGGTGACGCTACACCACTCCCACTGTCTGTTGACGTCACACGCCAAGCAATCATCACAGGTGCTTGCAAGCAGAAGAAAAGTGGAAGCAACAAAAACCGGAGGACTTAAGCTAAGTATATGCTGTGTTTTCCAACTGAATTACTATACTTGCTAGAGACTCCCTATACAGCAGCACTAACTGCGGCATATCCATTTGCCTTAAGAGGAGATTCCCTGGTATATACCAAAAAGGAAAAAAGCGCTTTTCTATATACAATATAGTTCACCCCTGTTTGGACTGCAGCCATATATATAACATGTATTTTGCCTACCTACTATATATGTCCTATAAACATTAGATTCTATGTACAATTCGTTATAAACATAAGTTTTCTGGTTAACCCCTGATTGTTTATGATGTTTTTTCTGAGATTTATAGTATAGGGAAAGAATTAGGTCTCAGTGCACTTTAAATGTTTTAGATTTTGCTGTCTTTAGTGGTGACTGAAATTGACAGGTAAGATATTGCTATATACTGAAGTGTATTTTGGGAACTTATTATTAATAAATTTTTGAAAGTCTCTTATGTGTGCCGTTTATTTATCCCTTGCTGTTCTAGGGTAATCTTATATACCCTGGTATTTTTTCTATCTTTATTATATATTGTATATTTACTATAAGGGTGGCACCATTTAGAGCAAATTAGCAATATTACCTACTCTCTCACACCCCCTACATTTTTTTCTTACTTTTTTGAGGATAATAATTTGAGGATTCAACTGTCCTTTCATGGTGAGATTGGAGTAGATTGCTTAAGGAGTTCTTAGTTTTTTAAAACTCCTACATTTTCCCATAATTCTGTCTGTCTTTGTTCAGCTGCCACTATCATGGCGTACACTCTATCAGATGATTTATGGGAGGCAGAACTCAAAGACTCTCTAGCTAATGATATTAGTGGGGGGAATGATGAGAATGATGAAGAAGTGGTAACTATTTTCAGTGCTTTCAGAAAATATAGATACCTTTTGAGTAGACAATTGAAAATTAAGGCAGAAAATGCTAGTCTGGCAAATTATATTGAAAAGAAAATAATCCCTAGGGGATTAAGATTGTCACTTGATCCAGGTGCCAATACAAGGGAGGATGAGGAGGGAGACTCTTTCATAGAAGAATGGAATGAGAAACTCTCCTCAACTTCCCTTGATCTAATGGAAATGATGATCAAAAGAAATAATAAGAGGCTAGAGAAAGTAAAGGGGGAAGCAGAAACAGCAATGATCAAGGTTAACTCTTTCAAATGTGACCCTAAATTTGAGAAATTGAATGGAGAAACAAGCTCAAATATCTCTAAGTTGAAAACTGACATTAAATCAAGAAAATGTAGGAAATTAAGGAGAGATCAGGATGATTATAAAAATGGTAGGGTTTACACATATAAATCTCAGAAAGGGACTTATGACTCCGGGACTGATATGTCAGACTCAGAATCAGGACCCTCAAAAAACTCCCTAGTAAATACACAAACAGAAGGAGGAGGAAAAACAGAAGGGGAAAAAGGAAGAGACCCTTATGGGGGGCAAGGGAAGGAAAAGAGATATCCTACCAGAGAGAAGAGAGGGAGAGGGGACCAGGTTCCACAGAGCAGGGGGAGGTACAGAGGGAGGGGATTACGCAGGGGCTTTTTAAAAACCCCAATGGATGAGGAATTACAGATAGTAAACCTTTCCTCTTTTCCTCTAAACCTAGCTCATATCGAACTCCTTAAAAAAGGTATGTCCTTTTGCCCCAATACACCAATTGACAAGTTTGAGGTCATAAAAGACCTACATCTTTTTGCAAGAAAGATTGTCCTGTCTGTCATCATGAAATCTAAATCAGATAATAACTATATGTTAGATGCAACTGATCAAGTGGCCCTTAATGATTTAGAGTTACTTCTTGCTGAAAACCAAGCTGTTTTTGATGATGACACACAGAGAGAATCTTTGGTGGATAGAAAGTATGCCTTTAAACCAAAATCAACATACATGCCCTCACTTTCCCTAGTTCCAGCGGTTAATCTATTTGTAAAACAAATGGAGAGAGATATAGAAGATATATCGAGCCAACAAACTTTTGATAACCTAAAACCAAGGGAAAGAATAGCACTAAAAGAATTAAGTATGGCCAAAGGTTTGGTGATGAAGCCTGCCGATAAGGGCGGCAATTTGGTTTTACTTGATGAGCATCTATATGTGAATGAAGTTAAACGGCAGCTAAATAACAAAAAGCAATATGAAAAAATTGGTGGCAACCCTTTGGTCCATATCCAAAATTCCCTTTTTAAACTATTGAACGATGCAAGAAGCAAAGGGGTAATTACCCAAAATGAGTTTAAATTCCTATATCCTGAGCACCCAGTTATGCCTGTTTTTTATGTATTGCCAAAGATACACAAAAATATGCAGTGCCCCCCGGGAAGGCCTATAGTCTCGGGAATAGGGAGTGCCACGGAAAAAATTGGGGAGTATGTTGATAAATACCTACGACCCTTTTTGCTAACCTTAACATCATATGTTAAAGACACAGCTGACCTGTTGAGAAAGTTGGATGGAGTAGAAGTGAATGAAAAGACCATTCTGGCATCTCTTGATGTAGAGGGCCTTTACTCCTCCATACCACATAAAATAGGCTTAGCAGCAATAAGGATATTCTTAGAAACTAGAGGACCAACATATGCTGAACACACCGAATTTGTTTATTCTCTGTTAGAGTTTGTTTTGAAAAATAATATTTTTTCATTTGACGGACAGATCTTTCGCCAACTATGTGGGACAGCGATGGGGGCAGTTTGTGCCCCCACATATGCATGTCTACATCTGGGCCTTTGGGAATCAGAGATCTTTGAGTACTATTCAAGGATCTTTGAGGACAAAGTGCTACTATGGATTAGATATGTGGATGATGTTCTTGTCTTGTGGGATGGGACGGCAGAAGAATTCAATGAATTCGTTGCTGCCCTTAACCACAACGACAAGAACATCATCCTGACGTCAGAAACCAATAAAGTGGAACTAAATTTTCTAGATGTGACTTTGAAAAAAGAGGGAGTAAGAATAGTGACGGAAAACTACAGGAAAAAGAACGCAACAAATAATATCTTACATGCAGATAGCAGCCATCCGAACCACCTTAAAAAAGGGATCCCGTATGGCCAATTCCTCCGTCTGAGGAGAAACTGCTCCTCTCTTTCCAAGTTTGACACTCATGCAGCCCTAATGAAAGAGAGATTCCTAAAAAGAGGCTATTCCAATAAGTGCCTTAAGAAATCTCTCTGGAAAGCCAGAAATATGTCCAGGGATGATTTACTATATAGTAACAACTCTAAAAATGAAAATAGCAAGATTAGATTTATCTCTAACTTCAATAATCAATGGGAGAGTTTAAGGTCAGCTTTTAAGAAAAATTGGCACATCCTATCCCTTGATGAAAAAGTGAACAGTGTGATGGGGGATACCCCATTGCTGATGGCTAGAAAAGCACAGAGCTTAAAGGACAAATTGGTGAGGAGCCAATTTTCAAGGGGCCCCTCGGCCTCTGACTGGCTGAGAAAGGACAGAGGTATTAAGGGTAGCTTTCCATGTGGGCACTGTGTATACTGTGCCCACATGGATAGCACTAAACAATTCTCTGTCCAGGATGGAAAGATCTTTGACATAAGATTCTTTTTCAACTGCAAATCGGAAGGGGTGATATATCTTCTGCGGTGCTCCTGTCCGGTCTTCTATGTTGGAAAAACGAAAAGATTGGTGAAGGACCGAGTACAGGAGCACAGAGACGATATTCTCCACTCCAGAGAAACTAACGTTGCTAGGCATTTTTGTAATGTACATAATAAAAATGTAGATTCATTGAAATTTATCATAATAGATAAAGGCATCACAAATGGACGTGGTGGCAATAATGATAGGGTCCTCCTGCAAAAAGAGGCGAAATGGATCTACAGACTGGGAACTAGGTTCCCAAAAGGTTTAAATGATAAGCTTGAATTTGTCCACTTTTTATAATTTTTCATTCGTTTTAAATATAATAAACATCTGTTTGAAGTGTGCGCCAGGATAGAGAGTAATTTCTATCTCTCTTCTGTTGTGTAATTGAAAGTATTGGGGGTAACCAGGAATTAGGTTGAACCAACATATATGTAGCTATTACTTTCTAACACAATTTTGAGTTTTGAGAGGCTTTTTGATACAGGGTTATAAGTGATACAGCTTTAAGGTGTTGCAAGGATACTTGGGAAAAAACACCTGTAAGCAATTAGATATCTGCATAAAAGAGGAAGTCCATTGAGGACTCTATATGCCCTGATGATCCCCTGTAACACATACTGGAGGTGGGGGAGAAACGTGCGTTGGCACTATGTGTTTATGAGAACCCAGGTACCTGTCGAATGTACCGTGGGCCAGAATTTCTAGTGCACCTGACTAGACCTATTCCCTGAATCTCATGTTTCTTCAGAGACATTTTGGCTCTATACATGCAGCTGTAAATTTCAAGTGAGCTACGAATTTTCCTGGTGTGACTCCGACAGTGGAGTAAGTGGTTTGAGGAGTGTGCTATTGGAGTGCAATGGAAGATGTGCCTATACGATAGGTGAACATACATATAACATTGTGATACAGCCTTTTGTCAAAGCTCTTGGCAAAACTGACAACGTAAAGATTGATTCAACTGGATCCTTCCGTTTACAGCCACTCACAGTCCCTGGTGACGCTACACCACTCCCACTGTCTGTTGACGTCACACGCCAAGCAATCATCACAGGTGCTTGCAAGCAGAAGAAAAGTGGAAGCAACAAAAACCGGAGGACTTAAGCTAAGTATATGCATATCCATTTGCCTTAAGAGGAGATTCCCTGGTATATACCAAAAAGGAAAAAAGCGCTTTTCTATATACAATATAGTTCACCCCTGTTTGGACTGCAGCCATATATATAACATGTATTTTGCCTACCTACTATATATGTCCTATAAACATTAGATTCTATGTACAATTCGTTATAAACATAAGTTTTCTGGTTAACCCCTGATTGTTTATGATGTTTTTTCTGAGATTTATAGTATAGGGAAAGAATTAGGTCTCAGTGCACTTTAAATGTTTTAGATTTTGCTGTCTTTAGTGGTGACTGAAATTGACAGATAAGATATTGCTATATACTGAAGTGTATTTTGGGAACTTATTATTAATAAATTTTTGAAAGTCTCTTATGTGTGCCGTTTATTTATCCCTTGCTGTTCTAGGGTAATCTTATATACCCTGGTATTTTTTCTATCTTTATTATATATTGTATATTTACTATAAGGGTGGCACCATTTAGAGCAAATTAGCAATATTACCTACTCTCTCACACCCCCTACATTTTTTTATGTATTTATGTGTGTATATATGTATTTACAGATATATAGATACACATAAAACAATATACATATATATATACACACATACAGTTTCTCACAAAAGTGAATACACTCCTCACATTTTTGTAAATATTTTATTATATCTTTTCATGTGACAACACTGAAGAAATGACTTTGCTACAATGTAAAGTAGTGAGTGTACAGCCTGTATAACAGTCTAGATTTGCTGTCCCCTCAAAATAACTCAACACACAGCTATTAATGTCTTAGTACAACCCTAAGTGGAAATGTCCAAATTGGGCCTAATTAGCCATTTTCCCTACCCGGTGTCATGTGACTCGTTAGTGTTACAAGGTCTCAGATGTGAATGGGGAGCAGGTGTTATCGCTCTCACACTCTCTCATAATGGTCACTGGAAGTTCAACATGGCACCTCATGGCAAATAACTCTCTGAGGATCTAAAAAAAAGTATTGTTGCTCTACACAAAGATGGCCTAGGCTATAAGAAGATTGCCAAGACCCTGAAACTGAGCTAAAGCATGGTGGGCAATACCATACAGCGGTTTCACAGGACAGGTTCCACTCAGAACAGGCCTCACCATGGTTGACCAAAGAAGTTGAGTGCACCTGCTCAGCATCATATCCAGATGTTGTCTTTGGGAAATAGATGTATGAGTGCTGCCAGCATTGCTGCAGAGGTTGAAGGGGAGGGGGGTTAGCCTGTCAGTGCTCAGACCATACGCCGCACACTGTATCAAATTGGTAGACATGGCTGTTGTCCCAGAAGGAAGCCTCTTCTAAAGATGATGCCCAAGAAAGCCTGCAAACAGTTTGCTGAAGACAAGCAGACTAAGGACATTGATTACTGGAACTATGTTGTGTGGTCCGATGAGACCAAGATAAAATTATTTGGTTCAGATGGTGTCAAGCATGTGTGGCGGCAACCAAGTGAGGAGTACAAAGACAAGTGTGCCTTGCCTACAGTCAAGCATGGTGGTGGGAGTGTCATGGTCTGGGCGTGCATGAGTGCTGCCTGCACTGGGGAGCTACAGTTCATTAGGGGAACCATGAATACCAACATATACTGTGACATACTGAAGCAGAGCATGATCCCCTCCCTTTGGAGACTGGGCCACAGGGCAGTATTCCAACATGATAACAACCCCAAACACACCTTCAAGACAACCACTGCCTTGCTATAGAAACTGAGGGCAAAGGTGGTGGACTGGCCAAGCATGTCTCCAGACCTAAACGCTATTGAGCATCTGTGGGGTATCCTCAAACAGAATGTGGGGGGGGGGGCGCAAGGTCTCTAACATTCACCAGTTCCGTGATGTTGTCATGGAGGAGTGGAAAAAGACTTCAGTGGCAACCTGTGAAGCTCTGGTGAACTCCATGCCCAAGGGGGTTAAGGCAGTGCTGGAAAATAATGGTGGCCCCACAAAATATTGACACTTTGGGCCCAATTAGGACATTTCCACTTAGGGGTGTACTCACTTTTGTTGCCAACAATTTACACATTAATGGCTGTGTCTTGAGTTATTTTGAGGGGACAGCAAATTGACACTGTTATACAGGCTGTGCAATCACTACTTTACATTGTAGCAAAATGTAATTTCTTCAGTGTTATCACATGAACCAATATAATAATAATATATTTACAAAAATGTGAGGGGTGTACTCACTTTTGTGAGATACTGTATATATATATATATATATATATATATATATATCCGTAATTTTTTTTAACATATGCCCTTTTTGGGTATTTCCATTAAAAAATAAGGCAATCATATCTCTACAGAGAACTATCGTAAAGACACAGCTACGAACAGCATCCTAGAAGCATCCAGTGGCCATCCAGAACCTCTAAAAAAGGGGATTCTCTATAGCCAACTTTTAAGACTTAAAAGAAACTGGTCCTCTAAAATTAAGTTTGAGCAACATGCAGATTTAATGTGCAAAAGATTTATTGAAAGGGGATATTCACGAAAGCTAGTTAAACACACTCTTAACAAAGTAAGAAAACTGAATAGGGATGACCTCCTGTATTCTAAAAAAAGAGAAAAAAAACCTAAGGTTTATTACAACCTATAATTGCCAATGGCAAAGTATAAGAGAAATTCTTGCCCAAAAATGGCACATTCTTACTCTTGATGAAAAAATTTCAGAGAAAGTGGGAAAAAATCCACTAATGACTGCTAAAAAATCACCTAACCTAAAAAATAAGTTAGGAGTAAATTTGTAAGGTCAGAAGTGGAGAGCAACTGGCTTAAAAAGCATCAACAGGTTAAAGGGAACTATCCATGTAAACATGTATCTATTGTCCTTATATGCTTAAGTGTAAAACCTTTTCTACAAACAAAGGTACAAAATTTGATATCAGATATTTTACTAATTGCAATACAGTAGGAGTTGTCTATCTCTTACAGTGCTCCTGTCCTCTGTTCTATGTTGGAAAAACGAAACGGATGTTCAAGGACAGAGTGCAGGAGCACAGAGATGACATCCTCTATGAAAGAGATACGAGTGTAGCTCGCCACTTTAAGGAGGCACATAGAAGCAGCACTGCATCCCTGAAATTTGTAGGAATAGATAGAGGAATAACGAATGGAAGAGGTGGAGATGAGAATAAATGTCTTCTAAATAAAGACGCTAGGTGGACATATATATTAAACACAGTGTCCCCACATGGATTAAATGAGAGAATTGAATATGCTTCTTTTTTGGGTAGATAATGGCCATACTTGGGCTGAATTATGGCTACATATGGTTCTGTGATGTGTAGGTAGCATTTGTAATTCCCCATCCTATTTAATATAAGTTCAATATAAGTCAATAAGTTTCACGATAATACCCCTTTATAGGTATATAAATATTTCCATATTAGGCTGTTTAGAATAGAATTTTCTGCTTAAATTAGTGTTATAAGAACAGGTCATGTTTACAAAACGATACACGCATGTTCTGTTTAGATGCAGCAAGTTATATATATAGCTCCTCCCTTCCCACCCACCTCCAGTCATTCGACCGAAGTTAGGAAGAGAAAGGAAAAGCCAAGGTGCAGAAGTGACTGAAGTTTAACAAAAAATAAAAACCTGTATAAGAAAAACAGGGTGGGCCGTGGATTCGTCGTATCGTAAAAGAAATAAATTTATCAGGTAAGCATAAATTTCCTTATCTTTTACAAGATACGACGAGTCCACGGATTTCATCCTTATTTATGGGATACAACACCAAAGCTATAGGACACGGATGAAAGGGAGGGACAAGACAGGAACCTAAACAGAAGGCACCACTGCTTGAAGAATCTTTCTCCCAAAAACAGCCTCAGAAGAAGCAAAAGTATCAAATTTGGAAAATTTGGAAAAAGTGTGCAGAGACGGCCAAGTTGCAGCCTTGTAAATCTGTTAAACAGAAGCATTGTTTTTAAATGCCCATGAGGAAGCCACAGCCCTAGTAGAATGAGCCGTAATTCTTTAAGGAGGCTGCTGTCCAGCAGTCTCATATGCCAGACGGATGATACTCTTCAGCCAAAAAGAAAGAGAGGTAGCCGTAGCTTTCTGGCCCCTATGCTTTCCAGAGAAAACAACAAATAATGAAGATGATTGACGAAATTCCTTAGTCGCCTGCAAGTAAAACTTCAGGGCACAGACCACATCCAAGTTATGCAACAGACGCTCCTTCTTAGAATAAGGATTAGGACATAATGAAGGAACAACAATTTCCTGATTAATATTCTTATTAGAAACAACCTTAAGAAGGAAACCAGGTTTGGTACATAAAACCACCTTATCAGAATGAAAGATAAGATAAGGTGAGTCACATTGTAACACTGAAAGCTCAGAAACTCTACGAGCAGAAGAAATAGCAACCAAAAATAAAACCTTCCAAGATAACAACTTAATATCTATGGAATGCATGGGTTCAAAATGAACCCCTTGAAGAGCATTAAGAACTAAATTCAAACTCCAGGGTGGAGCAATTGGTCAAAACACAGGCTTGATTCTGGTTAGAGCCTGCCAAAAAGACTGAACATCTGGAACATCTGCCAAACGTTTGTGTAGTAAAATTGACAAAGCAGAGATTTGTCCCTTTAAGGAACTCGCTGATAATCCTTTCTCCAATCCTTCTTGGAGAAAAGACAAAATCCTGGGAATCCTAACTCTACTCCATGAGTAGCCCTTGGATTCGCACCAATAAAGATATTTACGCCATATCTTATGGTAGATCTTTCTAGTAACAGGCTTGCGTGCCTGAATCAAAGTATCAATGACCGAATCAGAGAACCCCCGCTTAGATAAAATCAAGTGTTCAATCTATAAGCAGTCAGTTGCAGAGAAACTAGATTTGGGTGTTGGAAGGGTCCCTGAATAAGAAGGTCCTGCCTCAATGGCAGCTTCCACAGCAGCAGAGAGGACATGTCCGCTAGATCAGCATACCAAGTCCTGCGAGGCCACGCAGGCGCAATTAGAACTACTGAAGGCCTCTCCTGTTTGATCCGAGCAACCACCCAGGGAAGGAGAGCAAATGGTGGAAACACATAAGCTAGGTTAAATGACCAAGGCACTGCCAAGGCATCTATCAGTTCGGCCTGAGGATCGCTTGACCTGGATCCATATCTCGGTAGCTTGGCATTCTGATGAGATGCCATCAGATCCAATTCCGGTCTGCCCCATCTGAGAATCAGGGTGGCAAAGACCTCCGGATGGAGTTCCCACTACCCCGGATGAAACATCTGTCTGCTTAAAAAGTCTGCTTCCCAGTTGTCCATTCCTGGGATGTAGATTGCTGACAGATAACAAGAGTGAGCCTCCGCCCACCGAATTATCTTGGATACTTCTGTCATCGCTAAGGAACTTCTTGTTCCTCCCTGATGATTGATGTAAGCCACAGTTGTGATGTTGTCCGACTGAAAACGGATGAATTTGGCCGAAGCCAACTGAGGCCAAGCCTTAAGCGCATTGAATATTGCTCTAAATTCCAGAATATTGATTGGAAGAAGAGACTCTGACCGAGTCCACACACCCTGAGCCTTCAGGGAATTCCAGACTGCACCCCAACCTAGTAGTCTGGCGTCCGTTGTCACTATCACCCATGAGGGTCTGCGGAAGCACATCCCTTGGGACAGATGATCCGGCGACAACCACCAAAGAAGAAAGTATCTGGTCTCCTGATCCAGATCTATCTGAGGAGACAAATTTGCATAATCTCCATTCCACTGCCTGAGCATGTGCAGTTGTAGTGGTCTGAGATGAAAACGAGCAAAATGGAATGATGTCCATTGCCGCCACCATCAATCCCATTACCTCCATGCACTGAGCCACTGATGGCCGAGAATTGGACTGAAGGGCTCGGCATGTATTCAGAATCTTTAACTTTCTGACCTCCGTCAAGAAAATTTTCAGGGATATGGAATCTATTAGAGTTCCCAGGAAGGTAACCCTGGTCTGTTGAATTAAAGGGACAGTAAACATCAGTAAACCTTTTTTCACACAGCGCATTGGGCCAGCTGTATAGTCACAGCCCGGCCCGACCGCGCCATTATACACAGTGCAGCTCGCTCCTGCTGTCAGACAGAGCAGGAGCGAGCTGCACTTAGTGTTATGGCACGGTTGGGCCGGGCTGTGACTATACAGCTGGCCCGATGCGCTGTGTGAAAATAACAGACCCGCTCAGAAGAGCACAGAGAGCGGGTCTGTAAAACAGACGTTTTTTAAAAAAATTCAAAGGGTATATTATGTTTTACAAAGTTTGCGCTAATATAATGTTATATAAATCTGCACTGTGTGCAGAATTATATAACATTATTTTTAAGGTTTACTGACACTTTAATGAACTCTTTTCTAGATTCACCTTCCACCCGTGAGTCCTCAGAAAGGACAGAACCATGTCTGTATAAGACTTTGTCAGATGGTAAGAAGACGCCTGGATCAGAATATCGTCTAGATAAGGAGCCACTGCAATACCCCGCGGCCTGAGAACCGCCAGAAGGGACCCTAGAACCTTCATGAAGATCCTGGGTGCTGTGGCCTACCCGAAGGGAAGAGCCACGAACTGAAAATGTTTGTCCAGGAAGGCAAACCTTAGGAACTGATGATGATCCTTGTGGATAGGAATATGAAGTTATGCATCCTACAAGTCCACGGTAGTCATATATTGACCCTTCTGTATCAATGGTAGAATTGCTCGAATAGTCTCCCTCTTGAAGGATGGGACTCTGGTATTGGAACGGGCCAAGAGTCCCGAATAGTGTGAGATATGGGATACATTTTCTTAAAATTAGGAGAAGGTGAGAACGGGATACCCGATCTTTCCCATTCCCGTGTAATAATCTCCGAAATTATCTTAGGAACCGGAAAAACATCAGTGTAAGCAGGTACCTCTAAGCACTTGTCCATCTTACACAATTTCTCTGGTGGTACCAGAATAGAGTCACAGTCATCCAGAGTCGCTAAAACCTCCCGAAGCAACAGGCGGAAGTGTTCAAGCTTAAATCTAAAAGACATGACGTCCGAGTCCGTCTGAGGCAACACATTTCCCGAATCAGAAAGTTCCCCCTCAGACAGAAGTTCCCTGACCCCCAAATCAGATCCCTGTGAGGGTACATCGGAAATAACCAACAAAGCATCAGAGGTCGCAGTATTCAAATTGACTTCTGTCCTGCTGCGTTTGCCCTGTAACACTGGCAACTTAGATAAAACCTCTGTAAGGGTAGATTACATAACTGCAGCCATATCCTGCAGAGTAAATGAAGTAGACGCGGTTGAAAACCCGGCGTCGCTTGGGTGGACTTTAGAGGTTGTGACGCATGGGGAGAAAGTAGCGGCATACCCTGATTCTCATCAGACTGAGAATCATCCTTAGACACACTTTCCTTAAAGAAAATCTGCCCTTTACATTTTAAGGCCCTTTCAGTACATGAGGGACAAAAAGTAAGAGGGAGTTCCACAATGGCATCTAAACACATAGAACAAGTAGTTTCCTCAAGTTCAGACATGTTAAACAGACTAGCAATAGCAATAATAGTCGTCTTATGCTTGATATATTGTATTCTGAAGTCAAAACATATATTAATAATTTTTGAACTAAAAGATGTACTGCGCCTTTAAATAATAAAAGCACAACAATTTTTTTGATATTAGACAAAACAATGTTTTCAGCAATAAAAATAGCCCTTATGTGCCCAAAATAGCTTAACAATATTGCACCACTTGTTAGGATATGTTATCTATCAAATAAATAACAATTTTATCAGTATATAAAACTCTATTAATTCCGGCCCCTGCACCTCGCCACAGCTCTGCTGCGGTGCCTACCTGCCCCCAGATCACACTGAAGAAAACGGTCACAGGTCTTTCTGCACCCTCTGGTACAAAAACTGAGCTATGCCCCACCACAGCCTCAGAACTTTGCTGCCGTCCGGAAAACACACTGCGTGGTAGAGTTAGCAAAAATAGGCCCCGCCCACCATGGGCGTACCTCTTAGCCTTTACCGAGACCCGCATGGGTCGAAAAATAACATGTCTGCTCTAAGCATTTGTTTAGCCATTGTATAACAAGCCATGTGCCCCTCTTTAAAAGCGCAAACACAGAGAAATTAACCCCTGTCAAGCCACATCATAGGCGCAGCCAACAGCCGCTCCCAGCGTCAGCCCACACATGCAATGTAAAGTGAACACTAACACACTTGAAATGCATAACATAAAATAAATAAATAAAATAAATTAAATAAAAGGGAATTCCAGAGACACCATTTCTTATTGCTATAGTGTATACTGATTACCCTCCCCAGATAGGGAATAATGTCAGCCTGTTCTGATGTATCAAGTCTCCCCAGAAACAAAGGACTGAAAATACCTCAATGCTGATTGTAGCATGACACAGTTCTCCACACTGAAGATGTTTCCTTACTCTACCTTCAACTGCTCTGTGGGAACCAGCATGGATCTTAGATAACTTTTGCTAAGATCATCAACATCAGGGCAGAAAAATAAAATGTCTCCACTCCTCTTGGGAAGTTATAGACTAACAATTTCTCCCTGAGAAAAATAGTACTCACTGGCACCATTTTAAAATAAAAAAAACTTCTCGATTGAAGAACTAAACTAACACCTCACTTTACATCTTCCTATCACTGACACAGGCAAAGAGAATGACTGGAGGTGGGAGGGAAGGGAGGCGCTATATATACAGCTCTGCTGTGGTGCTCTTTGGCACTTCCTGCTGAACAGGAGGCATAATCCCATAAGTAAGGATGAAATCTGTGGACTCGTCGTATCTTGTAAAAGAAAATTGCTAAACTAAGATACCTAATTGATTCAGTAATAATGGCTGTCTAATATGAAAAAAACATGGTACGGTGTATAGTTACTGTAAACCATATGTTTGCCAGGTTTTCTAATAGTTTGAGTGCATTTGTGAAAAGCTAAGCAAGACACTTGGCACAGATTTGATAATGGATTAGAATAGATCTTCTGAATGTTAATAGGATGTTAGCCACACTGATACAGTTAGGGGTCTGGGTGAGATCATTATTGCACTGGCTTTACAGAGACTGGAGGCTAGGCCTGGGTGAGGCACAGGTTAATGGGGGGAGGCGGGAATTCAGCAGAAACTGGGAAACTTGGTATTTGGATGAAAGAGCAGCAAAGCTGTTTACTTAAACCAAATGTTGTAACAATTCAAGGGTATAATATTATTTTCTATTGTGTATGAGCAGCTGGAAAATGTATATTGGTTAGCATAAACAATATTAGTTTTTTTGAGCCTACAAATTGCACTTTTTTAAAGTTGTGTGCTAATAATGTAGTGCCAGAGTCAAAATGTTTTATTCTCTCTGTGTACAGTTATATGACCTGTATCAACAAATTAGCATAACATAAATTAACCATCTCCTCGTTTTGGATTTTCCTGTTTGAGAAGGCGCCAAGATTGAAGGGACCAAAAAATCACAAATATTTCTAGAATGTTGATAGGGAACCTCGCCTCCAGAGTGGAACATATTCCTTGCTCCCTCCGGGACTCCCAAACAGCACCCCAAACCATCAGACTTGCGTCTGTAGTGACTAAAGTCCAGATAGGTCAAAGAAAAGAAGCTCCAAGGGTCAAACTGGGACTCTCCCTTCAACATGAGAGAGATTGTTTGACTGAAGAACTGAGCTCTATCTGCTGTTCCAGATGGAAACAATCCTTTGGGCACTGTTGACACTGTTGAAGCATGGACAATTGGAGAGGATGAAGATGAAAGCGAGCAAAAGGTACTGTGTCTGAGGCTGCTACCATAAGACCCACTACTCCCATGCATTGTGCTATAGATGGAGAATGAGCCATCTGTAGGGAACAACAGGTAATCAGAAGTCTGGTTCTGTGTATCTGTGAGAAACAAGCGCATTTGAACAGAGTCTATTTAAACTCCCTGAAAAACCACCCTTGTGGCTGGTGATAAAGAACTTTTGGAGTCATTGATTTCCCATCCATGTTCCTGAAGGAAAGATACCATTCTGTGGGTATGAGCAGTAGCCAGAGAAAGAGACGAAGCTTGGACCAAAATATCATCCAACTAAGGGGTGATGGAGATTCCCTGAACTCTGATCACTGCTAAGAGAGCCCCTAATACCTTAGTGAAGATGCAAGGGGCTGTGGTCAGACTGAAGGGGAGGACCACAAATTGGTAATGTTTGTTGAGAACAGCAAATCTTAGAAACTGGAAATGATGCTTGTGAATTGGGGTGTGCAGATATGCATCCTTAAAGTCTATGGTTGTCATAAATTGACCTTCCTGAACTAAAGGCAACATGGTACGGAGTATTTAGGTCCAGGATAGGACTTTACATGATCCTTTGTAATGTGAGACAGAAAAAACGGTTCCCAGTGAGGTCAGGTGCAAAAGCCTATGCGATAACCCTGGGATATAATATTAAGATCCCAGCAATCCTGAACTGATCGACACCAGGCCTTCTGTAACCAAAATCAATCAGAATATCTTCTAGACAGGGGGCCGTCTCTTTATTCAGATTTCAGAT
The DNA here is from genome assembly GCF_027579735.1 of Bombina bombina. Taxonomy (NCBI): domain Eukaryota; kingdom Metazoa; phylum Chordata; class Amphibia; order Anura; family Bombinatoridae; genus Bombina; species Bombina bombina. The sequence continues at coordinate 1,110,035,670 of NC_069502.1, read as the reverse complement.
TTGAATTGGGCTTTTGTGTCTGTTTGTTTTTAGATCAAGAAGATCCAGACTTCAAGGAAGGCTTGGAGGATTCAGAATTCTGGTTGGATGGGGACTTTTGGAGGGCAAAACAAATGAAAATGATTTATTTGTTTGTACTTCCCCTCAGACTTTTTGTCCTGAAGTAGAAAAGCCCCTTTTCCCACAGTGACAGTTGTGATAAGAGAATCAAATTCTGATTAAAACAGCATCTTCCCTACAAAAGGGACTGATAGTGGCTTATTCTTAGAAACCATATCAGCTGAACAAGATTTAAGCCATACAGATATCCTTAATAAAACAGCAATGGACATATTCTTGACATCAATTTTGATGAAGTCAAAGACTGCATCACAAATGAAAACATTAGCCATCTTCAGGACTTTATTATAGTTGCAAATATCCTCAGAAGCCAACTGAGAAAGAGAATCACACCAGAAGGATGCTGCAGTGGCAACACAGGTGATTGCTTCTGCAGGTCTAAGCTGAAGGGCTGATTGGAAGAATAATTTCCTAAGCAAGGACTCATATTTCAGGTCCATTGGATCGCTAAATGAAGAACTGTCCTACATAGGAAGAGTAGTGCATCTAGCTAAGGTGGAAATAGCTCCAACAACCTTAGGGACTACTTCCCAGGCTGTCAAATTCTTCTCTGAAAGTGGATACATTCTTGTGAACCAGTTAGAAGTTGCAAAATGAATGCATGGCTTCTTCCATTCTTTGGCTATATATTCTGCAAGCAAGTCTGATGTTTCAAAGGCTTTAGGCACTGTGAGCAGAGCTTTAAAAACCTGATTCAACTTATTAACAGGCTTGGAATCTTCTGGATTCAGTTCCGATAGTTCTAATGTATTCAAAACCTTCTGAAGCAGAAAAAGGATATAGTCTACTTTAAATCTATACCTGGATTCAGGCTCTGACTCATTTATTGGATCAGGGTCTTAAGAGGAGATTTCAACTTCAGAAAGGGGCCTCTATTTAGCAAGGTCTGGCGGACCTGATCCGACAGTGCGGATCAGGTCCGCCAGACCTCGCCGAATACGGAGAGCAATACGCTCTCCGTATTCAGCATTGCACCAGCAGCTCACAAGCAGGGGGTGTCAATCAACCCGATCATACTCGATTGGGTTGATTTCTGGCGATATCTGTCCGCCTGGTCAGATCAGGAGGACAGGTTATGGAGCAGCGCTCTTTGTGACCGCTGCTTCATAACTGCTGTTTCTGGCGAGTCTGAAGACTCGCCAAAACCACGGGCCATCAAGCTCCTTTCAGAGCTTGATAGATAGGCCCCAGAGACTCAGCCGAGTCAGAACTTTGTAAACTAGGTGATAACTGAGCCTGGTGAATAGGACCATGTGTGCTACAGGTGGTGTGAGGTAAATTTCCTGAGTTTTGCTTAAGCTTACTTGGTTTGGGGATAGCCGCTAAAAACTCTGTCATAGTCTTTTGAAGACTTGTTTTAAACTCTGGAAAATGTCAATAGAATCCCCCTGAGCCACATAAATTGCATGGGCACTGAGGCCTAGATTTAGAGTTCGGCGGTAGCCGTCAAAACCAGCGTTAGAGGCTCCTAACGCGGGTTTTTTACGCACTCCGGTATTTAGAGTTTATTTACCGCGACTCAAAATACACCTAACGCTCAACTTTCTACCGCCACCTCAGACCCAGTAGTAAACATATACCGCACAAAAAAACATCCACGAATCACAAAACAAATATTACACAAAGTACACTTACACTCATACAAACACAACACTATCTTTATTTTTCGTATTTTTTATTTTTTCTTTAAAATACAAAGGATTAAAGTTGCGAGATCTCGGGTGTTTGAAAAAAATCCACACAAATCCATTTTCCCATTGACTTACATGGACATACGGGAAAAGACCCTCATATACCTACATCTAACGAATAACATTATCACAAACATACACTCATCGATGCATACAAACAATATACACCACATTACATACACAAAATATTTATTTATTACAAAAAGAACACGATTTAGTTACTTTTTCACACAAGCTCATGACGTCACTCACTTTACGAGGAAAACCAGTCTTAGAAAAAAAAATATAGAAATCTTTGGAGCCTCCATTGACTTCTATTGGGAAGACGTGCTCGTGCACGCGAAACCCTCATTTCCCTAACGCACGCAAATAGCGTAGACTGAAAAACTCCAAATACCAGCGCTAGAAAATACATGCTTTTATGCGTTAGACCCAGCTATGATAAATAGATCAAGAAATGACTATTTCCCTATGGTGGATTTATGTTTTTTAATATTAAATATTCACCACACCATAAATATTTTTAACACTTTTAGATTACATCAACTACAAATCCCCATCACTAGTAACACATTATTATTTCAATAAAATTACATTTACAATTAAAATAAAATTCAATACACATTTCTGGATTCACAAACACTACACAATGGGAAACATCTCTCATTTACCTTTATTATTGCATTTCTGTTATTCAACTCATATGCTTGCAGCAACTGCATATCTACATAGGCTTAACACATGATCACTCATGGATGCACATACATTACTTTTAACATTCAATCATACATGTGCATTCAAATGATGGGGGAAAAACACATTACATTCTCTCGAGGAATCACAAAACACAACATATGGATTTTACTGTACTTTTAACATCATGATTCCATCACCAGAAACCATTAGGAATTACGTACAACAAGAACATCATTACACCAGATTACAGATGTCACTTTATGGGAAGGAACAACAATGCCAGACCGCTATATAGAAGTCAGCATATGTGGGACACAATCACAATATATACGTACATGTACATAACACGCATCACCCATCACGCAACCACAAAGCACACATTTAGATTTTATTCAGCACACAATAACAATGTAGCACAATACAACAACACAATGAGGATTTCACAACTACATAGGCAGGTTAATAATATCATGACGTCATTAGAAGATTCAACCATACACATCACAGATTCACCACTGTACCGCCCCTTTAGGAACTTTAACACTCAATACTACAATACAACATATACGTAAAACACACTTTTGAACAGCATTATTATGGAGATTTCAATGGGACAATTCAGAAATATTGTCAGATCGCACATCAATTATATATATAATACTACAGATGACAGCCGGAAGTTATTCAGTATTCGTGCAATTTTTATGGGACGCATACAATATCGTCAGATCGAAAATCACTTATATATATAATACTACAGATGACAGCCGGAAGTTATTCAGTATTAGTGCGATTTGAAAGGGACGCGTACAATATTCACATCTCGGCAATCACTTATATATACAATACTACAGATGACAGCCGGAAGTTATTCAGTATTAGTGCGATTTGAAAGGGACGCGTACAATATTCACATCTCGGCAATCACTTATATATACAATACTACAGATGACAGCCGGAAGTTATTCAGTATTAGTGCGATTTGAAAGGGACGCGTACAATATTCACATCTCGGCAATCACTTATATATACAATACTACAGATGACAGCCGGAAGTTATTCAGTATTAGTGCGATTTGAAAGGGACGCATACAATATTGACAGCTCGGCAATCACTTATATATACAATACTACAGATGGCAGACGGGAATTTCGGAATTATTATTGCGATTTGAAAGGGACGCGTACAATATTGACAGCTCGGCAATCACTTATATATACAATACTACAGATGGCAGACGGGAAGTTCGGAATTATTATTGCGATTTTAAAGGGACGCGTACAATATTGACAGCTCGGCAATCACTTATATATATAATACTACAGATGACAGACGGGAAGTTCTGAATTATTATTGCGATTTTAAAGGGACGCATACAATATTGACAGCTCGGCAATCACTTATATATACAATCCTACAGATGGCAGATGTTCCTTTATCATTTACAAACAATATTGCAGCAACATTGATCGATCACATTCGATGCACATTATACACAACTATGCACTTTCATTCATGTTAGCCTGGACGTGTGCTTGTTACTATAACATCGCGTTTAGGAAATATTGATTACGCATATGATCAAACATTACAAACATGCACTGTATGTGTGATATTTGACACTTTCACATTGAGAATCATTGTTTGAAACTAACATTTCAGCAAACAACAAATAAACGCCCACTGTGAAAGCATTCGCGCCGCTCACATACAAACAGGTGAATACAATCAGCAATCATTACAAACTCACTACCATTGGACTAATTGTACTATAAATCCCCCAAACAACATGGCCAATGCATCACTTGTGATCCACATCAGATCAAGTGCATACCTTGTTACGCTGTTTTGAAAGATGGATGACGATTACATGGTAGACGCTGCTGGTGGTGCTATTGGCGAACTAGCTGTTGGTCGAATCAGGCAGCCTCGGCGGCTCAGACCGAGACGAAGGGGTCGTCTGGTTCGAGGTCCTCGTGTCTACAGGGTGAGACCCACCTTGGAAAACATGAGTGACTTTGAGGTTTTTGATAAGTATCGGCTCGATCGCGAACAGCTCATTGGCCTTTACGATCTTCTTAAACCTCATTTGGAGCCACGTATACAAATAAGGACTGCTGTTCCCCCCATGAGTAAGATGCTAAGCTGTCTATACGTCCTGGCCTCCGGGAGTTTTCAATCCGGAGAACTGTACATGCATGGCCTGGCTCAAGGTACATTCTCTGGGGTGTTTGATAACTTTCTGAACGCCATGGTACGTATCAGTAAGCAATACATAGGATTCCCACAGAATGATGGTGATTGGAGGCGCCTGAAGCGGGAATTCTTTGATATTGCTCAATTGCCCAATGTCTTGGGAGCCATTGATTGTACCCACATTGCGCTGCGTGCTCCAATTGATGACTTGCCCTTCAGAAATCGCAAACATTTTCATAGCCTCAACGTGCAGTATGTTTGTGACGCACGGATGAGGATTATGCATGTGTATGCGAATTTTGGAGGTGCTTGTCATGATGCCCGCATCCTCTCTCTGTCGTCCCTGTGGAGACAGTTTGAGGAAAGACAAATGCCCCCTGGTTATCTCGTTGGTGAGTATTTGTGCACAACATGGTTAATTATTTTGACAATTGCCCCTGTATTTTTTAACTGTTAGCGTCATGTTCAGCTATAGGATTAAATTTAACCATTTGTTATTTACCGACGCTAATGTCTATTTTTATTGAAATGCAGATATGTAGCATGTCTTACCTTAAGTGTTCAGATAGAGAATGCAATGTAAACATGTAGTTATCATTTTACACAAGGTTTGTTTTAGGAGAAATACGCATATGTAGCATGTCTTAGATGAAATGGCAAGATATTATCTCATGCAATTTAACCCTGTCATTGTCTTTTTCTGCTAATGTCTATTTTTATTGAAATGCAGATATGTAGCATGTCTTACCTTAAGTGTTCAGATAGAGAATGCAATGTAAACATGTAGTTAGCATTTTACACAAGGTTTGGTTTAGGAGAAATACGCATATGTAGCATGTCTTAGATGAAATGGCAAGATATTATCTCATGCAATTTAACCCTGTCATTGTCTTTTTCTGCTAATGTCTATTTTTATTGAAATGCAGATATGTAGCATGTCTTACCTTAAGTGTTCATATAGAGAATGCAATGTAAACATGTAGTTAGCATTTTACACAAGGTTTGGTTTAGGAGAAATACGCATATGTAGCATGTCTTAGATGAAATGGCAAGATATTATCTCATGCAATTTAACCCTGTCATTGTCTTTTTCTGCTAATGTCTATTTTTATTGAAATGCAGATATGTAGCATGTCTTACCTTAAGTGTTCAGATAGAGAATGCAATGTAAACATGTAGTTAGCATTTTACACAAGGTTTGGTTTAGGAGAAATACGCATATGTAGCATGTCTTAGATGAAATGGCAAGATATTATCTCATGCAATTTAACCCTGTCATTGTCTATTTCTGCTAATGTCTAGTTTTATTGAAATGCAGATATGTAGCATGTCTTACCTTAAGTGTTCATATAGAGAATGCAATGTAAACATGTAGTTAGCATTTTACACAAGGTTTGGTTTAGGAGAAATACGCATATGTAGCATGTCTTCGATGAAATGGCTAGATACAGATTTATATATATTTTTTTTATTTTTTTTATGTTTCTGACAACTTTTAATATGGATTATGGTTTTTAAAAAATATATTTATACAACAATATACTAGTTTAAGTATTCTGTTTGAATTATGTTCTGTTCTAAATTTATAGGTGATTCTGGGTACATGAGCCGGCCTTGGCTCATTACCCCCTTGCGTAGCCCAACTGATGTGTCTGAGGAGCGCTACAATAGGGCTCATAAGAGAACCAGGGCGGTGGTTGAAAGGATGTTCGGGCTCCTGAAGATGAGATTCAGGTGCCTGGACCGTTCTGGAGGAGCACTCCAGTACAACCCAAAGAAGGTGGCTAAGATCGTTGTAGCCTGTAGCGTCCTGCATAATATTGCACAGCGGGCTGGGATGCTGCAGGCCGTCCCGGTGGACAGAGACCTCCTCAGAGATGAGGAGGATGATCCTGTTCTAGAGGGGGAATTCCAGGACGAGGGACTTGATGTCAGAGCAGACGTCATCAACCGCCACTTTAGACGGTAAATAATAGAAGTTACACTGGAGTATTTTCAATAGATGTGAACTCTAGGGAAATGACAAGTAGAGAATTGTGCAAACATGTTAGTATTGATAAAATGTTATAATAATATTTATTTCTCATAATATAGGTGATGCTCTGGGCATTGGGTCCTATAGCGAGTCTTTGCCACCTGGTTTTTATAGAGGACATCAGATGGTAAGTAGAAATGTATGGACTGTTGCTGGCATGATTTGTACACAAATACATAATATGGCATAAATTTTTACAAATATAACTTTGTTTACACATTACTTATGTACATAATCAGAAAGGGATACTCTAGAATGACTATGGTTCAATGTCACACAGAGGTTTGTTCTGCTCAATATGACTCATCTTCACACTTGATAGAAAATAACACAGGTTCATACACAGGCTTAGTAAGCTAGTGATAGATATTTATTATGAAATGGGGGGTGGGAGAGGGGTACAGAACTGATTCACACACTTGTATGAAATCTTTATATATAATTTCTTACATTAGGGAGATGACTTAATATAAAGACTGAAAGGGAACAATTTGAAGCCTGACAGTGAAGATTTCCAAGACTGACAGTGGGGAAAAAGCCAAGATTGAAATTGAAGTATACCAATGGGATCATGTCTGGCATATTTAAATTCTGCTGACCTTGAAAACCATACAAAGACATGTTCACATGGTAAGTGCAAACTATTTGATAGAATAAGGCTGTGGAGACATCCTATTGGAGACACTTAGATGATTTTCTATTTTGTAGATGGTATTTCCCAGTCCTCTATTTAATGAACTGATGAATAAGACACCTATTGAAGATCAACTGTTTACCCCTGAATTGACATTCAAAGACCATGCATTGTCCAGGTTGGTGTACCAATGCATGCTAGTGAAGACTGTAGAATATTAGTAGCTTACATACATTAGTCATATTTAGTTCTTAATTAGATATTTAGGGATCACAATCAGACACTTAGATGATTTTACTTTTTTAGATGGTATTTCCCAGTCCTCTATTTAATGAACTGATGAATAAGACACCTATTGAAGATCAACTGTTTACCCCTGAATTGACTTTCAAAGACCATGCATTGTCCAGGTTGGTGTACCAATGCATGCTAGTGAAGACTGTAGAATATTAGTAGCTTACATACATTAGTCATATTTAGTTCTTAATTAGATATTTAGGGATCACAATCAGACACTTAGATGATTTTACTTTTTTAGATGGTATTTCCCAGTCCTCTATTTAATGAACTGATGAATAAGACACCTATTGAAGATCAACTGTTTACCCCTGAATTGACTTTCAAAGACCATGCATTGTCCAGGTTGGTGTACCAATGCATGCTAGTGAAGACTGTAGAATATTAGTAGCTTACATACATTAGTCATATTTAGTTCTTAATTAGATATTTAGGGATCACAATCAGACACTTAGATGATTTTACTTTTTTAGATGGTATTTCCCAGTCCTCTATTTAATGAACTGATGAATAAGACACCTATTGAAGATCAACTGTTTACCCCTGAATTGACTTTCAAAGACCATGCATTGTCCAGGTTGGTGTACCAATGCATGCTAGTGAAGACTGTAGAATATTAGTAGCTTACATACATTAGTCATATTTAGTTCTTAATTAGATATTTAGGGATCACAATCAGACACTTAGATGATTTTACTTTTTTAGATGGTATTTCCCAGTCCTCTATTTAATGAACTGATGAATAAGACACCTATTGAAGATCAACTGTTTACCCCTGAATTGACTTTCAAAGACCATGCATTGTCCAGGTTGGTGTACCAATGCATGCTAGTGAAGACTGTAGAATATTAGTAGCTTACATACATTAGTCATATTTAGTTCTTAATTAGATATTTAGGGATCACAATCAGACACTTAGATGATTTTACTTTTTTAGATGGTATTTCCCAGTCCTCTATTTAATGAACTGATGAATAAGACACCTATTGAAGATCAACTGTTTACCCCTGAATTGACTTTCAAAGACCATGCATTGTCCAGGTTGGTGTACCAATGCATGCTAGTGAAGACTGTAGAATATTAGTAGCTTACATACATTAGTCATATTTAGTTCTTAATTAGATATTTAGGGATCACAATCAGAAAAAGGAATACATATTATAGTTGATATAGAGGTATTTGAATGGACATGAAATATTACATTTATGTTCAGCATACATATATTGTTTACATGTGATATACATTATTATGTATAAATTTAATTTTTGAAATTTAAATATTATTTTTAATCAACAATATAATGGTGTATGTATTTCATTAATTTAAAATGAATGTAATGATTATCTTTAAAAAATGTTGATCAAAGTTAGAGCATAGACACCATATGATTTTAAATGTATTTTATGAATATTTTACAACGTGTGTATTAACTTTGTTCCATTTTTATTATTTGTCATTTCAGATTGGCATCTGATGACTTCATGGAATATTTAATTATTTTCTATTAAATATATATATTTTTTTAGCAGATTCTAATATATATCAATATAATCTGTAAATAAATAAAACTTGGACTCCCATGACTGGTAGTTGGCTATTTGACAAGCACATGCATAAGAGAAAATAATGCATTAATAGTAGAAAATAAAATTCTTCAGAGAATATTAAAAGATATATTTTAACATTAATTGGGGAGTCATATTCTTCAATGCTTTTATATTGAAAAAGTATATATTAAAAATATTTAGGATATGTATTAATATTATGATTGTTTTAACATTTAATAAGGTGAAGTGGTTCAATTACATGAAAGTGACAGTGTTGTTGAATGTAAAAAGAATTGTATAAGATCATGTATCTTCCTTAGGTATCTCAAAACATTATTAGAAAATATTTTACAATTATTACATTTATAAATGGTAGGTCATTTAACTTTATAATTTTTAATAATTAGTTATTGGATGCCAGGTTAATCTATGTAATTTTCTAGTGGAGTCATTTAACTATACTTAGTAATATTATGTATTTATTACAATCTTACCTCTTGGGTTAGACATCAAATATCTATATAGAATGTAATTTCCCCTTTAGTTTATTTTGTCAATGTTAAATCAAAATACAATATGTTTGGGTCCTTAAAGGGGTCATTCAAAATGTATATTTTGTATACATTGTTACAAATATCATACAAGAATTTAAACATATTTAGAATGTACTATAGAATTACATTCAGTCTTTAAATATACTTGTTAAAATAAAAATAAATGCACATATCTTAGTCAATGATATAAGGCATCTATATGCAAACAACAATCAGCATCAAAATAGCCTATGTAGAGATGTATTTAATCCACGAATATATATAATTACAATATAATGATTGAATAACAAAACATATTAAGTTGGTCAAATATAAGATTATGATACAAAATGCATACATAACATATAGCTTAATGTCCCTCTACGCTGAAGGCTAAAAAAGACCTCATTTAATAAATATATTTCAGTCAGTGTGTAAAACAATCTAGAAGTTAATCTAAATTTGCTTTACTCATATGTTAGACTCATTTAGCAAAAGGAAGGTGCCTAGGTTTATGATATATTAAGCATTATTGTGAAATGTTTATTTAAAGGGACATGAACTCAAAATATACTTAAAGGTAGCCATTTAAAAAAACAATGATTTATACATTCTGAATGAGTATTCTATTTTAATCAACTTTAAAACTTGTCTCATATTATGAATGCTCATTGTGATGTTGCTATCATTACTTTAGAAATAAGGCAGTAAATAGCTAATTTATTTGCTTCAGTACTCTGGACAGAACTTGATTGTTTGGAATAATTGATGCAACAATCGTCAAGGACAACCCAGGTTTTTAGTAAACAATTGTCCGTAATATAAAATATCATTATTGATTTTCAAAGAAACATAACAAGATAACTTAACATTTGATAATCGTATTAAATAATAAAGTTGATTAACATTTCATGCTCAATCACCAATGGTAAATTTGTTTGGACAGTGTCCCTTTAAGAGCTTGAAATAGTGTATTTACTTCTCTTCCTATCTTGACATACTTTGCTTGAAAAGCATATCGAGATAGGCTCAGTAGATGAAGATTGGTGGATGCACAGAGATGCCTTATGTGATTGGCTCAACCATGTGCATTTAAATTTCTTATGTTGAGGATATATAAATACTAAGAGAAAATGATTTACATTTTAAAGTCTAAACAATCTTCTATCTCTACAGATCATTTGATACAATTGTTTGTAATGTCTCTTTAAAACTAAAGACGCCATTGCACAATAACATATATGAGCACTTCAGAGAAATACAAGCTCGAGGTTTATTTGCGAATAACAAAGCTGTAGTTTAACATTTATAAACAGATTATCAAAGTTACTGACATTCTTCCCGGAATTTTAACATTAATAAATATTGCGTGGGAAACGCATCTTCAAACACCAGATTAGCATATTTAAACATTAGTGTAATGTCACGCAATAGCACACAATCAATGTGCATTATAAATACATTTAATAGAGCAATGTCAATACTTCACAATCAATTTATTTAAAGAACAATAAAGACATACAATATTAAATGTGTATTTGTATTAAAGAAACAGACCGTTATTAAACCGAGAAATGTCTACAACATTAATAATGTGACAGGATTAGATTTTAAAGAGTATTTAATCATTAATATTTCACGGATCACGGATATTAAATCTGCGTCACACATATCCGCATGACAGGCCCATGAGTTACAAATAAGTCTACATGAAAAATGAAGTTACAGCACCACCAAGCGGTATGTGTAAGGAAGTTACTAAGATATGAAACATTAAGGAACGGCCAATCAGAGTTCATCACACAAACACAACTTGAGTCAGGATGGTCTCACAGACATTATAACAATATTTCAAACTTTTATCCAATCAGATGTACAGATAAATTGTCCCATGGTGCATCTCATGTTTACTTCACCATATAAAAGTCCATTACACGTTGCCATCTTTGTCAGTTCTCTAATGCCTGCAGGCGTACTAGATATATTTTTATATATATATATATATTTGAGAAGACAACCCAGCAGGCATGTCAGTTCCCAGGTTCACCAAGGAGGAGAGCGCTGCACTGGTCCACGCCGTCAAGGACTTTTATCCCCAGCTGTTTGGGAACAAGAGGAGCTCGACAGATGCGCCTGTTAAGAAGGCCCTCTGGGAGTCTATCACCAATGCGGTTAGATTGGTGTGTGACGTCCAGAGGACCCAGGATCAGATCATGAGGAGATTCGGAGATATGAGGTTGCGTTTATCGAAAAAAGTCAACCTCATAAGGGACTGGGTACAAGCCCGTAAAAGAGGGGGCCAAAGAAAGGCCCCGCGGAAACTGTACCTACTCCCTTATGAGGTGACTTTATGCGAGCTCCTCAATCTCCGGGTCCCCAAAAGATTTAGATCCTCGCCATCCTCGGCCTCCTCTTCTTCCCTCCCAGCTGCGGGATCTGAAAGTCCTGACGCGGGGGACAGGGCAGATGCTTCTCCGTCCGGTGGCCTGGGAGGACCCGATAGAGAATCTGAACCAGGTAATTATCCAACTTCATATAATATTTATAATGTTAAAAATCCAAAATGTGTATTTAGTCAGATACTAAACCTATACAGATCTCACAACATACACTACATATGATGTTTAGATATCTGATTTTACATTAGTGATACATGAAATTGGAATGATGTTTCTTGCGCTCTACAGAATATGCGTCACAGAGCGGAAATCTAATTTCGCATCCACGTTAACATGGGTTTGCGGAAAGTGGCATTGCTTTATACATGTTGGTCAAATGACGGATGCGTAATTCCGCTTGGAATCATTGCGCAATGATCGCGAAAATGGCATTTCTCATCCACGTTAACATGGGTTTGCGGAAAGTGGCATTGCTTTATACATGTTGTTAAAAATTAAATGGAAAATCTTAGATTAGTGAAGAATACAGTATTCTTATTTTAAATATTATAGCTAATAAAAAACGAATAATACTAATAAATTATAACATATGGCCATCAATTGATGATTATGTAATAACAAGCATATATTCTTAAAGATACAGTAAACAACACAACTGATTGAAAATAAGAGTCCAGGATATATTTATCATTCATTTAATTGCGGAAACTATTAACTCATGGGACTACCAAAGGATTAATATTTTTCTATTGATTTGTTATTAATGTAAATATTTTAAACATGGCATGATTAGTATTAATGATATGCAATCCTCATTTAATATATTACAGATATGGATGTGGCTGCTGGATCCTCAAGCCAGGGCTTGTCACAGTATGGTATGTCTCATTTTAATTGACATTTGTCTTAGAAACATGGAATGAACATTACATACTAAATACACATTGTTCTATATTTATATGTAATGTCTATTTAATAGATGAAAATTATATAATTATTCGGATATACTTAAATAACATATTTGATTTTAATTGCATGCTCAATACCATTCATTACATCAACATATGGAGTAGATAATTCATTAACAAACAACAACATTGTGGAATCTATTTAATTTTAGATTAAAGGGATACTGAACTACAATTATTAATATTGTCTTTCACATACAGTATGCAATATTAATAAACATAAAATATAATACTATCATCATATGTGACATATTCTATTGCTAAATGTATTTTAAAATAAAGAAAGTACGTTTATGTGCATCTAAATATTTGTTGACCAACCTGGGTTTATATTGATGATTGGTGGATACCTTCAACAAACAATATTTATTGAATCCAATATTCCTTATCTGCCTTTAAGATTAATATCGAACAACATTCGAATTATAATAGGAGTCAATGTTAAATCATTTTTTACATTTTGAACATAGAAATCAATTATTTAAATTAATCATGTCAGTGTCCCTTTAAGACAAAATAGATTCATTCATCATTACATTATTTTTATTAAAAACTATTGATATATAAATCTAATTATCTGTTGGAGTTACTTTATATATATCTGCATACTCTAACAGCACCATGATTACATATTTGTAATAATAAAGTTTGTTATGTATTGTGATAAATATGTGTTGTGTCCTAAACAAGATTACTGTACATTGAAAAAATGGCTCGATGTGACACATGTTTGTTTAGATTTGTCAACAGATGCTCCTCAATATGTGGTTTGTGTGTATTCTTGTAACTTCTTAAGGACATATGACGGAATTATTCCGTCATAAAACAATTGAGCTAAGTGAAAGCTGTGTCCTTAAAGGGTTAAGAACATTGATCATTGGGTATATTTAGATATGCAATAGCAGCATCTGAGATGAATTTGATGTCTAATGTAGTCTGACATTAAACATATGTTGAATACAGATATGTTTACAGAATCCCCTTGATTCAATCAAGCATTTTCTGGTGTAATGACTGCTCTATTCTTCACATTTTAAAGTTGATTAATGTTAAAATTCTAGACAGATGTGATTTAGTGATATCCAAAATGTGTTTAATAATATATATCTATATCATTCATAGAGAGAGTTGGTGTGGGGAGCCCACAGGAATCCAGCAGTGACATAGAGCCGCCTTTGCGGTCTCCTGGTAAGTCCATTGACTCATTTATATGTAATTGAAGGTGTATTGCTAATCAATATTATGATCATGATTCCGATGAAGCATAACATTATAAAAAATCATAGAATTTATCTTCTGATTATATATTTATTTTTTATATTGAGCGATTAATAATTTCTACTTTATTATTCTACACATTTGTTATACATAAGATGTCTAACATATGTTTTTTTTAATTTTTTTTTTTTTTAACAACAGTCATCAAGTGATACACACATGAGAAATCTTAAATGTTCTATGTACTATGCTTTTATGAATTTAACATTAAGACAAACAATACATTAATATTCTGATTTATTGACAATAACAAATCTATTGTCATTTGTATGCTCCATCAAAATGATGTAAATCATAACTTTGTGTGTGTATATCTTTAATGCAACATTGATGTGCGTATTTGAGCAACAGTAACATATGTTATAATATCTGATCTTAAGGTGTACACAACATGTTATGTTTTACAGAGATTGATGTCACATGTGGGATGGAGGAGGAAGAGGCTGCCTTGGAGTCTGATGGTATGTGAAATATATCTATCATGTTTCCAACATGTTTCTTTTTTTGAAATCATTTTATTGAAGACATTCAAAGTCTACAGCTTTTTCCCTTTAAAAAGGAATATTATTTGTCTGTTCAAATACACTACTGCCCCCTTTCTATATCAGGCAGCATGAAAATCTGCTTGTATATATTTTTTTAAGAATATATAATTCATGCCATCATTATGTCACATGCATATTCCATGCCAAAACACAATAATAAGTTTCACATTGTACAGACAGTCATTGAGATTCATCTGAGTGCCTATATAGATACCATATCCTCATTTCAGAATAGTTTACAGATTCAAACACACTTCGAGGTATATTGAAAACATAATCAATTTTAAATGCGTTGATTTGATGTCAGGATGTATGAGATGTTAATATATTTCTTTTACATTTTCAGATGGATCCACCACTTCTGGTCATCTGGATTCCGCCCCTGCCCAGTCACAGACCCCTCCCCGTGCACACACCCCTGACCATGGCCACACCTCTGCACACACCCAGAGCCCTTCCCATCACCAAACCCATGACCATGCCCCGACCACTGCCAGCCCTTCCCATATTTCATATCCTGTCCCTCCCAAAAAACGCCCATACACCCCCCTTCGCCGCTCTCCCCGTATTCTGGCCCGTACAGCTGCCCAGACCCAAACTCCCCACTCCCCAGCTGTACGGCCTACCCTGGAGCAGCAGCTCACCACTCCCCAAGCCATTCCCATCCCTCCCCGAGCCAATCCCATCCCTCCCCCCTGTTTAAACCTTCATTGTCCTGGGTGTCAGATTGTCCTTCCCAGGCACAGCTGTAAGTATCATTCTAAATACACTTTATAAGATACTTAAAGGTACAGTGAAGTTAAATTGGTTAAATTGTGATTCAAATCCAGCATGCAATGTTAAGCTAATGTATAATAGAATACTCTTATGAATTATTCGTCATTCTCTTGATATATTTATTGAAAACAACTTATTCCTATAATTAGTTTAAACAATAAAATAAATGTGGCCATCATTTCTTTATTGTTGGATGAATGTATCCATCAACCAGCATGCACAAACAAGGTTCATCAACAAATATTGGCTTCCATAAAAACCAACATTCTTGCATTCAAAATATAGCTTGACAATTAAAACATATAATGAATATGTGTAATTTCTAAAGATTTGTCATGTCATGCTCTATCTGAATCAGTCCATTAAATATTTAGGTTCAGTGTCCCTTTAATTGGATATCACTACATATACCAAACACCACTACTTGGATCCAAAATTTTATGTCCAAATGTGGATACATTATCTCTTGTCTAACCCAGTGGGAATGTAATTTCTTCTGGTTGCTATGTTTACACAGCTTGTCCTCAATGCCAAAATGTTTAAGGATAGGTGTGCCTACCACAGTCTAAATTGAATTTTTAAATTGCTGATGTAAGTACAATGTAAATCCTTTAACAAGATTTGATACACTCAAGCTGTATAAGTGGATCATCTAAAACCAATTAAAGGGTTCAACATGTTTGAGTAACATGAGCCTTTAATGATTTCTGTCTGTCTGAATAACCTAATTCATGTGTAAAGAATATATGAAAAATAATTGATGTAAATAATTATTTGTCTTTATGATGACAATGTATGTATTAAAATCTTTTATTCTGTTGTGTAATTATCCTTAATATTAATTTTTATTTTATTTTAGGCTGTGACTCAGCATGGCTCATGCTAGAAGGGATAGCAAGAGTAGAGCAGGCCGTGTTGAGGAACGCAGCTGTCCTGAGAGGGATGAACGACACCATGCAGGCCCAGCTCCGGGTTCAGGACTTGACTCTGCGTGAAATTATGCAATTACGTTCAAGGCCTGAATCTGGAGCTGGACATGCACAGGACAATGAAGAGGATGACCAGTAAGTGGAGGATCTGGATATGCTCCATGGTGGCAGATAATAATCCTCCGTCCACATGTTGAATTTGTATTTATATTGTTGCCATTTGGCCTTTTTATCAGTTTTTTGTTGTGCCTGTTGCACTCTTTTACCTTGTCATGTGTCTCCAATGAGGCTATGCTGGCCCTTGGCAACTCTCTTCATGGACTGTGATGCACTGTGTTACCTTGTCATGTGTCTCCAATGGGGCTATGCTGGCCCTTGGCAACTCTCTTCATGGACTGTGATGCACTGTGTTACCTTGCCATGTGTCTCCAATGGGGCTATGCTGGCCCTTGGCAACTCTCTTCATGGACTGTGATGCACTGTGTTACCTTGTCATGTGTCTCCAATGAGGCTATGCTGGCCCTTGGCAACTCTCTTCATGGACTGTGATGCACTGTGTTACCTTGCCATGTGTCTCCAATGGGGCTATGCTGGCCCTTGGCAACTCTCTTCATGGACTGTGATGCACTGTGTTACCTTGTCATGTGTCTCCAATGAGGCTATGCTGGCCCTTGGCAACTCTCTTCATGGACTGTGATGCACTGTGTTACCTTGCCATGTGTCTCCAATGGGGCTATGCTGGCCCTTGGCAACTCTCTTCATGGACTGTGATGCACTGTGTTACCTTGTCATGTGTCTCCAATGAGGCTATGCTGGCCCTTGGCAACTCTCTTCATGGACTGTGATGCACTGTGTTACCTTGCCATGTGTCTCCAATGGGGCTATGCTGGCCCTTGGCAACTCTCTTCATGGACTGTGATGCACTGTGTTACCTTGTCATGTGTCTCCAATGAGGCTATGCTGGCCCTTGGCAACTCTCTTCATGGACTGTGATGCACTGTGTTACCTTGCCATGTGTCTCCAATGGGGCTATGCTGGCCCTTGGCAACTCTCTTCATGGACTGTGATGCACTGTGTTACCTTGTCATGTGTCTCCAATGAGGCTATGCTGGCCCTTGGCAACTCTCTTCATGGACTGTGATGCACTGTGTTACCTTGCCATGTGTCTCCAATGGGGCTATGCTGGCCCTTGGCAACTCTCTTCATGGACTGTGATGCACTGTGTTACCTTGTCATGTGTCTCCAATGAGGCTATGCTGGCCCTTGGCAACTCTCTTCATGGACTGTGATGCACTGTGTTACCTTGCCATGTGTCTCCAATGGGGCTATGCTGGCCCTTGGCAACTCTCTTCATGGACTGTGATGCACTGTGTTACCTTGTCATGTGTCTCCAATGAGGCTATGCTGGCCCTTGGCAACTCTCTTCATGGACTGTGATGCACTGTGTTACCTTGCCATGTGTCTCCAATGGGGCTATGCTGGCCCTTGGCAACTCTCTTCATGGACTGTGATGCACTGTGTTACCTTGTCATGTGTCTCCAATGAGGCTATGCTGGCCCTTGGCAACTCTCTTCATGGACTGTGATGCACTGTGTTACCTTGCCATGTGTCTCCAATGGGGCTATGCTGGCCCTTGGCAACTCTCTTCATGGACTGTGATGCACTGTGTTACCTTGTCATATGGCTCATATATTCCTTATTTTTACAAGATTATTTATAAACGTTGTGTATGTTTTCTTACATACTAATAAAATAAATTTTATTTCACAAATCTTTGTCCTCATTCTTCCTGTTATTTTTTGCAAGCTCTAGTTTATGTTGTTTATCCTTAAAGGGACCTAACAAATCTATTTGTTATAATGAAATCATATATGTAAGACAATAGTAAATGACTTTAAGATTAACATCTCCAATGTAATCTTATTATTTGTGTTTATATTATTTTCTCTTAGCTCTATCATTGCCTGATTATGATTAGCAGAGTAATTTCTTTATATATGTATATATATTTTTGTATTTGTGTATATATGTATATTTAAATGTTCATATCCATGTGTGTATTTATAAACTCTGCATGAATTGATGCACCTTTACCAAATGATCTGAGTATTGATACAATGATATAATCCCTGTAAAGTGTTCATTTTATTTAAATAGTATTGACTATGTGTATGCTCTTTTTAAAAACAAAATAATGTCCCTTTAAGTGATGTTGATCACTATTGTAAATGAATGTATTTCCATTTGTAAAGCGTTTTTGTCCTTTTTACAAGAACAAGGACATATAGTTTTATTAATAAACAATCTTATTGTAATGTTGACAGCACCTGTATTTCATTTTCAAATCTATATTATTGTCAAAGTGTAACCAAATCAATCTCTGTGTGTAATACAAATAATGTAGATGATGAATATTAGTTAACTAATATGTTAACAAAATACATCTCCTCCCATATATGGCTATAGGTAGGCTGACCATAATTAAACTTGAATAAATGACACGTTTAATCAATACATGTATAACTATTGTTATTCAACAACAATCCAAAGATATCTTAAAACATCAATGGCATATGTATTTCTCATGTGTATCTTTTAAATGTTAAAGATATACACCATAGCTATAGTTCAAGGGACAGTCAAGTCCGAAAAGATGATTCATAATTTGGTGACATTCCTAGATAGCAATCTACACACATACTAGTTCCTAAAATATAAATACGTTTCTTAATGATATGCCAAGATGTCACTGAGTCCTTGTATTGTCTGCGGTTTTTCAGCGATCTCGGATGCGCCATGTTGCTTAAGACGTCACCTGCCAGGCTGTCCAATGATTCCTTGTATTGACTGACGTTCTTACGTGATCAGGAATATGCCTTTTATTGGATTGCGTTTTGACGCGATCAAGGATGCGCCTTTTTTTTTTGGGCGTTCTTACGTGATCAATAATGTGCCTTTCATTGGATGGCGTTCTTACGTGATCAAGGAAGCGCCATGTTAAGACGGCACATGTAAAGTTAAAAAAACGTGTGATTGGATTGCGTAGTCCCGCAATATTTGTGCACGTTAAAAACGTTTGTGACTGCATGCAATTTTAAAAAGCTTGCGAATATGTATTATTTGCATCATGTTACATTGTTGACCCGTAGCTGATAAAGACCAACACATTCTCTTTTGCTGGATGTCTGGTTGAATCAACGAACGAAAGCAAAATGTTTTCATGCATAGGATATTTCTAGGCAAGTGCAAATCTCTACAGTCCATGTTTAATATGTTTGTCAACAATGTTCCTTTTTCTTAAAAATTAATGTTGTGTTTAATGTTGAACATATCTAATTAATAAATATGCGCTATTGTGTTTGAATAAAGTAATCAATATGCATTTATCATATGCTAAATATATGATGCCGACTTCTTCTAAATGTAATTTCGTTGTATATTTTATGAAAGGTTCATTAGACACTCACATTATAAATAAAAATATTTGATTTTGTCTCTAGTTAGATAGTCCATTGTTTAACCAATAGGTTTATTTTGTCTTGTGTTGTAAGAAAATGTAAGTAATTTTCTTACTCCTCGCAAAGCCAATGAGTTTCATGTGAGTACCATCTCCAGCTTTGTCCAGTTTGTGTAAAGGTTCTTTTCATATGTTAATGATGGGGTATTGTGTTTTACGGTTGTAATGGTGGTTCATCTATATTTAAAATATAGCTAACCCTATTTTATTTGCAAGTGTTTGAAGCTTTTTAATATTGCTATCAGTATATGTTAATCTTGTTGTTTGTAGTAGTGTCTATTACATACAGTTATGTAAAAAATATAGGATACTGTCCCTTGAATGCAAATGTTGTTTTTTTGTATCATGTATGAGATCCACATAGTTTAATCTTCAAATATATTTTTGTTAGCATATTTCACCCCCCCACTCCTAAAAGGACTTTAAACCATATTCATTGTTAAAATAAAAATAGTTACAATAAAATATTAACACAATAATGTCTCTTAAAGAAAATAGACTTTATTTAACACGTCAATATAAATGTGATTTTCAAATATTTTTTTTGACAAAGTACATGTAGATATAGCAACAAGCTTAAAATGTGTTAGCATATGTAATGTTGTTAAAGGGACAGTTTCGAAAAAAATTTTTTTTACATTATTCGAAAAGTCAATTCTGTAATAACAAGGATATCAAATGTTTCTCAACAATTGAACATTTGCTATCTAAATTTGCTATCTAAACCTATGAGGTTGGTGTGCTCATTTCTTAAATCTTGAAGAGTGCTTGTAATCATTATACAATTTGAGCACTAGAGGGCATTTGGATAGCATTTGTATATGTAAAATCTTGTGCTCATACAGCATATTATTGACCATGTATTGATCATTGATATCTAAAATGTTGTTATGTCAGAACAACAAATAAGTGGTCATTTTTCATAGTCATAGATACAAGGGTAAGCACATAAGTCACACATGTATTTCTCCATGTTTTGTTGTTTCAAACTTTATAATGCGTAATACAGTGTTTTCTTTGTAATCAATAATTTTCTGACTGTCCCTTTAAGCTGTGTTATTGGCATTCAAACAGTAATATGCCATCATGGATAATTGTTATGGTAATTTAGTTAGCGATTCGGGAAACAGTTTGGACATCACATCACAGAAACCAATCAATATCATGAACAAGGATAGGTATGTGATGATGTGGTTTTCACACACTTATAAACCACACTCTGCAAAGAATCTTCCTCCATGGACCCGGTCCCATAGAAGTCGATTATATACAGAGTGTGGTCCACAAGTGTATGAAAACCACATCATCACATACCTATCCATTACCCAAAAAAAAAAATTTAAGATGGAAAAAAATACTTACTTCCTCTTCCTTCCCCTCTTCCCACGGGGCTGAGGCTCTGGGAGAGGCAACTGCCGACTCCGAAGAGTCCTCCTTGGAGCTGTTGTGGGAGGAGTGGAAGGAAGAGTACTGGGACGACCAAGGTGAGGAGTAGATGGCTGAGGAGGAGGAGGAGAAGATGGCTGAGGAGGAGGAGGAGAAGATGGCTGAGGAGGAGGAGGAGTAGATGGCTGAGGAGGAGGATGAGATGGGCCGGCAGGAGGAGATGGCCCAGCAGCAAGAGGCCCAGCAACAAGAGGCCCAGCAACAGGAGGTAGACCAGCATGCGCCTCCCGGAAAAATGTGAACATTTCCTGATGAAGATTGAACATTCTTGTTTGTCCTTCTTGTATTGTATTCAGTATACTGATTATTTCGTTTTGGCCTTGAATTATTTGATTCTGCCCATCAAGTATTCTGCGTCGTCCTTCTATGTTTTCTATCCGGGAGGTACGCATCTGGTCTATGTACTCCAGTAGAACCCGCACCTCCACTATTTCTTCTTGTTGTGCCTGTTGAACCCGTGCACGGCGGGGTGCCCGTGCACGGCGGAGTGCGGGTCTTTGAGGGACCTCGGGTTCCGCGGGTTCAGCGGGATCCTCCTGTGCTTCCGGGGCCTCTTGATCATCTCCCGTGCGCTGTTCGTCACGGGGGGCCTCTTCCCTCCGAAGTGGGAATTCCTCACCACCACTCTCATCCCGGGGAGATGCAGGAGGCTGTGCTGCCTCGTCCCCAGACTCTGTATATTAAAAAAAAAAGAAAAAAAGAAATGTATATATTAGCATATTTGCAAATAAAGGTTTAAATGACTTAGCTTACGATACAATTACAAATGCAGAATCATTAATCCACTTTGAAATCTAACAAACAATCAATTCTATTTCCGCTTTTTCTAAACAGTGTTTGTGATATCTGGTCAATGTGAATGTTTTTGCGTTTGTTTTCAGTCTGTTTAAATGCACACCTAACCTATAGCCTAGATACTGATGTAACCGCTAAGTAATAGAATGCGTGTAAACAGCGTAATAGCATTAATCGGATCCTTAACACATGAAACCCAATGTTTTATCTTTCATGATTTATAAGCATACATTTAGTATCAACTTTCGAATGTACTTTTGTTATCTAATTAGCTTCATTCTCTGGATATTCTTTGCTGAAAAGCATATCTAAATATGTTTATAAGATTCTGATTGTTAGCTGAATATAGCTGCCTCCTGTGATTGTTTCACCGTGTGCATGGCTATTTCTTCATTAAAATATATCTCAAGAATGAATCAAATTATGTAATATAAGTACATTTGAATGTTTTGTCAAATTGTATTCGCTACCTCAATCATGAAAGTAAATGTTTGCGTATAGTGTCCATTGAAATACATTCGTATGTGAAATTATTGTTCAATGAGCTTACCGTCAGATGAGAGTGGCAGGTTCCCGGTATCGATTCCTCCGATACCGACTACTTCCACCTCGGAGATGCTGGGCCGCAACATTTCCTCCCATCTGCAGTACTCCATTTCAAGGGCAGGGCCGCCACCGGTCCCTGCGGCATGTCGGGCCTCCAGGCTTAACTTTTTTTTAAGTTCAAGTTTACAGTCCCGGTACCGATGTTTGATGGAATCCATATCCCGGTTCCGGCCACCCACTGCATTGACTGCATTCCGAATCTCGTTCCAGAGCCTCCTCCTGTCAGTCGGGGTAGTCTTCTGGTGCTGCAGCATCCTATACCTGGCCATATAGGCCTCTACGAGGGCCTCCTTCTCCTCCATCGTAAACCTCGCCTCCCTAGTCGCCTTGGCCTTCCCCTGTGACGATGCCCTCTGTTTCCCGGACTGTGAAGCCCTACTCTGACCGCCACTGGGCCCAGCCACTTGGTCATCTTGAACCAAGTGGCTGGGTCCACCCACCGCTTCCACCCCCGCTTCCTGCCCCCCTTCCTGCCCCCCTTCCTGCCCTGTTCCTCTCCCCCTCCCTCTACTCCCCCCTCTACCTGTCCCCTGCCTGGCCTCCATCTCCTCCCTAAACTAAACCCCAAATAATAAAAAAAAAGTGAGTGTGATGAAATGAAAGGGGGTCAAAATAAAGAACTAAAAAGACAAAAAAGGTGCTTAAAGTGTGAGGGATGTAAAAAAAAAAAAGAGGGTAAGGAGTATTTAAATAAACGAAAAGAATAAGACTAAAAGGAGGATATGTAAACTAAATGTAACTAGGGGATGGGTATGGGATGGGTATGGGGTATGGGATAAGAGTAAATGGGATGAAAGGGAATGGGACTACAAGGAATGGGGTATGGAGTGTAGTATGAGGGGGTAGGGGGTATGGAGTGTATGTAGTGTTATTGATAAGTGTATGTATGTATTGAATGTGTTTGCGTGTAAATGTGTTAAGTGTACAGATAAATCACTCGCTCGCTAACTAACACTACTTCTAATTCTCAATAACAAACACTCCCACTAACGCTCACTAACTACCACTAACTGACGCTCACACTAACAACTATCACTAATAACTCCCACTAACTCACTCACGCTCCCACTAACAGACTCTCTCCCACTCCCGCTAACTCCCACTAACTCACTCACTCTCTCACGCTAACACTACCAACTGACTATCTCACGCTAACACTACCAACTGACTATCTCACGCTAACACTACCAACTGACTCTCTCACGCTAACACTACCAACTGACTCTCTCACACTAACACTAACTCACTCTCAAAAATTCGCAAAATCTCTATTCTTAAATCTCCAAAGACCCACCAGCAACACAGTCAAAGAAGCCCTGCTTGTGTGGTGCTTATATACCCTGTGTAAATGTTTAATGATGTCCCAATTTCCATTGTAATTAGTGTTCAGGTGTGCTTTATTAGCAATTAATATTATTGCAATGTGTATTAGGTGTGTTAATTTGCGCATGCTCATTTTGAGTTGGTATTTGTGGAATGTGTAGAATGCGATGATGTCATAGTGGTCGTTTTCTCTAACATTGTCCAATAGTATTCTTTTTAAATGTGAATTTGCGATGGTGTGTTCTTCGTGAAGTGTTGTATATGTATGTTTTTCATAATATATAATGATATTGAATGCGATTTTTTTTTTAGTGTATGTATATATTTTATAATCCTTGTTGTTATTGTGCGATTTTCCGCATCTTAAAGTATATGCGTATTCCCCGTATAAATAGTATTAAAACTTCCCCTGCTTGTGAATGTGTAATGCTTGTGTGCTTTGTTGATTGATTGATGTTGTGACATTTGCGGCGTGTTATTGTTGTGCATGATGTGGTATGCGTCATATGACCGAGCTGTGCGTATTCTCGCGAGATCGAGTGTTAGGTAAAAAAAGCTATTTTTTGCCTTTCCCATTGATCTCTATGGGAGACTGTCTAACGCGGGCAGGATTACGCGTGTGACATACACGCGTTAGGAGCATCGTTAGATGGTCTTATATTAACTCTAAATACCGGAGTCAAACAATGACGTGCGTTAGACATAAAACACGCGTGGCGTTAACAGCCCATCTACCGCCGAACTCTAAATCTAGCCGTAAATGTCTTATGGGTTGTGAATTGGAGATGTGGGGCACAATTAACACACAACTGGTTAATTTGGTTCACTGGAACAGTTTTGCATAATAAAAAGGGATAATGGACTGCAATGTGTTCCCTGGGGGACACTTCCAATGGGTCAGTCATATTAGATAGGGGAACAGACATGACTCCAAAATAAAAAGCAAAACTGAAAGTAAATGGAAATAAAGATCTGTTCCAAAGCTTTAAGTAACAAGTGTATTCACCCAATATTCAACAAACAGCCTATATGAAAACCTCAGAAATGAAGAAGAAAAAAAAAGCCAAATGATTTACCTTCAGAAACAAATTCAACCATCCACCCCTCTCAGCAGCTCCTATGAGGGTACTCACCCACCTCCTGGCCAAAGAAAGTGTTATAAACAGGGTCCAGATAGCTTGAAATGCTTAAAGGGACAGTCTACACCAGAATTTTTATGGTTTAAAAAGATAGATAATCCCTTTATTACCCATTCCCTAGTTTTGCATAATCAACACAGTTATAAAAATACACTTTTTACCTCTGTGATTATCTTGTATCTAAGCCTCTGCAAACTGACCCCTTATTTCAGTTCTTTTGACAGACATCCATTTTAGCCAATCAGAGCTTGCTCACTGGAACTCCACGTGCGTGGGCATAGTGTTATCTATAAGACACACATGAACTAACACCCTCTAGTGGTGAAAAACTGTCACAATGTCCTGAGAGAAGAGGAGGCCTTCAAGGGCTTAGAAATTAGCATATGAACCTCCTAGGTTTAGCTTTTAACTAAGAATACCAAGAGAACAAAGCAAAAATAATGATAAAAGTAAATTGGAAAATTGTTTAAAATTACATTCTCTATCTGAATCATGAAAGTTTATTTTGGACTAGACTAGACAGTCCCTGTGTAAATTTCATCCAGCTACTGATCTGTTGAGGGAAAGTGAAAAGGGGCGCTAAAAAGGGGGGGGGGGGGGTAAGCTTAACTAAAGAACCATATTCATTCCAAAGCCTGTGAGTAAAAACACAAAATACAGATTTTACATGCAAAAGTGAATAAAACCCCCTCTTTTCAGTTCTCCTTTCTTAAAGGGACAGTGAAGCTTTTCTGATTTGAGAGACAAATAGGTGAACCCAAGACAAAAACATACTGAGTGCTGCTAAGGAGTGATAGAGCAATAGAATAAGAGGGATACTAACTCTGAATTTTGGAATTATTGGTGTTAAACACATAGGTAAAGCTCTATGTGTAAAGACTGTTAATCCCCAACTATGTAGTACCTATATAAGGAGAGTACCAGGGATAGTTCCTGTGCTGTGTTTAGTGTTTGATTTATTTACCTGGACTGCAGCTTCCCTCCACTGTATCTTACCAGCTTGCTGAGGCCTTTCTCCCTCACAAAAGGCTGATCCAGTAGCAAGCACATCCAGTGCAAGTAAATATACTGCAGAGGATACTTGCGGATATATTAGAAACCTCTCAGGTGGAGACTAAGGGACGGGGTCCCTGCAACGCCTAAGGGCAATTAAAGGAACATAATACTCATATGCTAAATCACTTGAAACTGATGCAGTATAACTGTAAAAAGCTGACAGGAAAATATCACCTGAGCATCTCTATGTAAAAAAGGAAGATATTTTACCTCACAATTTCCTCAGCTCAAAAAAAAAAGTTATACTCAGCTGCAGCCCAGCTGCAGGTAAAAAAAAAAGAAGAAGAAATGAACAGCAGCCAATCAGCATCAGCAGTGCTGAGGTCATGAACTATTTTACTGTGATCTCATGAGATTTGACTTAACTCTCATGAGATTTCATTGTAAACTTCCCTAATCTGAATAGGGAAATAATATGAGAGTGCACGATGCTCATCCTTTCAGCTGTCCCGGGACATACATACTAATATGCTTCTTAGAAATCCTATACAATAGGATGTGGCTACTGAGGAACTTTTGAGGTAAAATATCTTTCTTTTTTATATAGAGATGTTCAGGTGATATTTTCTAGTCAGCTTTTTACAGCTATGCTGCATAAATTTCAAGTGTTTAAACATTTGGGTATTATGGTCCTTTAAGGCAGAGAGATATAACTGTGAGGGTACTGACATGCCATACATGAGGTATTCCTTTACCCATGCTTCACTTAGAATCTTGGAGAAAATATCCTGAAGTCTTTCCTGAGCAATGATGGAAGAGGGGTGCTGGGTCTCAGGTCAGGTCTGAGCTCCCAATAAGTGATTGGATAGAAAATAATAAAATCTTGCTTGCAGCGTACCTCTCTAAACCTCTCTCCTCGGAGACCAAGAACAAACTGGGTGGGGAGAGGAGGTAGGAGAGGTTAAAGCCCATGTAAGGGTTCTTGACCTCCTCTTAGTGGCAGGAAATATATCCCACATGTAATGGACACCTATGGACTCTCATCATCTTATGAAATGGCTTTTTTCACAGAGACAAAAACATGCTCACGGCTCCAAGAAAAATCCCTCACATAACAGACTTCTATGATGGCTATCTCTCGAGTGCTAAGCTGAAAGTCAAATAGTTGTTCACTAACTATTAAACTAGGATTTTATGTTGAAATATATGTTTAAAATACTGCACAAATACATACATATGCACACATACATAGGTAAATACACACATACAGACAGACAAAATAAATAATTGAAATAATCTTTAGATTGTATTTATAGCATTTTATGTGTGTGTGTGTGTGTATATATATATATATTTATATATTTTTATGCAGTTATATATTTTATGAAAGCTTAGTTCCTATAGCACACATAATAAAATTTGTCTTTTAAATTACCAAGTTCAGGCTACACTATATTTTATTTTCTGTCCCCTCCCTGAGGCAGGTTACACATTGTGGTACTCTAAATGATCCATGGGTTTGTTTGACACTGCTGGGACTGGTATGTTACCAGATTTGAAAGGAAAGTGACTATTCGACCTCCCGTTGCAGTGTTTTGTTTTTAATAAATAGCATGGCACAAATAAAAGATAGAAGCCCCATGGGTAACAGTGTTTCAAACATTTAAAATGTAAGAGTAGAAGACCATAATAATTCACGAGATACACAGGCAAGATTGTGTAAGGTTTCCAAGATAATTGAAATTGACCCATAATTCACTACTAGCCATGAGAAATTCTATTACTTCAATGGCTCTAAAGGCAAGAAATCAAATCAACTAAACATGATATGATTTTCCAACAAAAAATACTCCCAACTGCACAAAAATTAATACATTTAAAACAGCATGGGTTCATCACTCTCTTCAATGAATTAGACTTCAAAAAGCAACAATTAGCAATCATAAACAGGCAAAATAATAAAGACTCCCAATACATATTTTGTTTATACATACTCAAGCATAATTTAAGATGTTTGTTTTGTCAATAAAAAGGAAAGCATATTGATAACATATAAAACCAGCTGGCTTTAGGGTAGATACAATAAGCAAATATGTTTATGCCATAAAGGACCAAAAAAATTCTTTAAAAAGCAGCAATTAAAGGGTCATGATACCCAAATGTTGAAACACTGAACCTGAACATTTCTAGTTAAATAACTAAAGATATTTTACCTAAAAATGTCCTAAGTATTCACACCCCATTGTAAAGGACTTTCAGCAGCAAATCAGTATGTCTGTCCAGGGACAGGCAAGGGAGTGAGCCTCATGCACACTCATGTTCTTTCCCTATTCAGTTTAAGGAAGTTTACTAGGAAATCTCATGAGCGTTAAGTGAAATCTCATGAGATCACAGTAAAAGAGTTCATGACCTCAGAACTGTTGATGCTGATTGGCTACTGTCCATTTCTTCATTTTTTTTTTCTTACCTGCTGCTGGGCAGTAACTGAAAGATAGCTTTTCACACAGCAATTACTCCAGTGAGCTGAGGAAGTTGTGATGTAAAATATCTTCCTTTTTTACATAGAGATGTTCAGGTGATATTTTCCTCTCAGCTTTTTACAGTTATGCTGCATCGCTTTCAGGTAATTTAGCAAATGAGTATTATGCCTCTTTAACCACAATGGTTTAGATCATGAGTCACCCACTACTGACAGCAGTAGGTCCAACACCACTGTCACTAATAAAGGGATAGTCTAGTCAAAAAGAAAATGTATGCTTACCTGATAAATGTATTTCTTTTACGATATGACGAGTCCACGGATTTCATCCTTACTTGTGGGATTAAACCTCCTGCTAGCAGGAAGTGGCAAAGAGCACCACAGCAGAGCTGTATATATAGCTCCTCCCTTCCCCTCCAGTCATTCGACCAAAGTTAGGAAGAGAAAGGAAAAGCCAAAGGTGCAGAGGTGACTGAAGTTTAACAAAAATAAATACCCGTCTTAGAAATGACAGGGTGGGCCGTGGACTCGTCATATCGTAAAAGAAATAAATTTATCAGGTAAGCATAAATTTCCTTTTCTTTTACAAGA
Organism: Bombina bombina; assembly: GCF_027579735.1. Lineage (NCBI taxonomy): Eukaryota > Metazoa > Chordata > Amphibia > Anura > Bombinatoridae > Bombina > Bombina bombina. Next base: position 1,110,006,132 of record NC_069502.1, on the reverse strand, counting down.
TATGACGAGTCCACGGATTTCATCCTTACTTGTGGGATACAATACCAAAGCTACAGGACACGGATGAAAGGGAGGGACAAGACAGGAACCTAAACGGAAGGCACCACTGCTTGAAGAACCTTTCTCCCAAAAACAGCTTCAGAAGAAGCAAAGGTATCAAATTTGGAAAATTTGGAAAAAGTGTGAAGAGACGACCAAGTTGCAGCCTTGCAAATCTGTTCAACAGAAGCATCGTTTTTAAATGCCCATGAGGAAGTCACAGCCCTAGTAGAATGAGACGTAATTCTTTCAGGAGGCTGCTGTCCCGCAGTATCATATGCCAGACGGATGATACTCTTCAGCCAAAAAGAAAGAGAGGTATCCGTAGCTTTCTGGCTCCTATGCTTTCCAGAAAAAACAACAAATAATGAAGATGATTGACGAAAATCCTTAGTCGCCTGCAAGTAAAACTTCAGGGCATGGACCACATCCAAGTTGTGCAACAGACGCTGCTTCTTAGAAGAAGGATTAGGACATAATGAAGGAACAACAATTTCCTGATTAATATTTATTTGAAACAACCTTAGGAAGGAAACCAGGTTTGGTACGTAAAACCACCTTATCAGAATGGAAAATAAGGTAAGGCGAGTAACATTGTAACGCTGAAAGCTCAGAAACTCTACGAGCAGAAGAGATAGCAACCAAAAACAAAACTTTCCAAGATAACAACTTAATATCTTTGGAATGCATGGGTTCAAACGGAACCCCTTGAAGAACATTAAGAACTAAATTCAAACTCCAGGGTGGAGCAATTGGTCTAAACACAGGCTTGATTCTGGTCAGAGCCTGACAAAAAGACTGAACGTCTGGAACATCTGCCCAACGTTTGTGTAGTAAAATTGGCAAAGCAGAGATTTGTCCCTTTAAGGAACTTGCTGATAACCCTTTCTCCAATCCTTCTTGGAGAAGAGACAGAATTCTGGGAATCCTAACTCTACTCCATGAGTAGTCCTTGGATTCGCACCAATAAAGATATTTGCGCCAAATCTTATGGTAGATCTTTCGAGTAACAGGCTTACGTGCCTGAATCAAAGTATCAATGACCGAATCAGAGAACCCCCGCTTAGATAAAATCAAGCGTTCAATCTCCAAGCAGTCAGTTGCAGAGAAACTAGATTTGAGTGTTGAAAGGGTGCCTGAATGAGAAGGTCCTGCCTCAATGGAAGTTTCCACGGCGGCAGCGAAGACATGTCCACTAGATCGGCATACCAAGTCCTGCGAGGCCACGCAGGTGCAATTAGAATTACTGAAGCCCTCTCCTGTTTGATCCGAGCAATCACCCTGGGAATGAGAGCAAATGGTGGAAACACATAAGCTAGGTTGAACGACCAAGGCACTGCCAAGGCATCTATCAGTTCGGCCTGAGGATCCCTTGATCTGGATCCGTATCTTGAAAGCTTGGCATTCTGACGAGACGCCATCAGATCCAATTCCTGCCTGCCCCATCTGAGGATCAGAGTGGAAAAGACCTCCGGATGGAGTTCCCACTCCCCCGGATGAAACGTCTATCTGCTTAAAAAGTCCGCTTCCCAGTTGTCCACGCCTGGGATGTGGATTGCTGACAGATAACAAGAGTGAGCTTCCACCCACCAAATTATCTTGGATATTTCTGTCATCGCTAAGGAACTCCTTGTTCCTCCCTGATGATTGATGTAAGCCACAGTCTTGATGTTGTCCGACTGAAAGCGAATGAATTTGGCCGAAGCCAACTGAGACCACGCCTGAAGCGCATTGAATATTGCTCTCAATTCCAGAATATTGATTGGAAGACAAGGCTCCAGCTGAGTCCACACGCCCTGAGCCTTCAGGGAATTCCCGACTGCACCCCAGCCTAGTAGACTGGCGTCCGTTGTGACTATCACCCATGAGGGTCTGCGGAAGCACGTCCCTTGGGACAGATGATCCGGCGACAACCACCAAAGAGAGTCTCTTGTCTCCTGATCCAGATCTGAGAAGACAAATTTTCATAATCTCAATTCCACTAGTAGCGGTCTGAGATGAAAATGAGCAAACGAATGATGTCCATTGCCGCCACCATCAATCCAATTACCTCCATGCACTAAGCCACAGATGGCCGAGGATTGGACTAAAGAGCTTGGCATGTATTTAGAATCTTTAACTTTCTGACCTCCATCAAGAAAATTTTCATAGATATGGAATCTATTAGCGTTCCCAAGAAGGGAACCCTTGTCTGTGGAATTAATTAACCCTATTCTAGATTCACCTTCCACCCGTGAGTCCTCAGAAAGGACAGAACCATGTCTGTATGAGACTTTTTCAGATGGTAAGACGACGCCTGGATCAGAATATCGTCCAGATAAAAGCGCCACTGCAATGCCCCGCTGCCTGAGAACCGCCAGAAGAGACCCTAGAACCTTCGTAAAGATCCAGGGTGCTGTGGCCAACCCGAAGGGAAGAGCCACAAACTGAAAATGTTTGTACAGAAAGGCAATCCGTAGGAACTGGTGATGATCCTTGTAGATGGGAATATGAAGATATGCATCCTTCAAATCCACGGTAGTCATATATTGACCCTCCTGGATCAATGGCAGAATTGTTTGAATAGTCTCCATCTTGAAGGATGGGACTCTGAGAAACTTGTTTATACTTTTTAGATCTAAAATAGGATGAAAAGTGCCCTCTTTCTTGGGGACCATGAAGAGGTTTGAGTAAAACCCCTGCCTCTGTTCCAGTATTGGAACGGGATGAATTACTCCCATAGTAGAGAGGTCTTTTACACAACGTAAGAACGCCTCTCTTTTTATCTGGTCTACAGACAATCTTGAAAGAAGAAACCTCCCCCTTGGGAGAGAATTTTTCAATTCCAGTTGATACCCTTCGGACACGATTTCCAGTGTCCAAGGATCCTGAACATCTCTTACCTAAGCCTGGGCAAAGAGAGAAAGTCTGCCCCCTACTAGATCCGGTCCAGGAACGGGGGCCAACCCTTCATGCTGTCTTGGTAGCAGCAGCAGGCTTTTTGGGTTGTTTACCCTTGTTCCAAGCCTGGTTAAGTCTCCAGACGGACTTGGCCTGAGCAAAATTCCCTTCCTGTTTGGTGGAAGAAGAGGAAGAAGAGGGGATTTCTTTAAAGTTCCGAAAGGAACAAAAATTATTTTGTTTACCCCTCAGTTTAGCAGTTCTATCCTGAAATAGGAGATGACCCTTACCTCCCGTAATGTCAGAAATTATTTCTTTCAAGTCAGGCCCGAATAGTGTTTTTCCTTTGAAAGGAATAGCCAAAAGCTTTGACTTAGATGACACATCAGCAGACCAAAATTTTAACCATAACGCTCTACGCGCTAAAATGGCAAATCCGGCATTCTTAGCCGCCAATTTGGCAATCTGAAAGGCGGCATCTGTAATAAAAGAATGAGCCTTAATTATATCTAAAATATCCTCTAAATGAGTCTCAGTCTTCAGAAAATCTTCTAATGCATCAACCCAGAAGGCCGCCGCAGTGGTAACTGGTACAATGCAGGTCGTCGGTTGCTACAGGAAACCCTGATGAATAAACAGTTTCTTTAAAAGACCCTCCAATTTCTTTTCCATGGGGTCTTTGACAGCACAACTGTCCTCAATACGAATAGTTATACGCTTAGCCAGGGTAGAAATAGCTCCCTCCACCTTAGGGACTGTTTGCCAAGAGTCCCGAACAGTGTCAGATATGGGATACATTTTCTTAAAATTAGGAGAAGGTGAGAACGATATTACCGGTCTGTCCCATTCCCTCTTAATAATCTCCGAAATTCTCTTAGGAACCGGAAAAACATCAGTGTAAGCAGGTACCTCTAAGCACTTGTCCATCTTACACAATTTCTCTGGTGGTACCAGAATAGAGTCACAGTCATCCAGAGTTGCTAAAACCTCCCGAATTAACAGGCGGAGGTGTTCAAGCTTAAATCTAAAGGACATGACGTCCGAGTCCGTCTGAGGTAACACACTTCCCGAATCGGAAAGTTCCCCCTCAGACAGAAGTTCCCTGACCCCCAAATCAGATCCCTGTGAGGGTACATTGGTAATAGCTAACAAAGCATCAGAAGACTCAGTATTCACATTGACTTCTGTCCTGCTGCGTTTGCCCTGTAACACTGGCAACTTAGATAATACCTCAGTAAGGGTAGTTGACATAACTGCAGCCATATCCTGCAGAGTAAATGAATTAGACGCCGTTGAAGAACACGGCGTCGCTTGAGTGGGCGTTAAAGGTAGTGACGCTTGGGGAGAATTTAGCGGCATACCCTGATTCTCCTCAGACTGAGAATCATCCTTAGACATACTCTCTGTACATAAAATCTGCTTCTTAAATTGTAAGGCCATTTCAGTACATGAGGGACAAAAAGTAAGAGGGGGTTCCACAATGGCATCTAAACACATTGAACAAGTAGTTTCCTCAAGTTCAGACATGTAAACATACTAGCAATAGCAATAATAGTCGTTCTTTACTTAAAATATTGAGCTCTGAATTCAATTATATAGACAAAAATGTTAACACCAAAAAAGTGTACTGCGCCTTTAAATAATAAAAGCGCAACAATTTTTCTGTTATCTTTAAAACAGCATTTGTGGCAATAAAAATTGTTTTAATGTGCCCAAAATACTGTAATAGTATTGCACCGGCTTGCTTAGGTGTGTAAAAAGCAATATAAATCAATTTAACAGTTATGACAAAAACTTTTTATTTATTCAGGCCCCTGCACCTCGCCACAGCTCTGTTGTGGCGCCTACCTGTCCCCGGAATACACTGCTGATACTTGAGAAGCTTTGAAGACCCTTTGAATGGCAAAACAACTTAGGCCCCACCTGAGCCCAGGACTTTGCTGTCTATGCAATCTGGGTGAAACTGCGCGTCTGAGCGCGCAAAAATAGCCCCCCCCCCCCCCCCCGTGGGCGTAATATTAGCCGCTACAGAGACCCGCATGGGTTGCAAACCCCAAACATGTAGTTATTAATAAAACATGAAGCCATGTGCCCCTCTTACACAAGTATGTCGCACCAATATCAAGCCTCACTGCTTGACAAAAAACTATACACCCTTAGGTCAGAAAAAAGTATGATGTCTTTAGCCAGCAACCGCATCTTCCAGCGTTCAGCAAATACTAAACTATTATCATAAGTGATATTAGACACATTTAGCAGTTAATATAAAGGGAATTCCAGGTACACCATTACCATACATCTAGTGCATACTAATTTACCCTCCCCAGATAGGGAATAATGTTAGCCTATTCTGATGTATCAAGTCTCCCCAGAAACAAATGACTGAACATACCTCAATGCTGCTTGCTGCACTGAAGATGTTTCTTTACACTACCTTCAATTGCTCTGTGGGAACCAGCATGGATCTTAGATAACATTTGCTAAGATCATCAAAATCAGGGCAGAAAAATAAGATGTCTCCACTCCTCTTGGGAATTATAGATTGACTATTTCTCACTGAGGAAAATAGTACTCACTGGCACCATTTTAAAATAAAAAACTTTGTGATAGAATAATCTAAAACTAACACCTCGCTTTACCTCTTCCTATCACTAACACAGGCAAAGAGAATGACTGGAGGGGGAGGGGAAGGGAGGAGCTATATATACAGCTCTGTTGTGGTGCTCTTTGCAACTTTCTGCTAGCAGGAGGTTTAATCCCACAAGTAAGGATGAAATCCGTGGACTCGTCATATCTTGTAAAAGAAATTAAACTTTCATGATTCAGAAAGACCAGGACATTTTAAGCAACTTTCTAATTTACTCCTATTATACATTTTTCTTAGTTCTCTTGGTATCTTAATTTGAAAAAGCAGGAATGTAAGCATAGGAGCCGTCCCATTTTTGGTTCTGCACCTGGGTAGCACTTTCTGATTGGCATCTAAATGTAGCCACCAATAAGCAAGCGCTACCCAGGTGCTGAACCAAATATGGGCCGGCTCCTAAGCTTACATTCAAATAAAGATACAAAGAGAACAAAAAAATTGATAATAGGAGTAAATCAGGAAGTTGCTTAAAATTGCATGCTCTATCTGAATTGTGAAAGTTTAATTTTGACTAGACTATCCCTTTAATAGCAGAGGGTAAGCTAACACATTCAAGCACTGCATCAGTAAGCAACGGAAATAGATATTACTTTCTCCAGTAACCACTAGAGGGGCAGTATCCAATGACTTAATTTTATACATAGCAGGATACAATGCTACCAGAGAAACATTATTTGCATTACCTAAACGCAGGATCAAAGAAAAATAACTTTAGCAATGAGTTACTTGTCCACTGCAAATAGTTCTGAGTCATGAAAAAAATTCCCAGTACCTAGCTGCAGTTAAGTTGAATATTTCTAATGTGCAGACTCAGTAAAATTCACACTGAATAAATTCTGTGAAACCAAATCATTTTCATCCAAAATATACAAAATTCCCAGAGTTCTCATTACTGAGAACCTTTGTGAAGATTCTGGGTGCCGTTGCCAGACAAAAGGAAACACAGCAAATGGATAATGATAAATGATCCCTGTGAATAAGGATATGAAAATCTATTAAGTCTATGGTAGACATAAATTGACCCTCATGCACTTAAGAAATAAAGTGCAAATCCTCCCTATTTTGAAACTGAAAACTTTCAGAAATTTGTTTAGGGTTTTAAAATCCAGAACGGGCTTGAAAGTCCCTTCTTTGGAACAATGAAAAGGTTGGAATAGAACTCTTGACACTGTTCCTCTAATGGGACTGGAATAATATCTCCCATAGATTATAGTTTTGTTACATATGCCAAGAAATCTCTTTAAAGAATCTCTCTGTATAGAGACAGGAGGAATTGTTCTCAATTGTTTGTACCCTGCAATTTAATAAAAACACTTCACCAGCAGGTGGAATAGTAGCTTTCCTTTCAAAACTAGTAACACTCCAGTCCCAGCAGAAACAAACAAACCCAAGCATTAGAGTGGGGCAGATTGTTTTTCCCCTAAAAGGTTTTAATATGATAATATGAATGAGCATGAGAGGAACTGCATGTGCAGATGAATAGGATTGGGACGCTTGAGGAGAAAGCTGCGGCACATCTGAAACAGGAGGCTCCTGAACAGCATCCGCCTTAGCTAATGATGGCTCAGCGTCAAAAAGTCTATTTCTATAAGCTAAAGTTCTTTCAATACATGAAGAACAAAATACAAAAAAAAGAAGGTAATAAAAAATCTAACTTTTTTTTAACTTTAATTTTTTCATCTTTTAACAAAGGATATAATATAGAACAAAAAAAAACGTTCATAAATAAATGTTCCTTTTAAATTTACCAAATCAAGAAAAACAAACCCCAGGTGCCCTACCTGTCCTGCAACCCGCAGCAAACTGAGGAAAAAAACGATCCCGTTTACAATCCGGATTCCAGAGAAGCAAAAACGGCAAGAAGTCTTCTAAACAGCAGAGCCATCTGAAATATGCGCACCTCACTCTTACAAAAAGTGAAAAAAGTGCAAAAAAAAATCTCTAACATCACAGAATCAGAACCTCCCTAAAAGGGGTGGTCCTACAGCTGACAAAAAAAAAACAATTTTTATTTTTTAAACAACTTTATTGAAAACAGGTTTAAAACAAATAATAACCCCCCCCCCCCCCAATAAAAGTACATAATCCGTTACTAAAAACGGATCCTCACTGAGCCATTATGTCCCGCTGCAGTATTTCAGCTGAATAAGTGCCAAATATTTCCCTGCTTACATAGAAAAATAAAACTGGCACTTACCTTAATATTCATCTGTCCGGCAGCAGGACAGCTCACCTGGTTTGAGAGGATGCCATCCCTCACATGGACCTGTACAGAAAGACTGAGTAAACTTACTCAAGCTATCTAAATAGGGCAGCAAAATGTTTTGGAAAAACGCAGTGAGGATTGTACCCCACAAGTTCCCAATTGCTCAAAAGCCACCACTGCCCTACTGAAGAGACTGACATGGGCTAAGGCTAGACCCTTTAGAAAGATCAGAGCAAACCTAATCTGCTTTTAAAATAATAAAATCTTGATTGTAGATCAGACACCAAAACTTCACCTCCACCTGCACCGCAGGCAAAGAGAATGACTGGGGATTATGGGTAAGGGAAGTGACATATATAGCAGCTTTGCTGTAGTGCTCTTTGCCTCATCCTGCTGGTCAGGAGTGATATTCCCACTAGTAATTGATTATTCCGTGGACTCACTCTATCTTAGGAAAGAAAAAACACAACATTATGAGGATCTTTTCTGTTTCTTAGATAAATTGTAAAATAAAAAAAGTCTATATTTACTTATTTTTTTTTAAAAAACACGTTTTTTAATTACGCTAAGAATGTATGTTATCCTTACCAATTTTATAATTAATTATTTTTTATCTATTTGTGCAATACATCTCACTCTCATTGGTAAATAGTGTAAATGTTTTTTTATTTTGTTATATGCTTTGGCTATTAGATTGATTTGATATTAAATAACTGGTTTTAAGGAAGCACTGGGGGAGGATTTATGTTTGTCAGTACTAAATCACTAAACAAGTCTCAACCATCTCCGCAAAATGGAAAAAATGTCAAGCAATAAATAAATGATCCATTATAAAACAATGGACATTAAAGGAACATTAAACTTATTTCTTTCATACCATTTTAAAAAAATTCCAATGTACTTCTATTATCAAATTTGCTTCAATCTCATGATATTCTTTGTTGAAGAGATACCGAGGTAGGTAGCATGCACGTGCCTGAAAAACTACATGACAGGAAATAGTGCTGCCATCTAGTGCTCCTGCTAATGTATAACATTGTTGCAAAACTGCTGACAAATAGTGCTGCAGACACGTGCACACTTCTGAGTTTACATCCTTGCTTTTCAACAAATATAACAAAATAATTAAGATAATTTGATAACAGAAAGAATATCTGAATCATGAAAGAAAAAAAACAGAATTTATGCTTACCTGATAAATTACTTTCTCCAACGGTGTGTCCGGTCCACGGCGTCATCCATAACTTGTGGGGAATATTCTCTTCCCCAACAGGAAATGGCAAAGAGCACAGCAAAAGCCGTCCACACAGTCCCCCCCAGGCTCCGCCCACCCCAGTCATTCGACCGACGGACAGGAGAAAAACAGGAGAAACCATAGGGTGCCGTGGTAACTGTAGTTAAAGAAAGAAATTCATCAAACCTGATTAAAAAACCAGGGCGGGCCGTGGACCGGACACACCGTTGGAGAAAGTAATTTATCAGGTAAGCATAAATTCTGTTTTCTCCAACATTGGTGTGTCCGGTCCACGGCGTCATCCATAACTTGTGGGAACCAATACCAAAGCTTTAGGACACGGATGAAGGGAGGGAGCCAATCAGGTTACCTAAAGGAAGGCACCACGGCTTGCAAAATCTTTCTCCCAAAAATAGCCTCCGAAGAAGCAAAAGTATCAAATTTGTAGAATTTGGCAAAAGTGTGCAGGGAAGACCAAGTCGCTGCCTTACATATCTGATCAACAGAAGCCTCGTTCTTGAAGGCCCATGTGGGAGCCACAGCCCTAGTAGAGTGAGCTGTGATGCGTTCGGGAGGCTGCCGTCCGGCAGTCTCATAAGCCAATCGGATGATGCTTTTCAGCCAAAAGGAAAGAGAGGTAGCAGTAGCTTTTTGACCTCTCCTCTTGCCAGAATAAACGACAAACAGAGAAGACGTTTGTCTGAAATCCTTTGTTGCTTCTAAATAGAACTTTAAAGCACGAACTACATCTAAATTGTGTAACAAACGTTCCTTCTTTGAAACTGGATTCAGACACAAAGAAGGCACAACGATTTCCTGGTTAATATTCTTGTTGGAAACAACCTTTGGAAGGAAACCAGGTTTAGTACGCAAAACAACCTTATCTGAATGGAACACCAGATAGGGCGGATAACACTGCAGAGCAGATAACTCAGAAACTCTTCTAGCAGAAGAAATAGCAACCAAAAACAGAACTTTCCAAGATAACATCTTGATATCTATGGAATGTAGAGGTTCAAATGGAACCCCTTGAAGAACTGAAAGAACTAAATTCAGACTCCAGGGAGGAGTCAAAGGTCTGTAAACAGGCTTGATCCTGACCAAAGCCTGAACAAAAGCTTGAACATCTGGCACAGCTGCCAGTCGTTTGTGTAACAAGACAGATAAAGCAGAAATCTGTCCCTTTAGAGAACTCGCTGATAATCCCTTGTCCAAACCTTTATGAAGAAAAGAAAGGATCCTAGGAATTTTGATCTTACTCCATGAGAATCCCTTGGATTCACACCAACAGATATATCTTTTCCATATTTTATGGTAAATTTTTCTATTTACAGGTTTTCTGGCTTGTACCAGAGTATCTATCACAGAATCCAAAAACCCACGCTTAGATAAAATCAAGCGTTCAATTTCCAAGCCATCAGCTGGAGGGAAACTAGATTTGGATGTTCGAATGGACCCTGTACAAGAAGATCCTGTCTCAAAGGTAGCTTCCATGGTGGAGCCGATGACATATTCACCAGGTCTGCATACCAAGTCCTGCGTGGCCACGCAGGAGCTATCAAGATCACTGAGGCCCTCTCCTGTTTGATCCTGGCTACCAGCCTGGGAATGAGAGGAAATGGTGGAAACACATAAGCTAAGTTGAAGGCCCAAGGCGCTACTAATGCATCCACTAGAGTCGCCTTGGGATCCCTGGATCTGGACCCGTAGGAACCTTGAAGTTCTGACGCCATCAGATCCATGTCTGGAATGCCCCATAATTGAGTCAACTGGGCAAATATCTCCGGGTGGAGTTCCCACTCCCCCGGATGGAATGTCTGACGACTCAGATAATCCGCCTCCCAGTTTTCCACTCCTGGGATGTGGATCGCAGATAGGTGGCAGGAGTGATCCTCCGCCCATTTTATGATTTTGGTCACTTCTCTCATCGCCAGGGAACTCCTTGTTCCCCCCTGATGGTTCATGTAAGCAACAGTCGTCATGTTGTCTGATTGGAATCTTATGAATCTGGCCTTTGCTAGTAGAGGACAAGCCCTGAGAGTAGTGAATATCGCTCTCAGTTCCAGAATGTTTATCGGGAGAAGAGACTCTTCCCGAGACCATAGACCCTGAGCTTTCAGGGAGTCCCAGACCGCGCCCCAGCCCACTAGACTGGCATCGGTCGTGACAATGACCCACTCTGGTCTGCGGAAGCTCATTCCCTGGGACAGGTGATCCTGGGTTAGCCACCAATGGAGTGAGTCTCTGGTCTTCTGATCCACTTGAATCACTGGAGACAAGTCTGTATAGTCCCCATTCCACTGTTTCAGCATGCACAGTTGTAATGGTCTTAGATGAATTCGCGCAAAAGGAACTATGTCCATTGCTGCAACCATCAACCCTACTACTTCCATGCACTGAGCTATGGAAGGTCGTTGAACAGAGTGAAGAACTTGACAAGCGTTTAGAAGTTTTGACTTTCTGACATCTGTCAGGAAAATCTTCATTTCTAAAGAATCTATTATTGTCCCCAAGAAAGGAACTCTTGTCGACAGAGACAGGGAACTCTTTTCTATGTTCACTTTCCACCCGTGAGATCTGAGAAAGGCCAGAACGATGTCTGTGTGAGCCTTTGCCTTTGAAAGAGACGACGCTTGTATCAGAATGTCGTCCAAGTAAGGTGCCACTGCAATGCCCCTTGGTCTTAGAACTGCTAGAAGGGACCCGAGTACCTTTGCGAAAATCCTTGGAGCAGTGGCTAGCCCGAATGGGAGAGCCACAAACTGGTAATGTTTGTCTAGAAAGGCGAACCTTAGGAACTGATGATGATCTTTGTGGATAGGAATATGTAGATACACATCCTTTAGATCCACGGTAGTCATAAATTGACCCTCCTGGATTGAAGGTAAAATCGTTCGAACAGTTTCCATTTTGAACGATGGCACTCTGAGAAATTTGTTTAGAATCTTTAAATCCAGAATTGGTCTGAAAGTTCCCTCTTTTTTGGGAACTACAAACAGATTTGAGTAAAATCCCATTCCTTGTTCCACAGTTGGAACTGGGTGTATCACTCCCATTTTAACAGGTCTTCTACACAATGTAAGAATGCCTGTCTCTTTATTTGGTTTGAAGATAAGTGAGACATGTGGAACCTTCCCCTTGGGGGTAGTTCCTTGAATTCCAGAAGATAACCCTGAGAAACTATTTCTAGTGCCCAGGGATCCTGAACATCTCTTGCCCAAGCCTGAGCGAAGAGAGAGAGTCTGCCCCCTACTAGATCCGGTCCCGGATCGGGGGCTACTCCTTCATGCTGTTTTGGTAGCAGCAGCAGGCTTCTTGGCCTGCTTACCCTTGTTCCAGCCTTGCATCGGTTTCCAAGCTGGTTTGGTTTGCGAAGCATTACCCTCTTGTCTAGAGGCTGCAGAGTTGGAGGCCGGTCCGTTCCTGAAATTGCGAAAATTAGACTTATTCTTGGCCTTGAAAGGCCTATCTTGTGGGAGGGCGTGGCCCTTACCCCCAGTGAAGTCTGAGATAATCTCTTTCAATTCTGGCCCAAAAAGGGTTTTACCCTTGAAAGGGATATTAAGCAATTTTGTCTTGGAAGATACATCCGCTGACCAAGACTTTTGCCAGAGCGCTCTGCGCGCCACAATTGCAAACCCTGAATTTTTTGCCGCTAATCTAGCTAACTGCAAAGCGGCATCTAAAATAAAGGAATTAGCTAACTTAAGTGCGTGAATTCTGTCCATAACCTCCTCATACGGAGTCTCTCTACTGAGCGACTTTTCTAGTTCCTCGAACCAGAACCACGCTGCTGTTGTGACAGGAATAATGCACAAAATAGGTTGCAGGAGGTAACCTTGCTGTACAAAAATCTTTTTAAGCAAACCCTCCAATTTTTTATCCATAGGATCTTTGAAAGCACAATTATCCTCGATAGGAATAGTAGTGCGCTTAGCTAGTGTAGAAACTGCCCCCTCGACCTTAGGGACTGTCTGCCATAAATCCTTTCTGGGGTCGACCATAGGAAATAATTTCTTAAATATAGGAGGGGGACAAAAGGTATGCCGGGCTTCTCCCACTCCTTATTCACTATTTCCGCCACCCGCTTGGGTATAGGAAAAGCGTCGGGGTGCACCGGAACCTCTAGGAACTTGTCCATCTTGCACAACTTTTCTGGAATGACCAGGTTGTCACAATTATCCAGAGTAGATAGCACCTCCTTAAGCAGTGCACGGAGATGCTCTAATTTAAATTTAAATGTCACAACATCAGGTTCTGCCTGTTGAGAAATTCTACCTGAATCAGAAATTTCCCCATCTGACAAAACCTCCCTCATGGCCACTTCAGATTGGTGTGAGGGTATGACAGAGCAATTATCATCAGCGCCCTCCTGCTCTACAGTGTTTAAAACAGAGCAATCGCGCTTTCTCTGAAATGCAGGCATTTTGGATAAAATATTTGCTATGGAGTTATCCATTACTGCCGTCAATTGTTGCAAAGTAACAAGCATTGGCGCGCTAGAAGTACTAGGGGTCTCCTGTGTGGGCAAAACTGGTGTAGACACAGAAGGAGATGATGTAGAACTATGTCTACTCCCTTCATCTGATGAATCATCTTGGGCAACTTTACTATCTGTGGCAGTACTGTCCTTACTTTGTTTGGACGCTATGGCATAATTATCACACAATTTTGAAGGGGGAGACACATTGGCTTCCATACATACAGAACATAGTTTATCTGAAGGCACAGACATGTTAAACAGGCTTAAACTTGTCAATAAAATACAAAAACCGTTTTAAAACAAAACCGTTACTGTCTCTTTAAATTTTAAACAGGGCACACTTTTTTACTGAATATGTGAAAAACTATGAAGGAATTGTTCAATTTTAACCAAATTTGCACCACAGTGTCTTAAAGCATTCAAAGCATTGCACCCCAAATTTCAGACCTTTAACCCTTAAAATGACGAAACCGGAGCCGTTTACAGTTTTAACCCCTCTACAGTCCCAGCTACAGCCTTTGCTGCGACTTTACCAAACCCAGGGAGGTATACGATACCAAATGAAGCCTTCTAGGAACCTTTTCAACTACTTCCAGACCCACACACATGCAGCTGCATGTCCTGCATGTCCTCAAAAGTAACTGCGCAGTAATGGCGCGAAAATGAGGCTCTGCCTACTACATAGAAGGCCCTTCCTGACTGGGAAGGTGTCTAAACCAGTGCCTGACGTAAAAAAACGTTCCCCAAAGTTATAAAGTGTGAAATTCAACATCAAGCTGTATAAAATGCCCAAATAAAGCAATCGATCTAGCCCATAAAAGTGTCTACCAGTTTTATAGCCCATATTAAGCCCTTTATTCTGTTTGAGACTAAGAAATGGCTTACCGGTCCCCATGATGGGGAAAATTACAGCCTTCCAGCATTACACAGTCTTGTTAGAAATATGGCTAGTCATACCTTAAGCAGAAAAGTCTGCCAACTGTTTCCCCCAACTGAAGTTATCTCATCTCAACAGTCCTATGTGGAAACAGCAAACGATTTTAGTTACTGCTGCTAAAATCATATTCCTCTCACAAACAGAACTCTTCATCTTTTTCTGTTTCAGAGTAAATAGTACATACCAGCACTATTTTAAAATAACAAACTCTTGATAGTAGAATAAAAAACTACAACTAAACACCACATACTCTTCACCATCTCCGTGGAAATGCTGCTTGTTCAGCGGCAACGAGAATGACTGGGGTGGGCGGAGCCTGGGGGGGACTGTGTGGACGGCTTTTGCTGTGATCTTTGCCATTTCCTGTTGGGGAAGAGAATATTCCCCACAAGTTATGGATGACGCCGTGGACCGGACACACCAATGTTGGAGAAAATGGGGTTTTATGTCCCTTTAATATGGAGTTGTCCCTCCCCCTTTGTGGCTATAAAAGTCACAATTAATTTTGCATTGTGTTGGTGGGAAATTGTGCCCATAAAGCCAAAAGAGCTTTTGTGCTGTCAGGCACTGATGTTGGATGAGATCTGGCTAGCAATCAGCGTTCCAATTCATCCCAAAGCTGTTCAATGGGGTTGAGGTCAGGGCTTTGTGCAGGTAACTTGAGTCCCTACACACAAAATTCAGTAAACCATGTCTTACTGGACCTTGTTTTGTGCACAGGGGCACAGTCATGATGGAACCACCCAATTGCCTAAATTATAAAATAGCCTCAGACCAGAATCCCTCCTCCACCAAACTTTAGAGTAGGCAATGTACATTCCGGTATTTAGCATTCTCCTGGCATTCGCCACACCCAGATTCTTCCATCAGATTGCTAGATTGTAAACTATGATTCAACACTCTAGAGGACACATTTCAGAGTCCAGTGGCTGCATGCTTTACTTCCCTTTAGGTGACGCTTGGCATTGCTCATATTGATGTGAATCTTGTGTACAGCTTCTCAGTCATAGAATCCAATTTCATGAAGCTCCAGAAACACAGTTCTTGTGCTGATGTTGCTTCCAGGGGCAGCTTGGAGCTCTGTAGTAAGTGATGCAACAGACGATAAGTGACTTTTACACACTGTGCACTTCAGCACTCAGCAGTTCCATCAGGGCAGAAATTCATGAACTGACCAGTGGCAAAGGCAGTATCCAGTGCTACGAGATCTTTAGTATGACCCATTGTACTGCCAATGTTTGTCTATGGAGATTTCATGGCTAGGTCCTAGATTTTATGCACCTGTTATCATGGGTGTGGTTGAACATTTTTAACTCAATAATTAGTAGGGTTGTCTATAAACTTTTGGCCATATAGTGTGTGTTAGTGTATGTGTGTGTATGTGTGTGTGTGAGTCTGTGTGTATGTGTGAGTGTGCGTGTGTATGTGTGAGTGTGTGTGTGTGTGAGAGAGTGTGTATGTGAGTGTGTGTGTATGTATGAGTGTGTATGTGTGAGTGTGTGTGTGAGTCTGTGTGTATGTGTGAGTGTGAGTGAGTGTGTGTGTGTGTGTGTATGTGTGAGTGTGTGTGTATGTATGAGTGTGTGTGTATGTGTGAGTGTGTGTGTGAGTCTGTGTGTATGTGTGTGTGTGTGTGTGAGTGTGTGTATGTGTGAGTGTGTGTGTGTGTGTATGTGTGAGTGTGTGTGTGTGCGTGTGTGTACAACCCCAATTCTGTAAAAGTTGGGACAGTATGGAAAATGGAAAAAACCTAACAAAAAGAGTCATTTGAAAATTCAATTAACCCTGTACAATATTGAAAACACATTATTAAAGGGACAGTCTACACTAAAATTGTTAATGTTTAAAAAGATAGATAACGCCTTTACTACCCATTCCCCAGCTTTGCACAACCAACATTGTTATATTAATATACTTTATAACATTTAAACCTCTAAATGTCTGCCTGTTTCTAAGCCACTATAGACAGCCTCTTAACACATGCTTTTTTTTTTATTTACTTTTCACAACAGGAGACTGCTAGTTCACGTGGGCCATATAGATAGCATTGTGATCACACCCAAGGAGTTATTTAATATTTAGCACAACACAGTACTAAATGCAAGTCAATAGATAATAAATAAAAAGTCATGTGATCAGGGGGCTGTCAGAAGATGCTTAGATACAAGGTAACCACAGAGGTAAAAAGTATATTAATATAACTGTGTTGGTTATGCAAAACTGGAGAATGAGTAATAAAGGGATTATCTATCTTTTAAAACAATACAAATTATATTGAAGACTGTCCCTTTAACACATAAAATGATGAAACAAAGCTGCTAAAACATAGACTTTTATTGTCAATCAAAATATAAAAAACACTTTGGCTCACATGGAATATTAAAATAAGTATGGGCATGCCAGGCACGTCTTACGCATTTTGGCCCTGACTGCCTTAATCATAGACATATTAACACATTATTTCATGTTTTACTTTTGTGAATTTAATGTATTTTTGAAAATATACACTCATTTCAAATCTGATGACTGCAACATGTTCCAAAAAAGTTGGGATAGGGGCAATTTAGGACTAATAGCGATGTGACAATTTGAAATAAGAAGGTGATGTGTTATCATGGTATATAAGGAGCCTCCAAAAAAGGCCTAGTCCTTCAAGAGCAAGGACGGGTGGAGGCTCCCCAATCTGCCAACAGATGCGTCAGCAAATAGTCTAACACTTTGACAACAACATTCCCCAAAGACAAATCGGTAGGATTTGGGGCATTTAACCTTCTACAGTGCATAATAAAATGAAAAGATTCAAGAAATCCGGTCAAATCTCGGTACGTAAAGGGCAAGGCTGAACACCACTTCTGAATGCACGTGAACTCCGATCCCGCAGATGTCACTGTCTCAAAAACAGTCATAAGTCTGTAATGGATATCCGGACATGGGTTTGGGTATACTTTGGTAAACCTTTGTCACCATTCGCCGCTGCATCCACAGATGCAAGTTAAGGCTTTACTAAGTAAAGCAGAAGCCATACATCAACACTGTCCAGAAGCGCCGCCACCTTCTCTGGGCTTGGTCTCATCTGAGATTGACAGTAGCTCAATGGAAATGATGTTTTGTGGTCCGATGAGTCAACATTTCAAATTGTTTTTGAAGAAAAAAAAACAGCTGTCGTGTTCTCCGGGCCAAAGAGGAAAAGGGCCATCCAAGCAGTTGTCAGCATCAGGTCTTAAAGCCAGCATCCGTCATGTTATGGGGGTGTGCCAGTGCCCATGGCATAGGTAACTTGCACATCTGTGAGGGCACCATTAATGCAGAAAGATATGTTTAAATTTTGGAGCAACATATGCTGCCATCCAGATGTCTTCTCTTCCAGGGACGTCCTTGCATTTTCCAGCAGGACAACGCCAATCCACACTCTGCCTGGATTAAAAGCGCATGGTTGCGTAAGCAGACAGTGCGGGTACTAGCATGGCCTTCCTGCAGTCCTGACCTATCTGCAACTTTTTTGGTGTGTGTTGCAGTCATCAGATTTGAAATGAGTGAATATTTTCAAAAATACATCAAATTCAAGTAAAACATCAAATAATGTGTTTTCAATATAGTACAGGGGGAATTAAATTTTTGAAAAACACTAAATTTATGCTTACCTGATAAATTCCGACGTACGTTTCGCTGGTATGCTTTGTGAAGGATTCCTTGACAAAGCATACCAGCGAAACGTACGTCGGAACTGAACTGTTCTATATTGAGTTTTATTGCGTCTCTACACTAGCCAGGACACCTGGGGGCTTAGCGCTATTGTCTTGCTACTAAAAAGGTTTTGGTTTCAGCGGTCACACTCCTGCTGATCCATTTACCTCTTTGCAAGTTTGGCGATTTGAAGCATTTGTTACAGCATATCTGCTTTTGTACCCTTACATTGTGGTGTTATCAAGGCTTATGTGACGCTTTTATATATTTTAAAATAAATTTGTATCCAAGTTTTGCCTAGTGTACTGTTTTCCCATCAGTATAAAGTGGGAGTGCGCATATCCTTGAGCTTAGTGGAAAGCTCCAACAAATGTGAGTAGTCATTTGTTACAAAACAACTACTTCCTCAAAGTGCCATTACAGATTCACACTATGTTGCAATTTTCTGTTTCCTTTTTTATGGGATCTCACTGAGGAATGCTAACAAGCTGAAAAACTCATCCAGAGGACACAGACATATCCTTGATTCAGAACTTTATTTGGTTTTCCTTTTATGATTTTTGTTATCACATTTATTTTACATTTTTTTCTTTGTGATATTCGGTATATTTATTGTAAACACAAACTGGAAATGTTTGTCCAGAAAGGTAAATCTCAGGAATCTGTGATGGTCCCTGTGAATAGGAACATGAAGATACACATCCTTTAGGTCTATGGTTGTCATGAACTGACCCTCTTGTACTAAAGGAAGAATGGAGCGTATAGTCTCCAACTTAAAGGATGGAACTTTGAGAAACTTGTTTAGACACTTCAAGTCTAGAATAGGACGGAAAGTTCCCTCTTTTTTGGTAACCACAAATAGGTTGGAGTAGAACACGAGACCCTGTTCCTGCACTGGAACTAGAACTATCACTCCCAGGGAGTAAAGATTTTGTGTACATTTCAAGAACGACTCTCTCTTTATCTGGTCTGCAGATAATCTTGAGAGATGGAATCTGCCTCTAGGAGGAAAAGTCTTGAATTCCAATTTGTAACCCTGGGATACTATGTCCACAGTCCAGGGATCTGGGACATCTCATATCCAGGCTTGAGAGAACTGAGAAAGTCTGCCCCCCACCTGATCCGATCCCGGATCGGGGGCAAACCCTTCATGCTGATTTGGAATCAGCTGCAGGTTTCTTTGATTGTTTCCCCTTGTTCCAAGACTGATTGGGTTTCCAAGAAGACTTGGATTGTTCCTGCTTGGAGGAAGAAGGGGAACGTCCTTTATGCCTTTTCTTCTTATCTTGAGGTAGAAAAGACCCTTTACAACCCGTAATTCCAGAGATAATTTCTTCTAAACCGGGTCAAAACAATGTTTTGCCCTTGTAAGGAATCGCCAGAAGCTTGACTTTAGAGGAAACGCAGACCAGGATTTCAACCATAACGCCCTGCGGGCTAGGACAGTGAAACTAGAAGTTTTAGCTCCTAGTCTAAGAACCTGTAAAATGGCATCTGCAATAAAGGAATTGGCCAACTTAAGAGTTTTAATCCTATCTTGAATTTCATCCAAGAAAGTCTCTACTTGAAGAAGATCAGACAAGGTGTCGAACCAATAAGATTCCGCACTAGTCACGGTGGCAATACACACCGCAGGTTGCCATTGGAGACCTTGATGAACATAAATCTTTTTCAAATAAGTCTCCAGCTTCTTGTCCATCGGATCCTTAAAAAGAGCAGCTATCCTCAATAGGAATAGTGGTTCTCTTAGCCAGAGTGAAAATGGCCTCTTGAACTTTGGGTACAGTATACCAAGGGTCTTAAATGGGGTCCTCAACAGGAAAAAGACACCCCTGGTTTCTCTCATTACTCAGAGATAATCTCCCTAGCACGGTCCAGCACAGGAAAAACCTCCGAAGTGGAAGGTTCATCAAATAAACTATAAAGTTTACTAGATTTCTTAGGAGTGACAACGACAGGGGTATCAGAGTCATCTAAAGTAGCTAAAACCTCCTTTAACAATACAAGAAGGTGTTTAAGCTTAAATCTGAAGGATACCACCTCTCAGAAAAAGGAATTATACTGTCCGAATCTGAGATTTCACCCTCAGAAAGTCCGATGTATCTTTCTCATCAGACTTATGAGAAAGGGCAACTTGAGAAGCAGAACTGAGGACAGGCACCTTACTTTCTGAATTTCTAGACTTCCTCTTGCATTTTCCCTGTAAGCTGGGAATGGGAGCTAATGCTGCAGATACCGCTGAAGATACCTGGCCAGTTATTTCTGCTTTTAAATAAACTCCACTAGGAGTTATAGAGGAACCGCAGGGCACTGCATGTGACACCACTGAGGCTTGGGACGTAGCAGGAAAAAGCTGAGGTATTATTTTAACAGCATCATCCTGAGAGACATCACCTTTATTTTGCAAGGTTGTCTTGACACATGAAGAACAAAATTACATAGGAGCTGCAATTTGTGCATCTAAACATAATAAATGAATTCATGAGAGCAGGCTCTTGCTCCATATCAGACATGTTGTGTAACAGTAAATAAACTTGTGCAGGTAAGTTTAAAAGATTTTAATATTCAATTAAAATAAGCCAAAAAAAAGTGCATGGTCTCCCCAACTGGAAGAAAAAGTACTCATCTGCTCCACTGTCCGGCATGTAGACAGTTACAAGGTGTCAGGGTGCCAGGAATCAGACTGAGATGAGAAGTGCAAAAATAATCTCACCTTTATTAATAACAAAAAATAATAAAAAGTCCACAAGTCAAACAACAAGCCAGGAGTCAAAGCCAGAGCTGGTAGTTAGACGAGCCGAATCAGGAGCCAAAGCGAATAGTCAAGCGAGCCGAGTCAGGAGCCAAAGCGAGTAGTCAGACAAGCCAGAATCAGGAACAAGTAGAACAGCAGAGTCAGGAACAAGCCAGGGATCAGGAACCAGAAGGGACGTCAAACAGCCAGGTAATACACAGGAATTGGAACTCACAAACAGGTCTGAGACAATGCAAGGGCAAAGCATACTGAACAGAGACCCTTTAAATAATAAGTGATGACATCACAATTCTGAGACTGCAACCTGTCTCACATAGATGATGTATACCAGTCTGGCCATAAGAAGGCGTGTAGGAAATGAGCAGCATCACACACTCTGCACCAGACTCAGCAAGAGAGGTGAGTAAAATGGCTGCCAGCAGCATATGGCAAACAAAGCAGGGAAAAAACCCTGCGCATTGTAGGAAGAAGGTCAAGAGCGTAGGCCACAGGATTGACCCGTCGGAGTATTCGAAAAGGACCAACATAACGGGGAGCCAGTTTATTGGAAGGCACACAAAGGTTTAAGTTACGGGAGGACAGTCAAACCCTCTCACTAACCTGGTAGGAAGGCGCGGGCAGACGCCTACGATCAGCCTGGAACATTTGGCGCTGCATAGAACGATGAAGGCAATCCTGAATCTGCACCCACAAGGAACAGAGTTTCTGGAGATGCTCCTCTAAAGCCGGAATACCCTGAGACATGAATGAATTGGGCAACAAGGATGGTTGAAACCCATAATTCGCCATGAACGGGGATAACTGGGAGGAAGCATTAATAGCACTATTACGAGCAACCTCTGCCCAAGGTAACAGTTCAGACCAATTATTGTGGTGAACTGAGACATAGCAACAGAGGAACTGTTCCAGAGCTTGATTAGACCATTCCGCAGCCCCATTGGATTGAGGGTGATATGCTAAGCAGAAGGAAACTGGATCCCCATTTGAGCACAAAAGGAACGCTAAAATCTGGAGACAAACTGGCTACTACTATCTCCGACACTATCTCCTTGGGTAACCCATGTAAAAGACCTCCCGGGCAAAAATTTAAGCAAGTATCTGAGCGGTAGGCAGCTTCTTCAAGGGAATGTAATGTGACATTTTAAAAAAACGGTCAACCACCATAAGGATAACAGTATTGCCATTGAAAACAGTGAGCTTGATAATGAAGTCCATGGAAAGATGTGTCCAAGGACGCTCACCATTACCAATAGGTTGAAGAAGACCCACAGGAAGACGTCAAGGAGTCTTATTCTGTGCACAAACTGAGCATGAGGTAACATACGCAGCAACATCAGAACGAAGACCTGGCCACCAAAATTGTTGAGTGACAGACCAAATCATTTTAACTAGGTTTATCAGGAGGTGCATTGGTTTGTGCAGCCAGGATCTCCTCCCCGAAGGGAGAAGTCAAATTAGTACGTATGGTAGCCAAAATATGGTCAGGAGGTATAACTGGAATAGGTACAGACTCCTCCTTGGACAGAGGCGAAAATTGTTGAGAGAGGGCATCAGCAGTAACATTCTTACTATCAGGCAGCTAGGAGACCACATAATTAAACCAAGACAAAAAAAGCGCCCATCTGGCCTGTCGGGGCGACAAACGTTTTGCTTCGGAGAGATAAGTTAAATTCTTGTGGTCAGTAAGAATGAGCACTGGTACGCTAGTACCCTCGAGAAGATGCCTCCATTCCTTGAGTGCCAAAATTATGGCCAGTAATTCCCTGTCCCCAATTTCATAATTGCACTCCGCTGAAGACAATTTCTTAGAGAAGAAACCGCACAGATGCAAGGAATCGTCAGGCGTAGGACGTTGAGACAAGAGGGCACCTTCTCCAGTCTCAGACGCATCGACCTCAAGAATGAAAGGCAGGACAGGGTTAGGATGAGCCAGAACTGGAGCGGCAACAAGGGCTTCATTGTTCCAACCTACCTCTGCGGCAAGCGTACTGAACTTAATGGCATACTGAGCAACAGATCTTGTACGTTGCTGAATGGACATGAGTCGTGTAACAGCAGAGGAGAAGCGAGTCGGAACATCAAACACCCTTCGAAAGGAGGCCACGAATTCAGGGTAATTTGAAATCACAGGTTTATTAGTCTCTCACAAGGGATTAGCCCAGGCAAGAGCTGTGTCAGAGAGGAACGAGATGAGAAATCCCACCTTAGCTCTGTCAGAGGGAAACGTCTGAGGTAACATCTCAAAGTAAATGCCCACCTGGTTCAAAAACCCTCTGCACTGAATAGGATCGCCTCCAAATCGCTGAGGTAGAGGTGCAGAACCGGACATGCTCCTGGTAGGACTAGGTGCAGCAGCGGAAACAGGAGCAGCCATAACTTGCGGGACACTTTGGTCCAAATGTGCAGTGCGAGTCAGCAGGGTTTGCAGGGCTGATGCAAATTGATTCAAGCGGTGGTCCTATTCATCCATCCTGGAAATGATGGTAGGTAAAGGTGGATTATTAGCACCATCAGGATTCATGGCCCTTGTGTAATGCCAGGGTGCCAGGAATCAGACTGAGACGAGAAGTGCAAAAATAATCACACCTTTACTAATAACAAAAAATAATAAAAAGTCCACAAGTCAAACAACAAGCCAGGAGTCAAAGCCAGAGCTGGTAGTCAGACAAGCCGAGTCAGGAGCCAAAGCAAATAGTCAGATGAACCGAGTCAGGAGCCAAAGCGAGTAGTCAGACGAGCCAGTATCAGGAACAAGGAGAACAGCAGAGTCAGGAACAAGCCAGGGATCAGGAACCAGGAGGGACATCAGACAGCCAGATAATACACAGGAACTGGAACTTACAATCAGGTCTGAGACAACGCAAGGACAAAGCATACTGAACAGAGGCCCTTTAAATAATAAGTGATGACATCACAATTCTGAGACTGCAACCTGTCTCACACGGATGATGTACACCAGTCTGGCCATAAGAGGGCATGCAGGAAATGAGCAGCATCACACACTCTGCACCAGACTCAGCAAGAGAGGTGAGTAAAATGGCTGACAGCAGCACATGACAAACAAAGCAGGGAAAAAACCCTGACACAAGGTATAAGAGGACACAGTTCCTCACAGAGACCTTTGGGGAAAAAAAGAACAGAGTAGCCAACTCTGGCTTTCTAAACTAGGGCAGCAATTGTTAGGAAAATGCAGTAAGTACCTCTTTACAAGTTCCTAACTGCTTTAAAGCCACCACTACCCAACTGCAAGGAATGACGTGGAATACGGCTATACCCCAAAACTTGCTTGTAGATGAAATCCAAATTTTAATTCAGACACCTAAACTTCACCTCCTCCATGCACCAAAGGAAAAGAGAATGACTGGGGGTTGTGGGTAAGGGAGTGATACTTAGCAGTTTAACTGTGGTGCTCTTTGCCTACTCCTGCTGGCCAGAAGTGATATCCCCAACAGTAATAACTGAAGCCATGGACTCACCATATCTTAGGAAAGAAAATATCATACAACTACTCTTTAAACTTTGAATGCTTTTGAGTAAGTAAGGCACTTTCTACTGAAACAAGTAGAGTGAGCTTATGTTATTAAGCTGAAATATATTTTGTATTTTAAACTCTTTTATTAAAACACAGTTTTTACTACATCCTGTCCTTGGATTGTGTCCAGAGGAACTACATACATACCTGATGCTTTCTTTTTAGTAACTTGTTGTCTTGTTCACTATTATGTGATTTGTTTCTAATCGAGAAACACATCAGAAGCCATCTAGCTCTAAAGCAGGGGTTGGAAGCGCCGCCATTTTCCATACTTGCATTTCTGAATTGGGTCGAAGGAGAGACTTTTTGGTAAGCAGCATCACCCTAAGGGAAGTTGTTCCATATTGTATTTTGTTTGATTGTTTGTATTCTTCATACAGAATTCAGTTTGGAGAAATGGAGGGCCAGATAAATTGCATTGTAGGTTCAAATTGTGATCCCTGTGGCATTAGGTTGGTCAAACAGAAAAACAGGTTTGTAGCAGAATCATACTAGCCCTCTTTATATAACCTCCCCCTGTCATGACTTTATGTATTCCAGTTTTATGGACCTCTGTGCTATGTTTACTATAGAAAATGGAGCTCTATATAAATCAGCATCTCACAGAAGTTTTAACATGGTTGCACCTGGCAGTGCATAAACCAAGATATTTTAACTGAAGCCAAGTTTCTTTGCAGTGTTTTCAGAGTGGTTTAATATCTTTTTGTTTCTTGTTTTTGTACATTGTTTTTCTGTCTCTTTAGACAAATTGTTTTGTATTTTGGTAAAATCTCTAAATCAAAACATTTGTAACACAGAGTCAGTAAGACCTGCAGAAGCAAAGAGCTTATTGCTTATTGTATACTATGGGCATCAGCGTTAGTTCACCAAGCCCGCAGCCGATATTTAAGAAGCAGCGGTCAACATACCGCTGCTTCCTAAGGTATACTCCAGCTTTGGCGGATTAAAATCACCCTGGTCAAGTTCTAACTGGGATGACTGAAAGCCCCTGCTCACGCTGGATTGGCCGCACGCAAGCAGGGGGCAGCATTACACAAACTGCTTGAAATATTAAATATGGGCAGTGTCTGTGTAAATGATATATGTGTTTGGGTGTGTATTTGTATACAGTACAAAAACAACATTTATGCTTACCTGATAAATTTCTTTCTCTTGTGGTGTATCCAGTCCATGGGTTCATCCATTACTTGTGGGATATTCTCCTTCCCAACAGGAAGTTGCAAGAGGACACCCACAGCAGAGCTGTCTATATAGCTCCTCCCCTAACTGCCACTCCCAGTCATTCGACCGAAGACAAGCAAGAAAAAAGGAGAAACTATAGGGTGCAGTGGTGACTGTAGTTTAAAAATAAAAAACACCTGCCTTAAAGTGACAGGGCGGGCCGTGGACTGGATACACCACAAGAGAAAGAAATTTATCAGGTAAGCATAAATTTTGTTTTCTCTTGTAAGGTGTATCCAGTCCACGGGTTCATCCATTACTTGTGGGATACCAATACCAAAGCTTTAGGACACGGATGAAGGGAGGGACAAGGCAGGAACTTAAACGGAAGGCACCACTGCCTGCAAGACCTTTCTCCCAAAAATAGCCTCCGAGGAAGCAAAAGTATAACATTTGTAGAATTTAGAAAAAGTATGAAGCGAAGACCAAGTCGCCGCCTTACAAATCTGTTCAACAGAGGCATCATTTTTAAAAGCCCATGTGGAAGCTACCGCCCTAGTGGAATGAGCTGTAATTCTTTCAGGAGGCTGCTGGCCAGCAGTCTCATAAGCTAAACGGATTATGCTTCTCAGCCAAAAAGAAAGAGAAGATGCCAAAGCATTTAGGCCTCTCCTCTGTACAGAGTAGACAAAAAACAATGCAGATGTTTGATGAAAATCCTTAGTAGCTTGTAAATAAAACTATAAAGCACGAACCACGTCAAGATTGTGTAATAGACGTTCCTTCTTTGAAGAAGGATTAGGACACAGTGACAGAAACAACAATCGCCTGATTGATATTCTTATTAGATACCACCTTAGGAAGAAACCCAGGTTTGGTACGCAAAACTACCTTATCTGCATGGAAGATCGGATAAAGGGAATCACACTGTAAGGCAGATAACTCTGAAACTCTTCGAGCCGAAGAGATAGCTACCAAAAACAGAACTTTCCAAGATAAAAGCTTGATATCTATGGAATGCAGAGGTTCAAACGGAACCCCTTGAAGAACTTTAAGAACTAAATTTAAACGCCATGGCGGGGCAACAGGTTTAAACACAGGCTTAATTCTAACTAAAGCCTGACAAAATGCCTGAACGTCTGGAACATCTGCTAGACGCTTGTGCAGAAGAATAGAAAGAGCAGAAATCTGTCCCTTTAAGGAACTAGCTGACAATCCCTTCTCCAATCCTTCTTGGAGAAAGGATAATATCCTAGGAATCCTTACTTTACTCCATGGTCTAAGGTGGATGATAGAGTGGCGCACAAGGCTAAGTTCGTAAATCCAATATATAATAGTGATAAAAACCAATATCCTTACCAAAAATTATATATATACAATATACACGCTGTTATTAAGCACTAAAATAGACGTAAGATCAGTAAAATCATTTAATAGTCAATTCACAAACTTAGAATAAAACAGATATGTTAAATAAATAAACATATGAAAAAACTTAAACTCAATAAATCAATTGGGGCAGTTAATAGTGCATAGAATTTAAATAATCTGTAAGATGTGGCCACATCGTCTAAAATCTAGTATCAAATGCTAAAACCTGTCAATTAATAAGATGTTAGATACAAGATCATAGATACACAATGTACGATAAAAGGTGATACGTTTTGGAGGATGTTAGTACTCTAAAAAAAGACGCTAGATATAAGGCAAGAACGCTCACAAATATAATGAATATATATATATAGTAAAACTTCTGCTTGTACTGTAGTAATAAATGATAAATGATATCAGTCCGGCAAATATATTTGTAAAAATTCAAGTTTCCCTTTTTGTGCACAGACAATGAGTGGCAAATAAACAAATCACCAAGAGCAAATTTGATATTTGGTAGTTCATATATCCTAGAATCTCAGGAATGTGGGTCTTTTCCAAGTACTTATAAGTAAAATGCTGACCGGTCAGATAATTTGAAACTCCAAAAAATGATAAAGTAAAGTTGGAATTGTATTCCACGTACCTGACAGACTTGCGGCTAGGAGTGGCTCCGATACTACTTCCAGGCTCACAGCAGAGTGAGCAGCGAAGAGCACTACACGCTGAGCTTGTTTCCTGCTCCCAAGCGTGACTCCTGCGTCTTCACTGTCTGCGTGCGTGCTGTGTCACCTGATAGTGAGGATCCAATAGGGTTTTGTCAAAAGCGGTCCAGATTCAAATGTCACTTCCAAGTGTATAAAGTGAAAAAATTCAGTGTGGTGTCCAGAAAGTGAGTAAGTCTCTTCTACGCGTTTCGGCACGTTGTGCCTTACTTTACTCCATGAGTAACCCTTCGATTCACACCAATGAAGATATTTACACCATATCTTATGATAGATTTTCCTGGTGACAGGCTTTCGAGCCTGAATTAAGGCATCAATGACCGACTCAGAGAAACCACGTTTTGATAAAATCAAGCGTTCAATCTCCAAGCAGTCAGCCGCAGAGAAATTAGATTTGGATGTTTGAATGGACCTTGGAGTAGAAGGTCCTGCCTCAGCGGCAGAGTCCATGGTGGAAGGGATGACATGTCCACCAGATCTGCATACCAAGTCCTGCGTGGCCACGCAGGTGCTATCAAAATCACCGAAGCTCTCTCCTGCTTGATCTTGGCAATCAGACGAAGGAGGAGAGGAAATGGTGGGAACACATAAGCCAGGCTGAAGAACCAGGGCACTGCTAGAGCATCTATCAGCGCTGCCTGGGGATCCCTTGACCTGGACCAGTAACAAGGAAGCTTGGCGTTCTGACGAGACGCCATCAGATCCAGTTCTGGTTTGCGCCATAGTTGAATCAGCTGGGCAAATACCTCCGGATGGAGCTCCCACTCCCCCGGATGAAAAGTCTGCTGACTTAGAAAATCCGCCTCCCAGTTCTCTACTCCTGGGATATGGATAGCTGAGAGATGGCAAGAGTGAATCTCTGCCCATAGAATTATCTTTGAAACTTCCAACATTGCCAGGGGGCTTCTTGTTCCCCCCTGATGGTTGATATAGGCTCCAGTCGTGATATTGTCCGACTGAAATCTGATGAACCTGCCCGCAGCTAGTTGAGGCCAAGCCAAAAGAGCATTGAATATCGCTCTCAGTTCCAGAATGGTTATCGGAAGGAGGGTTTCCTCCTGAGTCCATGAACCCTGAGCCTTCAGGGAGTTCCAGACCGCGCCCCAGCCCAGAAGGCTGGCATCTGTCGTCACTATAGTCCACTCTGGCATGCGGAAACTCATTCCCCTGGACAGATGGACCCGAGATAACCACCAGAGAAGAGAATCCCTGGTCTCTTGATCCAGATTTAGCAGAGGGGACAAATCTGTGTAGTCCCCATTCCACTGATTGAGCATGCAAGTTGCAGTGGTCTGAGATGTAGGCGGGCAAAGGGAACTATGTCCATTTCCGCTACCATTAGGGCGATTACTTCCATACACTGAGCCACTGACGGCCGAGAAGTGGAATGAAGAGCACGGCAGGAAGTTAGAAGCTTTGATAACCTGACCTCTGTCAGAAAATTTTTAATTTCTACTGAATCTATCAGTGTTCCTAGGAAGGAAACTCTTGTGAGAGGGGAGAGAGAACTCTTTTCTTCGTTCACCTTCCACCCGTGAGACCTCAGAAAGGCCAGAACAATGTCCGTATGGGACTTGGCGATTTGAAAAGTCGACGCCTGTATCAGAATGTCGTCTCGGTAAGGAGCCACCGCTATGCCCCGTGGCCTTAGAACCGCTTGTAGGGACCCTAGAACCTTCGTAAAGATTCTTGGTGCCGTGGCTAACCCAAAGGGAAGAGCCACCAACTGGTAATGCCTGTCTAAGAAGGCGAACCTGAGTAACTGATGATGATTTCTGTGAATCGGAATGTGGAGATAAGCATTCTTTAAGTCCACAGTAGTCATATATTGACCCTCCTGGATCATAGGGAGGATGGTTCGGATAGTCTCCATTTTGAAGGAATGGACCCTGAGAAATTTGTTTAGGATCTTGAGATCCAAGATTGGTCTGAAAGTTCCCTCTTTTTTGGGAACTATAAACAGATTTGAATAGAAGCCCTGCCCCTGTTCCTCCCATGGAACTGGGTGGATCACTCCCATAGATGAAATCTCCCCTTTGGAGATGAAGCTTTGAAGTCCAGAAGATATCCCTGGGAAACAATCTCTAATGCCCAGGGATTCTGGACGTCTCTTGCCCAAGCCTGGGCGAAGAGAAAAAGTCTGCCCCCTACTAGATCCGGTCCCGGATCGGGGCTACTCCTTCATGCTGTCTCAGAGGCGGCAGCAGGTTTTTTGGCCTGCTTCCCCTTGTTCCAAGTCTGGTTCGGTCTCCAGACTGGTTTGGACTGGGCAAAATTTCCCTCTTGATTTGCATTAGAGGAAGCTGAAGCTGCGCCACTTTTGAAGTTTCGAAATAAACGAAAATTATTCTGTTTGGTCCTTAATTTATTGGACCTATCCTGAGGAAGGGCGTGACCTTTTCCTCCAGTAATATCAGAAATGATCTCCTTCAGGCCCGGCCCGAAAAGGGTCTGTCCTTTGAAGGGGATGTTAAGAAGCTTAGACTTTGAAGTAACGTCTGCTGACCAGGACTTAAGCCATAGCGCCCTGCGCGCCAGAATGGCAAAACCTGAATTCTTAGCCGTTAGTTTGGTTAGATGAAAAACGGCGTCAGAAATAAAGGAATTAGCTAACTTGAGAGCTTTAATCCTGCCTAAAATATCATCTAACGGGGTCTCCACCTGTAGAGCCTGCTCAAGAGACTCGAACCAAAAAGCCGCTGCAGCAGTAACTGGGGCAATGCATGCAAGAGGCTGGAGAATAAAACCTTGATGGATAAAAATTTTCTTACGGAGACCCTCCAATTTTTTATCCATAGGATCTAAGAAAGCACAACTGTCCTCGACGAATATAGTTGTACGCTTAGCTAGGGTAGAAACAGCACCCTCCACCTTAGGGACTGTCTGCCACGAGTCCCGTATAGCGACATCTATGGGAAACATCTTTTTAAAAGCAGGAGGAGGAGAGAACGGAACACCTGATCTATCCCATTCCTTAGTAATAATTTCCAAAAACCTCTTAGCGACTGGAAAGACATCAGTGTAAACAGGCACTGCTAAGTATTTGTCCATTTTACACAATTTCTCTGGAACTACAATGGGGTCACAGTCATCCAGAGTCTCTAAAACCTCCCTGAGCAATAAGCGGAGGTGTTCAAGCTTAAATTTAAAGGCTGTCATTTCAGAATCGGACTGAAGTAACGTCTTCCCTGAATCTGAAATCTCACCCTCAGATAGCAACTCCCTTGCCACGGCTTCGGAGCATTGTGAGGGTATATCGGACATAGCTACTAAAGCATCAGAAAGCTCTGTATTTGTTCTAGCCCCAGAGCTGTCTCGCTTTCCCTGTAACCCTGGCAGTTTGGACAATACCTCTGTGAGGGTATTAGTCATAACTGCCGCCATGTCTTGTAAGGTAAACGCATTGGACCCTCTAGATGTACTTGGCGTCACTTGAGCGGGAGTTATTAGTTCTGACACGTGGGGAGAGCTAGATGGCATAACCTCCCTTTTGTCAGTCTGAGAAACCTCTGGTGATAAATCTTTAAATGCCATAATATGGTCTTTATAATTTATAGAAATCTCAGTACATTTGGTACACATTCTAAGAGGGGGTTCCACAATGGCTTCTAAACATATTGAACAATGAGTTTCCTCTATGTCAGACATGTTTAACAGACTAGTAATGAGACCAGCAAGCTTGGAAAACACTTTAATAAATGTGAAACAGCAATTAAACAAAAACGGTACTGTGCCTTTAAGAAAAAAAAAAACTATCAAATAAACTGCAAAACAGTGTTAAAAAGTAGTAAATTCTTCGAAATTTTTACAGTGTGTATAAGGGACTAAAGCAGCATTGCACCCACTTGCAAATGGATGATTAACCCTTTAGGCCCCAAACCGGATTTGAAAAACGTTAAAAAACGTTAATAAACAGTTAAACACCTTGCCACAGCTCTGCTGTGGCTCCTACCTGCCCTCAAAAAAGATTTAGGGAAGAAATAAGCCCTCTATAGTGGTCCTCAGATGCTAGAGGACTCCTTTAGGGAAGCTGGATGTCTCAGTCTGAATAAGAACTGCGCATCTAGAGCGCAAAAATAGGCCCCTCCCACCATGCACTCGATGTCAGAGGGCCTTAAGAAAATACTCCTAGGAGTATCTGACTAGCCATGTGGAAACTAGGCCCCAAAAAACGATTTATCACCCTCAGAGAAAAAATGTTCTTTCTATATAACATGCAAACGTTTTGTCACTAAGAAATATGAGTATTAACATGAATATTACCCTTTTTTGTAAGCATGATCCCAGTCGTTGTTAAATCACTGCATCAGGCTTACCTCAATTATACAAGGCTCTGTCAGCATTTTCTAGATCTTATCATCTCTCTAGAAATAAATATACTGAACATACCTCAAGGCAGGTAATCTGCAAACCGTTCCCCCAACTGAAGTCTTTCCCATACTCTTCAGTTATGTGTGAGAACAGCAATGGACCTTAGTTACAAACCGCTAAGATCATTAACCTCCAGGCAGATTCTTCTTCTAATTTCTGCCTGCGAGTAAAACAGTACGACGCCGGTACTGTTTAAAAATCATAAACTCTTGATTGAAGGTAAAAACTACACTAAGTCACCACATATCTCTTGATACTTCCTATCTTGTTGAGAGTTGCAAGAGAATGACTGAGAGTGGCAGTTAGGGGAGGAGCTATATAGACAGCTCTGCTGTGGGTGTCCTCTTGCAACTTCCTGTTGGGAAGGATAATATCCCACAAGTAATGGATGAACCCGTGGACTGGATACACCTTACAAGAGAAATATATATATATATATATATATATATATATATGTGTATATATATATATATATATATTGTGGTTGTGCGACGGATAATAATCCAACAGACAAATGTCCGTCGGATAAGCCGCGGCTTCCGATTCTACTCACGCTCCACTCCGTATGGACCCATCACAGCCTCACTCTAATGTCATGAAATATAGTGAATCTTTATTTAAAATATTACAAAAAGCACAAACATAAAACAATTAAATAAGCTTATATATTTTTTTTTTATTATAATATATTAACTCACTCATTTTTATTTTTTATAACATATTAACTTATAATTATATTTATGGGGAAGGTAATAGGATATGTATAGGGAGGGGAATGTGTTAAAAGCACGTTGTGGGGGGTGGGACCCATGTTTAGGTTCTAGAGGCACTGATTATAACAGAACACTCTGAAGCGTATCTGCCTCCGGCCGAATGTTCTTGTATAATGAGGCTTTACCATCTGATAGTAAGTAGGGTACACGGGCCCGCGAGTTAAGAGAAATAAACTGCTTTGGCATTGTGTCCAAGAACTATATATATATATATATATATATATATATGTGTGTGTGTGTATATACAGTGTGTATATATATATATATATATATATATATATATATATATACTGTATATATATATATATATATATATATATATATATTAAAAAAAAGAACTTGCACTCACTGGACTTTTCAACAAAACTTTACTTGGCAAAGAAATAGTGACGTTTCGGGGACAGTGTATCCCCTTCCTCAGACAGTGATTGCATCAAACATTAGTGAATTTATACAGTCAAACAAACAAACCCCTCCCCCCAATTAGCAAAAAAACCCGCCAAACATGTTGCTAGGGTGACCATACATCACAAAGTAAACATAGTGTTAATCTGATACTTAAAATGCAATATGAGCCATCACAGCTCTTACACAAATTGTGACTGTGCAAATGCTCGTATTAAAAAACCTATAGCAATACTGGGCATTGATGAGAAACATATATTCTACAGCTATAACAATTCATCCATTACACTTAGTAAACCAACTAATGCTCATAACCTCATGAATTTCACAACAAGCGTATCGGATGCAGAATGAATATAAGATGGAGATAGCAGAGACTGCTGACAACCTATCAAACACAAACTTGAAGACAATACAGGCACCGATCGCTATGCATCGCACCATAGCACCCGCACACAACGCTGAGAAGGGAAACAAAACCCGCAACTGCATCAGCCGCTCACGTGGGTGGCGATGCGCCAATCAACAGGGTTGTGTGATGTTGCCATGGCGATGAGTCACAATGATCGCAATCTGTAGCGGAGAGGGCACAAACATAATGGGTAGCGGTATTAGAAGTTGTCTCTGAGACATAACATACCTGATTACATAGCACTACATTGCCAAAACTCAATCAATGGATCATCTGTGCTATAGCATAAATACACCTTCACTCATAGTAAGCGCCACTATATTAGCTACAACTGTGCTACGCATACGGGTCATGTGCCACTACCCCATATCGTCTAAAACACAACAGAACTCAATAGGTGACCATGTATAATCACACATGCCTGTAAAGTGCCATTCTATACCTTTGCACATGAGAAGTGTCACTAACCTACCAGTGCTATCACCATAGCCTGGTGGTGATTTACAAATAACAAGTAATGTATAGGTCACATATAGTATAGCGCATTCTGTTAGCGAAGTAGTGTCTCAGTTATAGACCAGAGTCCCAACCACCAATTAACGTTATGAAGAAAGAAGAGAAGTACAAGAGAACCTCAGACATAGATAAAGAATAGAAAATAGATCAGGTTTGAGGGTAAGTACCACCAACAAATATCAGGTACGGCCATGGGATCAAACGTGGCCCCCTCACTGGCTAACATATATATGGAGCATTATGAACTGTTCGTGATGGGGATATACCGGAAACCTGAAATACTATACTATAAACGGTATATAGACGATTTGTTAATTATTTGGAGTGGTACAGTTATGGAGTTGGAAGGATGGTTTGAGTATTTGAACTCACTCACAAACCCAGTGAAATTTAAATTGGAACATGATTCAGAAAGTATTGAGTTCTTGGACTTAAATATCTTTAAAACAGAGAGTGGTAATTTGGGTACCTCTTTATTTAGGAAACCCACAGACAGAAACTCTATTCTACACGCCACGAGCAACCATCCGACAGCACTCCACAGCGGGCCGTAAGGAACAATAGTGATGAGATCAAAAGACACCAACAACTCAATGAGATGCAACAACGGTTCACACAACGAGGTTACAATCCGCACCTTATCAAACAGAGCAGAATGGTAGTGGAAAATGATACCTTGATGTCTTTTCGAATTGATCCAAAAGAGGAGCAGAGAATGACCTTCACTACGGTTTATAGCCCCTCAACGAGAGCCTTGGGCATATCTTTAAGGGAACACTGGCATATTGTACAAGGTGATCCCTCTCTCCCGTTCAATGGTTGGCAACCCCCTAGAGTGGGATATAAACGCGACAAGAATCTGAAAGATCTTCTGATGCTCACTGATCCCACCCATTGCTATAACCCTGAGACATGGTTGACACAAAGAAAGAAACCAGGATGCTACAGATGTTTGGGATGTACCACCTGCAACGCTATGATTCCAGGGTCCACCTTTGGACATCCCCATCGAAACCAACGATTCAAGATCAGGCATGTGATGACGTGCACCACTTCTCATGTGGTGTACCTACTGAATTGTAGCTGTGGGCGGTTTTATGTGGGGAAAACCACTGATGATGCCAGAACCCGGTTTGCTAATCACAGGTCATCTATCAGAACTGCTCTGAAAAAGGGCTCTAGTGACCAACCTGTGGCCAGGCATTTTGTGGAGAAAGGTCATGGACTTCAGGACCTGAGATTCAGCCTAATCGATCGTGTCCCCCCATTGAGGCGGGGGGGGTGATAGGGATACACTCCTCCTACAGATTGAGGCCAAATGGATTTTTCGTTTAAACACCTTGCAACCTCATGGACTTAATACTATGTTTGACTGGCACTGTTTTCTGTAGTATGAATCCAACCCCTGTTGATGCCTGACTGTCAGATTTATACCATATTATGAGAGTCCACGCCATTTAGGTTACCTATTTGGAGAGTCCACACTCCATTCTATGTTTGTTTATTCTTTGTTATTTTTGTTTCGTTCTTTTTCTCATTCTCTCTGGGTTCTTTTGATCTATTTTCTATTCTTTATCTATGTCTGAGGTTCTCTTGTACTTCTCTTCTTTCTTCATAACATTAATTGGTGGTTGGGACTCTGGTCTATAACTGAGACACTACTTCGCTAACAGAATGCGCTATACTATATGTGACCTATACATTACTTGTTATTTGTAAATCACCACCAGGCTATGGTGATAGCACTGGTAGGTTAGTGACACTACTCATGTGCAAAGGTATAGAATGGCACTTTACAGGCATGTGTGATTATACATGGTCACCTATTGAGTTCTGTTGTGTTTTAGACGATATGGGGTAGTGGCACATGACCCGTATGCGTAGCACAGTTGTAGCTAATATAGTGGCGCTTACTATGAGTGAAGGTGTATTTATGCTATAGCACAGATGATCCATTGATTGAGTTTTGGCAATGTAGTGCTATGTAATCAGGTATGTTATGTCTCAGAGACAACTTCTAATACCGCTACCCATTATGTTTGTGCCCTCTCCACTACAGATTGCGATCGTTGTGACTCATCGCCATGGCAACATCACACAACCCTGTTGATTGGCGCATCGCCACCCACGTGAGCGGCTGATGCAGTTCCGGGTTTTGTTTCCCTTCTCAGCGTTGTGTGCGGGTGCTATGGTGCGATGTATAGCGATCGGTGCCTGTATTGTCTTCAAGTTTGTGTTTGGTAGGTTGTCAGCAGTCTCTGCTATCTCCATCTTATATTCATTCTGCATCCGATACGCTTGTTGTGAAATTCATGAGGTTATGAGCATTAGTTGGTTTACTAAGTGTAATGGATGAATTGTTATAGCTGTAGAATATATGTTTCTCATCAATGCCCAGTATTGCTATAGGTTTTTTAATACGAGCATTTGCACAGTCACAATTTGTGTAAGAGCTGCGATGGCTCATATTGCATTTTAAGTATCAGATTAACACTATGTTTACTTTGTGACGTATGGTCACCCTAGCAACATGTTTGGCGTTTTTTTTTGCTAATTGGGGGGAGGGGTTTGTTTGTTTGACTGTATAAATTCACTAATGTTTGATGCAATCACTGTCTGAGAAAGGGGATACACTGTCCCCGAAACGTCACTATTTCTTTGCCAAGTAAAGTTTTGTTGAAAAGTCCAGTGAGTGCAAGTTCTTTTTGTTACTGTATACCCAATTCTACTAGCACCCTGGCAGTTGCAATTGAGTGAGAGTGCACATCTTTGCTAACGTATATATATATATATATATATGATAGAGAGAGGTGTGTACGTATGTGTGTCTCAGCTAGAGTTAAGTTTTTTGAGCTAGCCGGGTTGCGTTCATATTACCAATTCCAAAAAATGTATTTTGCGCTAGTGGTAACCCGAATAGCGTGTAAAACCTAACTTTAAATATATATATAATATATATATATATATATATATATATATATATATATATATATATGTGTGTGTTCTCAAGGGGTTTACTGTCCTTTTAAATTTAGTAAACATCTCAAAAAACTGACAGACTGCAGTTTTATGTGAATGGAAAAATCATGTTGTTAGGCACTACATGGTTAAATGCATTCCGCTTGCTCAGTCCTTGTGCCTTGCATGCCATTAATTATGATAGCTTCCCCGGAATATTTCACAGTTACTATATTATCTGAGTTAGTGGAGTGTAAAATCTGCTTCCAGCAGTTCATAAAAACACACGTATTAATACTCTTTGTGCTACAATTCCTTTTATTTCTTATTTAATTATAGCAAACCTATCAACACCTAAACAGGATGCGCATAATAATACAAGTTACTAAACAGGATGTGCATAATAATACAAATTAGGTCCCCTAAAGGAATATTAAACATATAGGGCTACATTACAAGTGGCGCAGTATTTTTTATTTTTGCAATCGCAGAACTCGCTAGAGTTAAGATTTTTCCGCTAGTCGGGTTGCGTTCATATTACAAGTTGCAAAAAACATATTTTGCGCTAGCGGTTATCCGAATAGCAAATAAAAAAACTAACTTAATTTTTTGTGTGCTCTTGCATATATTCCTACATAGAAATCAATGGAGAAAAAATGGATGATGACTTCATCGGAAGTCATCATTAAAGTATATATAGTGTTAGGTGTAATTGTAACTTAGGTTAGGATTTATTTTACAGGTAAATTTCTCTTTATTTTAGCTAGGTAAGCTATTAAATAGTTAATAACTATTTAATAGCTATTGTACCTAGTTAAAATAAATTGAAAGTTACCTGTAAAATAAAAATAAATCCTAAGATAGCTACAATATAATTATTATTTATATTGTAGCTATATTAGGGTTTATTTTATAGGTAAGTATTTAGTTTTAAATAGGATTAATTTAGTTAATAATAGAAATATTATTTAGATTTATTTAATTAATATTTAAGTTGGGGGGTGTTAGGGTTAGGGTTAGACTTATGTTTAGGGGTTAATAATTTTATTACAGTGGCGGCGGTGTAGGGGGGGCAGGATAGGGGTTAATAAATTTATTATAGGTGGCGACGGTGTAAGGGGGGCAGATTAGGGGTTAATAAATTTAATATAGGTTGCGGCGGGGTCCGGGAGCGGCGGTTTAGGGGTTAAACTATTTATTTAGTTGCGGCGAGGTCCGGGATCAGCAGGATAGGGGTTAATAACTTTATTATAGTTGGCGACGGTATAGGGGGGGCAGGATAAGGGTTACTAGGTATAATGTAGGTGGTGGCGGTGTCCGGGAGCGGCGGTTTAGGGGTTAATACATTTATAAGAGTTGCGGCGGGGTCTAGGAGCGGCAGTTTAGGGGTTAATAACTTTATTGAGTTGCGGGGGGCTCCGGTATAGGGGGTAGAACAGTGTAGTTTAGTGTGGGTGCTTAGTGACAGGCTAGCAATAAAGCTGTCAAAAAGCCGAAGAGCAGCGAGATCGGATGAGTGATAACTCTCACAATCCGCTGCTCATCGCCCCTTACTTGGTGCGCGGCTTTTTGACAGATTTATGGATAACTTAGGCGAAATTTTGCAGGTCCGCGGCGGCGATGGTAGGCGAGCTTAGGCGGGCGTATTGGGCCGGCGAAGGCAGGTAAGTTGACACGTTGATAACTAGGCCTCGATGAGTCTACGGATCATCATTAATTACAGTTGGGAATATCACTCCCGCCCAGCAGGAGGCGGCAAAGAGCACCACAGCAGAGCTGTTAAATATCTCCTCCCTTCCCTCCCACTCCAGTCATCCGACCAAAGTAAAGAAGAGAAAGGAAAAAACAAGGTGCAGAGGTGTCTGAAGTTTATAACATACTAACAACCTGTCTAAATAACAGGGAGGGCCGTGGACTCATCGTTTCAAGAAATAAATAAATTTATCAGGTAAGCATAAATTTTATTTTATTTTTAAAGACACGATGAGTCCACAGATCATCATTAATTACTGTTGGGAATCAATACCCAAGCTAGAGTACACAGATGATAAGGGAGGGCCAAGACAGGAAACCTAAACTGAAGGCACTACTGCTTGAAAAACCTTTTTCCAAAAAGAGGCCTCAGCCGAGGCAAAAGAGACAA
Source organism: Bombina bombina (assembly GCF_027579735.1). Taxonomy (NCBI): domain Eukaryota; kingdom Metazoa; phylum Chordata; class Amphibia; order Anura; family Bombinatoridae; genus Bombina; species Bombina bombina. Next base: position 1,109,966,903 of record NC_069502.1, on the reverse strand, counting down.
ATTTATAGAAGAGAGGACCAGGTTGCAGGCTTGCAAATCTGTTCCCTAAAAGGCTTCATTTTGAATGCCCACAAAGTAAAAGAAGTAGCTGTAACTTTCTTTCTTTTTACGTTAAGCAGAAGACTGACGAAAATCCTAGTCGTCTGAACAAAGAATCATAATGCACGTACCAAGTCCTGCCAAGAAGGATTAGGACATGAGGAAAGAACAACAATCTCCAAATTAATGTTACGTTCCGAAATTACTTTAGGGATGAAACCCTAATTTAGTACGTAAACCCACCTTATCCGAATGAAGAATAAGGTAAGGAAACTCATACTGTAAGCCGTGAGCTCTTACACTCTACAAGCAGAGGAATAGCAACAAGAAACAAAACATTCCAAGATTACACTAAATATCTAAGGAAGGCAGCGGCTCAAACTGAGCCCCTTGAAGAACCTTAGGAACTAAATTAAAACTACAAGAAATAGTAATGGATTTGAACACAGGCATGATCCTGACCAAGGCCTGACCAAACGAAGAACGTCTGGAAGTCCGTCCGACGTTCATGTAACCAAAATAGACAAGGCAGTAATTCGACCCCTTAGGGAACTTGCCGATAATCCCTTCTCCAAACCTTCTTGGAGAAAATACTTAATTCAAGGAATCCGAACTCTATTCGATTTTAAGAGTAGTCCTTGGATTCACAACAGCATAAATATTTACGCCATATCTTATGGTTAAAATTTTCCTAGTCAGAGGCTAACGAGCCTGAAACATGGTCTCAATGACCGATTTAGAAAATCCACGCTTAGATAAAATAAAGCGTTCATCTTCAAGTAGTCAATTTGATAGAAATTAGATCTTGATAAAAGAAGGGTCCTTGAAGTAGAAGGTCCCTCCTCAACGGAAGTCTCCAAGGTGGAAAATGACATGTCCACCAGGACTGCATACCAAATCCTGCGAGGCCACACCGGTGATATGAGGATTACCGACACCGTCTCCTGCTTGATTCGAGCCAAGACTCAAGAAAGAAAAGCAAATGGAGGAAATAGGTATGCGAGACAGAAATGCCAAGGTACCACCAGAGCGACTATCAGTACCACCTGAGGGTTCCTTGACCTCGACCCGTACCTTGGAAGCTTGGAATTCTGTTAAGAAGTCAAGAAATCCAACTGCAACTGAACCCCTTTGAAAATGAGGTTGGAGAAACACATCCGGCTGGAGTTCCCACTCCACCAGGAAAAAGGTCTGCCTAATTACGAAAACCACCTCTCAGATGTCCACCTTTGGGATGTGGATCATCGACAGACAGCAAGAGTGGGTCTCCGCCCACCGAATTATCTTGACTACCTCTGTAATTGCTAGGGAACTCCGTGTTCCTCCCTGATGATTGATGTATGCCACTGAAGTTATATTGTCCGACTGGAACTTGATAAATTGGGCCGAGGCTAACTAGGGCCAGGCCAGAAGAGCATTGAAGATCGCTCTCAGCTCCAGAATGTTTATAGGCAGAACAGACTCCCTGAGCCTTTAGGGAGCCCCAGACTGCTCCCCATCATAGAAGGCTGGCGGCTGTTGTCACATTACCCAAAAGGGTCTGCAAAGTAGGTCCCCTGGGAGAAATGATCCTGAGACAACCACCATTAAAGAAAAGCCCTTGTCTCCTGCTCCAGTAGAATTTGTGGAGACAAATCTGCATAATCTCCGTTACATTGTCCGAGAAAACGGGATGATGTCCTTGCCGCCACCATCAGCCCGATTACCTCCAACTGAGCCATTGATGGCCGAGGAGTGGACTGAAGTGCTAGGTAAGAATAGAAAATCTTTGATTTACTGACTACTGTCAGAAAAATCTTCATTGATAGGGAATCTATTATGGTTCCCAAGAAAGTTACCCTTGTATTTGGAACTAAGGAGCTCTTTTCCAAATCTACCTTCCATCCGTGAGATTGCAGGAAGGATAGCAACATTTCCATATGGGACTTTGCTTGTTGAAAGGATGGCATCTGGACCAGGGTGTCGTCCAGATAGGGCACCACTGCAATGCCCCGTAATCGAAGCCCCACCAACAGAGATCCCAGAATCTTTGAGAAATTTCTGGGAGCTGTAGCAAGACCGAAAGGAAGAGCTATAAATTAGAAGTGTTTCTCTAGAAAGGCAAACCTTAGAAACTTGTGATGATCCCTGTAAATGGGAACATGTAGGTACGCATCCTTTAAGTCCACAGTTGTCATAAAATGGCCCTCTGAGACCAAAGGGAGAATGGAAGTGAATAGTTTCCATCTTGAAAGACGGTACTCTGAGGAATTTGTTTAGACTTTTGAGATATAAAATTGGCCTGAAGGTTCCCTCTCTTTTGGGAACCACAAACAGATTTGAATAAAATCCCAGACCCTGTTCCTGTATCGGAACAGGAACTATCACTCCCAGGTCGGAGAGGTCTCTTACACAGCGTAAGAATGCCTCTCTTTTTGTCTAGTCTACAGATAATCTTGAAGTAGAATCCTGCCTCTGGGAGGAAAACTTTTGAACTCTAGTTTGTATCCCTGGGAGACTAGGTCTACTGCCCAGGGATCCTCTGAAATCCAAGTGTGAACAAAGAAGGAAGTCTGCCCCCTACAAGATCCGGTCCCGGATCAGGGGGCAGGCCCTTCATGCTGTCTTTGATTCAATAGCAGGCTTCTTGGATTGTTTTCCCTTATTCCAAGACTGATTGGGTCTCCATGAAGGTTTAGACTACTCCTGCTTGGAAGCGGAAGAGGAAGAATTTCTAAAGAAATGAAAATTACTCTGTCGTCCCTTTTCTTTGTTTCTCTTATCCTGAGGGAGAAGATGATCCTTACCTCTCGTAATATCAGAGATTATTTCCGTCAAGCCTGGTCCAAACAAGGTCTCCCCTTGTAAGGAATCGCTCAAAGCTTAGACTTAAAGGATACATCCACAGACCAAGGTTTTAACCATAAGGCTCTGCGAGCTAAAACAGAGAAACTTGAAATCTTTGCTCCCAGTTTGATAACTTGAAGGGAAGCATTCATAATAAAGGAATTAGCCAATTTAAGAGCTTTTATCCTATCCTGGATTTTATCCAGGGGAGTGTCTGTCCTAATAGCATCAGACAACGCATCAAACCAATATGCCGCCGCACTAGTGACGGTAGCAATGCACACAGATGGCTGCCATTGAAAGCCCTGGTGTACATACATCCTTTTGAGTAACCCCTCTAATTTTTGTCTATAGGATCTTTGAAAGCACAACTATCCTCTATGGGAATAGTAGTTCTCTTAGCTAAGGTGGAAACAGCTCCTACCACCTTGGGGACTGTTTGCCAAGCCTCTATAACCGAGTCGGCTATTGGAAACATCTTTTTAAATATAGGTACATCAAAATATTTGTTTAGCTTACTGGATTTTTTAGGATTAACTACGACTATGTGTCAGGGTTTTTTCCCTGTTGTTTGCCATGTGCTGCTGGCAGCCATTTTACTCACCTCTCTTGTTGACTATGGTGCATTGTGCTGCTCATTTCCTACACTTCCTTTTATAGCCAGACTGGTGTGCATCATCCATGTGAGACAGGATGCGGTCTCAGAATTGTGATGTCATCACTTATTATTTAAAGGGCCTCTGTTCAGTATGCTTTGCCTTTGCGTTGTCTCAGACCTGTTTGTGAGAGTTCCTGTGTTTTACCTGGCTGCCTGACGTCCTTCCTGGTTCCTGATCCCTGGCTTGTTCCTGACTCTGCTGTTTTCCTTGTTCCTGATTCCGGCTTGTCTGACTATTCCCTTTGGCTCCTGACTCGGCTCATCTGACTACCAGCTCTGGTTTTGACTCCTGGCTTGTTATTTGTCTTGTGGACTTTTTATTATTTTTTGCTATTAATAAAGGTGTGATTATTTTTGCACTTCTTGTCTCAGTCTGATTCCTGGCACCCTGACATTACGCAAAGGCCATGAATCCTGATGGTGCTAATAATCCACCTTTACCTGCCATCATTTCCAGGCTGGATGAACAGGATCAACGTTTGGATCAATTTGCACTAGCCCTGCAAACCCTGCTGACTCACACTGTACATTTGGACCAAAGTGTCCCGCAAGTTATGGCTGCTCCTGTTTCCGCTGATGCACCCATGCCTACCAGGAGCATGTCCGGTTCTGCACCTCTACCTCAGTGATATGGAGGCGATCCTATTCAGTGCAGAGGGTTTTTGAACCAGGTGGGCATTTACTTTGAGATGTTACCTCAGGCGTTTCCCACTGACAGAGCTAAGGTGGGATTTCTCATCTCGTTATTCTCTGACACAGCTCTTGCCTGGGCTAATCCTTTGTGGGAGACTAATAAACCTGTGATTTCGAATTACCCTGAATTTGTGGCCTCCTTTCGAAGGGTATTTGATGTTCCGGCTCGCTCCTCCTCTGCTGCTAAACGACTCATGTCCATTTAGCAAGGTACAAGATCTGTTGCTTAGTATGTTATTGAGTTCCGTACACTTGCCGCAAAAGTTGCTGCCAGAGATTTACCAGAGGATCTCGAGGCATTGGTGTCTTTTTTTATCCTAATTGACATCAGACTCAGAGAGAGGCCCTCTTTCAAGGAGCACTTGCGAAAGTCTCCTGTTCCGTTGTCTCCTACGTGTTTGTTCCCACCCATGCCTCCCTCTCCTCCCATGCCTCCTGGTCCCGAGTCACGAGGTACTGCTGAGCCGATGCAGCTGGGATTCACATGTCTCTCTACGGCAAAGAGGGCCTTTAGGAGGAGGGAGGGGCTCTGCCTCTATTGTGGGTTACAGGGCCACCTTTTGAAGTCTTGTCCTACACGGCCGGGAAACGCTCACACCTAAGGTACTGTTGGGGGCAGTCCTTGGGTGGTTTATCCTCGTCCCCGGAACCGCTTAAGGAGAAACCTTTGGTCATGGTTGTCCTTTCCTGGGTGGACTCCTCCATAGTCACTCAGGCTCTTGTTGACTCCGGTGCTGCGGGCTATTTCATTGACAGTGCTTTTGTATCAAAGCACTCCATTCCTGTTTTGCCTCGGTCCGTTCCACTTGATATTGAGGCCATTGATGGCAGGTCAGGCAGCCCTCACTCGTTACTCACGAAACTGCTCCGTTGTCCATGGCTGTTGGGGCTCTCCATTTTGAAACCCTCCAGTTCCAGGTGATAAACTCTCCGCATTTTCTGGTTGTTCTGGGTTATCCCTGGCTCCAAAAGCACAATCCCAGTCTCGACTTGCGCAGGTCTGAAATTTTGTCGTGGTCCCCGCAATGTATTGCCACTTGTCTTCGGAAACCAGTTAAAGTCTTGTGCACTTCTTCGGTATCTCAATTGCCAGAGGAGTACCGAGAGTTCCTAGATGTGTTTGACAAGGTGCGTGCCGGTACGTTGCCTCCTCACCGGTCTTACGATTGTGCCATAGACCTGCAACCCGGAGCCATTCCTCCTCGGGGCCGGGTGTACCCTCTGTCTGTTGCAGAGAATTGTGCTATGGAGGAGTATGTTGCCGATGCTCTGTCGCGGGGGATCATCCGCAAATCCTGCTCTCCTGCAGGGGCTGGCTTCTTCTTTGTGAAGAAAAAGGGTGGCGACTTAAGACCTTGTATCGATTATAGGGGTCTTAATCATCTTACCATTAAGAATGCTTACCCTATTCCGCTTATTTCGGAACTCTTTGACCGCCTAAAGGGAGCTACGTGAAGACTGCCTTTGCTGCCGCTCCAGTTCTGGCTCATCCTAACCCTGTCCTGCCTTTCGTTCTTGAGGTCGATGTGTCTGAGACTGGAGTAGGTGCCCTCTTGTCTCAACACCCTACGCCTGACGGTTCCTTGCATCCATGTGGTTTCTTCTCTAAGAAATTGTCTCCAGCGGAGTGCAATTATGAAATTGGCGACAGGGAATTACTGGCCATAAGTTTGGCACTTAAGGAATGGAGGCATCTTTTCGAGGGTACTAGCGTGCCAGTGCTCATTCTTACTGACCACAAGAATTTAACTTATCTATCTGAAGCAAAACGTTTGTTGCCCCAACAGGCCAGATGGGCGCTATTTTTTCTCGGTTTAATTATGTGGTCTCCTAGCTGCCTGGTAGTAAGAATGTTAGGGCTGATGCCCTCTCTCGACAATTTTCGCCTCTGTCCAAGGAGGAGTCTGTACCTACTCCTGTTATACCTCCTGACCATATTTTGGCTACCATACGTACTAATTTGACTTCTCCCTTGGGGGAGGAGATCCTGGCTGCACAAACCAATGCACCTCCTGAGAAACCTAGTGGTAAGTGTTTTGTTCCCGAGAATCTTCGTAATAAACTTTTGCACACTTACCACTATCCTAAAGCTGCAGGTCACCCAGGCAAGAACCAAATGATTTGGTCTGTCACTCGACAATTCTGGTGGCCAGCTCTTCGTTCTGATGTTGCTGCGTATGTTGCCTCCTGCTCAGTTTGTGCACAGAATAAGACTCCTCAACGTCTTCCTGTGGGTCCTCCTCAACCTATTGCTAATGGTGAGCATCCTTGGACACATCTTTCCATGGACTTCATTGTCGAGCTCCCTGTTTCCAATGGCAATACTGTTATCCTTATGGTGGTTGACCGTTTTTCTAAAATGTCACATTGCATTCCCTTGATGAAGCTGCCTACCGCTCAGGAGCTTGCTTCAATTTTTGCCCGGGAGGTCTTCCGTTTACATGGGTTACCCAAGTTGATAGTGTCGGACTGGGGTAGCCAGTTTGTCTCCAGATTTTGAGGTTCCTTTTGTGCTCAAATGGGGATCCAGCTTTCCTTCTCCTCTGCATATCACCCTCAATCCAATGGGGCTGCGGAACGGTCTAATCAAGCTCTGGAACAGTTCCTCCATTGCTATGTCTCAGATCACCACAATAATTGGTCTGAACTGTTACCTTGGGCAGAGTTTGCTCATAATAGTGCTATTAATGCTTCCTCCAAGTTATCCCCGTTCATGGCGAATTATGGGTTTCATGTCTCAGGGTATTCCGGCTTTGGAGGAGCATCTCCGGCAACTCCGTTCCACGTGGGTGCAGATTCAGGATTGGCTTCATAGTTCTATGCAGCGCCAAAAGTTCCAGGCTGATTGTAGGCGTCTGCCCGCACCTTCCTACCAGGTTGGTGAGAGAGTTTGGTTGTCCTCCCGCAACTTGAACCTTCATGTGCCTTCCAATAAATTGGCTCCCCGTTATGTTGGTCCTTTTTGAATACTCCGACGGGTTAATCCTGTGGCCTACGCTCTTGACCTTCCTCCTGCTATGCGCATCTCCAATGTTTTTCATGTCTCCCTCTTGAAACCATTGGTTTGTAATCGGTTTACCACTGTGTTGCCTTGTCCCCGTCCTATCTTTGTTGACAACCATGAGGAGTATGAGGTCAGCAGCATTATTGACTCTCGTATGTCCAGGGGCCGTGTACAGTATTTGGTTCACTGGAGGGGCTACGGTCCAGAGGAGCGTTCTTGGGTTCCCTCTGCTCCCGCCCTCCTCTGTGCCTTCCATGCCCGTTTCCCCAATAAGCCTTTTGTCCTCCCGCGGGGGAGGGGTCGTTGAGGGGAGGGTACTGGCACCCTGACAGTGAGAAACCCTACGCTACAGAAAATTATTTAAAAGGAAAGGGAGGGATGGGAAAAGGGGATTTGAAGTGGGGGGGCATCCTCACAAATGATTGCAGGGAGGGTGGAGGTAGGGGCACCACTACACTACAGAAAAAAATATAAAATCTATAGATATAATATTAATAAAAAACATATAAATTGGGTACTGTCAGACAGGTGCCAGTACCTAAGATGGCTGTTACTAATAAGAGGGGGGAAGGGTTAAAGAGCTGTTTAGGGGGATAAGGGATGTGGGAGGGTTGAGGAGGGATCACAACACTTTGACAAAAAAAAGAATAAAAAAAAGTTACGAAAAAAGCGAGGGTTGAAAAAGGGAAAAGAGCTGTTTGGGAGGGATCAGGGAGTGGAAGGAGTCAAAAATTAAACCTTATACGCCAATTGATTAACCCCTTCACTGCCAGGAATTTCACGTAAGGAACGCAGCTGCAATTAACGGCATTCTAAGTGACAAAAAGCAATGGCAAAGCCATGCATGGCTGCTATTTCTGAACAAAGGGGATCCCAGAAAAGTTTTTATGACCATTTGTCATGTTACTGCAGTAGTAGTAATATAAATAATGGCATCAAATATACCTTATACCTATATCAATACTTTGGGTTGTCTACTATACTATACTATATGTCTGAATATTGTTTTCCTAGGTAAATAAAAAAATCTAAATATCTATTTCTGTTTAATCAGAGTGATAGCAAAAATGCTAAAAAATTATCCGGTACTTTGGGCAAGTCTTACTCTGAAATTCCCGTTAGCAAAGGGGTTAAATTTGATTAAAAAAGTAAATTGGAAACTTTTTTAAATTGTATTCTCTATCTTAATCATGAAAGAAAAATGTTGGGGTCCATGCCCCTTTAAGCTCAAAGGACTGTAATTTCTGGCTGATATTTTGGCTCATTTTTAATATAGGCACCACATCTGCTGTACGCCAAACTTATGGTACAACCTCAGAAGAGAATTCTTAAAGATTTAAACATTATTTAATTGCTTAAAGGGACAGTCTACACCAGAATTTTTAATGTTTTAAAAGATAGATAATCCCTTTATTACCCATTCCCCAGTTTTGCATAACCAACACAGTTATAATAATACACTTTTAACCTCTGTGATTATCTTGTATCTAAGCTTCTGCAAACTGCCCTTTTTTCAGTTCTTTTGACAGACTTGCAGTCTAGCCAATCAGTGCCTGCTCCCAGATAACTTCACGTGCACGAGCACAGTGTTATCTATATGAAATATGTGAACTAACACCCTCGAGTGGTGAAAAACTGTTGAAATGCAATCTGAAAAGAGGTGGGCTTCAAGGTCTAAGAAATTAGCATATGAACCTCCTAGGTTAAGCTTTCAACTAAGAATACCAAGAGAACAAAGCAAAATTGGTGATAAAAGTAAATTGGAAAATTGTTTAAAATAACATGCTCCATCTGAATCATGAAAGTTTATTTTGGCCTAGACTGTCCCTTTAAGCACATTATTTTGTATCAGCAAATTACATGTTTTCTGCAAGGGTTTTGTAGCATTGATCTGTAAAGCCACTGGTTCTTCCTTCCTTAGATTTCAGTGGACCAACATTTCAATTCTTACATCTTTTGCATTTATGTACTTTTGGATATTATTTTGCTTTTATTAACTATCTATTTTCAATTTCTAGCTCCCCCGGATGAAAAGTCTGACGACTTAGAAAATCCGCTTCCCAGTTCTCCACTCCTGGGATATAGATTGCTGATAGATGGCAAGAGTGAGTCTCTGCCCATTGAATTATTTTGGTAACCTCTATCATCGCTAGAAATCTCTTTGTTCCCCCCTGATGATTGATATATGCTACAGTCGTGATATTGTCCGACTGGAATCTTATGAATCTGGCCGACGCCAGCTGAGGCCACGCCTGAAGCGCGTTGAATATTGCTCTCAGTTCTAGAATATTTATCGGGAGGAGAGCCTCCTCCTGAGACCACAATCCCTGTGCTTTCAGGGAATTCCAGACTGCACCCCAGCCCAATAGGCTGACGTCCGTCGTCACTATGACCGACGCTGGCCTGCGGAAACACATTCCCTTGGACAGATGATCCTGTGACAACCACCAAAGAAGAGAGTCTCTGGTCTCTTGGTCCAGATTTATCTGAGGAGATAAATCTGCATAATCTCCATTCCACTGTTTGAGCATGCAAAGTTGCAGTGGTCTGAGATGCAAGCGAGCAAACGGAACTATGTCCATTGCCGCTACCATTAAGCCGATTACCTCCATACACTGAGCCACTGACGGGCGAGGAATGGAATGAAGAGCTCGGCAGATAGATAGAATTTTTGATTTCCTGACCTCCGTCAGAAAAATTTTCATGTCCACCGAATCTATCAGAGTTCCCAGGAAAGGAACTCTTGTGAGAGGGATAAGTGAACTCTTTTGTATGTTCACCTTCCACATGTGAGATCTTAGAAAAACCACCACGATGCCCGTGTAAGACTTGGCTAGTTGAAAAGTTGATGCCTGGATTAAGATATCGTCCAGAGAAGGCGCCACAGCTATGCCCCACGGCCTAGCACCTTTGTGAAAATTCTGGGAGCTGTGGCCAATCCGAAGGGAAGAGCCACAAACTGGTAATGCTTGTCCAGAAAGGCGAACCTGAGAAACTGGTGATGATCTTTGTGGATAGGAATGTGTAGATATGCATCCTTTAAGTTCACGGTGGTCATATATTGACCCTCCTGGATCATTGGCAAAATAGTCCGAATGGTCTCCATCTTGAAGGATGGGACTCTTAGGAATTTGTTTAGGATCTTGAGATTTGTTAGGATCTTGAGATCCAAAATTAATCTGAAGGTTCCCTCTTTTTTGGGAACCACAAACAGATTGGAGTAGAACCCTTGCCCCTGTTCTGTTTTCGGAACTGGGCAGATTACTCCCATGGTATATAGGTCCTCTACACAGCATAAGAACGTCTCTCTTTTTGTCTGGTTTACAGACAATTGAGAAAGATGGAATCTCCCCCTTGGGGGAGAATCTCCAGACTGACTTAGATTGAGTAAAATTCCCCTCTTGCTTTGCGGTAGGGGAAGAGGGACCACCTTTGAAGTTCCGAAAGGAACGAAAATTATTTTATTATTCGTCTTATCCTGAGGAAGGGCATGACCTTTCCCTCCAGTGATGTCTAAGATGATCTCTTTCAGTTCAGGCCCGAATAGGGTCTTACCCTTAAAAGGGATGGCTAAAAGCTTAGCTTTTGATGACACATCAGCAGACCAGGATTTAAGCCATAACGCTCTATGCGCTAAAATGGCAAAACCTGAATTCTTCGCCGCTAATTTAGCCAATTGAAAAGCAGCATCTGTAATGAAAGAATTAGCTAGCTTGAGAGCCCTAATTCTATCCAGAATATCATCTAATGGGGTCTCAACCTGAAGAGCCTCGAACCAAAAGGACGCTGCAGTAGTTACAGGAACAATGCACGCTATAGGTTGGAGAAGAAAACCTTGGTGAACAAATATTTTCTTCAGAAGACCCTCTAATTTTTTATCCATAGGATCTTTGAAAGCACAACTGTCCTCGATAGGTATAGTTGTACGCTTAGGGTAGAAATAGCTCTCTCCACCTTAGGGACCGTCTGCCACGAGTCCCGCACGGCGTCAGATATGGGAAACATTTTCTTAAAAGTAGGAGGGGGAGCGAACAGAACACCTGGTCTATCCCACTCCTTAGTAACAATTTCCGAAATCCTCTTAGGGAACGGAAAAACATCAGTGTAGGCAGGAACCTCTAGGAATCTGGCCATTTTACACAATTTCTCTGGAACTACAATAGGGTCACAATCATCCAGAGTCGCTAAAACCTCCCTGAGCAATAAGCGGAGGTGTTCTAGTTTAAATCTGTCTGAGGGAACATATTTCCTGAATCAGAAATCTCTCCCTCAGCCAGCAAATCCCTCACTTCAGAACATTGTGAGGGTACATCGGATATGGCTAATAAAGCGTCAGAGGGCTCAACGTTTGTTCTCACACCAGACCTACTGCGCTTCCCCTGCAACCCAAGCAGCACCTCTGTGAGGGTAGTATTCATAACTGCAGCCATATCTTGCAGGGTGAAAGAATAAGAGGCACTAGAAGTACTTGGCGGGCGTTAACGGTTGTGACACTTGGGGAGAATTAGATGGCAAAACCTGATTCTCTTCTGACTGAGAATCATCCTGCGACATACTTTTAGTAGCTAAAATATGTTCTTTAAAATTTATTGACCTTTCAGTGCATGAGGGACAGATTCTAAGTGGAGGTTCCAAAATGGCTTCTAAACATATTGAACATTGACTGTTGAACAGGCTAGTAATGACTACAAACAAGCATGAAAACACTTTATTTAGTGAAAAAAATAACAATCTTAAAAAACGGTACTGCGCCTTTAAGAGAAAAAAAGCATACACGTTCTGCAAAACAGCCTAAACATGCACCAAATTTTTCAAAATTTTGTATGTAGACACAATATAGGTAGTTAAGATTGCACCACAATTTTTTTTAACAATGAATCCCTTAATTTGCAAACCGGATCGAAAATAGGCCCAGATCCGGAAAAAAATACACTCTCAGCACCTTGCCACAGCCCTGCTGTGGCCCTACCTGCCCTCAGGGATCGAAAATGTGGGGTAAAAGCTTTGATTTGGCCCAAAACATACACCGGCCCTCAGAAGTTAGGGTTTGCCGCTTGCTGATAAAACTAACTGCGCATCTGAGGCGCGAAAATAGGCCCCGCCCATCTCATGCAATGTCTCCACAGCCTTAAAGAACCGCACCAGAGCGGTTATAACTAGCCATGTGGGTTCTGAGACCCAAAAGTTAAGCCATGTGTGCCCTTAATAAAGTTTGCCCAAAACGTTATTGCCCACAAAAACGTTAAAGCACTCCCAAATCAAAAAACGTTTGCTCACAAACATCTGCAATTCAGTGTCAACCATATTTGTAATTGGCCCTATATGCAAGCTAAGTAATGCCCTTCTTTTAGCTCTAGGATTACTGCTTACCCTTACCCTCCTGGGTATAATGTCAGCCTTTCTGAAATACACAGTCTCTCCAGAAAAATATGACTGAACATACCTCACTGCTGCATAGCATGAAACCGTTCCTCAAACTGAAGTTTCCTGTACTCCTCAGCCTCTGTGTGAACAGCAATGGACCTTAGTTACAAATGCTAAGATCATCATTCTCCAGGCAGCAGTCTTCATCCATCTGCTGCCTGAGAGTAAATAGTACACACCGGTACCATTTAAAATAACAAACTCTTGCTTGAAGAAATTAAAAACTAATATTTTATCACCTCTTTCACTTTACCCTTCCTAGTACTTAGAGTAGGCAAAGAGAATGACTGGAGGGTGGAGCTATATAGACAGCTCTGCTGTGGTGCTCTTTGCCACTTCCTGTTAGGAAGGATAATATCCCACAAGTAAAGGATGAATCCGTGGACTCGTCTTACCATAGAAGAAATCAATTTATCAGGTAAGCATAAATTTACTTATTTTCAATTTCTAGCCTAGCCCATTTGATTGCTCCGTTAGCATCATAGTTCTGTTGGCATTATTGTATTTTGTATAAGATGCCACTAACCCTTCTGACTTACAATACATTACAAAAGAAAACAATGTAACTGCCATTTCATGTCTGACCCTTCTACTAAACTGCATTGGCTTTATTTTTTAAACTGTATTTCCTGATGGTATAAGTTGAGATATTCTACTTCTCCTCTGTGTTCTTTCTAGAGAAAAGCTCTTCCCACTCAATGAGTTGTAAAGATGCCTTTAGCCTACTGAAACTGTCTATTTTAAAATTAAGGGCTAGATTACTAGTGGAGGGCAAATGTTTGCGCATAAGCGATTTTGGGTTTTCACGATTGTTTGCAGCAGGTTAAATTGCACTCTTATTACAAATTGAAAAAAAACGTGATCTAATAAAAAAACAACAACAAAAAAACATTGCACACAAAAGTTATAAGTGCTCAAAGATATGTGGTCTCAGATGGCTGGGCTGTTGCTGCTAGACACTTCCACTTCACACAAATAGCATTTACATATAACAGAGGCAGATCTTTCACAAACTGACTTGTTGCAAAGGAGGCATGTTATGACAGCGTCACATTTAAAGTCACTGAGCTCTTCAGTACGGCCCATTGTACTGCCAATGTTTGTCTATAGAGATTTCATAGCTATGTGCCGGATTGTATGCATCTGTTAGCAATAGGTGTGGCTGAAACACCTGAACATACACTGGGAATTGGTAAGAGAACCAAAAAGGTTTAGGGTTTAATTAGCACTCATCCCTAAATACGTGAGGGTTAAAAAATTGAATTTTTAATAAAGACCAAAGTAAAAACAAGGTTATACCTTGATAAAGTACCCACACTAAAACTGTACACCTAGCCCCCCTGTTTCCTGGCCGATAACAGCTCCCTCGGCTTCAGGTGTCAGGGACTAGGGACAGTGTTAAAACCAACAAATAGTGCACAACAAAGTGCTTACTGCAAGCACAAACGCGTTTCGGCGGTGTTATTCAGCCTTTCTCAATGTGATCGTTCAAGCCGAGGCCCGGGTGCCACCCTCTTAAGTAGTGAATGTGTGTAAGTTCTTAGCCAATCCCTGTCCTGCATGACAAACCGCCCAGTCAGTAGCCAATGTGAAGCGGTGTGTAATGGGCGTAATTGCCGGTTGCGGTATGATTGGATCTAACAACTGTTTCAAACACCAATCATAAGCCAGCAGTGCTAGAGAAGTGCTTGTTGAAGTATTGTGAATCAATTTCTTGTAAAACACTAACCGTTAGCAGATATAAACATAGCAGATCGGTATCAACAATCAGTTATTGAATTGTTTGTGAACCTCTTACACTCCTTGCATCATAAGCCCACCTCCGATTCTTACGTTACAGTCAGGTGTTCACAAATTTTTATCGCAATATGTGTCAGGTTCATATGGGCTCTCTACATCCTTCGTGTGCCATATCCAAGTGGCTAAAAGGCTTCACGGCTATACCAATTCCATACTGTAAAGCCCACCCTGCATCTCCTGTGTTAACCAATGTGTATCATCCTGATGTGGAGGCTTACTGACGTATTATCATATGGTTCCTAATAACCAAATTCCCACTATGTGAATCTTATTCATTGTCCGTTACATTAGCATGCTGTGTGTTACATTAGGGCTCACCTTCGTCTGTCATATGTGAGCTGTCATTAAAAGATTGATGATTTATATGGAATCATGTCTCAAAAAAACACTTTTTATACCATCCCTCTCATAGGTCACCATAGCTTAATAGGATTTACATGAGCGTCAAGGGGTTTATATTAACTTAATATATGATTGCAACAAAAAATATATATATTATATGGGCAGTGTGTTCACTTATAAGTAGTTATATCACATCCATTTAGTTCATACTTAGTCTTTCTTTCCAAGAGTCTAATATAACATATTAGTCTGCTCAAATAGACTCCAGGGTCATTACTCATAAAATGAAGTTACACAGTGCACTATGTAAGTTGCGTATATTGCACCCTATGTAATCACAATGATTATTAACCCTTGTGAGTACATTACTTAGAACACTTCTAAATGGTAACTATAGAATTGCATCCCCACATTAATATTTTTGATATATTATGCAAGTTAATATCCCAAGTTTTAAAGCTCAATAGTATCCCATAGTTAAGCATGTGGTGTATTATACATTCTTATACCATTGGATCATTATATGAACCTAATATACAGAATCAATACTCTAATTTTCTGGCTTGAGCCTAGTAAGGCAAGTATGAAGATGCATATGCATTATTCATGAAACACATTGTGTATGAGACGCATTATGTATATTTGATGGTATATATTGTATATCTGAGGGTAGTGATGTGTATAGGAGTCAATGGAAGTTAGAATCCAATTTTGGCTGGTATGGAAAATGGCAACAAGAACTTATTAAAAATAGCACATATTAACTGCCAATGATGTCATACTGTTGCATTTGCAAGCACAAATATAAGGTTCCCATCACTCTTTGGTAGGATTATAAGGTAACTATGTTTTCTCTGTACTTTTTCCTGTACCTTCTCCACCAGTCTGTACTTGCTATTCTCTCCTCCCATAAAAATGAAATTAGTATTTTTTATATCTATAACTGCATCCTAGTCTTCCAGGTTCCGGTTTAACTGTTGATAAATTTGCTCTAAGTGTAGACACATTCCTGTTATCTAATTTACCCGTCCCCCATCTCCGGCACTTTGGTCTCCACTCCTTGTTACCCCATTTAAAGGGACAGTAAACACCTTGTAATTGCAAGACATTTCTGTTGTGTTTCTATAGAACATATCAGCCAAGTCTAAATGTTTTTAAAACAAATTAATATTGTTTTTACTGTAATTATGTTTCAATAGCCAAACTACACCCACAGATTGCCAATACAGGCTTTAGTCTTTAGTTGGTATAAAGTACTTTGTTTTGCAGTTGTTACCTGATAAAGCAATTAGGGTTAGATATGTTGCAGGGTTAATCTTTAGAAGGTGTATTTTAAGTGAGAATTAGAAAATGCTAAATTTTCAGAGCTAAATTAAATGAAAGGGGCAAAATAAGGAATGAACGTATATTGTCTCATTACATATGAACATTATATATAAAAAATCTCAAGGTGTTTGTAGTCTCTTAAGGTTCTTAAGCATTGTACTCAAGTGTAAAAAAACCTAAATGTATTTAAAGGGACAGTAAAGTCAAATTTAAACTTTAATGATTCAGATAGAGCAAGCAATTTTAAACAACTTTCCAATTTACTTCTTTTATCAAATTTGCTTTGTTCCCTTAGTATCTTTTATTGAAGAGTAAAACTAGGTAGGCTCATAAGAGCTCAGGAGTGTGCACGTGTCTTTAGTACTCTATGGCAGCAGTGTTTTGCAACATTGTATAACAAAGCTAGACTCCTGAGCGCTTATGAGCCTACAAATTTTTACTCTTCAATAAAAGAGAAAAAAGAATGAAACAAATTTGATAACAGAAGTAAATTGGAAAGTTGCTTAGAAATTGAATGCTTTATCCAAATCATTGAAGATAAATTGTGACTTTACTGTCCCTTTAATATGTCTATTGGTTTCCTGGGGTAATGGAGAGAAGACTTCCAATGTGTCCCTTTCCTCAATATCAGTCAACACATGTAAAGATCATTGTCATATGCTCAGTGCCATGGAATAGTAGCTCGTTTCTCAATAAAATGTTTACTAAAAAAAAAGAAAAATAATTATAAAAAACCTAGTGCTCTAAATTCCCAAAATCTTTCTTCTTACACCAAGACTTATGCCACTTATGAAGCTGCCTTTTTACTGTACCGCCTGGCGCAGGCGGTATCTAGGTCCTATTGCTAAGCGTGCTTCCTAGATCACTGAACTTATTTTTTGGTACCCTACAATTTCCACTGATTTTGTCATTGGTACCAATATGAACCACAACATCTGGAACATCTTCAGCTCTTCCCAATAATTTGTCTACTAAAAAAAGGAAAATACTGAACCCCAGCGTGCAAACATTGTGTCATTTTTCTTTTCTTTCGTTTCTAGTGGTACTTCTTTGCTGTGAGAGATAGCATGTATTTGGCCTCAATAAATCTAGACAATTAATAACAAGGGCAGGCAATATAGCATCTTTGTCTATTTTCAGAGTGTTTTCCACATGCACCAAACCAATGTTCCATTTGAAAACGTCTTGGGATACTCAATAAAAAGTTGAAAATTTCAGTTTTACCAAGTCCCTTTAGCTGATTAATTAAGTTAGTGTAACATGGGTCTGTAAACGTGCGGATAATTATTGTTATTTTAGATTATGATTGCTCTGAGCAATACTGTCCTATGATAAGTATGGTGCCACTTTTCGGCGATACAATGTTATAGGTGCAGAGAAACAATAGAAAATGTGTGAATGTGCCAACACTGTATAGTGTTCATTAGAAACCATAGTGCTGATAATTATAAAACAATACAAAGTTTTAAATAGTATATGCTCATACCAATGCATTCTCTGTAACCTTTCTTTCTCTTCTTCCTTTTTTGCCTATTCTTCACTCGCTATCTTTTCTTCTCCCTTTACAACTCCTCACATACTCCCTCAACCTCTCATCTCTTTCCTTCCCCCCTCTGACATTTCTTCTCCCTTGTCTGCCTCCTTCCCTAAATTTTGTTTTTCTCTCTTTTATTTCCATTTACATTTTTATCTATCCCTTCGCATTTCCCTCCAAAATCTCTCAGTGTTGTCTTCCTTTAGTAATATCTCCCTCTTTTCACTCTCCCCTATCTTTCTCCATTAAATAGTTTCTTGTTCCCCTATTATTTTGTTTCCTCTTTTCAGTCCCTCTCCTTTCTGCTATCTCTTTCCATTCTCCCTCCTGACATGCTCTTTCTATCCCGTTTCTCAAACGTTCCATACCCTTTGCCTCCTTTCCTTCTTTCTTTCTCATCAGAATCCCTTCATTTCTTGTCTCAATGCTTCCACGTGTCTCCTTCCCTCTATTCACTCTCCATCTGCCTTGCTCTCCTTTATTTCTTATGTCTTATTTATCTGTTCTAATATTTTATAGCATTTTATTATCATCAAAAACCACCGGCAGACTCTTCTTCTACTTTCTGCCTGAGGCTAAAATAGTACAACTCAGGTACCATTTGAAAATAACAAACTTTTGATTGAAGATAAACTAAATAAAAACACCACATCTCTCTAGCTACTTCCTTTCTTGTCGAGAGCTGCAAGAGAATGACTGGGAGTGGCAGTTAGAGGAGGAGCTATATAGACAGCTCTGCTGTGGGTGATCCTCTTGCAGCTTCCTGTTGGGAAGGAGAATATCCCACAAGTAATGGATGATCCGTGGACTGGATACCCCTTACAAGAGAAATAACTTTGTTTAACCCTTGCCAATGTTTTAGTGAACATAAAAGTGTCTAAGTATTAAATACTATATTTGATCCTACAATATTGAGGGACATATCAAATAAATAATATCCTTAGTGAACTGACCTCCATATTCCAGTGAAGCTGAACATGGTGCTAACGCATCGTGGTAATGCAGGAGGGTTTAGGCCATCCAAACGAATGATTAGTGCCGGCAGGCCGTAGAGCACCAAATACTTTACATAAAAAAACAATACCTGGGCCAAAGCTAGACCACCTGAAAGAGTTAAAAGAACAAGTTAAAGTTAATTCATGCTGTATGCACAGGAGAAAGAGTAAGACACAACCAATACCATATGTACAACTAACATTGCAAACTGTACTTACTAAAATTCAGCTAGATGACGAGTTGAGCGTTGAGTCAAATAGCAGCGTTGTAGCCCATAACGCATCATTTTCCCTAAAGCAGCCATTACAAGTCTTGCCGGTATAGCTGTACCGCAAAGCCTTTTAGCCTGTAACGCAGCGTCAGTACCGCACTCTTAAAAATGACGTTTTTTCATGGGATTCCCATAGCGCTGGTATTACGAGTTCTGGCTAAAAAAATCTGCTTTACAGCCTAAAACGGCAAGATCCGTAATGCCATCTAAAGTCAGTAGTTATGAGTTTTACGCTACAAAGCTGTAACATAAAACTCATAACTAAAAAGTGTTAAAAAGTACACTAACACCCATAAACTACCTATTAACCCCTAAACTGAGGCCCTCCCGCATCACAAACACTATGATACATTTATTAACCCCTAATCTGCCGCCACTAATAAAATGTATTAACCCCTATTTTGACGCTCCTCAACATCATCACCACTATGCTAAAGTTATTAACCCCTAAACCGCCACCCTCCCACATCAAAAACGCTATTTAAATATTATTAACCCCTTATCTGCCGTCCCCCCACAATGCTCCCACTATACTTAAGTTATTAAGCCCTACACCGCCGCCACTATAAAAAACTTATTAACCCATAAACAGAAAGCCCCCTCCACAACGAAATGTACTAAATTAAATTATTAACCCCTAAACCGAAACCCCCACATTGCAATAAACTAATTTAAACTAGTAACCCCTAAACTTAACGCCCCCCTAACTTTATATTAAATTTACCCTATCTTAAATTAAATTAAAAAACTTACCTATCAAATTAAAAAAACTAAGTTTAAACTACCAATTAAACTAATATAATTATTAAACTAAAATTAAACCAACTACCAATTAAAGAAAACTAAACTACACATTACAAAAATCCTAACACAACTCTAAAAATTACAAACTATCTAATAACAAAAACAAAAAAATACTAAGTTACAAAAAATAACAAACACTACATTACGGAAAATAACAAACGAAATTATCCAAAATAAAAAAGAATTAAACCTAATCTAATAGCCCTATCAAAATAAAAAAGCCCACCCAAAATAAAAAAAAACCTAGCCTACAATAAACTACCAATGGCCCTTAAAAGGGCATTTTGTGGGGCATTGCCCCAAAGATATCAGCTCTTTCACCTGTAAAAAAACACAAAGACCCCCCCAACAGTAAAAACCACCACCCAACCAACCCCCCGAAATAAAAAAAACCTAATTCTAATAAAACCGAAGCTACCCATTGCCCTGAAAAATTTATTTTGTATAGGCATTGCACTTAAAAGGGCATTTAGCTCTTTTACTGCCCAAACCCTAAACAAAAAAAAAAAAAAAAAAAAAACACCCAAAAACCATTAAGAAGTTTTCATCCAGGCGGCCTCTTCAATCTTTATCCAGACGTCATCTTCTGTCTTGATCCCGGCGACATGGAGCGGGTCCATCCTGAAGACATCCAGCGCGGAGCATCCTCTTCATACGGTCGTCGCCGTACACTGAATCTTCAATGCAAGGGACGTGATTCAAGATAGCGTCCCTTGCTTTCATATTGGCTGAAAAATTTAAATCAGCCAATAGGAATTAGGGCTGCTAAAATCCTATTGGCTATTCAAATCAGCCAATAGGATTTAAGCATCTCTCATTCTATTGGCTAATTTGAATTACAGCGACCGTATGAAGAGGATGCTCTGCACCGGATGTCTCCAGGATGGACCCGCTCAGCGCCACCAGGATCAAGATAGATGCCATCTGGATGAAGATTGAAGAGGCGGCCTGGATGAAGACTTCTCGCCATCTGGATGAGGACTTCAACTCTGGGATGAAGATCATTCAAGCGGGACTTCAAAAACTGTAAGTGGATCGTCGGGGTTAGGCTTTCTTTAAGTTTTTTTTTTTGTTTTTTTTTTTAGTTTAGGGTTTGTGCAGTAATAGAGCTAAATGCCCTTTTAAGGGCAATGCCCATACAAATGCCCTTTTCAGGGCAATGGGTATTTTAGGATTTTTTTAGAATTAGGTTTTTTATTTTGGGGGGTTGGTTGGGTGGTGGGTTTTACTGTTGGGGGGGTATTTGGGGGTTTTTTACAGGTAAAAGAGCTGATATCTTTGGGGCAATGCCCCACAAAAGTCCCTTTTAAGGGCCATTGGTAGTTTATTGTAGGCTAGGTTTTTTTTATTTTGGGTGGGCTTTTTTATTTTGAAAGGGGTATTAGATTAGGTGTAATTCTTTTTTATTTTAAATAATTTCGTTTTTTATTTTTTGTAATTTAGTGTGTTTTTTTTTGTAATTTTAGGTTTTAGTGCAAGGCAGGTTAGGTTTTATTCCACAGTTAAGTTTGTATTTATTTTAACCAGGTAGTTAGTAAATAGTTAATAACTATTTACTAATTAGTCTACCTAGTTAAAATAAATACAAAGTTACCTGTGAAATAAAAATAAAACCTAAGCTAGCTACAATATTACTATTAGTTATAATGTAGCTAGCTTAGGTTTTATTTCACAGGTAAGACTGTATTTAGTTTTAAATAGGTATTATTTAGTTAATAATTGTAACTTTAGTTTAGCTCTAGTTTAATTATGTTAAAGTTAGGGGGTGTTAGGGTTACGTTAGGTATAGGGGTTAATATAGTTTAATTTAGATTTCTCCAACATTGGTGTGTCCGGTCCACGGCGTCATCCATTACTTGTGGGAAATGTTCTCCCCCACAGGGAAAGGCAAGGAGAGCACACAGCAAGAGCTGTCCATATAGCTCCCCCTCTGGCTCCGCCCCCCAGTCATTCTCCTTGCCGCTCTGAACAAGTAGCATCTACCACGGGGATGGCGAGGAGTTTGTGGTGTTAGTTGTAGTTTTTTATTCTTCTATCAAGAGTTTGTTATTTTAAAATAGTGCTGGCTTGTACTATTTACTCTATAACAGAAAAGTGATGAAGATTTCTGTTTAAGAGGGCTATGATTTTAGCACAAGTAACTAAAATCCATTACTGTTACCACGCAGGACTGTTGAAACAAGAGAACTTCAGTTGGGGGTAACAGTTTGCAGACTCATCTGCTTCAGGTATGACTAGTCTCCTTCTAACAACACAGGCTAATGCTAGATGACAGTCATTTTTCCCCTCAGGGGAAACGGTAAGCCATTTTTCTTTCACCTCAGCAAAAAAGATAACAGGCTTCCCCTTTTTGTTTTTTATGCTGGTAGACACTGTTAGGGGCTAAATCGATTGGTTTTTATTACAATATAATACCATTTGAAATATTTTATAAGCTCACATACACTTGGGAACGTTTTTTATTGATCTGGCTTGTTTTAGACACCTAAATCTAGTCAGGAAGGCCCCTTCACTCTAGTGTGCTGAGGGAGGAAGCCTCATTTTGGCACTTCAGCTGTGCAGTTGAATTTCAAGGCAGTGCATGCAGATTCATGTGAGAGGGTCCTGTGGTTCAGAAAGTGACTCCAAAAGGCTTTTTTCTGTGAATGGTGACCCCTAAGGAAGGTAAAAAGCTGCATCAAGGCTGTAGCTGGGATTGTGGTGTGTAAAAACGGTTAAATCCAACAATTTGCTCCGGTTTGCTGTGCAATACTTTCTAAGCATTAAGACAATGGGGTCCAAATTTCAGAAAAATCGGATATTGCCTTCATAGTTTTTTGAACATTCAGAAATAAATGTGTCATTTTTTTATTTAAAGAGACAGTAACGTTTTTGTTTAAAATCGTTTTTATTGCATTGTTTGCCTGCCTAAATCTGTTTAACATGTCTGTTCCATCAGATAACCTATGTTCTGTGTGTATAGAGACAAATGTGGTTCCCCCTTCGAGTGTTTGTGATAATTGCGCCATAGCGTCCAAACAAAATCAGGACAGCTCTGTTATTTTTCATAATGTTGCCCAAGATGATTTATCTAATGAAGGTAGTGGGGATAGCTCTAAATCCTCTCCTTCTGTGTCTACACCAGCTTTGCCCGCGCAGGCGACACCTAGCGCGCCAGTGCTTATTTCTATGCAACAATTATCAGCAGTAGTGGATAATTCTATAGCAAATCTTTTATCCAAACTGCCAGTTTTTCAGAGAAAGCGTGATTGTTCAGTTTTAAATACAGATAAAAAGGATGAACAATCAGACGCTGACGATGCCTTATCTATTTTACCCTCACATCAATCGGAATTGGCTGTGAGGGAAGGGCTGTCTGAGAGTGAAATTTCAGACTCAGGAAAAATTTCTCAACAGGCAGAACCTGATCTAGTGGCATTTAAGTTTAAGCTTTGCTTAAGGAGGTATTAGCTACTCTGGATGACTGTGATTCCATGGTAGTACCAGAGAAGTTGTGCAAATTGGACAAATTTTTAGAGGTCCCAGTGCACGACGACGCTTTTCCAATACCTAAGAGGGTAGCAAACATAGTGGAAAAGGAGTGGGAGAAGCCAGGTGTACCCTTTGCCCCACCTCCTATATTTAAGAAAATGTTTCCCATAGTAGACCCTAGAAGGGACGCATGGCAAACGGTCCCGAAGGTTGAGGGAGCTGTTTCAACACTAGCGAAGCGCACAACTATTCCTATAGAGGACAGCTGCGCTTTCAAAGATCCTATGGATAAAAAATTAGAAGGATTGCTTAAAAAGATTTTTGTTCAGCAAGGGTTCATCCTTCAACCAGCTACGTGTGTTATTACTGTCACTTCAGCGGCGTCCTTTTGGTTCGAAGAACTAGAAAGGTCGCTCCAGAAAGAGACTTCCTATGAAGAAGTCATGGACAGAATTCAAGCATTAAAGTTAGCTAATTCCTTTATATTGGATGCCGCCTTTCAAATAATGAAATTGGCGGCGAAAAACTCAGGTTTTGCTATAGTAGCGCGGAGGGCGCTTTGGCTAAAATCCTGGTCGGCAGACGTGTCGTCCAAGACTAAGTTACTGAATATTCCTTTCAAGGGTAAGACCTTTGAAGGAAATTATTTCAGACATCACTGGGGGTAAGGGCCATGCCCTCCCACAGGATAGGCCTTTTAAGGCTAAGAACAAATCTAATTTTCGTTCCTTTCGCAATTTCAGGAACGGACCGGCTAATAACTCCACTGCCGCTAGACAAGAAGGTAACGCGGCCCAGCCCAAACCCGCTTGGAAGTCCATGCAAGGCTGGAACAAGGGTAAACAAACCAAGAAACCTGCTGCTGCTACCAAGACAGCATGAAGGGGTAGCCCCCGATCCGGGACCGGATCTGGTAGGGGGCAGACTATCTCTCTTCGCTCAGGCTTGGGCAAGAGATGTTCTGGATCCCTGGGCACTAGAGATAGTTTCCAAGGGATACCTGTTAGAATTCAAGGGACTTCCTCCAAAGGGAAGGTTCCACCTGTCTCGCTTATCTTCAGACCAGATAAAGAAACAGGCATTCTTACATTGTGTAAGAGACCTATCAAAGATGGGGGTGATAAACCCAGTCCCCTCCGGGGAACAAGGTCTAGGGTTTTTACTCAAACCTGTTTGTGGTTCCCAAAAAAGAGTGAACTTTCAGGCCAATTCTGGATTTAAAGATATTAAACAAGTTCCTCAGAGTTCCATCCTTCAAGATGGAAACCATTCAGACAATCTTACCAACAATCCAGCAGGGTCAATTTTTGACTACCGTGGATCTGAAGGATGCGTATCTGCATATTCCAATCCACAAATCTCATCATCAGTTCCTGAGGTTCGCCTTTCTGGACAAACATTACCAGTTTGTGGCTCTTGCATTCGGTTTAACCACCGCTCCCAGAATTTTCACAAAGGTGCTAGGGTCCCTTCTAACGGTCCTAAGACCGAGGGGCATCGCTGTAGCACCTTATCTAGACGACATCCTAATCCAAGCGTCGTCTCTTTCCAAAGCGAGGGCTCATACAGACATTGTGTTGGCTTTTCTCAGATCTCACGGGTGGAAAGTGAACATAGAAAAAAGTTCACTGTCACCGTCCACAAGGGTTCCTTTTCTGGGAACAATAATAGATTCTGTGGAAATGAAGATCTTTCTCACAGACGTCAGAAAGACAAAGCTTCTAAAAGCTTGTCGAGTTCTTCACTCTATTCCTCAACCCTCCATAGCTCAATGCATGGAAGTAATAGGACTAATGGTCGCAGCAATGGATGTGGTTCCTTTTGCTCAAATTCATCTAAGACCATTACAGCTGTGCATGCTCAATCAGTGGAATGGGGACTATACAGACTTGTCTCCCCAAATTCAAGTAGACCAGGTAACCAGGGACTCGCTTCTCTGGTGGTTGACCCAGGATCACCTGTCTCAGGGAATGAGTTTCCGCAGACCGGAGTGGGTCATCGTCACGACCGACGCCAGCCTCTTGGGGTGGGGCACGGTCTGGGACTCTCTGAAAGCTCAGTGCCTATGGTCGCGGGAAGAGTCGCTTCTCCCGATAAACATTTTGGAACTAAGAGCTATATTCAATGCGCTCCTGGCTTGGCCTCAGCTAGCGGAAGCCAGGTTCATAAGATTTCAGTCGGACAACATAACGACTGTTGCGTACATCAATCATCAGGGGGGAACAAAGAGTTCCCTAGCGATGAAGGAAGTAACCAAGATAATCCAATGGGCAGAGAATCACTTCTGCCATCTATCTGCTATTCACATCCCAGGAGTAGACAACTGGGAGGCGGACTATTTGAGTCGTCAGACTTTCCATCCGGGGGAGTGGGAACTCCATCCGGAGGTCTTTGCTCAGTTAACCCAATTATGGGGCATTCCAGACATGGATCTAATGGCGTCCCGTCAGAACTTCAAGATTCCTTGCTACGGGTCCAGATCCAGGGATCCCAAGGCGACTCTAGTGGATGCATTAGTGGCGCCTTGGTCGTTCAACCTAGCATATGTGTTTCCACCGTTTTCCTCTCCTCCCCAGGCTCATAGCCAGGATCAAACAGGAGAAGGCCTCGGTGATTCTGATAGCTCCTGCGTGGCCACGCAGAACTTGGTATGCAGACCTGGTGAATATGTCATCGGCTCCACCATGGAAGCTACCTTTGAGACAGGACCTTCTAGTACAAGGTCCATTTGAACATCCCAATCTAGTTTCTCTGCAGCTGACTGCTTGGAAATTGAACGCTTGATTTTATCCAAGCGTGGGTTTTCAAATTCTGTGATTGATACTCTGGTCCAAGCCAGAAAACCTGTGACTAGAAGGATTTACCATAAAATATGGAAAAAATATATCTGTTGGTGTGAATCCAAAGGATTCTCCTGGAGTAAGATTAAAATTCCAAAGATTCTCTCCTTTCTCCAAGAAGGTTTGGATAAAGGATTGTCAGCTAGTTCTCTAAAAGGACAGATTTCTGCATTATCCGTCTTGTTGCACAAACGACTGGCAGCTTTGCCAGATGTACAAGCTTTTGTTCAGGCTTTGGTTAGAATCAAGCCTGTTTACAGACCCATGACTCCTCCTTGGAGTCTAAATTTAGTTCTTTCAGTTCTTCAAGGGGTTCCGTTTGAACCTTTACATTCCATAGATATTAAGTTACTATCTTGGAAAGTTCTGTTTTTGGTTGCTATTTCTTCTGCTAGAAGAGTTTCTGAATTATCTGCTTTGCAGTGTGATCCACCCTATCTGGTGTTCCATTCAGATAAGGTTGTTTTGCGTACTAAGCCTGGTTTTCTTCCAAAAGTTGTTTCCAACGAGAACATCAACCAGGAAATAGTTGTTCCTTCTTTGTGTCCGAATCCAGTTTCAAAGAAGGAACGTTTATTACACAATTTAGATGTTGTTCGTGCTTTAAAGTTCTATTTAGAAGCAACAAAAGATTTTAGACAAACCTCATCCTTGTTTGTCGTTTACTCTGGTAAGAGGAGAGGTCAAAAAGCTACTGCTACCTCTCTCTCTTTCTGGCTGAAAAGCATTATCCGCTTGGCTTATGAGACTGCCGGATGACAGCCTCCTGACCGTATCACAGCTCACTCTACTAGGGCTGTGGCTTCCACATGGGCCTATAAGAACGAGGCTTCTGTTGACCAGATATGTAAGGCAGCGACTTGGTCTTCTCTGCACACTTTTGCCAAATTCTACAAATTTGATATTTTTGCTTCTTCGGAGGCTGTTTTTGGGAGAAAGGTTTTGCAAGCCGTGGTGCCTTCTGTTTAGGTAACCTGATTTGCTCCCTCCCTTCATCCGTGTCCCAAAGCTTTGGTATTGGTTCCCACAAGTAATGGATGACGCCGTGGACCGGACACACCAATGTTGGAGAAAACAGAATTTATGCTTACCTGATAAATTACTTTCTCCAACGGTGTGTCCGGTCCACGGCCCGCCCTGGTTTTTTTAATTAAGGTTGAAAATTTTTTTCTTTATACACTACAGTCACCACGGCACCCTATAGTTTCTCCTTTTTCTCCTAACCGTCGGTCTGACTGGGGGGCGGAGCCAGAGGGGGAGCTATATGGACAGCTCTTGCTGTGTGCTCTCCTTGCCTTTCCCTGTGGGGGAGAACATTTCCCACAAGTAATGGATGACGCCGTGGACCGGACACACCGTTGGAGAAAGTAATTTATCAGGTAAGCATAAATTCTGTTTTTTGCAATGTGGGGGCTGGCAGTTTAGGGGTTAATAGGTTTATTTAGTGGTAGTGATGTGGGAGGCTAATGGTTTAGGGGTTAGTAACTTTATTTAGTTGTGGCGATGTCTGGGAGCGGCGGAATAGGGGTTAATGTTAAAGTTAGGGCTAGGGGTAAATATAGTTTAATTTAGATTTTTGCGATGTGGGGGCTGGTGGTTTAGAGGTTAATAGGTTTATTTAGTGATGTGGGAGAGGTTTAGGGGTTAATAACTTTATTTAGTTGCGGCGATGTCTGGGAGCGGCGGAATAGGGGTTAATAACTTTAATATAGTGGTGGTGATGTTGGGGTGCGGCGGAATAGGGGTTAATAACTTTAGTATAGTGGTGGCGATATCGGGAGCGGCAGATGAGGGGTTAATAACATTATGTAGGTGGTGGCGATGTCGGGGGCAGCAGATTAGGGGTGTTTAGACGTGGGGTTTATGTTAGGTTTAAACGTTTTTTTTTTCCCCCATAAACATCAATGGGGCTGCGTTACAGAGTTTTTCATTCCGCGATTGCAGGTTTTTTTCTGACACCTTCTCCCCATTGATGTCTATGGGGAAAGCGTGCACAAGCCCGTCAAAACAGAGCTTGTTTTTGGTGCGGTATGGAGCTTAACGCACAAGCCGGGGTTTTTTAAAACTTGGAATGGCAGCGCTATAGGGGGTTGAATAACGCAACTTTTGTAGCACTTTGAAAACCTAGGTTAAACATTTAACTTTTTGACCTCTCTAGGGACAATCACAATTTTACACCGAAGAAAGAACTGTTTAATGTCCCTTTAAGAACATCTGGGAGTGTTTTTTGTTGTTTTTGTTTAATAAATAGGCTTTCTAAAAACAGCACTTCAAAATGCTCTTTTTAATAGATACTCCAGTGTAGAATAAACCAACTTTTTCTTATCAGGCTTATAGAGGTGTAATCTTCCTCTACATTTCTGCTGTGGGAGCTGCATTTTCTTTTTACTTTCAATTTAAATTTTACCAGCTTTTACTTACCCTTGAATACAATTTCACTTTAACATTGACACAGTAAATAGCAACTCAGACAGACAGAATAGTGCCACCCATTAGTCTGCTTTCACTAATGTTAACATACTGACATGCCAACCTGATTCTAGACAGACGGCAGCCTCGGCATG
Organism: Bombina bombina; assembly: GCF_027579735.1. Taxonomy (NCBI): domain Eukaryota; kingdom Metazoa; phylum Chordata; class Amphibia; order Anura; family Bombinatoridae; genus Bombina; species Bombina bombina. The sequence continues at coordinate 1,109,938,311 of NC_069502.1, read as the reverse complement.
GAGCTCGAAAACTGCTCCTCACACTGCCAGGTCACCTTCCTTCCAAGTGACACAGGCATCACCTGCCGTGCTGAAAAAAGTGTTTTGACATTTCCATAATTGTGCAATGTATAAGTGTACCGCTGCCTGGTTACTAGAGATGCAGTCTGTTTAATCTGACTTGCCAGTGGTGTATAAGTCAGTTATATATATATCTCACCCTGAGTAGGCAGACTCTCTGCTTTATCACACACAAAAGTAATATATGTACAGATATCCACCAGAAAAATACTGGACAACCTGTAGGTGACTGGGAACAGGTTGTAGGTGGAGTCAAACAATGACCCTTCCCCAAACCTCTAGCATAGGCCACAACCTTAAAGGGCCATTAAACACAAAAAAAATATTTCACGATTCAGATAGAGAATACCATTTTAAACAACATTCCAATGTACTTCTATTATCTAATTTGCTGCAATCTTTATATATACTTTGTTAAAGAAATAGCAATGCACATTGGTGAGCCAATCACATGAGGCATCTATGTGCAGCAACCAATCAAATGCTACTGAGCCTATCTAGATATGCTTTTCAGGAAAGAATATCAAGAGAATTAAGCAAATTAGACAATAGAAGTAAATTAGAAAGTTGATTAAAATGGTATTCTCTATCTGAATCATGAAATAAAAAACATAATTTATGTAAGAACTTACCTGATAAATTCATTTCTTTCATATTGGCAAGAGTCCATGAGCTAGTGACGTATGGGATATACATTCCTACCCGGAGGGGCAAAGTTTCCCAAACCACAAAATGCCTATAAATACACCCCCACCACCACACCCACAATTCAGTTTAACCAATTGCCAAGAAGTGGGGTGATAAGAAAGGAGCAAAAGCATCAACAAGGAATTGGAATAATTGTGCTTTATACAAAAAAATCATAACCACCACAAAAAGGGTGGGCCTCATGGACTCTTGCCAATATGAAAGAAATTAATTTATCAGGTAAGTTCTTACATAAATTATGTTTTCTATAATGTAATTGGCAAGAGTCCATGAGCTAGTGACGTATGGGATAGCAAATACCCAAGATGTGGAACTCCACGCAAGAGTCACTAGAGAGGGAGGGATAAAAATAAAGACAGCCAATTCCGCTGAAAAAAGAATCCACAACCCAAATCAAAAAGTTTTAATCTTTATAATGAAAAAAACTGAAATTATAAGCAGAAGAATCAAAGTGAAACAGCTGCCTGAAGAACTTTTCTACCAAAAACTGCTTCTGAAGAAGAAAAAACATCAAAATGGTAAAATTTAGTAAAAGAATGCAAAGAAGACCAAGTTGCTGCTTTGCAAATCTGATCAACAGAAGCTTCATTCTTAAAAGCCCAGGAAGTAGAAACTGACCTAGTAGAATGAGCCGTAATCCTCTGAGGCGGGGATTTACCCGACTCCAAATAAGCATGATGAATCAAAAGCTTTAACCAAGATGCCAAAGAAATGGCAGAAGCCTTCTGACCTTTCCTAGAACCAGAAAAGATAACAAATAGACTAGAAGTCTTTCTGAAATCTTTAGTAGCTTCAACATAATATTTCAAAGCTCTAATCACGTCCAACGAATGTAAAGATCTTTCCAAAGAATTCTTAGGATTAGGACACAATGAAGGGACAACAATTTCTCTACTAATGTTGTTGGAATTCACAACTTTAGGTAAAAATTTAAAAGAAGTCCGCAAAACCGCCTTATCCTGATGAAAAATCAGGAAAGGAGACTCACAAGAAAGAGCAGATAATTCAGAAACTCTTCTAGCAGAAGAGATGGCCAAAAGAAACAATACTTTCCAAGAAAGTAATTTAATGTCCAGAGAATGCATAGGCTCAAACAGAGGAGCCTGTAAAGCCCTCAATACCAAATTAAGACTCCAAGGAGGAGAAATTGGCTTAATGACAGGTTTGATACGAACCAAAGCCTGTACAAAACAATGAATGTCAGGAAGATTAGCAATTTTTCTGTGAAACAGAACAGAAAGAGCAGAGATTTGTCCTTTCAAGGAACTTGCAGACAAACCCTTATCCAAACCATCCTGAAGAAACTGTAAAATTCTAGGAATTCTAAAAGAATGCCAAGAAAATTTATGAGAAGAACACCATGAAATGTAAGTCTTCCAAACTCGGCAATAAATCTTTCTAGACACAGATTTGCGAGCCTGCAACATAGTATTAATCACTGAGTCAGAGAAACCTCTATGACTAAGCACTAAACGTTCAATCTCCATACCTTCAAATTTAATGATTTGAGATCCTGATGGAAAAATGGACCTTGAGATACAAGGTCTGGCCTTAACGGAAGTGGCCAAGGTTGGCAACTGGACATCCGAACAAGATCCGCATACCAAAACCTGTGTGGCCATGCTGGAGCCACCAGCAGTACAAATGAACGCTCCATTATGATTTTGGAAATCACTCTTGGAAGAAGAACTAGAGGCGGAAAGATATAAGCAGGTTGATAATTCCAAGGAAGTGACAACGCATCCACTGCTTCCGCCTGAGGATCCCTGGACCTGGACAGATACCTGGGAAGTTTCCTGTTTAGATGAGAAGCCATCAGATCTATTTCTGGAAGCCCCCACATCTGAACAATCTGAAGAAACACATCTGGGTGAAGAGACCATTCTCCCGGATGTAAAGTCTGGCGACTGAGATAATCTGCTTCCCAATTGTCTATACCTGGGATATGGACCGCAGAGATTAGACAGGAGCTGGATTCCGACCATGCAAGTATCTGAGATACAGTCCTCAAGCTATGAAAAAAGTGAGTCCCACCTTGATGATTGACATATGCCACGGTTGTGACATTGTCTGACTGAAAACAAATAAACGGTTCTCTCTTCAGAAGAGGCCAAAACTGAAGAGCTCTGAGAATCTCACAGAGTTCCAAAATATTGATTGGTAATCTCGCCTCTAGAGATTTCCAAACTCCATGCGCTGTCAGAGATCCACAGACAGCTCCCCAACCTGAAAGACTTTCATCTGTTGAAATCACAGTCCAGGTTGGACGAACAAAAGAGGCCCCCTGGACCAAACGGTGGTGATCTAACCACCAAGTCAGAGATAGTCGAATATTGGTATTTAAGGATATTAATTGTGATATCTTTGTATAATCCCTGCACCATTGGTTCAGCATACAAAGCTGAAGAGGTCTCATGTGAAAACGAGCAAAGGGGATCGCGTCCGATGCTGCAGTCATGAGACCTAAAACCTCCATGCACATAGCTACTGAAGGGAATGACTGGGACTGAAGGTTCCGACAAGCTGAAACCAATTTCAGACGTCTTTTGTCTGTTAGAGACAAAGTCATGGATACTGAATTGGAATTCTAAAAAGGTTACCCTTGTCTGAGGAATCAAGGAACTTTTTGATAAATTGATCCTCCAACCATGTCTTTGAAGAAACAACACTAGTTGATTTGTGTGAGATTCTGCAGAATGTAAAGACTGAGCAAGTACCAATATATCTTCCAAATAAGGAAACACTGCAATACCCCGCTCTCTGATTACAGAGAGTAGGGCACCGAGAACCTTTGAAAAAATCCTTGGAGCTGTTGCTAGGCCAAAAGGAAGAGCAACAAATTGGTAATGCTCGTCTAGAAAAGAGAATCTCAGGAACTGATAATGATCTGGATGAATCGGAATATGAAGATAAGCATCCTGTAAGTCTATTGTGGACATATAATGCCCTTGCTGAACAAAAGGCAGAATAGTCCTTACAGTCACCATTTTGAATGTTGGTATTCTTACATAACGATTCAAAATTTTTAGATCCAGAACTGGTCTGAAAGAATTCTCTTTCTTTGGAACAATGAACAGATTTGAATAAAACCCCAGACCCCGTTCCAGATATGGAACTGGCACAATTACCCCGGATAACTCCAGGTCTAAAACACACTTCAGGAAAGCTTGAGCCTTTACTGGGTTCACTGGAATGCGTGAGAGAAAGAAACTTCTCACAGGCGGTCTTACCTTGAAACCTATTCTGTACTCTTGAGAAACAATGTTCTGAATCCAATGATTTTGGATTGAATTGATCCAAACATCCTTGAAAAATCTTAGTCTGCCCCTTACCAGCTGCGCTGGAATGAAGGCCGCACCTTCATGCGGACTTGGGGGCTGGTTTTGATTTTCTAAAAGGCTTGGATTTATTCCAGACTGGAGAAGGCTTCCAATTGGAAACCGTTCCTTTAGGGGAAGGGTCAGATTTCTGTTCCTTATTCTGACGAAAGGAACGAAAACGGTTAGCAGCCCTAAATTTACCATTAGATTTTTTATCCTGAGGCAAGAAGGCTCCCTTCCCCCCAGTGACAGTTGAAATTATAGAATCCAACTGAGAACCAAATAATTTATTACCTTGGAAAGATAGAGATAGCAACGTTGACTGAGAAGTCATATCCGCATTCCAAGATTAAGCCATAAAGCTCTTCTAGCTAAAATAGCTAAAGACATATACCTGACATCAATTCTAATGATATCAAAAATGGCATCACAAATGAAATTATTAGCATGTTGAATTAGCTTAACAATGCTATACACATTAGGATCTGGTACTTTTTGCGCTAAAGTTTCCAACCAAAATGTTGAAGCTGCAGCAACATCAGCCAAAGAAATAGCAGGCCTAAGAAGATGACCTGAACATAAATAAGCCTTCCTTAGATAAGATTCAAGCTTCCTATCTAAAGGATCTTTAAAAGAAGTACTATCTGCCGTAGGAATAGTAGTACGCTTAGCAAGAGTAGAGATAGCCCCATCAACTTTGGGGATCTTTTCCCAAAACTCCAATCTATCAGTCGGCAAAGGGTACAGTCTCTTAAACCTTGAAGAAAGAGTAAATGAAGTACCCAGACTATTCCATTCCCTAGAAATTACCTCTGAAATAGCATCAGGAACTGGAAAAACCTCTGGAATAACAACAGGAGGTTTAAAACCCGAATTTAAACGTTTACTGGTTTAATATCAAGAGGACTAGTCTCCTCCATATCTAATGCAATCAACACCTCTTTTAATAAAGAACGAATATACTCCATTTTAAATAAATATGAAGTTTTGTCAGTGTCAATATCTGAGGCAGAATCTTCTGAACCAGATAGATCCTCATCAGAGATAGATAAATCAGAATGCTGTCGGTCATTTAAAAATTCATCGAATTTATGAGAAGTTTTAAAAGACCTTTTACATTTATTAGAAGGTGGTATAACAGACAGGGCCTTCTGAATAGAATTAGAAACAAATTCTCTCACATTAACAGGAATTTCCTGAACATTAGATGTTGAAGGAACAAAAACAGGTAATGGACTACTACTAATGGAAATATTGTCTGCTTTAGAAAGTTTATCATGACAACTAACACAAACTACAGCCGGAGGAACAGTTACCACAAGTTTACAACAAATGCACTTAGCTTTGGTAGAACCGACATCAGGCAGCAGCATTCCAGAAGTAGATTCTGATACAGGGTCAGATTGAGAAATCTTGCAATATGTAAAAGAAAAAACAACATATAAAGCAAAATTATCAATTTCCTTATATGACAGTTTCAGGAATGGGAAAAAATGCAAACAGAATAAGCCTCTGGAAACCAGAAGCAAAAATACATGAAAACTTAAATAATGTCAAAAGTCTGGCGCCAAGTATGACGCCCACAACTGACAAAATATTTTTGGCGCCAAAAACATCTGCAACAAACACGAGCGTCATAGATGATGCAACTACGTGAAAATTCTCAGCGCCAACTAAGACGCCGGAAATGACTAAAATACGTCAACAAACGTAATTCTTGTGCCAAAAAAGTCTTGCACCAAGAATAACGCAATAAATTATAGCATTTTGCGCACCCGCGAGCCTAACAGCCCGCAATTTAGAAAAAAAGTCCATTTGAAAAATTTCAGGTAAGAATTTTTTTTTTTTTTTTATATATATGTGCATTTCCCAAAATGAAACTGACAGTCTGTAAAAAGGAAATATACTGATAAACCTGAATCATGGCAAATATAAGTACAAACATTATATTTAGAACTTTACATTTAAAGTGCCAAACCATAGCTAAGAGTGTCTTAATAAAGGAAAACATACTTACCAAAAGACACTCATCTACATAAAGTAGATAGCCAAACCAGTACTGAAACGAGAATCAGCAGAGGTAATGGTATATAAGAGTATATCGTCGATCTGAAAAGGAAGGTAGGAGAAGAATCTCTACGACCGATAACAGAGAACCTATGAAATAGATCCCCGTTAGGATGACCATTGTATTCAATAGGTAATACTCCCTTCACATCCCTCTGTCATTCACTGCACACTGAGAGGAACCGGGCTTCAGCATGCTGAGAAGCGCATATCAACGTAGAAATCTAGCACAAACTTACTTCACCACCTCCATAGGAGGCAAAGTTTGTAAAACTGAATTGTGGGTGTGGTGAGGGGTGTATTTATAGGCATTCTGAGGTTTGGGAAACTTTGCCCCTCCTGGTAGGAATGTATATCCCATACGTCACTAGCTCATAGACTCTTGCCAATTACATGAAAGAAATGTGGGTTTAATGTCCCTTTAACCCCTGTCATATATATTTTTCACAACTGAACCAGTAACACACACACGCATGAATGAACTTTTCCCATTTGACTGCCTGTAGCACACAGAACAGTGTGTTTATGCACCAATGGTTAGGGTTGCCTGCTGTCCAACACAAAGCTACAGGACGATCTATAGGTGACTGGGCACTGGTGGTAGATGGGTTCATTTAATGACTCTATCTTACGTTCTACCCATGACCTCGCTATACATATTTTTCCCAACTAGGCAGTGATTCTATTCCTTTGGCTGTCAGTAGAACGCACAGCATTGATCTGACCCCCTTTGACTGCCAGTCGCTCACACAGTATTTTTACACCCCAGGGTTACACGTAAATAAGTGAATAGAAAAAGATTAATTTTATCCCAGTGGCTACACGTAACACACACAGAGTGGTGTTTTTACACCCATGGTTTTGTAGCACACCCAAGACTGCTTGTAACACATAAGATGGATATTTATTTTGTTTCCCATTATTGGCTGCTAATAACAAATACAACAGTGCTCTGGAGCTGATTTTAACTATGTGCTTAACAGCTTGGCAGAGGCTAAACACATAGTATATGCAAGCAATAATAAAATAACACATTTAAGCATTTTCTTCTTCCACATTTATGTTCTTTGTCTAGATGTAATGATACACAAATTAATATAGCTGTTCTCTTATAAAAGCTAGATAGGTAGTGTGCACGTTTGGAGCACTACATGACAGAAAATAGTGCTGCCCTCTAGTGCTCTTGCTAATGTACAACATTGTTGTAAAACTACTGCTATATAGTGCTGCAGACACGTGCACACTCCTGAACTTACCTTCCTGCTTTTCAACAAAGGATAACAAGAAAACAAAGACAATTTGATAATAGAAGTAAATTGTAAAGTTCTTTAATAGTGCATGCTCTATCTGGATCATGAAAGAAAATGTTTGAGTTTTATGTCCCTTTAAATTTGTTTAAAGCTACTAAACACTCAGATGTGTTTTTTCCCCCTAGCCAATAAGGTTGATACTCACAGATTTATCGGTGGACAGAAAAAAAAGAATAAAGCCAAATTTTTAAAAACCCTCTTACAGACAGATAAAAAAAAATATTGTCTGCCGCATCTCTTTAAAGGGGCATCAAAGTCAAAGTTTCATTATTCAAATAGGGAGTGCAATTGAAGATAAAACATAATATAAAGTATGATACAGGTAAAATGTTATAAACTTTGCTGCAAATGCTGTTGCTGTAAAGTGGTCAAGACATACCTGAAACTACAGAGAAAAGCTCTCATAGAAAGGAGCTACGTTTCAATTGCAAAATTAGATGCTGTATTTGAATCATGAAAGCGTAATATTGAATCTTACGTCCATTTAAAAACTTACTATGTGAAATTACAAATTCATTGATGTACTTAAAGTGATGGTAAATGATGTCTATCTTTAACCCATTCACGCCCTTAGGACGTTTCATGCCGTCCTAACTGCACTGGACTTTAGCGCCATTAGGACGGCATGGAACGTCCAAGCCGTTTAGCTATACTGAAGCCATAACAGCTTCCTAACTGGGATCGCGGGCTGGAGCGCGTGCCTAGCATCATAGGCACTCCCCCCTGACCCAATCCTATTATTGAAATCCCACGATCACATGATTTACATTTTTACTTATTTGTTTACATCGTAACTTTGTTCCGATGTAGACAAATAAGCTCTGGCGAGGAAGGGTTAAAGCGCCATCAAAAAGAGCATGTAAAACAATATGGCCTAGATTACAAGTTTTGCGTTATGGTGCAGTACGGCTATACCACTGAAAAATTGGCCATTGCGCGTGGAATGGCAGGTAACACATATTATAAGTCGTGGCGGCATAGCTATACCGCAAGCATTTTAGCCTTTACGCAATGATCCATTCCGCATTTAGAAAATGACGTTTGAGTGCATGATTTTCCATAGTGCCGTATTACAGGCTGTGCGGACCAGCTAGCGTTACAGCCTATACTGCCGTGAGCCATTCTGCGATCTGAGACCAGTAGTTTCACAAAATTCATAACTAAAATGTTACAAAGTACACTAACACCCATAAACTACCTATTAACCCCTAAATCGCCACCCTCCCACATCACAAGTACTATATTACACCTACTAACCCCTAATCTGCCGCCCACCTACATTGCCGACACTAAAAGAAACCTATTAGCCCCTAAACTGCCGGCTCCCCACATTGCCAACACTATAATAAAGTATTAACCCCTAAACCGCCAGCCCCCCACATGCAACTAATAAACTAAACCTATTAACCCCTAAACCCCCACATCGCAAAAATACATTTAAACTATAAACCCCTAAACCTAACACTCCCCTAACTTTAAATTAAAAGTTACAATATAACTATCTTAAAATAAATATAAACTTACCTGTGAATGAAAAAAAAATCCTAAAATGAAACTATAAATTAACCTAGCATAACTATTCTAATAAAATAAAATAAACTACAAATTAAAAATCCTAAATTACATGATTAAAAAAAAACTAACACTACAGATTTTTTTTTTACAAATTTAAATAAACCTAATACTACAAATAAATTTTAAAAAAATCTAACATTACAACAACAAAAAAACGCTAAAATTATGCAAAATAAGAAAACACTAAGATTACAAAATATAAAAAATGAAATTATGCAAAATAATAAAAATTACACCTAATCTAATAGCCCTATAACCCCCCCAAAAAAACACCCCCTAACATAACAATAAACAACCAATAGCCCTTAAAAGGGCCTTTGTAGGGCATTGCCCTAAATTAAACAGCTCTTTTACCTTACAAAATTACAAAAGTCCCCCTAAAAGTAAAAACCCCCAACCAACCCCCAAAATAAAAAAAAAACTAAATTTAAAACAATCCTAAGCTACCCATTGCCCCTAAAGGGGCATTCTATGGGTATTGCCCTTAAAAGGGCATTCAGCTCTTTTACTGCCCATCAAAATACTAATAAAAAAATTAAAAAAAAACACCATACAAAAAAACCCTAATATTAACCCCAGAAAATCTACTCATGGTTCCTGAAGTCCGGACATCCATCTTCATCTATGCGGCAAGTGCAACATCTTGATCCATCGCGGGGGCATCTGTTTTCTTCATCACGGTGTCGCAGAGCTGTGGAGGCGCAGAGCATCTTTGCCGGCGGAGCAGACATCCAGCATCGAGGATCCTTTTCATACGATCACCACCGTACACTGAAGCTTAAATGCAAGGTACCTCTTTAAATATGGGGTACCTTGCATTCCTATTGGCTGACATTTTTAAATCAGGCAATAGGATGAGAACTACTGAAATCCTATTGGCTGTTCAAATTAGCCAATAGGTTTTATTTATTGGGCTGGATTTTTTTTTAGATTAGGGATGGGCAGTAAGAGAGCTGAATGCCCTTTTAAGGGCAATGCCCATAGTATACCAATGCCCCTTTAGGGGCAATGGGTAGCTTAGGTTTTATTTAGACTTTTTTATTTTGGGGGGTTGGTTGTGTGGGGGGTTTTACTGTTGGGGTGACTTTGTAATTTATTGAAGGTAAAAGAGCTGATTAACGTAGGGCAATGCCCTACAAAAGGCCATTTTAAGTGCTATTGGTAGTTTATTGCTAGGCTAAGGAGTGTTTATATTTTGGGGGGGCTTTTTATTTTTATAGGGCTATTAGATTAGGTGTCAATTATATTATTTTTAATAATTTTGTTTATTATTTTTCATAATTTTAGTGTTTATTATTTTTTAATGTTAGTTTATTTTTATTTTATTTGTAATGTTAGGATTATTTATTATTGTAATTTTTTATTTTTGGTTTATTTTATCTATTTAAATTAGTAATGTTAGTTTAATTTATAATTTAAAGTTTTTTTTAATTCACAGGTAAGTTTTTATTTATTTAAAGATAGTTATATTGTAAGTTTAATTTAAAGTTAGGGGGTGTTTTAGGGGTTAATATTTTAATTTAGTGTGTTGTGATGTGGGGGGCTGGCGGGTTAGGGGTTAATATATTTAGTTTAGTCTTTGAGATGTGCGGAGCCCGGGGTTTAGGGGTTAATAGATTTAGTTTATTAGCACCAATGTGGGGGGGGGGTGGCAGTTTAGGGGTTAATATATTTAGTTTATTAGTACCGATGTGGGGGGGGGGCGGTTTAGGAGTTAATCATTTTATTTAGTGTCAGCGATATCGGGGGCAGCAGTTTGGGGGTTAATAGCTTTAATTAGTGTCAGAGATGACGGGGAGACGGTTTAGGGGTTAATAATTTTATTTAGTGTCGGCGATGTCAGGTAGGGGTGGATTTAGACTAGGGGTTTATGTTAGGGTGTTAGGTTTAAACGTAACTTTCTTTTCCCCATAGACATCAATAGGGTTGCGTTACAGCAATCTCCATTCCACGATCACAGGTGTTAGATTTTTTTCTTACACTTTCTCAACATTGATGTCTATGGGGGAAAGCATGCACGAGCGCGTAAACTCAGCCCTTGGTCTTTGTGCTGTATGGATCTTATCGCACAGCACAAGAAGGTTTTTGTGTAACTTGTAATGGCAGCGCTATGGAAAGTGCGATAATGATCATTTTTTTGCATTCTTTACGCACAGGTATAGCGCAAAACTCGTAATCTTGGTGAAAGCGAGCATAAGTTTGTTTGTTTTTTGTTCCTACCTGTAAATTGTATATTTCTACCTCTTTAGTATGTAGACTATTGCGCACTCCTTCCAGCCCTCCTAGCTAGTCATTTTCTTTCCACTATGCACATTCAGCCAATCCAAAGCAATGTCATATGACTCGCTGTTTTCTATAAGGATGTGTAAAGGGAACAACACGCATGCGCTCCTCTGCCGTTTGTCCTTTAATCTTTTAGCCAATCATCTTCAACTAGTATTGGACGTCACATGAACGGTAAGGGCAGAGAGGGCGATCAACAAAGACGTTATAGTAAACACTGATTAGTAGCTATTATTACGGCTCAGTATTTAATTGGAACTTCGCCAGAAGCTTCCAGATTGGGGATACGCTAAACTTGGTAAGTCATACAATAGTAGCAACTTATTTGGACAAATAAAAATATTATTAACAATAAAATAATACTTTCTCAGTGCAGTCATGATCTCGTGATTTACTCTTTACTTGTGTGATGTAGAGCATGCATGGTAAACCGACTGCACGGGAGCATACATAGGACTCAATTTATCAAAGCTTTAATTTTAATTAGTTGCACAATCCACTTGCACTCACCGATAGTCGCGTAGAGCGAACAGTTTGCTGCATTAATTTATTATTATTATTTATGTATTCAATTATTATCACTTGTGTCTTTTCCAATGCAAGTTATAGCAGACTGTTGATAACTATAGCTACTTCGATGACGCAAATTATTTAATTTATCAAGCTTACAGTCTATAGTCAGCAAATTTCATAACACGTGACTGTATTTTTTATGCCCATAGTGGCCATTTTGAATTCATTGAAAAACACGCCACTCTTCATTAAAGTTAAAGGGACACTGAACCCAAATTTTTTCTTTTGTCATTCAGACAGAAGATGCAATTTTAAGCAAATTTCTAATTTACTCCTATTATCAAGTTGTCTTTGTTCTCTTGCTATCTTTATTTGAAAAAGAAGACATCTAAGCTTTTATTTTGGTTCAGACTCTGGACAGCACTTTTTTATTGGTGGATGAATTTATCCACCAATCGGCAATAACAACACAGGTTGTTCACCAAAAATGGGCTGGCATCTAAACTTACATTCTTGCATTTCAAATAAAGATACCAAGAGAATGAAGAAAAATTGATAATAGGAGTAAATGAGAAAGTTACTTAAAATGTCATGCTCTACCTGAATCACAAAAGAAAAAATTTGGGTTTAGTGTCCCTTTAATCTTTGAGGTAAAATGTAATGTATTATTTTAGTTTAGTTTAATTTGGTACTCTGTTATTTTGTGACAGAATTATTAAATAATGATGCAAATTAAATTTAAAGACCTTACAATATAGCTAACAAAAATAATGGTTGTGTTACAGGTCTTTCCTGGTTCGGTATTTGATTTCTTCTTTTACTGCGTCTAAGAAGAAAGCTAAAAAAAAATATAGGAGCATAAAAAACATAATTTATGTAAGAACTTACCTGATAAATTCATTTCTTTCATATTAGCAAGAGTCCATGAGCTAGTGACGTATGGGATATACATTCCTACCAGGAGGGGCAAAGTTTCCCAAACCTCAAAATGCCTATAAATAAACCCCTCACCACACCCACAATTCAGTTTAACGAATAGCCAAGAAGTGGGGTGATAAAAAAGTGCGAAAGCATATAAAATAAGGAATTGGAATAATTGTGCTTTATACAAAATCATAACCACCACAAAAAAAGGGCGGGCCTCATGGACTCTTGCTAATATGAAAGAAATGAATTAATCAGGTAAGTTCTTACATAAATTATGTTTTCTTTCATGTAATTAGCAAGAGTCCATGAGCTAGTGACGTATGGGATAATGATTACCCAAGATGTGGATCTTTCCACACAAGAGTCACTAGAGAGGGAGGGATAAAATAAAGACAGCCAATTCCTGCTGAAAATAATCCACACCCAAAATAAAGTTTAATGAAAAACATAAGCAGAGGATTCAAACTGAAACCGCTGCCTGAAGTACTTTTCTACCAAAAACTGCTTCAGAAGAAGAAAATACATCAAAATGGTAGAATTTAGTAAAAGTATGCAAAGAGGACCAAGTTGCTGCTTTGCAAATCTGATCAACCGAAGCTTCATTCCTAAACGCCCAGGAAGTAGAAACTGACCTAGTAGAATGAGCTGTAATCCTCTGAGGCGGAGTTTTACCCGACTCAACATAGGCAAGATGAATTAAAGATTTCAACCAAGATGCCAAAGAAATGGCAGAAGCTTTCTGGCCTTTTCTAGAACCGGAAAAGATAACAAATAGACTAGAAGTCTTTCGGAAAGATTTAGTAGCTTCAACATAATATTTCAAAGCTCTAACAACATCCAAAGAATGCAACGATTTCTCCTTAGAATTCTTAGGATTAGGACATAATGAAGGAACCACAATTTCTCTACTAATGTTGTTGGAATTCACAACTTTAGGTAAAAATTCAAAAGAAGTTCGCAACTGAAGAAAGAGCAGATAATTCAGAAACTCTTCTGGCAGAAGAGATGGCCAAAAGGAACAAAACTTTCCAAGAAAGTAATTTAATGTCCAATAAATGCATAGGTTCAAATGGAGGAGCTTGAAGAGCCCCCAGAACCAAATTCAAACTCCAAGGAGGAGAAATTGACTTAATGACAGGCTTTATACGAACCAAAGCTTGTACAAAACAATGAATATCAGGAAGAATAGCAATCTTTCTGTGAAAAAGAACAGAAAGAGCAGAGATTTGTCCTTTCAAGGAACTTGTGGACAAACCCTTATCTAAACCATCCTGAAGAAACTGTAATATTCTCGGTATTCTAAAAGAATGCCAAGAAAAATGATGAGAAAGACACCAAGAAATATAAGTCTTCCAGACTCTATAATATATCTCTCTAGATACAGATTTACGAGCCTGTAACATAGTATTAATCACAGAGTCAGAGAAACCTCTTTGACCAAGAATCAAGCGTTCAATCTCCATACCTTTAAATTTAAGGATTTCAGATCCTGATGGAAAAAAGGACCTTGAGACAGAAGGTCTGGTCTTAACGGAAGAGTCCACGGTTGGCAAGAGGCCATCCGGACAAGATCCGCATACCAAAACCTGTGAGGCCATGCCGGAGCTACCAGCAGAACAAACGAGCATTCCTTCAGAATCTTGGAGATTACTCTTGGAAGAAGAACTAGAGGCGGAAAGATATAGGCAGGATGATACTTCCAAGGAAGTGATAATGCATCCACTGCCTCCGCCTGAGGATCCCGGGATCTGGACAGATACCTGGGAAGTTTCTTGTTTAGATGAGACGCCATCAAATCTATTTCTGGAAGTTCCCACATTTGAACAATCTGAAGAAATACCTCTGGGTGAAGAGACCATTCGCCCGGATGCAACGTTTGGCGACTGAGATAATCCGCTTCCCAATTGTCTATACCTGGGATATGAACCGCAGAGATTAGACAGGAGCTGGATTCCGCCCAAACCAAAATTCGAGATACTTCTTTCATAGCCAGAGGACTGTGAGTCCCTCCTTGATGATTGATGTATGCCACAGTTGTGACATTGTCTGTCTGAAAACAAATGAACGATTCTCTCTTCAGATGAGGCCAAAACTGAAGAGCTCTGAAAATTGCACGGAGTTCCAAAATATTGATCGGTAATCTCACCTCCTGAGATTCCCAAACTCCTTGTGCCGTCAGAGATCCCCACACAGCTCCCCAACCTGAGAGACTTGCATCTGTTGAAATTACAGTCCAGGTCGGAAGCACAAAAGAAGCCCCCTGAATTAAACGATGGTGATCTGTCCACCACGTTAGAGAGTGTCGTACAATCGGTTTTAAAGATATTAATTGAGATATCTTTGTGTAATCCTTGCACCATTGATTCAGCATACAGAGCTGAAGAGGTCGCATGTGAAAACGAGCAAAGGGGGATCGCGTCCGATGCAGCAGTCATAAGACCTAGAATTTCCATGCATAAGGCTACCGAAGGGAATGATTGTGACTGAAGGTTTTGACAAGCTGCAATCAATTTTAGACGTCTCTTGTCTGTTAAAGACAGAGTCATGGACACTGAATCTATCTGGAAACCCAGAAAGGTTACCCTTGTCTGAGGAATCAAAGAACTTTTTGGTAAATTGATCCTCCAACCATGATCTTGAAGAAACAACACAAGTCGATTCGTATGAGATTCTGCTAAATGTAAAGACTGAGCAAGTACCAAGATATCGTCCAAATAAGGAAATACCACAATACCCTGTTCTCTGATTACAGACAGAAGGGCACCGAGAACCTTTGAAAAAATTCTTGGAGCTGTAGCTAGGCCAAACGGTAGAGCCACAAACTGGTAATGCTTGTCCAGAAAAGAGAATCTCAGGAACTGATAATGATCTGGATGAATCGGAATATGCAGATATGCATCCTGTAAATCTATTGTGGACATATAATTCCCTTGCTGAACAAAAGGCAAGATAGTCCTTACAGTTACCATCTTGAACGTTGGTATCCTTACATAACGATTCAATATTTTTAGATCCAGAACTGGTCTGAAGGAATTCTCCTTCTTTGGTACAATGAAGAGATTTGAATAAAACCCCATCCCCTGTTCCGGAACTGGAACTGGCATAATTACTCCAGCCAACTCTAGATCTGAAACACAATTCAGAAATGCTTGAGCTTTCACTGGATTTACTGGGACACGGGAAAGAAAAAATCTCTTTGCAGGAGGTCTCATCTTGAAACCAATTCTGTACCCTTCTGAAACAATGTTCTGAATCCAAAGATTGTGAACAGAATTGATCCAAATTTCTTTGAAAAAACGTAACCTGCCCCCTACCAGCTGAGCTGGAATGAGGGCCGCACCTTCATGTGGACTTAGAAGCAGGCTTTGCCTTTCTAGCAGGCTTGGATTTATTCCAGACTGGAGATGGTTTCCAAACTGAAACTGCTCCTGAGGATGAAGGATCAGGCTTTTGTTCTTTGTTGAAACGAAAGGAACGAAAACGATTATTAGCCCTGTTTTTACCTTTAGATTTTTTATCCTGTGGTAAAAAAGTTCCTTTCCCACCAGTAACAGTTGAGATAATAGAATCCAACTGAGAACCAAATAATTTGTTACCCTGGAAAGAAATGGAAAGTAGAGTTGATTTAGAAGCCATATCAGCATTCCAAGTCTTAAGCCATAAAGCTCTTCTAGCTAAAATAGCTAGAGACATAATCCTGACATCAACTCTGATAATATCAAAAATGGCATCACAGATAAAATTATTAGCATGCTGAAGAAGAATAAGAATATCATGAGAATCATGATTTGTTACTTGTTGCGCTAAAGTTTCCAACCAAAAAGTTGAAGCTGCAGCAACATCAGCCAATGATATAGCAGGTCTAAGAAGATTACCTGAACACAGATAAGCTTTTCTTAGAAAGGATTCAATTTTCCTATCTAAAGGATCTTTAAACGAAGTACCATCTGACGTAGGAATGGTAGTACGTTTAGCAAGGGTAGAAATAGCCCCATCAACTTTAGGGATTTTGTCCCAAAATTCTAACCTGTCAGCCGGTACAGGATATAATTGCTTAAAACGTTTAGAAGGAGTAAATGAATTACCCAATTTATCCCATTCTTTGGAAATTACTGCAGAAATAGCATTAGGAACAGGAAAAACTTCTGGAATAACCACAGGAGATTTAAATACCTTATCTAAACGTTTCGAATTAGTATCAAGAGGACCAGAATCCTCTATTTCTAAAGCAATTAATACTTCTTTAAGTAAAGAACGAATAAATTCCATTTTAAATAAATATGAAGATTTATCAGCATCAATCTCTGAAACAGAATCCTCTGAACCAGAAGAGTCATCAGAATCAGAATGATGATGTTCATTTAAAAATTCATCTGTAGGGAGAGAAGTTTTAAAAGATTTTTTACGTTTACTAGAAGGAGAAATAACAGACATAGCCTTCTTGATGGATTCAGAAACAAAATCTCTTATGTTATCAGGAACATTCTGCACCTTAGATGTTGAAGGAACTGCAACAGACAATGGTACTTTACTAAAGGAAATATTATCTGCATTAACAAGTTTGTCATGACAATTAATACAAACAACAGCCGGAGGAATAGCTACCAAAAGTTTACAGCAGATACACTTAGCTTTGGTAGATCCAGCACTAGACAGCGATTTTCCTGTAGTATCTTCTGACTCAGATGCAACGTGAGACATCTTGCAATATGTAAGAGAAAAAACAACATATAAAGCAAAATTGATCAAATTCCTTAAATGACAGTTTCAGGAATGGGAAAAAATGCCAAAGAACAAGCTTCTAGCAACCAGAAGCAATAAAAAATGAAACTTAAATAATGTGGAGACAAAAGCGACGCCCATATTTTTTAGCGCCAAATAAGACGCCCACATTATTTGGCGCCTAAATGCTTTTGGCGCCAAAAATGACGCCACATCCGGAACGCCGACATTTTTGGCGCAAAATAACGTCAAAAAATGACGCAACTTCCGGCGACACGTATGACGCCGGAAACGGAAAAGAATTTTTGCGCCAAAAAAGTCCGCGCCAAGAATGACGCAATAAAATGAAGCATTTTCAGCCCCCGCGAGCCTAACAGCCCACAGGGAAAAAGAGTCAAATTTTTGAAGGTAAGAAAAAATGAATAATTTAAATGCATAATCCCAAATATGAAACTGACTGTCTGAAAAATAAGGAAAGTTGAACATTCTGAGTCAAGGCAAATAAATGTTTGAAAACATATATTTAGAAGTTTATAAACAAAGTGCCCAACCATAGCTTAGAGTGTCACAGAAAATAAGATTTACTTACCCCAGGACACTCATCTACATGTTTGTAGAAAGCCAAACCAGTACTGAAACGAGAATCAGCAGAGGTAATGGTATATATAAGAGTATATCGTCGATCTGAAAAGGGAGGTAAGAGATGAATCTCTACGACCGATAACAGAGAACCTATGAAATAGACCCCATAGAAGGAGATCACTGCATTCAAATAGGCAATACTCTCCTCACATCCCTCTGACATTCACTGCACGCTGAGAGGAAAACCGGGCTCCAACTTGCTGCGGAGCGCATATCAACGTAGAATCTAGCACAAACTTACTTCACCACCTCCATCGGAGGCAAAGTTTGTAAAACTGAATTGTGGGTGTGGTGAGGGGTGTATTTATAGGCATTTTGAGGTTTGGGAAACTTTGCCCCTCCTGGTAGGAATGTATATCCCATACGTCACTAGCTCATGGACTCTTGCTAATTACATGAAAGAAATATTTATTTTTCAACTAACAGTTGACAAGAGTAAGCACACTCTTGTATCAAATGTAAGACTGTAAAGAAATGGCTGTGTTAGCCCTTTAATAGGTGAGGTTGCTTAGGCCCATTGACTTCTATGGTATTCACAAACTATAAGCTTGTGGATTGAAAGGCATGTACACGGAGCCTTTTGCCACATGAACGTACAAAAAGAATGCTTGATAATTTAGAAATCGGGCAAACATACTATCATGGTGAGCAAAAGTCGAGCAAGGAGGGGAGAAATTGAGCCTTGGTGATAATTCGATCGCTGTGAAATTGCAGCGTTTTTGGGGCATCTGTTCGCTTGATAACTTGGTGTAGCGTAAATTGTGTCTAAAAAGACGCAGAGTTTAATTGAATTTCAAACTAAAGCTTTAATAAACTGAGCCCATAGAGTAAAAGTGCCTACTGTACTGACTATCATGTACCTTCCCACCGCGCAAGAGGTCCAACCCACTGTGAACGTCACTGAATTGCAGACTTAAAAATCAAATTGGGTAGAGGGAAAGTGCATAAGGGACAAGCGATTATGCAAATACCATAAGCAAATCTATAGGAGAATATATATATATATATATACACACTTTATATACATATTGTTTACCATCATTTTAAACTAATCAATCAAACATTGCTTTGAAATGGCATTTTTCCACAAATCACTTCTGATTCTCTCAAGTTGTCTCTCCTATTGATGCTTGAAAATATGCCACCTCAAAACAGACAAAAGCATATGCAATAGTGAAGTATCTGACCACATCTTATGAGGAATAATACCTTGTCGTTCTTTAGAAATATTTTTGTGAAACGGTTTACCTGACATTTAAGCCTTTGTTTAGAGATAGGGGCATATTTATCAAGCTCCGTATGGAGTTGAGGCCCCGTGTTTCTGGCGAGCCTGCGGGCTCGCCAGAAACAGCAGTTATGAAGCAGCGGTAACAAAGACCGCTGCTCCATAACCTGTCCACCTGCTCTGAGCAGGCGGACAGACATCGCCGGAAATCAACCCGATTGAGTATGATCGGGTTGATTGACACCTCCCTGCTGGCGGCCCATTCGCCGCGAGTCTGCAGGGGGTGGCGTTGCACCAGCAGCTCTTGTGAGCTGCTGGTGCAATGCTGAATACGGCGAGCGTATTGCTCGCCGTATTCAGCGAGGTCTGGCGGACCTGATCCGCACTGTCGGATCAGGTCCGCCAGACTTTCATAAATAGGGGCCATAGGCAGGGATAAGACTGGTTATCAAACCAGCTTCTCCTCTGTGAAGCTTTAACCTAATTTTAAGAATTCTTTAGGCTCAACATTTTGAACCAATGATTGGTCTTGATATTCAACTGTTATCTTGGAAAGATATTTTTCTCTAGGTCATTTCCTTGGTCACAAGAGTATCTGAACTTTCTGCCCTATCCTGCCATTCCCATTACCTGTTTTTTTTGTGTGTTTTTTTATCAGGGTAAGGCAGTTTTAAGAACCAACTATTCTTTCCTTTTTAAAGTGGTATCTTAGGACAAAATTAATCATGGAATTGTGATCCCATCTCTCTGCTCAGCTCCAAGAAATGCTAAAGAGAGATTGCTTCACAACTTGGATATGGTCAGTGCCTGGAAATGTTATCTTCAGGCCACAAAAGAATTTAGAAAATCGACTTCTTTGTTTATTCATTTCTCTTGTCCCCACAAGAGGCAGAAGGCTACAGCAATTACCTTGATCTCTTGGCTTAACACTTTGATTCATAAAGCATACTTGGTACTGGGGAAGTCTTCCCCAAAAGGAATTACAGCTCCTTCTGCTAGAGCAGTGGTCACCATTTGGGCTTTCAGGAATTAAGCTAAACAAATTTGCAAAGCAGCTACTTGGTCCTCTTTGCCTTTTCTGAGGCTGTTTTTGGTAGGAAAGTTCTGCAAGCCACTGTGGCTGCTAAGTGCATTTACCTGCCTTAACTGTTATCCCTTTTTTGTGGACTTCAAAGCTTGGGTATGGGATATCACATGTGATGGCTTGTGGATTCTTATGAAAGAAAACAAAAAGTTGGAAGCAGAACCAGTTTGCACTTCACTTGCACTGCTTTATCTTTTAAACTTTCTAAAGTTCTCCTTTCTTTTTGACTATATCTATAACTTTCATGGGAAAGTGAGAGGAATTAAAAGCTCTGTTATGTTGGGTGTTTTGCCTCCTCCTAGTGGACTGAAATGTGATGGTGTGTAGACTATAATCATAATGAAAGAAAGGAATAAGTTTGTATTTCATAAAAGAGCACAGAACAGTGAAGTCAAACAAGAAACTTTCAGCATATAGTTCTTTTCCTGGGCTACCGCAATTCTGCACACTGCTAGCACCTGTGGTAAAAGAATTATTTGAAAGTCAGTTGTGGAACACACACTCAAAAACCGTTCTTATGATAGACAATATTTTTTATTGTCTAACTATATTGACTTGCGGGGTCAGCAGTGATAAAAATCACATGCTCTAATGAATTAGAGCATGTAATTTTCAACTATAATGTTTCTTTAAATTCATTTATTCTACATTCCTACTTCCTTGTTTCGCATATATCAATGAATACATCAGTAAACTATACTGTAGTCAAGGAAAGTAGCCAGATTTCATTCTGTTACCAATAAAAAAAAACTGTTAAAAAACCCCATAAATTATGCTTACCAGATAATTTAATTTTCTTCTGTGGGAAAGAGTCCACAGCCGCATTCATTACTTGTGGAAAATAAGAACCTGGCCACAAGGAGGAGGCAAAGACACTCCCAGCCAAAGGCTCCTCCCACTTCCCCTATCCCCCAGTCATTCTGCAGAGGAACAAGGATCAGTGGAAGAAATATCAAGGTGAAAGGGTGCCAGAAGACTATACACGAAAAACAGGCGGGGGGCTGTCGACTCTTTCCCACGGAAGAAAATGAAATTATCAGGTAAGCATAATTTATGTTTTTCTTCCTAATGGGAAAGAGTCCACAGCCGCATTCATTCCTTGTGGGAAAATTATACCCAAGCCAAAGAGGACACTGAATGCCAAGAACGAGAGGGTAAGAGGCGGCCAAATCTGAGGGCACCAGGACTGAACCGCATCCCATAATTAAAAAAGTTCCGCTTTATCCAAAAGCAGGGAGCAAAAATAATAAGAAAAAAAAAAAAGGGCCCCAAGGACACAAACGTCAGTCCCCAGCCTGGGAAAAAACCACATGCAACACCACCGAGCCAACAGGACTCGAAGCGCCCTATCGCCCAAAGGCCTATCCCATACACAAGTCCCCATAAGGGAACCCTGACCAACAACTCCCCAAAGGAAGAAGCAAGGGAGAGGGAGAACTGAACCAGAACCCTGTCTTTCAAAAGACAAAGCAGACTAGCTCGGGAGACTCCAGAAAGCCTCACGAAATGCAAGAAAAAAGGGCATCATCAGTCAAACATGATCCAGTTGGAGACCGAAAGAGAACAAAAAGTATCTTGAGAACAGAAAACCGCAAAGACGACTAAGCAGCACACTGTAGTGCAGCCACAAATAAAGGGGAAAAAAACCCGTGTCCAGCTCCCCAGCTGTAGGGAACCAATGAGAAATGGAAAAAGCAAAAATCAAGTTCCTAGACAAGACCCTGGAGGGAAAAATCAGAGATCCAACACCCCCCCCCCAAGAGCTCAGAGAGTACCTCAATAGGGACCCACTGTATCCAAAAGAAACAGAGAAAGCTGAAAAGTCAGAAGATCACCAGAACCACAGCTTAGGAGATAAAGAGGGACGTTCTCCACAACCACAAAACCGCTGCAATGAGGACCGCCCACACACGGAAAAAAGTCCCACCCCCCCTTTAACGAGAGGGGGGAACACCACCAGCCACCTCGAAAAAGTGCGACAAGAAACACGGGCAGAGTTCCACCACCAGAGGAACACCGAACCCAGAAGTCCATTCCCAAGGGCATCTCCATCTCTGAACCAGAGACAAAAGGAACACACCCACAGTGAAAAAAGTCTCCCAAGGGAAGACGGAGGACAAGGGAAAACTTGCCCCCCCAGAAATAAACTCAACACAGGGGTCAAAACTAATCCAAAACGAGCCAGCCCCCAAAGGAGCAGAGTCTACTTGAGGTAGCAATCTCGGAGCCCCACAGCAGATACCGGTGGGGAAGATCGAAAGACAAAGAGACCCTACCAAGGTACTATACAGGATGCTGATGCAAGGTTAGAGCACCAGAACGGACCCCCAAAGAAAGTCCAGAACACATTCCCGCACAGAAAAACAAAGGCCCCAAGCAGCCATAAGAAGGGGACCAGACACTCCAAAGAGAGAAAAGGAAGAACCCCTTCCAGACACAACCCGAACACCAGCGGGAAAAACCAGAACAAGCATAGACAGAACTATACCAACACCACCCGGAACCCCAGCCCAATCCCAGATCCACAAAGAGACCTGAAGAAAAGGACGCCGACCAAAATTCTTGTCAGACACTCCTCACCGAGAAAGGAACCCGAAAAAAAACCGGGAAATCTAGCAAAACCTAAGAAAGGACCGCAGAACCAATCTCAAGGCGATAGAACCCACGACAGAGAGCAAAACGCTGCAACATTCAGAAACTAGGGTCCCACATCAGCGCCCGACCCTAAGAGGGTGGAGAAATTCTGGAAAAAAACAGAACCAGAACTGAAACGAACAAGGTGACCCCAATAAAAGCGGGTTCCAGCTAGAAGACGCCTCCAGCAGCAAAAAAGGCGAACAAGGCCCCCAAATGGCAAGTCACAGGCTAGCCACCCCACAGCACTGCTGCCAGATCACAGAGAATGCAGGCATGATCCCATTATGTCTTGAATACCAACAAGCGCTCCACTGCTGATCCACGAAGAGGATCCATTAAAAGCGGAACAAAACGAGGTCCAGAGACCCTAGGAGTCTAAAACCACCCAAAGGGTAGCAAGGAGACCAAGGCCCAAAAACCGCCCTAGTGGAGAAGGCCCCGCCCCCCCCCCTGAAAGGAGACCAAAGCGACATGACAGAAGCTACTGACCCAGCTCCAGGAGAGAGTGGCATGCCCAATCTCTCCCGGTATGCGGACCCGAAGGCCCGGATGTAGATGTATAGAGTAGTTTGTGAAAACAAACAATAAAACAACACAAAAGGTCCCACTGGACCCGCCAGGCGCAACAGACATCACTGACAACACAACAATAGTGCACACAATTTCCGGACCCAACAGTCCGCGAACAACTTCCAAGGAAGTAACAAAAAGCAAGTCCAACCCAGAAATTCCTGAGGGAACAAGCCAATAAAAGAGTATCCTAACCGGATGAAAGAAAAGAAGGCAGCCCAAAGGCATCCGCCAAAAAAAAACTCTGGGAAAGGACACGAGCGACCGACTGGAGATGATCAACATCCCAAATAGTCTAGCTCTAAGCACCATTCAATGACTCATTCCCCAACTGATAGAGGAGAGGATCCCCAAATAAGTTGTAAAGACGACGGAGTAAAACGCGCAGCCGCGCGATCTGATAACAAAAGGTGCAACATGGAGGAATATTCACCCCCGGAGGTAACTGAATAGACCCACCTGAAGTCTGGACACCCGGGATAATCGGGCAAGAACACAACTGCGCAGGAACCTCCGGATCCTGCAGGCGAACCAGCACCATCAATATATTGAAGCGGAAATGACCCACAATCTCCAGGGGAAACAAACCACCCTGTGCAGAGGGAGAATTAACATTAGGGTTACCCGCAAATGTAGAGGAAGGGTGCTGTTGGGAATCCGCTGCTTGAGGAACAGAGCCCCCAGAGGCTGATGGCTCTATAGGCTCCTGGGTCCCCGAGACTGAGGAACCAGGCACTCTAAGGAGGCACAAGAGACAGGACTGATAAACCTGCATCAGTGGGACCGAAGCACCTTCCTCACAAGAGGAAGAATCAGAATCAGAAATAACGACAGTCTCAACTTTAGAATCCTCCATGGTTAAAACCAAAGAGAAATTAGGACAATATAAAAACAAACAAAAACGAACAACACCTACACCCACAATGGCTGTGGCACAATGGCTGTGGCACTCACCACCTCCTATGACCAGATCCAAACAAAGCAGAAAATCTTCGTCGCCACACGGTCAGGAATGTGGAAGCGTAACAAACCCAGCGTAACAACGCCCGGTCATAAGGTGAACCGTAAAAATGAGCCAGAAAAAGGCGGCAACTAGGCCCCACTAAATCCTTCAAGCAATTCTCCCGTCTGAGCCCCAGAGCCAATACCCAATACACAAAGCAGGGAGATCACATAAGAAACATAATTAAGGAACCCCACCCTGTTCACAATCCCCCCAAAGGAAAGAATTATCCCATAATTCCCAGATCCGAACAGAGGAGTCTCACTGAGACCCATACCTATCTGTCACATAATAACATAACATTCATATTGATAAAATGAAGCGATCTTACTGGAATCTACGCCGTGGAACAGGAACACGGCCCTTCAGGTGTGACGGATAATAGCGTCGCCTCCGTCATGGACGTGAGAGAAGACAGCAGGTAGCGAAGCAAAGGGTCGGCAAAGACAAGTGCTAGAGGAGCTGTTATTACGAATCGGATGGTGTAGAGAGAACTCCCACTGCATCTCCAGACTCTAACATTCGCCCAGGCCCTCACTGAGAGACTAACAGGACTACTTAAAACTCCTGTCCCATTGCGAAGTGTACTACACTCCATGAGAGACACGCTTTACGTAAAAATGAATAAAAGTATTTTCTTTAAAAAATAAAACTTCTGACACTTCTCTGCCAACCTCCTGGGACGAAAGGCAAAGAATGACTGAGGGATAGGGGAAGTGGGAGGAGTATTTGAGCCTTTGGCTGGTGTGTCTTTGCTTCCTCCTGATGGCCAGGTTCTTATTTCCCACAAGTAATACATGCGGCTGTGGACTCTTTCCCATTAGGAAGAAAATTAAACCCTGACTTGCTGAATAACAAACCAGACGATATCTAGAAATTAAAAAGCAAGGAACACAAGACGTGATTTAAGATAACAGCTTGCACAACATTACAAAGATCTTCAGAAGGCTGGCAACACACTATTAAAAAAAATGTTTTCCTAATTTATACATTTTCCTACTGTACAGCTTTACATTTCTACCAAATGACGTTAGGTTTGTTGATTTGTGTTTAGAAGTCTGGTCTTCAAAGTGCATCAGATGCCAACTATTTTATTATTTGCTTTTCATCCTAACGATATAGAATGAGAAAAAAAAGCAGCAATGTAAATTACGTTGTTTGCATTTCATTACCATTTCAATTGATATTCTGAGTGTTTTCATTAACTAACAATGGCTTTTTCAGCTACACTCTCACATTCTCTTTATATATCTTGCAGGTTATTAGGATGCATCTTAAATCTTCTAGATATGCAGATCGGTTTAACATATTTTATTTCCTACTCTGAATGCTTTTATTTAAGTCATTCTTTTAAATAGAAATATGATGCAAAAAGGCCATTGCATGAAAAAGGATATGTAAAGTGAGGTTTCTGCTAGAGAGATTAAACCAGGACTTGACAAATCGTTGGAGCCTAGATTCCAAAAGAATTTAACTCCAGCTCGGAAATTGGTTAGATTACTTCTTGGGGGAAAATGCATTCACAACTTCTGAAACCCCTGCAACTGCTGCTTCTTATGCTTTTCACAACCTCAGAAATGGCAGCAATAAATCAACCCAATATTGCTGGTTTGGGATGACTGACAGGACCTGGATTGCACAAGGGAGCTGTTTGTGCAAGTAATGTTGCATCATAAGTGGCAATTGGGGGCAGACAGATTCTCTGTTTGAGAACGTGTCCATCTACAACTCGATACATTTTCTTTTATAAATATCTACATATAAAACCTTTAACTTAGCACCTAAAGATATGTAGCTGGCTCTCCGTCCTCTGAATATCTTCTAAGTTAGATATACATTTCTCAGTAGCTTTACTGAAGGTAATAACAAAATGGCCAACCTATAATACATTCCTGTTTAACAGATAGTTTAAACTCATTTTAACTTGTTTGCCTGATGAAGATGCACTTTTCATTTCTCAGCACTCTCTGAAGTACAAAAACAGAATTTATGTTTACCTGATAAATTACTTTCTCCAACGGTGTGTCCGGTCCACGGCGTCATCCTTACTTGTGGGATATTCTCTTCCCCAACAGGAAATGGCAAAGAGCCCAGCAAAGCTGGTCACATGATCCCTCCTAGGCTCCGCCTACCCCAGTCATTCGACCGACGTTAAGGAGGAATATTTGCATAGGAGAAATCATATGGTACCGTGGTGACTGTAGTTAAAGAAAATAAATTATCAGACCTGATTAAAAAAAAAACCAGGGCGGGCCGTGGACCGGACACACCGTTGGAGAAAGTAATTTATCAGGTAAACATAAATTCTGTTTTCTCCAACATAGGTGTGTCCGGTCCACGGCGTCATCCTTACTTGTGGGAACCAATACCAAAGCTTTAGGACACGGATGAAGGGAGGGAGCAAATCAGGTCACCTAAATGGAAGGCACCACGGCTTGCAAAACCTTTCTCCCAAAAATAGCCTCAGAAGAAGCAAAAGTATCAAACTTGTAAAATTTGGTAAAAGTGTGCAGTGAAGACCAAGTCGCTGCCCTACATATCTGATCAACAGAAGCCTCGTTCTTGAAGGCCCATGTGGAAGCCACAGCCCTAGTGGAATGAGCCGTGATTCTTTCAGGAGGCTGCCGTCCGGCAGTCTCGTAAGCCAATCTGATGATGCTTTTAATCCAAAAGGAGAGAGAGGTAGAAGTTGCTTTTTGACCTCTCCTTTTACCGGAATAAACAACAAACAAGGAAGATGTTTGTCTAAAATCCTTTGTAGCATCTAAATAGAATTTTAGAGCGCGAACAACATCCAAATTGTGCAACAAACGTTCCTTCTTTGAAACTGGTTTCGGACACAGAGAAGGTACGATAATCTCCTGGTTAATGTTTTTGTTAGAAACAACTTTTGGAAGAAAACCAGGTTTAGTACGCAAAACCACCTTATCTGCATGGAACACCAGATAAGGAGGAGAACACTGCAGAGCAGATAATTCTGAAACTCTTCTAGCAGAAGAAATTGCAACCAAAAACAAAACTTTCCAAGATAATAACTTAATATCAACGGAATGTAAGGGTTCCAACGGAACCCCCTGAAGAACTGAAAGAACTAAATTGAGACTCCAAGGAGGAGTCAAAGGTTTGTAAACAGGCTTGATTCTAACCAGAGCCTGAACAAAGGCTTGAACATCTGGCACAGCTGCCAGCTTTTTGTGAAGTAACACAGACAAGGCAGAAATCTGTCCCTTCAGGGAACTTGCAGATAATCCTTTTTCCAATCCTTCTTGAAGGAAGGATAGAATCTTAGGAATCTTAACCTTGTCCCAAGGGAATCCTTTAGTTTCACACCAACAGAAATATTTTTTCCAAATTTTGTGGTAAATCTTTCTAGTTACAGGCTTTCTGGCCTGAATAAGAGTATCGATAACAGAATCTGAGAACCCTCGCTTTGATAAGATCAAGCGTTCAATCTCCAAGCAGTCAGCTGGAGTGAGACCAGATTCGGATGTTCGAACGGACCCTGAACAAGAAGGTCCCGTCTCAAAGGTAGCTTCCAAGGTGGAGCCGATGACATATTCACCAGATCTGCATACCAAGTCCTGCGTGGCCACGCAGGAGCTATCAAGATCACCGACGCCCTCTCCTGGTTGATCCTGGCTACCAGCCTGGGGATGAGAGGAAACGGCGGGAACACATAAGCTAGTTTGAAGGTCCAAGGTGCTACTAGTGCATCCACTAGAGCCGCCTTGGGATCCCTGGATCTGGACCCGTAGCAAGGAACTTTGAAGTTCTGACGAGAGGCCATCAGATCCATGTCTGGAATGCCCCACAGCTGAGTGACTTGGGCAAAGATTTCCGGATGGAGTTCCCACTCCCCCGGATGCAAAGTCTGACGACTCAGAAAATCCGCTTCCCAATTTTCCACTCCTGGGATGTGGATAGCAGACAGGTGGCAGGAGTGAGACTCCGCCCATAGAATGATTTTGGTCACTTCTTCCATCGCCAGGGAACTCCTTGTTCCCCCCTGATGGTTGCCATCAAACCGATCACTTCCATGCACTGCGCTATGGAAGGAAGAGGAACGGAATGAAGTATCCGACAAGAGTCTAGAAGTTTTGTTTTTCTGGCCTCTGTCAGAAAAATCCTCATTTCTAAGGAGTCTATTATTGTTCCCAAGAAGGGAACCCTTGTTGACGGAGATAGAGAACTCTTTTCCACGTTCACTTTCCATCCGTGAGATCTGAGAAAGGCCAGGACAATGTCCGTGTGAGCCTTCGCTAGAGGAAGGGACGACGCTTGAATCAGAATGTCGTCCAAGTAAGGTACTACAGCAATGCCCCTTGGTCTTAGCACAGCTAGAAGGGACCCTAGTACCTTTGTGAAAATCCTTGGAGCAGTGGCTAATCCGAAAGGAAGCGCCACGAACTGGTAATGCTTGTCCAGGAATGCGAACCTTAGGAACCGATGATGTTCCTTGTGGATAGGAATATGTAGATACGCATCCTTTAAATCCACTGTGGTCATGAATTGACCTTCCTGGATGGAAGGAAGAATAGTTCGAATGGTTTCCATCTTGAACGATGGAACCTTGAGAAACTTGTTTAAGATCTTGAGATCTAAGATTGGTCTGAACGTTCCCTCTTTTTTGGGAACTATGAACAGATTGGAGTAGAACCCCATCCCTTGTTCTCTTAATGGAACAGGATGAATCACTCCCATTTTTAACAGGTCTTCTACACAATGTAAGAATGCCTGTCTTTTTATGTGGTCTGAAGACAACTGAGACCTGTGGAACCTCCCCCTTGGGGGAAGCCCCTTGAATTCCAGAAGATAACCTTGGGAGACTATTTCTAGCGCCCAAGGATCCAGAACATCTCTTGCCCAAGCCTGAGCGAAGAGAGAGAGTCTGCCCCCCACCAGATCCGGTCCCGGATCGGGGGCCAACATTTCATGCTGTCTTGGTAGCAGTGGCAGGTTTCTTGGCCTGCTTTCCCTTGTTCCAGCCTTGCATTGGTCTCCAAGCAGGCTTGGCTTGAGAAGTATTACCCTCTTGCTTAGAGGACGTAGCACTTTGGGCTGGTCCGTTTCTACGAAAGGGACGAAAATTAGGTTTATTTTTTGCCCTGAAAGGCCGATCCTGAGGAAGGGCGTGGCCCTTACCCCCAGTGATATCAGAGATAATCTCTTTCAAGTCAGGGCCAAACAGCGTTTTCCCCTTGAAAGGAATGTTAAGTAGCTTGTTCTTGGAAGACGCATCAGCTGACCAAGATTTCAACCAAAGCGCTCTGCGCGCCACAATAGCAAACCCTGAATTCTTAGCCGCTAACCTAGCCAATTGCAAAGTGGCGTCTAGGGTGAAGGAATTAGCCAATTTGAGAGCATTGATTCTGTCCATAATCTCCTCATAAGGAGGAGAATCACTATCGACCGCCTTTATCAGCTCATCGAACCAGAAACATGCGGCTGTAGCTACAGGGACAATGCATGAAATTGGTTGTAGAAGGTAACCCTGCTGAACAAACATCTTTTTAAGCAAACCTTCTAATTTTTTATCCATAGGATCTTTGAAAGCACAACTATCCTCTATGGGTATAGTGGTGCGTTTGTTTAAAGTGGAAACCGCTCCCTCGACCTTGGGGACTGTCTGCCATAAGTCCTTTCTGGGGTCGACCATAGGAAACAATTTTTTAAATATGGGGGGAGGGACGAAAGGAATACCGGGCCTTTCCCATTCTTTATTAACAATGTCCGCCACCCGCTTGGGTATAGGAAAAGCTTCTGGGAGTCCTGGGACCTCTAGGAACTTGTCCATTTTACATAGTTTCTCTGGGATGACCAACTTGTCACTATCATCCAGAGTGGATAATACCTCCTTGAGCAGAATGCGGAGATGTTCCAACTTAAATTTAAACGTAATCACATCAGGTTCAGCTTGTTGAGAAATGTTCCCTGAATCAGTAATTTCTCCCTCAGACAAAACCTCCCTGGCCCCATCAGACTGGGTTAGGGGCCCTTCAGAACCATTATTATCAGCGTTGTCATGCTCTTCAGTATCTAAAACAGAGCAGTCACGCTTACGCTGGTAAGTGTTCATTTTGGCTAAAATGTTTTTGACAGAATTATCCATTACAGCCGTTAATTGTTGCATAGTAAGGAGTATTGGCGCGCTAGATGTACTAGGGGCCTCCTGAGTGGGCAAGACTCGTGTAGACGAAGGAGGGAATGATGCAGTACCATGCTTACTCCCCTCACTTGAGGAATCATCTTGGGCATCATTGTCATTGTCACATAAATCACATTTATTTAAATGAATAGGAATTTTGGCTTCCCCACATTCAGAACACAGTCTATCTGGTAGTTCAGACATGTTAAACAGGCATAAACTTGATAACAAAGTACAAAAAACGTTTTAAAATAAAACCGTTACTGTCACTTTAAATTTTAAACTGAACACACTTTATTACTGCAATTGCGAAAAAACATGAAGGAATTGTTCAAAATTCACCAAATTTTCACCACAGTGTCTTAAAGCCTTAAAAGTATTGCACACCAAATTTGGAAGCTTTAACCCTTAAAATAACGGAACCGGAGCCGTTTTAACTTTAACCCCTTTACAGTCCCTGGTATCTGCTTTGCTGAGACCCAACCAAGCCCAAAGGGGAATACGATACCAAATGACGCCTTCAGAAAGTCCTTTCTAAGTATCAGAGCTCCTCTCACATGCGACTGCATGTCATGCCTCTCAAAAACAAGTGCGCAACACCGGCGCGAAAATGAGGCTCTGCCTATGATTAGGGAAAGCCCCTAAAGAATAAGGTGTCTAAAACAGTGCCTGCCGATATTATTATATCAAAATACCCAGATAAAATGATTCCTCAAGGCTAAATATGTGTTAATAATGAATCGATTTAGCCCAGAAAAAGTCTACAGTCTTAATAAGCCCTTGTGAAGCCCTTATTTACGATCTTAATAAACATGGCTTACCGGATCCCATAGGGAAAATGACAGCTTCCAGCATTACATCGTCTTGTTAGAATGTGTCATACCTCAAGCAGCAAGAGACTGCTCACTGTTCCCCCAACTGAAGTTAATTGCTCTCAACAGTCCTGTGTGGAACAGCCATGGATTTTAGTGACGGTTGCTAAAATCATTTTCCTCATACAAACAGAAATCTTCATCTCTTTTCTGTTTCTGAGTAAATAGTACATACCAGCACTATTTTAAAATAACAAACTCTTGATTGAATAATAAAAACTACAGTTAAACACTAAAAAACTCTAAGCCATCTCCGTGGAGATGTTGCCTGTACAACGGCAAAGAGAATGACTGGGGTAGGCGGAGCCTAGGAGGGATCATGTGACCAGCTTTGCTGGGCTCTTTGCCATTTCCTGTTGGGGAAGAGAATATCCCACAAGTAAGGATGACGCCGTGGACCGGACACACCTATGTTGGAGAAATTATGATATTTTTATTTGTATTTTAGAAATGATTCACTGCATTGCAAAGAATTTAGCTATTAAATAAAAAAAGCATTTAAACTTTAACGTTGTTACCAAAATTCTTATTGTTTTACAATCCAGGGACACAGCTCTAGAAAAGCCTCTTGAGCAGGGGTGAAACTACCATTAGTGCTGTGGCACCAGGGCATAAGTTCTAGGGGCCATAGCAGCCAGTCTATACATAGGCATGTGCAGAATGTGTACAAACCTAATGTACCTTTTATTAGTGCATTCTTCTGGTATATCTATGGTCAAAATCATTACTGCTACTACTGTGTTACCTTTTTATTGTTTAAAAATATAGATAACCCCT
Organism: Bombina bombina; assembly: GCF_027579735.1. NCBI lineage: Eukaryota > Metazoa > Chordata > Amphibia > Anura > Bombinatoridae > Bombina > Bombina bombina. The sequence continues at coordinate 1,109,905,871 of NC_069502.1, read as the reverse complement.
TTATTACCGTACACCAGTTTTGTATAACCAACACTGTTACATTAATAGACCTTTTACCTCTGTGGTTACCTGGTTTCTAAGCCTCTGCAGACTGCCCATTATCTGAGTTCTTTTGACAGACATGCATTTTAGCCAATCGGTGTTGAATCTTAAATAACTCCACAAATAGAAAGACGGGTACAGCACTACTTAAGTAACTTTACTGGAGTGAGCACAATGTTATCTATATGACACACATGAACTAGCAGTGTCAACATGCACTGAGTTAAGAGGCAGTTCAACAGCTTAGAAATTAGCATATGAGCTTATCTCATAGCATATGAGCCTACCTTTAGCTTTCCACAAAGACTACCAAGACAACAAAGCAAATTTAATGATAAAAGTAAATGGGAAAGTTGTTTAAAATTGCATGCCCTATCTGAATAATGAAAGTTTAATTTTGACTAGACTGTCCCTTTAAGGACAGATATAAATGAGCTCCTGCACTGATCACTGTGCAACATGTAGGAGGGTCATGGATCTGAATTCCCTGAAATGTGCTCCAGCCTCTCTCATGGCAGTGACAACTAATGCTAAACAGATTAAATTACTGTAAAAGCAGGCAAAATAAATAATGAAAGTGCATGGATATTTTTTTACTGTGTGTGATTAAGCATGTTGTGCTAGATTACAAGTGGGGCGCACTTGATAGTGCTGGGTGCGTTATCTTGCACTTGGCCTAGCGCTAAGAATAGTGCTCAAGCTGGTATTGCTGGTGGTGCCCTATACTTTTAATGGATAGTGTAGGGAGTGCTATTAGAGCGCTCAAGCACTATCCAAAAACACTGCATTTTGAGACCTAAAATAAACCATTATCATTAACAATATAGCTACATGAAGAACTTCACTTCATGTGCACCTTCAGTTTAGCACACTATCTGCATAACACACCACCCAACATGAATTTTACTGTGTATCCCCATAGTCTTTTGTGTGAGTGATCTAGAGGACCTGACATGCAGATGTTAGCGTATCCTAGAATGTCGCTCGAGCGACAAAAATTTCCTTTGGAATTGTAATATTAGGTTAAAAAAACAAAAGCTCTATTGATTGTCCTTCAACAATGTGAACGTGAAATCTATTTTTGCTCTCCACGTGTATCTATGCCTTAATCAGTTTGCGACTCATTGCATATACCCATAAAAAAATTATTATTATTTTTTTATAAATACACAAACAAATCATACCTTGTTTTTTTTTCAGCAAGTATTTTACGAAAATAACTCTAGTTTGCAGAAATACCACAATATGAGAAAACACCACCATAACAAATGCAATAAAAAAGTTAAATTTTGTGTCATTATTTTTATTAGATACAGGATAAATAACAGCACTGGAGTCTATATTTTCTAAATATTTCAAACACATATTTTATATATTTATTGTTTATCATAATCATTATAAATCACAAGATAAAATGTATTATTTCAATTTTAATTGATGAAGAAAATGAGGTGTAAATTATTGAACCACAGAAATATTAAAATTAGTTTCTGATTTCCCAAATGGAAGTATAACCACTTTGACAATGTATGCATGCTCTTAACCTAGTCCAAACTCACTCAGCATAGCCAAAAACATAAAAAAAAAACAAAACTAATTAACTAACACTAAAGCCATTGAAGACTCTGCAGGAGAGACATTGTAGCCAGAGGCGTAACTAGAAACCACAGGGCCCAGGTGCAAGAATCTAAGAAGCCCCCCCCCCCCCCCAAAAAAAGGTGAATTTGATACATTTTTATTTTATTTATTTTTTTTACATTTAACACAGAAAAAAAAATGTGAATCAGATTACATGTCTGCAAAAGGAGGTACCTTGTGCCCACAGTCTGTCAGATGATCTGACCCTCTATTACTGTATATAGTGAGTTAGTGACGCAGTCTGTAATCTACTGGTGAGATGGCTGGCCTGACCCTACCCGCCCCAGTACTTTATAGAGTGACCAAAGTAGTCTGTGACATGGTCCATCCCCCCGTACTGTATATAGTGGTACAGTATAATGACACTGTTTACCCCCTGTCCCCCCAATGCTGTAGTAACAAGGTCTGCAATTTGCTGGTTCCACAAACATACACAAACACCAATGGGTAAAACAGAAACACTAACCCCTGTAGTCAGAGACACTAGTGAGGCATCATGTCACACTCACATGATATCAGGGCAGGCAGTGGCAGGTCAACGTTTTTTATTGAGAATTTTTTTTTTTTTTTTTTAAGCTGGACCTACACCATCAGGGGCCCAGTCGCAGTGCACCCTCTGCACCCCCTGTAGTTTCGCCCCTGATTGTAGCCATAGGAGAGAGAACATAAGCTTTGGAGAGAAAGCATGGAGACCTTGATATTAATTATGCAAATTTACTCTCCTACTCTCAACATCTGGCTTTGCAAATTTCTGATCTCGAGTTGAAATTAGCTGATGTTGAGAATAGGTCCCAGGAGGAACAATCTTAGATTTAAGGGAATGATGAGATGTTCTGGCTAATGTTAATTGTTTTACTCATAAACAAAGAATCCTGCATAAGATGGTGAACAGACCACAACTTCCTAATAAACTTAAATCTATTGTCATATACCAGGACTTTTCTCAATAGACTTTACATTAAAGAAGGTCTTACAGGAATGTGACTCAAACTATAAGAATTCACAATACAAAGTATAGATGGGGATATCCAACCAAATTTATAATCAACAAAGAAGGTACATTCTACACAGTGACTACCCGTAAATTGGGCATTGACTTGCTTAAAAGGGATAGTAAACAACAAAAAATGTATTGTTTAAAAAGATAGATAATCCCTTTATTTACCATTCCCCAGTTTTGCATAACCCACACTGTTATAGAAATATACTTTTTACCACTGTAATTAGCTTGTACCTAAACCTAGGTTTAGCTTTCAACTAAGAATACCAAGAGAACAAAGCAAATTTGAGGATTAAAGTAAATTAGAAAGTTGTTTAAAATGACATGCCTTATCTGAATCATGAAAGTTTAATATGGACTTTACTATCTCTTTAAAGAATAGAGACTGGCATTAGCACATGAGTTCAAAAAACAACAGCAGCTGCTGCTGCTTCTTTTGTGCTTTTCGCTGCAATAAAGGATTGGTAATTATTACCCTTTGGAGTGCTGCTGTTGTTTTTTGGATTCTTGGATAGTGACACAGGGTTGTGCAGTGCCCTGTTACAGCTTGCACCCAATATTACTACAGTGTGTGCTGGACTTTCTGTGTTTTTTAGCACATGAGTGACAGCCTTTACCTTAGAGTATGCCTAAACCTAGTCTGGGACTCCATCTTTAGGAAGTATTGTATCTGGCCTTGATTCTGTAGAAATCTAAGTGTGGGCTGTCAATATCTTCATGCACCCCGCAATTCTTACATGGCTGACATCTCAACGCTGGGTGTATCCTTTCTGTGGTCAAGTATTGTTGATCAAATGCTCCAGTGAATATGGTTCTGTTCAATAATATTTACATTTGATTTTTATAATTATGTAACTGTAACCTCACTTTATGTTGGTTAGGTGTACTAGCCGCCTATCATGGTTTAGTTAATTTGAGTAGGTTGATGTTCATTTTGAGTGTCTCCAGATGTTACTATCAACTTTATATTATATTTCCCTGGTTTCTGCTTTAAATTTGGTAATTCAAGGCTCTGTGCCTTGTGTCAGCCGCATAATATTTCCATTTAGTGTCTATATACCTAACTGTAGATCAACGTTTTTTAGCGGGACGCAATAACGGTTCCTTATGGTCCCATCGAGACCTGCAGCCCACCATTATTATGTTTAAGTAGCCACGGGTATATAGGTTTATGCGGCACTAATATAAATATTGAACATAACCCTCATAGGTATTTTGGCTGATTTTTATATTCTAGATGCTGTTGGTAAGGCTGATTATGGTACATATTCTTTCCAATATACAGTACTGTGCAAAAGTCTTAAGCCACCATTTGATTTGTTGTTTTAGCAAAGTTTTAATGACCATCCATATTTATTTTTTGGTCTCTTTATTAAAATACAAATAGAAAATACAGGAAATATGTACACAAAATATAAAAAAAAAACACAATTTTTAGATTAAAATGGCTTCTTCAGGCAAAAGTCAATATTTAGTGTGGCCTCTCTTGGCACTAAGCACATCTTACACTTTATGGGGGAGACTGTCCGGAAGGTTTCTGAAGAAATCTTCTGGTATATTATACCAGGCTTCTTTCAGCACTTCCCAGAATTTGTCTTTAGATTTAGGTAGTTTTATTTTTTTCTCTGTCCAGGTGATCCCATACTGCCTCCATAATATTCAGATCTGGACTCTGTACAAACCAATCTATGACTGTCAGTTTTTTATCAGCTGTTTTTCTCTCCAATAATGATTTAATTTCATTAGCAGTGTGCTTGGGATCATTATCATGCTGAAAAATAAAACCATTGCCAATCAGGTGCTTTCCAAAAGTAATGGCATAATGAATTAAAACCGTTCTGTACCTTTCAGTATTCATGATCCCATCAATTCAGACAATATCGCCATCACCACTGGCAGAAACGCAGCCCCAAACCAGGATAGACCATCCACCTTGTTTCCCTGAAGGCAGCAAGCACTAATTCTTCCATCTTTCTCCAACTCTTCTTCTCACATATTGTCTATGATTGGAACCAAAAATTTCAAATTTGGATTTGTCGCTCCATAATACTCTTTTCCACTGATCTTCATTACAATCTTTGTGAGCTTTAGCATATCTTAGCCATTTCATCCTGTTTCCCTTCCGGAAAATTGGTTTCTTGGCTGCTACCCTTCCACAAAGACCATTCCTGATCAAGCGTCCTTGGACTGCAGAAAGGTCAACTTGGAATCCTGATGAAGCTTCCAAATGCTGAGCCAGGTCCTTGCTTCTTCCGGTCGCTCAAATAAGAAACTCTGAGAAACTTCTCACCAGATTTTTAAAGTTTTCTTGGCCTTCTAGTCCTTTTTTGTCCTTAGCCTCTCCTGAATCATCAAACTTGAAAGTTGGTCTTATTAGCAAGCATCTAATGGTGGCCTAAGACTTTTTCACAGTACTGTACATCAGAGTATAATTTACTTTTAACCCTTTCCGGTCCCATGTCGGAATATATCCGACAAAGGGTTTTACCGCTTGCGGTCCAATGACGGATATATTGCGACATGACTTTTTGCTTTGAATTGCACAGCTAAATAGTGATATCTTGCGATTACTTGCTGGACTTGCTATTTAGCTGTGCAATTAGTATGGCGACAGCATGGTAAGATGATGCTACCGGAACCAAACAGGCGGGCTTCCTGGAATCATTACTTGGGACTCTCTGCTCCCATTATCAGAGACTTGAGCACAGGGAGGATGACAATATGCTGCCAGTGTCTTCTACATGGAGCTTTTGAAAATTGCAGCATGTACTTTCAGACATAAAAAAAACGTTAAAAAACAGTTACACTTTAGACTTTTCTATACTGGTCTAAAGTGTAACTGTTTTAAAATTTTTGTATATCTGAAAGTAGATGCTGCAATTTTCTATTCAAGCTTTTTTTTTGTAATGCTCAAAGGGGCATGAAGATTTATTTTCAGATTAAAAAAAAAAAAAGTATGTTGTGAAAATAAAAATAAGACCTGCTGGGGCACTATGTAAAAATTAAAAGAACTGGAAAAGGTTAAACATTGAGAAAAATTCCCCTGTAGGAGTGGTAGTAGTTAAAAATTTTTATCTGAAACATTTGGATTCAGTTTCTGTGGGTTAATTTATTGCCCTTTATATATGTTCTGATATACTATTTTTCTTTGTGCTATACCCATTTGTAGACTAAACTACTTATTTTGTAGTAGTCTGTCTCATTTCATAAGGAGTTTGGCTATTCATTTATTTTCAGCAAAATTACAAGTTTTGTGGTCCGGCTATACCGCTAAAAAATTGGCAATTGTGTGCGAAATATTCAGGTCCCCCGTATTACAAGTCGCAGCGGTACAGCTATACCGCTAGAACTTTAGCCTTTACTCAACTCTCTATTCCGAACTCAAAAAATGACTTTTGAGTACAGGATGCTCATTGCGCCTGTATTACAGGTTGTGCGTTCCGGCTATAACGCTAGTGTTATAGCTTATACAGCCGCGATCCATTCCACTATCTGAGACCAGTAGTTATGGATTTTGTGAAACAAAACTGTTTCACAAAACTCATAACTAAAATGTTACAATGTACACTAACACCTATAAACTACCTATTAACCTCTAAACCCCCCCCCCCCGACATCGCAAATACTAAATAAACCTATTAACCCTTAAACCTCCGGCCCCCCACGTTGCCAATAGTAAATAAAGATATTAACCCTTAAACCGCCTGCCCCCCACATCGCTAACACTAAAATAAACATATTAACCCCTAAACCGCTGGTCACCCACATCACTATTAATAAAATAAACCTATTAACCCCTAAACCACCGGCCCTGTTCAAATTAGCCAATAGGATTTCAGTAGCTCTCATCCTATTGGCTAATTTGAATTTTTCAGCCAATAGGAATGCAAGGTACCCCAAATATAAAACGGGTACCTTGCATTCAAGCTTCAGTGTGCGGCAACGATCACATGAGGATTCTCCATGCTCCGCCGGTCTTGTTCCGCGGTCTCCTTCGCTCCACAATGACTTCACCCTGGATGAAGATAGAAGAGGTTCCCGCGCTGGATGAATATGTCGCTGCCTGGAAGAAGACCTTCACCGCCGGACTTCAGGAATGGTGAGTACCTATTTCGGGGTTAGATTTAGGGGTTTTTTTTAGATTAGGGATTTTTTTTTTTAATTTTAATGGGCTGCAAAAGAACTGATTGCCATTTTAATGCCCCTCTACATACAAATGCTCCTTTAGGGGCAATGGGTAGCTTAGGTTTTCTAATGTTAGCTTTTTTTAATTTTGGGGGGTTTGGTGGGTTGGGGGTTTACTGATAGGGGTTCATTTGTATTTTTGAGGTAAAAGAGCTGTTTAATTTAGGGCAATGCCCTACAAAATGCCCTTTTAAAGGGACAGTCTACACCAAATTTGTTCTTATTTAAAAAGATAGATAATCCCTTTATTACCCATTCCCCGTTTTTGCATAACCAACACAGTTATATTTATATACTTTTTACCTCTGTGATTACCTTGTATCTAAGCTTGTGCAGGCAGCCTCCTTATCTAAGTGCTTTTGACAGACATGCAGTGTAGTCAATCAGTGAAGACTCCTAAATAACTTCACGGGAGTGAGCACAATGTTATCTATATGACACATGTGAACTAGCACAGTCTAACTGTGAAAAACTTTCAAAATGCTCTGAGCTAGGAGGCGGTTTTCAACTGTTTAGAAATCAGTTTGAGCCTAGCTAGGTTTAGCTTTTCAAAAATACCACCAAGGGAACAAAGCAAATTTGATGATAAAAGTAAATTGGAAAGTTGTTTAAAATGACATGCCCTATCTGACTCATGAAAGTTTAGTTTTGACTTTACTGTCCCTTTAAGGGTTAGTGGTACCTTAGTGTTAGATTAGGAGGGGGGGTTATTGGGGGGGCAGCTACACTACAGAAAAATTTAGATTTTTAAAAAAAAAATTATTATTATTCTATGGCAAACTGGGTACTGGCAGTAAATATACGAAAATGGACCTAGATCAATACTTTGGGTTGTCTACTACACTAGACTAAATCTAAAATTAACCTTACAAGCTCCCTAATTAACCTCTTCACTGCTAGGCATAATACACGTGTGGTGCACAGTGGCATTTAGCAACCTTTTAATTACTAAAAAGCAATGCCAAAGCCATATATGTCTGCTATTTCTGAACAAAGGGGGTCCCAGAGAAGCATTTACAACCATGTGTGCCATAATTGCACAAGCTGTTTGTAAATAATTTCAGTGAGAAACCTAAAGTTTGTGAAAAAGTTTGTGAGAAAATAAAAGATTTTTTTTTTTTACCGCATTTGGCAGTGAAATGGTGGAATGAAATATACCAAAATGGGACTAGATCAATACTTTGGGTTGTCTACTAAAAAAGAAAATATACATGTGAAGGGTTATTCAGGGTTTCCCAACAGATATTAGTGTTCCAATGTAACTATCGCTAATTTTGAAAAAAAAAAAATTGGAAATACCAAAAAGCTACTTGTACTTATTGCCCTATAATTTGCAAAAAAAGCAAAGAAAATGTAAACATTGGGTATTTCTAAACTCAGGACAAAATTTAGAAACTATTTAGCATGGGTGTTTTTTGGTGGTTGTAGATGTGTAACAGATTTTGGGGGTCATAGTTAGAAAAAGTGTTTTTTTCCATTTTTTCATCATCATCATTTTTTTTTTTTTTTAATAGTAAATGATAAGATATGATGAAAATAAAGGTATCTTTAGAAAGTCAATTTAATGGTGAGAAAAACGGTATATAATATGTGTGGGTACAGTAAATGAGTAAGATGAAAATTACAGCTAAATACAAACACTGCAAAAATGTAAAAATAGCCTTGGTCCCAAATGGTCAACAAATGGAAAAGTGCTCTGGTCACTAAGGGGTTAATCTTAGTTTTTTTTTCCCCTTAAGTAATGTTAGGATTTTTTATTTTATATAATTGGGGTTAATTTAGGGGGTGTTAGGTTATGGGGCTTAGTGATTAAATTAGTTATTTGTGTTGTGGGGGATGGCGATTTAGGGGTTAATAGTTTAATTAGGTTTATTGAGTTGTGGGGGATGGCGGTTTAGGGGTTAATAGGTTTATTTTATTAGTAGCGGTGGGGGGGGGGCAGCAGTTTATGGGTTAATAGGTTTATTTCATTAGTAGCGATGGGGGGCGCTGTTTAGGCGTTGATAGGTTTATTATAGTAGTAGCGATGTGGGGGGCCGGGGGTTTAGGAGTTAAAAGGTTTATTTAGGTGTTAGCAATGTGGGGCCGGCGGTTTAGGGGTTAATAACTTTATTTAGTGTCAGTGATGTCTGAGGGCGGCGGATTAGGGGTATTTAGACTAGGAGTTTATGTTAGGGTGTTCTTTTCCCCATAGATATTAATGGGGATTGTGTTACGGTGATCACCATTCCGCGATCACAGGTGTTCGTTTTCTCTCTATTGATGTCTATGGGGGAGGCGTGCACAAGTGAGTCAAGTCAGGCCTTGGCTTTTGTGCGGTATTGAGCTTATCGCACCATATCGCACAAAGGGTTTTTCTGTAACTTGCAATGGTAGCGCTATGGATACCGCAGATTTTTTTGCGTTATTTACGCACCCGGTTTAGCGCACAACTTGTAATCTTGCGGTTTGTTAGTTAAACTTATTTAGCGGTGGACAGTGCCGCTACTTCTCTACATCGGTAAATTGTTTACATAATCCTAACTTAATTTTTACTCGGGTTACTAATTATTTATATACCTTACGTAACTTTTTTTTTTTTTTTAATTTTATTTATATTTATAACCAACATGTAGTACTGTAAGAACAAAAAAGAAGAAAACGAGAATCAGAACAATACAACACCGCGCAAGGTGTAATAAATGAAAATACAATTAGCAGCATTGTAATATACACTAACATACCTCAGCACACATTTATCAGATACTATACCAGTTTATAATATGCATGTTTGTATTCAGATCTAAACAGAGGTTTTTAAGAATTGTATTAAATACTCTTCCAGAAATTTTCCTTAATACCACAATGTTGGGATTTTTATCTCTATTTAGGAACACACCAACCCGACCTAAACCAAACTAAACAGACAAAACACAAAAAAAAACAAAAAAAAAAACAAAGGAATGAGAAAATGGGGAAAAGAATAAGCAGAGACCAGGGAACTTCCTCTTTTACAAAGATCTTTCTTGAGTTGCTTTCAGCTTAAACTTCATATTAGCTGTCAATTTTAGCTCAATATTATCTGTAATTTATAGTTACATAACCTTCATCTCCTGTTCTTTTTGTCCCTTTGACTTCATATTTAGCCATAACATCAACTGTTGTTGTCCCCTAATAGTGCTTGTTCCTCAGGTGGGTCTTTTTTCCTTTCTGTCTCCCCCACCTACAGGAAACCCATTGACTAATACAATTACAGAACCTCTATAGATCACTAGACTATACTAATTGTATATTAGCCTCCTTTACTGAGAAAACAAGGGGAGTGGCTATTCTACTCCATAAGAGTGTTGGATTTGAACAGATTTATTTAGAGACGGATTCTGAGGGTAGATACATAATTCTGCGTTGTAAGCTTAATAGTCAATTATTTACTTTCAGTTATCTCTATGCCCCTAACCAGACTCAGCCCAGTTTTTAAAACATACCCTACAAAATGGAATGTGTTAAGGCAGGTATCCTAATTTTAGGGGAAGATTTTAAACATGATTTGTGATCCTGACCTTGATAAGAGAGTACAGTAAGGTAAAGAAGTGGACACGTATTCGATTAATACTGCCACTATATTTTATCACACAATATAATCTCTATGACAACTGGCGTTCTTTTCACCAAAGGTGAAATAGATTTTACATTTTCTCGAAACCCCACTGTTCACATTACAGATTGGATTATTTTTTTACTGGCTTTTGGATTTTGAATAACATCTAAAACTCAAGGATCCAAATATGTTCATGGTCAGATCATGATGAGAGACACTAAGGTGCGGCGTTCCTGGCAGCGTCTGCGGGCTCAGCGAGACAACCGGAAGTGACGCCGGTTTCAGTATAGTCCTTCCATAGAGAGCCAACGGAGTGCCGTAGCAGTGGCGAAACCCAGCCACTATGTAGGTATAGGAAAAAGAGAAGATGCAGGCACTACTGTGGATAGCTTAAAAACAATGAGTCTTTATTTGAAAAGCCATTAAAAAATTAAACAGCTACAACCGCTGTAAAGACATGAGTAAAGGTACAAAAATCGACAGAGGCAAGGCAGGGTAGAAAAATAGACATAGAAAATTGTCTGACTAGTTTCGAGTACGGACTGTACTCTTATTCATAGACATGCAGAGAGGAGGCTAGACTCGCCTTTTAAAGGGAAAACTGGTGTCTGAAAATTCAGCTGATGTCCATTACTATTGATTGGGACATAAACTTCGGTTAACCCCTCAAAGACAAGTCACGCCTAGTCTCTGTTGGAAAGATTAAAAACAAAGAACGAAATTCTCAGATTATTGTTGTTATTTTAAACAGTGTTACACTCAATATCAGTTAGTGTTTTAATGGGTGAGTCATGGAACAGGGACAGTTGGCGATCTATGTACAATATCATAAGTGTCATTAGAAAATTATTGTTCTATTCATGTGTACTACAAAGTTTATAGAAGCTGTACCATGGTTACATATGCCTTGTATCCTTATCTGTTACAATTAGGCAAAATTACTGTTATACAAGATAGAGAACAGTATTAAATAATTGTCCTATTGTAGTTTTTCGAATTATAAGAAAATGTAAAACATAGACTTAGAAATATGCTAAACTAATGGTAGCATGAATATTGAATACACAGTGTCTAATAAACAATGTTAAATAATAATCCTGTTATGAATTTTAGGGTTATAACTTGATATAAACATGAACTTAAAAATATGCTAAACTGGTAATGACATATATGTTAAATGTACAATTCATATATACCCTAAAAAGTAATAAACCAATTCTAAATACAAGATTATATATTTTGGGGTATGAAAAGAAAAGAATGACACTAGGTAAAAAGTTAGATACTAGGAAAGTCCAAAGGCTATACATAGTGTATTTTATTTATTGCTTTAATTATCAATGAAAAAATTAATATCGCATTCACGATTCATTCCTTTAGGAAAGCGTGTTTGCAATTTTAGCATCCAGAAGAGTTCTTTTCTCTCTAGGGACTTAAATTTGTTGCCCCCTCTGATAGATAGATTTACAATGTCAATTATTTTAATAGTGATATTAGCCTCATTAGAAAAATGTAAGCTATTAAAATGGTTCGCTACAGCAGAGTCTTTGTTATAATTTTTAATATCTCTGGCGTGTTCGTTATAACGTTTTCTAACTTCTCTCGAAGTTTGACCTGTATATTGTAATTTGCAGATATTGCATGTCAGGAGATATACCACAAAAGTGGTGCTGGAATTGGCATAAAAATCTATACTGTATTCTGTCCCTGTACTAGTGCTAGTGTATGTGTTCCCTTCTTGAATATGTGAACACATATTACAGTTGCGACTACCACATTTGTAATTTCCTTTTTGTGTCAGCCAGTTGTGTTCCTTTCTTTTATTTCTAGTGACTAGGCTAGGTGATATGGCCTGTCCTAGGGTTTTTGATCTTTTGGGAACATATTTGATATTGTTGATAAAGGGTCTGAGGATATCATCGCCTGAAAGTATATGTGCATGTTTTTGCATAATTTTTACAATATCATTGTACTGTTTGGAATATGCTGTTGTGAAAACAATTGCTTCTTTAAAGTTAGATTCTTTCTTTTTTGCCTTATTCTTGTGTATGTTAGTATCTGTGTTGTATTTTCTGATTTCCTTCCTACATTTTTCAAGACTATTGACATTGTATCCTCTACTAGTAAGTCTATTCTTCAACTCAAGTGATTGTGTATCATAGATATCATCTGATTTAGTATTTCTTCGTAACCTAATGAATTGACTACGTGGAATGGACTTTATCAAATGTGTAGGATGTTGTGACGTTGCATAGAGTATCGTGTTACCTGCAGTCTCCTTGCGATAGGTACTGGTGACAATACAGTTTTCAACTATCTCCAATGTTAGATCTAAATAATTTACTCTTTGTGTGTTGTATATTCCTGTAAATCGTAAATTGAATGGATTAGAGTTGATGTATTCTATAAAGTTGTTAAATTCTATGTCATTTAAAGGTTTTTTGACAATGAGCAACAGATCGTCAATATAGCGAGTATATATTAAGATATTCTCAAGCCATGGATTTTGAGTGTTGTAAATATGTGATAACTCCCACCAGGAGACAAACTTATTTATTGACGATTGATAATTAAAGCAATAAATAAAATACACTATGTATAGCCTTTGGACTTTCCTAGTATCTAACTTTTTACCTAGTGTCATTCTTTTCTTTTCATACCCCAAAATATATAATCTTGTATTTAGAATTGGTTTATTACTTTTTAGGGTATATATGAATTGTACATTTAACATATATGTCATTACCAGTTTAGCATATTTTTAAGTTCATGTTTATATCAAGTTATAACCCTAAAATTCATAACAGGATTATTATTTAACATTGTTTATTAGACACTGTGTATTCAATATTCATGCTACCATTAGTTTAGCATATTTCTAAGTCTATGTTTTACATTTTCTTATAATTCGAAAAACTACAATAGGACAATTATTTAATACTGTTCTCTATCTTGTATAACAGTAATTTTGCCTAATTGTAACAGATAAGGATACAAGGCATATGTAACCATGGTACAGCTTCTATAAACTTTGTAGTACACATGAATAGAACAATAATTTTCTAATGACACTTATGATATTGTACATAGATCGCCAACTGTCCCTGTTCCATGACTCACCCATTAAAACACTAACTGATATTGAGTGTAACACTGTTTAAAATAACAACAATAATCTGAGAATTTCGTTCTTTGTTTTTAATCTTTCCAACAGAGACTAGGCGTGACTTGTCTTTGAGGGGTTAACCGAAGTTTATGTCCCAATCAATAGTAATGGACATCAGCTGAATTTTCAGACACCAGTTTTCCCTTTAAAAGGCGAGTCTAGCCTCCTCTCTGCATGTCTATGAATAAGAGTACAGTCCGTACTCGAAACTAGTCAGACAATTTTCTATGTCTATTTTTCTACCCTGCCTTGCCTCTGTCGATTTTTGTACCTTTACTCATGTCTTTACAGCGGTTGTAGCTGTCAGATCATGATGCCCTCACTTTTACGTTATGTTCTGACTCTTTAACACGCTCTTTCCCTAGCTGGATAATCACAAATTATCTATGGGCCTACCCTGAATTCCAGGCCCTAATACAAACTTCTATCACAGAATTTTTCTTCACCAATGTCAATCCTCAGACCTCTAGTTAGACTATTTGGGCCACTTTAAAACCATTTCTTAGGGCGATTTGCTAATCTCAGAAATAAAGATTCTAAAAATAAGACCAATCCCTCTGCCATGCATAACTAAAACAGAAGAGCTTAAAAAAGTTCAAAAAGCTCTTCTTCGGGGGGGGGGGGGGGGGGGGGGGTGTCCGTGCTGCGTTCAGAACAGGACGCATTTTCTGTAGGCTCTAGCTGATTCTATGGTAATCCGCCAATTACTGCACTTTAACAGCAAGATTACACACATATTATATAAGGATATCACGATCAGACAAGTCGTGGACCTATATTTTCATTCTTGTCTGTTTACATGAATCTGGGGACTCAGATAGGAAACTTGAGGCCTAGGGCGGCGGCCCACTTTTAGGCATACACCTCCCCCCCCCCCCCCCCCCCGAGAAGAAACGAGGCTGCAGTGCTGCTGGTTTACTCTGGCTTACTGCAATTTCTTCACTCCCTCCTGTAAGCGGAAAGCAGGCTGTAAAATTATAAAAATCTACCCAGTACAGCTATATCCAGGGGACACCTGGCTTATTGAACATGGCGGGAGTAGACTGCATACTGCAATTCGAAGTACACTTCACAAAGCTGGAACTCCTCCTGCAACGATTAATTGACAATGCTCCTTATGACTACCTGATTCAACACATATCAACAGGCACAGCCGAGATATCTGATACACAGAACCTCACCAGAATGGTGCTTAAAAACCCGCAACTTACCAAAAAGCCACAGGATGACCCGCCGCTAGAGAAAAGTGCCCTCATGGCCAGTAGCGGAGTAAAATGCGATCACCTGCAGCCCTACCTCCTTGTAATACCAATGCTTCAATCCGCTGTTGGCACAGCAATCTATGGCGGTTACGATGATCAACCCAAGACGTCACTGCTTCCAGAGGCAGCAGGATACCGGTCGGAGGAGAAGAGCGTAGCAACCCATAAGGGAGAGGATACAATTAGGCAAAACAGTGTGACCTTGTCCTTGGGTAGCCCAGAAGAATTACCCCCACAGAAAGCTCCTATAAAATCACCCTCACAGAAGCCAAAGAGTCCGACCGGCTGGCCTGCTTGTCACACACTGGCCCCGACGGGTAAGCGCAGACAGTGGAGACAGACATTTGCATCGGTAGGGGTTGCATATGGCCTGCATAGTGCTGGACATCTGCCGAGATCTGGAGAGGGGTAGCCCGCGGATGCCCCTTTTCAGACAGTGTGCAGTAACTGGTTTACACCGGTGAAACCTGCACATTAATGTTCACCTGTGGTTCTCATTGGGGTTCTGGATGTGTTGCCTCTGATTAGTTTTATATACCCCATTTCTAAGTTCAGGAGACCACAGCACTGATAACAAGACCTTAACAGTATATACTCCTGGACTTGCTATTTGAGGACATGTGTTGGCTGATATATGGTATAAATGGACAGAATACAGCAGTTCAGGTCTGAACTCATAGTTGAAAATGTTTGATTATGTTGATAAGTTTTTCTTTTTCCCTAAGGAGTTGTAGCAGGCAAATAAGTTCAACATGGGACATTACCTACATGAATGTTTTAAAACAGACTAATTATGTTTTCTTTTACAAACGTGAGGAATTAAGCTGAAGATTTTAGGTAAAGACCTGGTACAAACATCTAACAAGGCACTCATGAATAGTTGTACAGGCTTCATAACATAAGCAGCACTGTGGACAGAATAAATAAAACCTTAGCTATTACCATCTTTTATATACACAGATATAATACCCTAACTAGACTCAGATGATATGTGGGGATATAGGGGGCAGTACTACCTGCCCATATGGCTTGCATTAGATAGACTGCTCATTAATAGACAACTTAGGTGTGCTGAAGCACAGGAAATAAAATAAAAACCCTTTGTTAAGGTCAGCGGCCGGGACCAACGAAGGATAAAATAGCATACACACACACCATCATATAAGCTCATTTATGTCAGCAGGACAGACACATCATTAAACTATAGAACACTATTTAATAGGAACTAACTTATGAATATACATTATTAACATAGCCCACAGACCGCAGATTCCACATAGTATCCTCATGATTATTTGTTATTAACCCATATTTCCTATAAAATACACTCTCTCTATAATAAGATTCATACCCCGCCAACACATGATTTAGCTTTTGGAATAAAAACATAGTTGATTTATATACTATACTACACTGTAAATGTTGTATTAGACCGCCAGCTTCCCTTACCCCCAGTTCTCCCCTACCCCCCTATATATGCCCAATAATGTTTATGTGTATTTGTTATGGACCTAAGAGTGGCCCACAGAGCTTGAATATTGGGACCAATCAAGACATACAATGAATTTAAAAGGTGTTTTCAAATACTTAGGTAATTGCAATAGAGCATGCGTCACACCTCCTTTATAGCTATCATAATGGATTTATGTGATAAAGCACTATATTGTAACAGCTTTGAATGATGATGTTCACATTTAATCTATACTATGTATGTTTATTTTACCAAAATAAAGCTCTTTTGAAAAAAAAAAAAAAAGCTCTTCTTCATTTTAAGCAGCTACTAAGGTAATAAAGCCTTGGCTTTGCTTGCCCATCAGCTTAGAGAGAGAAAAGCTACTTCCAGAATATTGGCTATTGAAAAGGAAGGTACAAAGGTTACTTCTCCTAGGGAAATTTGGGAGGCGTTTGCACATTACTACTTTCAATTAAATAATTTAAAGTCCTCCCATTCTTTTTCGAATTACTGAAAGAAAATATATTATCTTTTTTTACAAAATTGAAGCTCCCTACTTTAACTAGTAACATAGTAACATAGTAGATAAGGTTGAAAAAAGACTGAAGTCCATTGAATTCAACCTATACAAATCTAAAATACTTACAAAAAGCTCCAGTTAAGCTTAAATAACCCCATTAAAATGTGACCCATTTAATACTAGCAATCATATCCATGAATTTTGTTTATATACAGAAATTTATCCAGACTATTTTTAAATGTATCTATGGTATTGGCATTCACTACCTCCTTTGGCAATGAGTTCCACAATTTTATTGCTCTTACAGTGAAAAAACGTTTCCGTTGCAGGAGATTAAATCTCCTTTCCTCCAACCTTAAAATTATGACCTCTTGTCAGAAACAATTTTCTGTGAATAAAAAGAGCTTCTGCCATCTCTGTATATGGGCCTTGAATATATTTATATAAAGTAATCATGTCACCTCTCAAGCGCCTTTTTTCTAAAGAGAACAGACCCAGTTTGGCTAGCCTCTCCTCATAGGTTAATTTCTCCAATCCCCTTATTAGCTTTGTGGCCCTTCTCTGAACTTTTTCTAGTTCTGCAATATCTTTTTTAGCAATCGGTCCCCAGAACTGCACTCCAAACTCAAGGTGAGGTCTTACCAGGGCTTTATATAATGACAGAATTATGCTTTCCTCCCTTGAATGAATGCCTCTTTTAATACATGCTAGTATCTTATTAGCTTTTGAAGCCGCTGCCCTGCATTGTGCACTCATCTTTAGCTTGTTATCTATTACTACTCCCAAATCCCTTTCCTCCTGTGTTTGGCTAAGTCTTGTCCCATTTAAAAAATACGTAGCCTGCTTATTTTTACTTCCAAAATGTAGAACCTTACATTTTTCCGTATTAAATCTCATTTTCCATTCACTTGCCCATAGTTCTAATTTTAGCAAATCCCTTTGTAAAGAGAGTTCGTCCTGCTCTGACCTAATGACCTTACATAACTTAGTATCATCTGCAAAAATAGAGATGTCGCTATTTAATCCTTGCTCCAAGTCATTTAGTGCTGATGAAGCACTGATGACCCCGTTTACCTCAGGATAAATTATTGAAGTTGTCAAACAACTACAGAGCAATAAAGCTCGAAGCCCAGATGGCTTTACAACTAATTTTTAGAAATCCTTTCAAACTCTTTGTAATCCCCTCCTATTAAAGGTATTTGGCAAGGCTAGAGATACTAGTAGCTTTAGAAGGGAATTCCTTGAAGCAACTATACTAACTATTCCTAAACAAGGGAAAGATCCAACTGAATGTGGAAGTTATCGCCCCATCTAACTAATTAATTTGGATGTTAAATTATAATCTAAGATTTGGACCAATAGACTACGTACTGTCTTACTGATGCTTTAAAACTCAGATCAGGTTGGCTTTACTTTGGGAAAAAAGAGGGACTTAAAAACACAAGAAGGTTGCTCAACATTTTCTCTAAGGCAGCCAGGTTAAAGATGCCCATGGTGGCCTTGTCCTTAGATGCAGAGAAGGCACGTGACAGGGTCAGATTGGAATATCTTTGGGAGGTTTAGAGCCAATTTGGTTTTCCATTTGAGGTAATTATGGCAATACAAGCTTTATACACTAGTCTGCATGCCAGAATTAAAGGCATGGGGTTCAGCTCTGATGTATTTACAATCTCTAATAGGACTCATCAGGGCTGTCCCATCTCCCCTCTGATTTTTGCCGTGGTGGTAGAGTCTTTGGCTGGAGCCATTAGGTTATCTAACACAATTCAGG
The DNA here is from genome assembly GCF_027579735.1 of Bombina bombina. NCBI lineage: Eukaryota > Metazoa > Chordata > Amphibia > Anura > Bombinatoridae > Bombina > Bombina bombina. The sequence goes on along the minus strand of NC_069502.1, from coordinate 1,109,887,257 downwards.
GAACGTCAATGAAGGTAGAATGTGAGAAGATCACAATTTTCTTGGATAATATCACCTTGTTATGGTCCAACTCAATTGGCTCTATCCCCGCAGTCTTTAAGATTATTGATTTGTTTGGTAAACATAGCTATTACAAGATCAAACTCTCTAAAATGGAAGCTTTGCCAATAAATATTCCCATAAGTTTATGTGGTCTATCAACACAATAAAAGCCTTAGGTGTTACGCTAGGACCAAATCTTCATTTGGTTAGAAACAAGAATTATGAACCCCTTTTACAAGTTAGAACTCTCCCCAATGCGTGGAATTTTCGTGAGGTATCTTGGGTGGGTCGAATTGCATCTATAAAAATGTCAATTTTGCCAAAACTTTTGCATGTCTTTAGGTGCTTGCTGATTAACTTTGAAGAAAAATAAGAGAGGCGTCTGTGTGTACCAATAATAATATGAAATGAACATATTAATTGGTTCCTACTCAGGGTACTCACATTTGTGAAGAGAACTCAGACAGTGCTATTAGGTGCAGGCTGGATATTTGGCAGCAACCCAGCTTACTGATCGACTTGAATACAGCGACAGGATGGCATCCAACCTGGAAGTAGAGAACAGACGGACCGCATGTGTGTACCAGTAGTATAACCAGGTGATGTGAAAATCTCTAATCAGAGTACTCACATTTGCGAAGAGCACTCAGACAGTGCTATTGGAAGCAGGCTGGACGTTTAGCAGTGATCCAGCTCACTGGAAATATAAGTATCATGAACACTGGAACAATAGAAGCTCAGAGCTACTCGAATCTCAGTGGGCTAATACTGGGAAGTGTTTATTAAAGGTGCTGCAACAAATGCAGTCTAGGACTCCCCAAGGGGAGTAGTGTAATTGGTAGGCGAGTTAGGCAGGGTCCCAATGCAAGGTAAAATTATATAAAAATAAATTTATTAAAATATAAAAAAAACAAAGGGACCATAAGGAGGAAATGCTAGCTACCCTCCTTATAGCATGCAACGCGTTTCTCAGCGCTTCAGAACGCTGTTTCAACAGGCATATAATCCAAGCGATAGTTAGCCTTTAAATATACATGCATATACAAGCCTTACCAATCATAATACAAACAAATTAGCAAAATAACAGTAAACACCTGGGAGACTCCGGTTGCCAGCAATGTAACCCATTATTTGAGAATGCATAGTTCATTGTTCCTATATTTTCTATTCATAGTTCAGATCACTTAAAAGTTTTGTTATGTTTGTTTCTTATTCCCATTTAGTTCACATATCAATTTGACATTAATATCTATAATCAGCAAATTGACAACTTAAATGTCTTTGTGTATTTGTTAATTTGTTAAAAACAACCTCCCCTATTATGTTCATTGTTACATGGAGTTTTTATTGCAATCACATATGACCCATTCGAGCCTTACCTTACAGGGATCTTAGTAGTTTATTAGATACAATGTTACGAAGCATATTTGAAACTGATGTTTTCTTATCTGTATATATAAAAGTATGTCTGATCCTTGTATATATCAGTGAAGCTGGAAGGCGATATTTTGCCAATCAGATGAGAGTAAGGGCTAACCTAATGTTCCATAGGCTGACAACTACGTGACTAAAAGGTTAGCGAATGGCTGCTCTGTGTGTATGGGCGGGTACATTCTAAAAGGGCACATTCATCTGAAAGGCTGACTAAGAATGCGATTGTCAGATAGGCTACCGATGTGGGGGCGCTGTCCTCAAGATAATGTGACGTGATAAAGAGAAGGGAAGATAGAACAACACACTATGTCATGAGAGGGGAAGGAGGAGAGGAGGCAGAGCCATATATATCTGACAGCAACACATTAGATGCCTGCAAAGACGTTAAAGCCTTATATTAAAGATGTGAAAAAATTCTTAAAGTATTATGTTATTATAAGGTGTTAAACTATTCATTTATAATCGATATTAAAAGCTATAAAAAAGTGCTAAAATACGCTATGCTAGACATTATGTAGGGAATTTTTAATATAATTAAAATGATAGCATACTTAGTGACTAACCACTGTTAATACCTAATGAGACTTATCTAATAACCTGTAATAATACAAATATAACCAATAGTCTGAATAGTTTGTGAGAGATGAATGCTAATAGAAGTCTCTCGAGATGCTCCACAATAGTGACGCTGTGCACATAATAAGATTGATGCTATGTCCTTAATCATATTTTGAAATTGGTGTGTGGATGTGTGATCATACTAGGGTGCCATAAGTGTCCATAAGTGATATTTAATAATGTAGGAATAAGTGACAAAGTCCTAAAAAATAGTCTAAAGTAAGACCACAATATGCATGTAGGATAACTATCTATAAAGTTATCCTACACGCATATTGCTGTCTTACTTTAGACTATTTTTTAGGACTATATCTGGCAACGTAGGAAACCTAGAATCTCTAGGATAATTTTCCAATTAGAAATTTGGTCTTGGGGGAGTCTCTCTACTTAACATATCCACTTACTATGAGGCAGCATATTCACATATTTTTGCATGGATTTATACTAAAGAAACCCTAGGGTGCTAAAGGTTAGAACAAGCGTCTCTATCACTAGGCATAGAACTAAGAGAACTACCTTGGATTCCAATTTACAATTGGGTTAACATATGTATTCAAAATGAGATTGTTTTACAGAATTAAGAGATCTTGAAATCCTTAAGACATTACTCTGAGATCTCTCCTCACCCCTCTCCAATTAACATGTGACTTAGTGGAGATACTGGGGATTGGCATTAGTCTCACAATTATACTCCCAAGATAAGCGTACACCTCCGGGAAGCTTTGTCCTTGATATTTACACTCTACAATACTCGCTTTAATTTGAATATACTGGGCTCCATAGTCTATGACTATGGAGACTATGGAGCCCAGTATATTCAAATTAAAACAAGTATTGTAGAGTGTAAATATCAGGGACAAAGCTTCCCGGAGGTGTACGCTTATCTTGGGAGTATAATTGTATAATTATTGTTGCATGGGGGGTTCTTAAATGTGGCTTGAGAGAGTTAATAAATTGGGAGAAAAGCTGAAATAATGGGCTTAAAATGTTTAAACTCTTGTCATTGCATTATGCAGCGATAATGGTTAATGAAGAAGCATATAAGATCTGGCAGGTTATGGTCTGGGAGAAGGATCTTAAAATTACTATTTCAGACAAGATTCTTAACCAGGCAATTACTCTAACAAAGAAAACTTCATTGCACCAATTCCTTAGAATTGTATATCAGAGTTTAGATAAAGAAGATTCTTATTGGAACATCTGGGTCATTTGGCTTCAAAGAGAAGTCTAAAATAGCAGAAATCTTAAATTTTGCTTTCTGTTTCTTGCTCACCAGCCATATATTTTTTCTCTCTCTCACACTCCACCCCTTTGTGGAAACATGTGGTTCCTATCCAATTGTTACAACTTTATGGATAAGGTACAGACTCCTATTGATGTTTGTCCCAACTCTTACATTTTATGAACCAGATGATGCACCAGTGTTTATCGCACAACCACAGGCCTATGATTAAAGAACTCTACCTTTTGTTCCTTAAGATACCCATGCAATTATCCAGGTTTTATTAGCGTGCTTACTTATATAATACAGGATTCTGTTTGATGTTTGTTCCTTCTGTTTTTTCTCAATGCCCCATTACAATGCTTATTTCCAGGTGCCGAGAAAAAACTAAATTTATGCTTACATGATAAACGGCTAGATTACGAGTTTTGCTTTTTGAGCGGTGCGGTACTAACTTGCAAGTTATTGTCACCACTCACTTACCTACAGCGCTGGTATTACAGGTTTACAAAAACCCGGCGTTAGCAGGCAAGAAGTGAGCGTAGAGCAAAATTGAGCTCCATACAGCACTCCAATATCAGCACTGCGGTGAGCTGGTTTTACGTGCTCGTGCATGATTTCCCCATAGACATCAATGGGGAGATCCGGCTGAAAAAATGTCTAACACCTGCAATAAAGGAACGTAAAGCTCCAAAACGCAGCCCCATTGAGTCCTATGGGAAAAGAAAATTTATGTTTAAACCTAACACCCTAAAATAAACCCTGAATCTAAACACCTCTAATCTGCCGCCCCCGACATCGCCGCCACCTACATTACATTTATTAACTCCTAATCTGCCTCCCCGACATTGTCGACACCTACATTATACTTATTAACCCCTAATCTGCTGCCCCCAACATCGCCGACACCTACCTACATTTATTAACCCCTAATCTGCCACCCCCAACATCGAAGCCACATTATTAACCCCTAAACCCCTAACCCTAAGTCTAACCCTATGGTGAACATAGATCTTTTTAAGTAGACCCTCCAACTTCTTGTCCATGGGATCTTTGAAACACAACTATCCTCAATAGCAATAGTAGTTCGTTTGGCCAAGGTGGAAATAGCCCCCTCCACCTTGGGAACCATTTGCCAAGTTTCCCTGATAGCATCAGCTATAGGGAACATTTTCTTGAAAAAAGGAGGAGAGAAGGGAATACCTGGTCTCTCCCATTCCTTAGAAACAATCTCCGAAGTTCGCTTAGGAACTGGAAAAAGGAAGAAGGACCTTCAAAGTATCTGTCCAACTTACTCGATTTCTCAGGAATGACCACTGCCGTGGAGTCACAGTCGTCTAAAGTCACCAAAACCTCCCTGAGTAACAAGCGGAAGTGTTCTAGTTTAAACCTGAAAGAGACAACTTCTGAATCAGTCAAAGGTAAGGAACTCCCTGAATCTGAAATGTCACCTTCCGATAGAACCTCCATACCCTCCATCTCAGTTCCCTGGGAGGGTACATCCGAGATTGCCACCATAGTATCAGAAGCCTCATTGACCACATAGTTGTCCTTCCTTTTACGTTTGCCTTGTAGCATAGGAAAGGCAGACAACGCATCCGAAATTGTAGAAGACATAACTGCAGCTATGTCTTTTTACCTAACTCCAGCAGAAACTAGAGAAGAAGTACAGGGCACGGCTTGAGCGGGCGTTGAAGGTTGGGACGCTTGGGAAGAAAGCTGCGGCATACTCTGCATCTCATCATTAGACTCCTGAGAAGCATCCGCCTTTGACAAATTTTTATCATAATTTTCTTTTCCCCTATAGCTTAAAGCCCTCTCAATACATGAGGGACAAAAAGGAACTGGAGGTTCCACATTGGCATCCAAACACATGGCACAAGTAACATTTTGCACAGCTTCTGACTCCATGTGAAAGAGCAGACAATAATGAAATAAAATAAGAAATTTTTGATTCTCCAAAAATCGATACTGGCCCTTTAAATTAATACTGGCCCCTTAAATTTTAAACCAGAATTTTATTACTGTATGATAAAAAGAGTGTTGCAACAGAAAAACCCAATATTCAAAAATAATACTTATAGATCCTGAATGAATAACAGGATACAATGCCTTTAAATAGTAAATGCAACAATTTTACTGACTAAAGCAAAAACGTATCACATTTAAATAAAATAAACAGTTTTTGCCACACAATCAGACACCTCTCCACCTCAACAGCTCTGCTGAGGCGCCTACCTGCCGACCGGTCTCCAGACCACTCCACCCAACAATGCTTCAGGTCAGGCTTGAGAGCGATAACAACCGTTTGCTTCCTTAAACATGCGGTTCTAGCGCAATGACCAATGTCACTGTCCTGCAAGCCTAACAGTTTTGCACAGCTTCTTGTTCCCTGGGATTAAGAGATGTCTCTATACAAAACTGGAACGTCTCCGGCAAGGATAACTGTGCAGCGTCTTTAGTGAAGTCTAAAGGGCGCAAATAGTAGCCCCGCCCATTGTGGGCGTCAACATGAACACAGCCATTACCGGTTAAAACTTTAATAAAAAATAACCGATAGAGCCCAGCTTTTTACCCCAGCCCCAGTGCCTGTACATAAGCTGCCATTATAAAAAACCCTCCGTACATGGAGAGCCTTATGTCCCAAGTCGAAGGCTCAATTAGCCTCAAGAAAAATAAATGTATAAGTGCAGAGTCTTCTCTGAGTCCTTTGAAATGTTCCCCAGATAAAAAAGACTGCACTTACCTTAATGCTGTCCGACAGCAGGACAGTCCCAACAGGCTTAAGAGGTCCTCTCCCTCCTATAGCCCTGTGGAAAATGAAAAGGCCTGAGTTAGATATTGCTTAGGCCATCATGATAAGGGCAGCATAACTGTATGGGAGGCGCAGTGAGAATTATGTCCCACCAGTTCCCATTGCTCTAAAGCCACCAAGAGCTCTACTGAAGAGACTGATATGGACTATAGCTACACCCTAGAACAAAGCAGCACAATCTTGCACTACTTTAAAATAATAAACTCTTGATTGAAGAATCTAACACCTCACTTTACCTCTTCCTATCACTAACGTAGGCAAAGAGAATGACTGGAGTGGGAGGGAAGAGAGGAGCTCTATATAGCAGCTCTGCTGTGGTGGTCTTTGCCTCCTCCTGCTGACCAGGAGGTGAAATCCCACAAGTAAGGATGATGATCCGTGGACTCATTGTGTCTTTAAAAAGAAATACATCTCAGACTAATCTTTTCTTTGAATGCATCATTCTGTCTAGCATTTATTTAGGGCTAGATTACAAGTGGAGTGCTAATTTATCGCACGCCCGTAAACAGGCAAAGACCTCTGGTTAATTATTAAAATGTGATCCAATTGCCCCCAAAATAAAATGTTTGTTTCCTTTTTGAAAAAAAATTTTTTATAGCATCTTTTGTTTGTTTTGTTTTTTAAAACGGCACACAGCTTTTTTTGGGGGTTAAAGTTGGCGGGTGTAGGGTGTTAGATAAAAAAAACGGCACTGAAAAGTGCCTTTACATTGCGTTCTTTTGGAAACTGTATGTTCCCTGTAAATATATATGTATATGCAGTGTATATAAATAAGAAAAAAGGAATGGTTTGTTGCAACAGAACAAAATAACTGCTATATAGTAATGTCCGTACAAGCTTTGAGCTATAGTTCCTTTTTATTTTCTGTTTCTAAGTAGTGACAGTAATAACAAGCAAAGTATGCTGTGCTCCCCTCTCTCTATGGACAATAAACAGTGGGTTATCAAGCCCCTTCGTTATTATTTTGACCTTTTATGTATATATATTTTGCGCTATTCAGATAACCCTTATGTGACTTGTTCCCGAGTATCAATGTGTGGCTAGTAATCCTTATAACGATAATGTAAAGGATTTTAAAGGATTTTAAGCGGATATGGAAAAGTCCCAATCAGTAAACCAGTGTCTCTGTTCATGCAGATACATATATATATGAATACATATACCTCCGCTCCCTTCTGTGCCCCGGTACCTCTGACCTGGATCGTCCTAGGTCTTGCTGGCTTGCTATGCGCTGTTCCGGACCCCTGTCCGTCCACACCATGCGGATTCAGCGTCTTCCGTATCGCCACACGTGGGGCGTGACGTCACTTCCTGGATTCCGTCTGTTAATGGTACACCCTGGGCAACTGGGCTTGGAGTCTGCTGGAACTTTAATCAATCCACAGGCTGTTTCAAGCTTCTCTGCCGCAAAATCCTATGTTGTTAAATCGCACCAAAATAGGTACTTCCACAGTTTTTATCCTGATATCGTATGTTGTATCCTCGGGAATCAAAGTTGAAAGGATATCATCCAGAGAGAGGGTTATTAGCAAGTCCGGACTGCAGTGCAGCTGGTAGAAAAGCAGCAACTGACTTGGGCAAAAATTAAAGCTCAAAAATTACAAGATGTCAGTTGCTGCAATTAAAAAAAGTCTCTTTATTTAGAAATATTTAAAATACAGAGGGAACATACCCTATTAGAAAAGAACAGACTAACATGTTTCGGCTTGCGCCGTACTCATAGTCCTAAAACAACATACAGACACTCCTGCTTAAGAACCCTATACTAGGGTTTGATTGGTAGAAATCTCAATTATCAATTAGGGTTTTTAAAGGTGCAGTACATAGTACTCTTATTTAGCAATGGGATAGAATATATACACACATCAATTCATGCAATTTAGAGTATATAATTGAACAGTGCCCTAAATTCACACATGTCTAACATTTACTTTATGCCTCAATCTCATATTTCTTTTGTTAGAGATGGATTGAACTGGAAAATGGAAAATTTACATCATAGATTTCAAAATTTAAATTATACATTTTAAAGTTTTAAATGAGAATAAATAGAGTTAAGTAACATATATAAGACAGTGAGTGCACTGAGTACACTGTTATGTGGTGGGCTTTTTGAGAGAGGAAAGACTATTCTTTTTTATATATAGATTTCATATCAAATTTCATACAACTTTTCATATAGATTTTATCTCTGAAGGGGCTACAATGATATACCTGGTTCTTATACTAAAAACCATAGGAGCTTAAAAGTAAATTATGCCTTGTAATGGATTTAAGTAAAAGAAAAAATAGATGTAACTTATAACGTGTGACTTATATTTTTTGTATACACACTGAGTGTGTTATCTCCATAACCTAGGTTATGAAAAGATCTTTCTATATATATACTAGTCATCTACACACATAGGTGTTATTGACCAATATATAATTGGAAACTTACATGAGACAGTTATTTATTTATTGATCTCTGGATATCAAGGGTCTTAGAAAGCTCCACAGCTTCATGACTTTAGAAGAAGCCTTCAAAGGGACCCGATGGAGGGGGGGATGACGTGATCAATTCCAATGATTGATAAAGTCATACTCAGAGTTCAAACCAAAAGGAACCTTGGTCTGAAGTCTGAATATCCAGTACATCTCCTGTCTGGATAGAATTTGGAATTTATCTCCACCCCTCCCTCGGGCCTGTACTTTCTCAATTACCATCCATCTGAGGCTTGTGCAGTCTTTATCGTGTGTATTAACAAAATGTTTAACTACGGGGGTGGTACTCTTACCTACTCTAATGGTTGATAAATGTTCACGTATTCGTGAGCGTACCTCTCTCGTTGTTAAACCTATGTATTGGAGGTTACAAACCGTGCACCACAAGAGATAGATGCAGTAGGTGGATCTACAGTTCACGCAGGCCACTACTTCAAAGCTTTCCCCTGTAGTGCAGGATTGAAATGATGAGCCTATGTGGACATGTTCACATGCTTTACATTGATTGTTCCCACATCTATATGTGCCCCTATGTCTAAGCCAGGAGGATTGTGTCGCTGGGGCCGGTTTTTTAAGTTGTGAGGGAGATAGGATACTACCCACAGATTTATTCCGTCGATACGAGAACCTGCAGCCTTTTCTTACTGCATCAGCTAGGCAATCATCAGCTGCCAATAGTTTAAAATGTCCTCGGATTATATTGCAAATGGTATGGTATTGTTCAGAGTAATCTGTAACAAATGTCAATTTGCGTTCTTGATGACCACTAGGTTTTATGCGGTCCACCAAAAGGGAATCTCTTGTTAGTTTGTCTACTTCGTTTCTAGCTTTCTTAAGCACCTTGGTACTATATCCCCTTTCTTTCAGTCTATCCTGTAATGCTTCTGCATGGCGTTCATAGTCATTTACTTTTGTGCAGTTCCTTTTAAGACGAATAAATTGTCCCTTAGCCACAGAATATGGAACCTGACGAGGATGGCAACTTTGGGCATGTAGTATACTGTTCCCTGAGATGGGCTTCCTGTATACTTCAGATGTAATGTCGCCTGATTGCCATCCCCTAAGCTCCACATCCAAAAAATGAATATTCTGTTTGTTTGTTTCATGTGTGAAACGCAGATTGAAATCATTCTGATCCAGATATTTAACAAATTCATTTACTGGGTATCTCTCACTGTCCCAAACAAACAGCAAATCGTCTATGAAACGATAGTACATCCTAATGGCAGGACAGAAGGTGTTACTATCCGCATAAATGTGGGACCGCTCCCACCAACCCATATATAGGTTGGCATAGGTAGGGGCGAACTTAGCGCCCATAGCAGTCCCACATTTCTGCAGATAGTAATCACCTTCAAATTGGAAATAATTGTGTGAGAGGAGAAATTCAGTGACCTCCAACACAAAAGCTCTAAAAGGCTCACTGTAGGTTGTCTCATGAATCAAAAAATATTCAATAGCCTTCAATCCTAAATGATGGGGGATTGAAGAATACAATGCTGTGACATCCACTGTGAGCCACATAGAATTCTGTGTCCATCGGATTTGATCAATAAGATTCAGAATGTGTTTTGTGTCCCTAATATAACTAGGGAGAGCTATGACCAAAGGCTGTAGCAAGTCATCCAACCACATTGCGTTCTTTTGGAAACTGTATGTTCCCTGTAAATATATATGTATATGCAGTGTATATACACATATTAAAACATAAATATACATCTTTATTTTCATATATATATTTATTTAACATTTGCTGCGCGACTTACGTCCTTTGTTGTGCTAGGCTCATATTGGAGCCTATGGAAGCGTGCTCCCATGAGCACAAAGCTTCAATGCAATGCGAACCCCAATTTGTGTTAGCTTTGCAGCTAACGTTTAATACCAGCACACATATGCGCTGCACGTGTAATTTAGCCCTTAGTGTTTAATGTCCCTTTAAGGCCTGGGCAGCTAGTGTGTACTTCCAGCTTTCTGGGGCTTGGTGCATCCCCAGATTCCCCCTAGTGATGCAGGGCATCTTGGCCACCTCATAGTGCTCAATATACACATGGGGGGCTACAATTAGCCCTGAAAGCAGCCCCCAGGATGACAAAATGTGGTTATTATCTGCACTGAAAGCATTTTGTGGATGACAATGTTGCCAAGTGTAGTAAAAGATTAATTAAACTTTCATTATTCAGGCAGAGAATGCAATTTTAATCAACTTTCTAGTTTTCTGTTTTTAGCTAATTTGCTTCATTGTCTTGGTATCTTTTGTTGAAGAGGAGGCTCAGGAGCAGCAATGCACTGCTGACACCTATCTAGTGAGTCAATGACAAGAGGCATATATGTGCCCCCACCAATCACCAGCTAGCTCCCAATAGTGCATTCCTTCAATGAGTTGGGTGGGCACGGCTGATGGTTAGATGTATTATGTAATGACAAAAAAAGGTGTGTTTTTTTTAAATATAACGTCTTAGCTGGATGGATAGTTATCTTTAGATTCCACAGAAGAACATATCACTGCAATCAATAGTTTCCTTAAACATTACCTTTATGTAAACATTATGATAAGTGAGGCGCATATATTTTCACGCAAGCGATATTGGGTTTTTGCGATCATTTGCGCACAGGTTAAATTGCACTTGTTTTAGAAATTGAGCATAAACGCGGTCGCATTAGCACAATCGCGATTTACACTAGAATGATTACCGCGTCCTCAGAGCTGTAGTTAACAGTTTTGCAAAACAAAAAAGTCTCACAAAACATCAAAAATACATTATAGAGTACAATTACAAGGGCTCCAAGATATGAGATCTCAGGTGTTAATACATATTCATGTCTACATATGTATGTGCGTGTATATATATAAATATATATATACTGTATATGTATATGTGTGTGTATATATATGTGTGTGCATATGTATTTATATGTGTGCATATGTATTTACAGACATATATACACATTTATGTATACTATATATATATATATATATATATATATATATATATATATATATACACACACACACACGTTGATTGTCCAGAGATTTAGATATCAAAATATTGCACTGAGCAATGATACTTTTCTATTGGACTAACTATACATATATAAGATGACAAGATTTCGGAAGAATGTCTTCCTTTTTCAAGTCTGAAGCAATACTGATCAATTTGATGAAATTTACAGATTATATCTTAAAACATAGAATGGCTAAAAAGACAAAGTGTTACAGAGGTTTGAATGCAGGGGGAGGAGGGGGTGTCGTAAAAATCATGAGGGTGTTTAGGAGACAGAGGCAGACAGTGTCAGTAAAGGATAACAGACGAGAAATATATGGTTATACACAAAGCATATACTGACAATATCAACATAGAATTAATATGTATAAAGATATGAAATTAGGTATACAGGGTAATATAAAATAGTCAAAAAAGGAGAAAGAAAGAAAGAAAGAAAGAAAGAAAAAAAAGGGGAATAATAATGACAAAAGTGTGGACATAGGCTTACCTGCATACCTACTCATAGAGAGTGTGGAATATACAATGTAATTGGCTACAGTATATGAAAGTACATTACAAAAAAAATGATAATGGGTTAAGAAACCAGAGTTCACATTTAGTCCAGAATTTAGCAAGTTGAAGTGCATTATCATTTTCATTTCAAAGGTTTTTCTTTTCATGATGTTTTTAAAGTTGCCTCTGAGAATCTTGATTTTGAGGTTTTGGATGGAGTGGTCAGGTATATATATATATATATATATATATATATATATGTGCATTGGAGCCCTTTGCATTTAAGTAGGTGAAAACGTGAAAAAGTATAATTATGCAATATTCATATTTTCATATCGGGTTTGTGTATATTAAAATATGCGACCAGGTTTGCGCATATTACAATATGCGATTGGGCTTGCGTAAATGAGAATATGTGATGGTGTTTGTGCGAGAGTGAGGTGTTATGTTTTTTTTTTTCTCCATTGACTTATATGGGGGAATACGTGAATGCACACATGATATTCTAACTTCTGATTTTTGCGCTAGTTGGTTTAGAACGAAAACAGTTTACTTTCAACTCATAATACGAGTGCAACCCGACAAGTGCAAAAAGCTTACCGCTAGATTTAGAGTTTGGCGTTAGCCGTCAAAACCAGCGTTAGAGGCTGCTAACGCTGGTTTTGGGCTACCGCTGGTATTTAGAGTCGTGTAGGTAAGGGTCTAACGCTCACTTTCCAGCCGCGACTTTTCCATACAGCAGATCCCCCTACGCCATTTGCGTATCCTATCTTTTCAATGGGATCTTTCTAACGCTGGTATTTAGAGTCTTGGCTGAAGTGAGCTTTAGAAATCTAACGACAAGACTCCAGCCACAGAGAAAAACCCGGAGTTAAGAGCTTTCTGGGCTAACGCCGGTTCATAAAGCTCTGAACTACTGTGCTCTAAAGTACACCAACACCCATAAACTACCTATGCACCCCTAAACCGAGGCCCCCCCACATCGCCGCCACTCTATTAAATTTTTTTAACCCCTAATCTGCCGACCGCACACCGCCGCCACCTACGTTATACTTATGTACCCCTAATCTGCTGCCCCTAACACCGCCGACCCCTACATAATATTTATTAACCCCTAATCTGCCCCCCCAACGTCGCTGCTACCTTACCTACAATTATTAACAACTAATCTGCCGACCGGACCTCACCGCTACTCTATTAAATTTATTAACCCCTAAAGCTAAGTCTAACCCTAACACTAACACCCTCCTAAGTTAAATATAATTTTTATCTAACGAAATAAATTAACTCTTATTAAATAAATTATTCCTATTTAAAGCTAAATATTTACCTGTAAAATAAACCCTAATATAGCTACAATATAAATTATAATTATATTGTAGCTATTTTAGGATTAATATTTATTTTACAGGCAACTTTGTATTTATTTTAACCAGGTACAATAGCTATTAAATAGTTAATAACTATTTAATAGCTACCTAGTTAAAATAATTAAAAAATTACCTTTAAAATAAATCCTAACCTAAGGTACAATTAAACCTAACACTACACTATCAATAAATTAATTAAATAAAATACCTACAATTATCTACAATTAAACCTAACACTACACTATCAATAAATTAATTACATAAAATACCTACAAATAAATACAAATAAATAAACTAACTAAAGTACAAAAAAATAAAAAAGAACTAAGTTACAAAAAATAATAAAATAATTTACAAACATTAGAAAAATATTACAACAATTTTAAGCTAATTACACCTACTCTAAGCCCCCTAATAAAATAACAAAGCTCCCCCAAAATAAAAAAAATGCCCTACCCTATTCTAAAATACAAATGGAAAAGCTCTTTTACCTTACCAGCCCTTAAAAGGGCCTTTTGCGGGGCATGCCCCAAAGAATTCTGCTCTTTTGCCTGGAAAAAAAACCCATACAATACCCCCCCCCAAACATTACGACCCACCACCCACATACCCCTAATCTAACCCAAACCCCCCTTAAATAAACCTAACACTAAGCCCCTGAAGATCTCCCTACCTTGTCTTCACCACGCCGGGTATCACCGATCCGTCCAGGCTCCGAAGTCTTCATCCAAGCCCAATCAGCCAATCGGCTGAACTTGAATCTGATTGGCTGATTCCATCAGCCAATCAGAATTTTCCTACCTTAATTTCGATTGGCTGATAGAATCCTATCAGCCAATCAGAATTCGAGGGACGCCATCTTGGATGACGTCCCTTAAAGGAACCGTCATTCGTCGGGAAGTCGTCAGCCAGGATGGATGTTCCTCGTCGGCGGGATGAAGATGGATTCTGAATAAAGAAGATTGAAGATGCCGCTTGATAGAAGACTTCAGCCGGATCATGGACCTCTTCAGCCCCCGCTTGGGCCAAGACTTCAGCCGGATCATGGACATCTTCAGCCCCCGCTTGGGCTTGGATGAAGACTTCGGAGCCTGGACGGATCGGTGATACCCGGCGTGGTGAAGACAAGGTAGGGAGATCTTCAGGGGCTTAGTGTTAGGTTAATTTAAGGGGGGTTTGGGTTAGATTAGGGGTATGTGGGTGGTGGGTTGTAATGTTGGGGGGGGGGTATTGTATGTTTTTTTTCCAGGCAAAAGAGCAGAATTCTTTGGGGCATGCCCCGCAAAAGGCCCTTTTAAGGGCTGGTAAGGTAAAAGAGCTTTTCAATTTTAATTTTAGAATAGGGTAGGGCATTTTTTATTTTGGGGGGCTTTGTTATTTTATTAGGGGGCTTAGAGTAGGTGTAATTAGCTTAAAATTCTTGTAATATTTTTCTAATGTTTGTAAAAAAAATTTTTATTTTTTATAACTTAGTTCTTTTTTTATTTTTTGTACTTTAGTTAGTTTATTTAATTGTATTTATTTGTAGGGATTTGTATGTAATTAATTTATTGATAGTGTAGTGTTAGGTTTAATTGTAACTTAGGTTAGGATTTATTTTACAGGTAATTTTGTAATTATTTTAACTAGGTAGCTATTAAATAGTTATTAACTATTTAATAGCTATTGTACCTGGTTAAAATAAATACAAAGTTGCCTGTAAAATAAATATTAGTCCTAAAATAGCTACAATATAATTCGTATTTATACTGTAGCTATATTAGGGTTTATTTTACAGGTAAGTATTTAGCTTTAAATAGGAATAATTTATTTAATAAGAGTTATTTTATTTTGTTAGATTTAAATTATATTTAACTTAGGGGGGTGTTAGTGTTAGACTTAGCTTTAGGGGTTAATACATTTATTATAGTAGCGGTGAGGTCCGGTCGGCAGATTAGGGGTTAATTATTGTAGGTAGCTGGCGGCAACGTTGTGGGGGGCAGATTAGGGGTTAATAAATAAAATATAGGGGTTGGCGGTGTTAGGGGCAGCAGATTAGGGGTACATAGGTATAATGTAGGTTGCGGCGGTGTACGGAGCGGCAGATTAGGGGTTAAAAAATATGCAGGTGTCAGCGATAGCGGGGGCGGCAGATTAGGGGTTAATAAGTGTAAGGTTAGGGGTGTTTAGACTCGGGGTACATGTTAGGGTGTTAGGTGCAGACTTAGGAAGTGTTTCCCCATAGGAAACAATAGGGCTGCGTTAGGAGCTTAACGCTGCTTTTTTGCAGGTGTTAGGTTTTTTTTCAGCTCAAACTGGCCGCATCCGTAAGCACCGCTGGTATTGAGAGTTGCAGTGGTGGTAAATTATGTTCTACGCTCCTTTTTTGGAGCCTAACACAGCCATTCTGTGAACTCTAAATACCAGCGGTATTTAAAAGGTGCGGGGGGGAAAAGCCAGCGTTAGCTACGCGGGTCGTTACCGACAAAACTCTAAATCTAGCGGATAATTATAGCGCAATTAACGTTCAGGCAGGAAAGCGCCCCACTTGTAATCTGGCCCTATGTAGTTTACATTAAAAAAAAGTCCAGCAAAAAAAAAGAAAATTCTCATTATTTTACAACCAAAATATATATTGTTGCCTTACTACAGGCAGAACATCAAGGAGTTTATATGAATGCATAGAAGATGACACTTCATCAGCTAAGGGCAATCCAATCCCTATTGTCATTGGAGGGGATTTTACTAGAGCATATATAGAAATGCCCCTAAGAAAGTTGCTATTGACTACAGTAACCATTTTATATTTGAGGAACAATTACATAACAAAGACAAGTGTAGCCTGGGAGTATACTTTGCAAAAACAATTGCTTGTTTGTTTTTGTCCCATTTATTCACAAAACTGTAAACTGTGCAATTTGACAATGGCTGCTAAATTAAGTAAATTGACAATTAGATTCCAGCTTTAACCATAATGATTTATGAAACAGAAAGTCAATAAAAGCAATTAAAACGTGGCTGATGAGATATATGCATGCTTGCTCTTTCTTTTTCATTAGATCTCATTTAATGTTTTTACAATTTTTAAGAGGAGGTTCAGATTAAGGTCATATATAGAGCTATAGGTATAAACCGTTGTGCTATAGTTACACCACTTTCTTGTTTTAAGGTCACGTTATTTTAACTGGCTAAGTCACAGGATTGTGTTCAGTGCTAAAGACAAATTAAGAGTTAGGTGTACTGCATCCTTCCATCTTGTATTGTGCGCTTTAACCCCTTAATGACCACAGCACTTTTCCATTTTCTGTCCGTTTGGGACCAAGGCTATTTTTACATTTCTGCAGTGTTTGTGTTTAGCTGTAATTTTCCTCTTACTCATTTACTGTACCCACAAATATTATATATCATTTTTCTCGCCATTAAATGGACTTTCTAAAGATACCATTATTTTCATCATATCTTATAATTTACTATAAAAAAATGTATAAAATATGAGGAAAAAATAGAAAAAAAACACACTTTTTCTAACTTTGACCCCCAAAATCTGTTACACATCTACAACCACCAAAAAACACCCATGCTAAATAGTTTCTAAATTTTGTCCTGAGTTTAGAAATACCCAATGTTTACAAGTTCTTTGTTTTTTTTTTGTAAACTATAGGGCCATAAATACAAGTAGCACTTTGCTATTTCCAAACCATTTCTTTTCAAAATTAGCGATAGTTACATTAGAGCACTGATATCTTTCAGGAATCTCTGAATATCCATTGACATGTATATATTTTTTTTTAGTAGACATCCCAAAGTATTGATCTAGGCCCGTTTTGGTATATTTCATGCCACCATTTCACCGTCAAATGCAATCAAATACAAAAAATACAAAAAATTTTTTTCACAAACTTTTGGTTTCTAACTTAAATTATTTACAAACAGCTTGTGCAATTATGGCATAAATGGTTGTAAATTCTTCTCTGGGATCCCCTTTGTTCAGAAATAGCAGACATATATGACTTTGGTGTTGCTTTTTGGTAATTAGAAGGCCGCTAAATGCCACTGCGCACCACACGTGTATTATGCCCAGCAGTGAAGGGGTTAATTAGGGAGCATGTAGGGAGCTTTTTGGGGTAGTTTTAGCTTTAGTGTAGTGTAGTAGACAACCCCAAGTATTGATCTAGGCCAATTTTGGTATATTTCATGCCACCATTTCACCGCTAAATGCGATGAAATTAAAAAAAACGTAAATTTTTTCTCAATTTTAGGTTTCTCACTGAAATTATTTACAAACAGCTTCTGCAATTATGGCACAAATGGTTGTAAATGCTTCTCTGGGATCCCCTTTTTTCAGAAATAGCAGACATATATGGCTTTGGCATTGCTTTTTGGTAATTAGAAGGCCTCTAAATGCCGCTGCGCATCACACGTGTATTATGGCTAGCAGTGAAGGGGTTAATTATGTAGCTTGTAGGGAGCTTGCAGGGTTAATTTTAGCTTTAGTGTAGAGCTCAGCCTCCCACCTGAAACATCAGACCCCCTGATCCCTCCCAAACAGCTCTCTTCCCTCCCCCACCCCACAATTGTCCCCGCCATCTTAAGTACTGGCAGAAACTCTGCCAGTACTAAAATAAAAGGTATTTGGCCCTTTTTTTAAAAAAAAAAAAAAGCATATTTACATATGCTGATGTGTAGGATCCCCCCTTAGACCCCAACCTCACTGATCCCCCACCAAACTGCTCTCTAACCCTTCCCCTCTGCAATAATGGGCGCCATCTTGGGTACTGGCAGCTGTCTGCCAGTACCCAGTTTTGTAACAAAATGTGCCTTTTTTTTAAAAAAAAAATTCCCTTTTCTGTAGTGTAGCTTCCCCCCCCACCGAGACCAACCCCCAACCCCTTCCAGGTCCCTTAGATGATATTTTACAGTAATTGTGTTTTTAATTTTTAACCTTTTTTTTCTGTAGTGTAGCGGTTCCCACCCGCTCCCGCCCCGTGCACGCAAGCAGGATCGCTTCCAGCTGCTTTCCAGACCAAGGACGTACGCCACACGTCCTCGGTCATTAACTGTCTTTTTTTTGAGGACGTGTGGCGTACGTCCTTGGTCGTTAAGGGGTTAAAGGGACACTAAACCCACAATTTTTCTTTCATGATTCAGATAGACCATGCAATTTTAAGCAACTTTCTAACTTACTCCTATTATCAATTTTTCTTCGTTTTCTTGCTATCTTTACTTTAAAAAGCAGGAATGTGATGCATAGGAGCCAGCCCATTTTTGGTTGAGAACCTGGGTTATGCTTGCTTATAGGTGGGTAAATGTAAGCCTCCAATAAGCAAGCACCATCCATGGTGCTGAACCTAAAATAGGCTGGCTGCTAAGATTTACATTCCTGCTTTTAAAATAAAGATAGCAAGAGAACGAAGAAAAAATGATAATAGCAGTAAATTAGAAAGTTTCTTAAAATGTCATGACCTATCTGAACCATAATTAACAAACATTGGGTTCAGTGTCCCTTTAATGGTATATCCCTACAGTATGGAGATGCATTAGTAGCCAGTTGTATAGTACTGCAATCCTCCCAAATTCTCAAAAGACCAAGTAAGTGTACTTATACATAGGTCAGCAGCATTATTCAGATCAATCACTTGTATACCACAAACAAAAGCTGTGCTCAATATCAAATAATCTTTATTCACCTCATAAAAGCAAAGTTTAGCAAACAACTGGAATTTGAATGCCATTTTCATATTCTCATTAATGCATAAATACATGCACTGCAGATTATACATAATATGGGTATCACTCAGTTTGTGTAAGCCTGGGAAAAAGATGGCCATTTATTAAAGGGACAGTCAACACCAAAAATGTTATTGTTTAAAAAGCTAGCCAACGCCTTTACTACCCATTCCCCAGCTTTGCACAACCAACAATGTTGTATTAATATACTTTAAACCTCTAAATGTCTGCCTGTTTCTAAGCCACTACAGACAGCCTCTTCTCACATGTTTTTATTAGCTTTTCACAACAGGAAACTGCTAGTTCATGTGGGCCCTATTGATAAAATTGTGCTCACTACCGTGGATTGTGGATGACACTGCACTAATTGGCTAAAATGCAAGTCAATAGATAATAAATAGCCATGTAATCAGGGGGTTGTCAAAAGAAGCTTAGATACAAGGTAATCACAGAGGTTAAAAGTATATTAATATAACCATGTTGGCTGTGAAAAACTGGGGAAAGAGTAATAAAAGGATTATCTATCTTTTTAAACAATAAAAATGTTGGAGTTGACTGCCCCTTTAACTTAGTACACAGAGATATTTGTCCTTAAAGGGACATTATACACTAAATAAATCATTGCTTGAATGATGTATTCAGAGCAAAGATTAGCCTGAGAATAATTTGTACATGTATTTATATAAATTATATTAGCTGTTTAAATATTGAAAACATAAGGGTAATGTTAATGGCCATAAAGCAGTGGGCGTTGCCATATTGTAACTTATGTTACACTGAAGCCAATTAGGAATGGTTATAAATGGCTTACTAGAGTGTAAAACCAATGACTGTGTGTAATATAGCTAACATGAATTGGAAAACACACAATATTCAGAATTAAATATCAGGAAAGGAGAAGAATATAAATAATTAAAGTATATTGCAAAGATCTTTTACTACATGTAATTAAACCATTTATATTAATATCCCTTTAATGTCCCTTTAACGGAGGTAATGTCCTTCCAAATAAAGGTTGAGCACTGTATATCAAATATGTTTAAAAGCAAAATTAAAGAACAAATGCTGAGCTCTGAATACATGACAAACACATGGGATGTTGTTAGAATATCACTCAGACATCATAACCTGCAAAAACTAATTTCAGGGAGGTGGCTTCACCCGCTACTGTGCCGCCACCCCCCCCCCCCTCCTAGTTATATATTGGACACCTTGAAAAAGTAGCTTTATTGCACAACCACATACAACAAACCTATTTTTCAGTGATCATACGCTTGTTGAATGCTTAAATATTTTAGAATATGAAGTTTAATTACGTGAAGTAAATAAGGTAGTATTTGTGTTTTATTTTATTAAAATCATTGGGGGCTTTTTGGTTACTGATGCATGCTTTGAGGGTTCTATAACGTCCCAGCAACTAAAGGCATTCCTTAAAGAAACACTTTTCCGGATTTGGGCCACATTGGATCATGGTACTAGGAGTTTCAGGGAGATTGCATTCCATTTGCTGGCATCAGGGAGCCGCTATTACAATCAGGGAGACTCCCTGAACTTCAGGGAGAGTTGGGATGTCTGTATCACTCCAATAATACTTCAGGACATATCCTACATGTCATATTTTCGGGGGGGGGGACTCTCTAATGAACTTTCATGCTACATATTAAAGCCAGGAGGTTCAGAAATATTAAATATTGGCATTCCGGGTGTATAAAAATAAATGATTTTTTTAATAAAAATAAAACAAAATCAGATTTTTTAATTTAAATCAGATTTTTTTTAATTTAAATAAGAATCTTTAAAAAATAAAATATTTTTTGAGGAAAAATCTATCTAAAGATAGTTTCCATTTAATATACAGGGAGTGCAGAATTATTAGGCAAGTTG
The DNA here is from genome assembly GCF_027579735.1 of Bombina bombina. NCBI lineage: Eukaryota > Metazoa > Chordata > Amphibia > Anura > Bombinatoridae > Bombina > Bombina bombina. The sequence continues at coordinate 1,109,866,185 of NC_069502.1, read as the reverse complement.
TATTTTTGAGGATTAATTTTATTATTGAACAACAACCATGTTCTCAATGAACCCAAAAAACTCATTAATATCAAAGCTGAATATTTTTGGAAGTAGTTTTTAGTTTGTTTTCATTTTTAGCTATTTTAGGGGGATATCTGTGTGTGCAGGTGACTATTACTGTGCATAATTATTAGGCAACTTAACAAAAAACAAATATATACCCATTTCAATTATTTATTTTTACCAGTGAAACCAATATAACATCTCAACATTCACAAATATACATTTCTGACATTCAAAAACAAAACAAAAACAAATCAGTGACCAATATAGCCACCTTTCTTTGCAAGGACACTCAAAAGCCTGCCATCCATGGATTCTGTCAGTGTTTTGATCTGTTCACAATCAACATTGCATGCAGCAGCAACCACAGCCTCCCAGACACTGTTCTGAGAGGTGTACTGTTTTCCCTCCTTGTAAATCTCACATTTGATAATGGACCACATGTTCTCAATGGGGTTCACATCAGGTGAACAAGGAGGCCATGTCATTAGATTTTCTTCTTTTATACCCTTTCTTTCCAGCCACGCTGTGGAGTACTTGTACGCGTGTGATGGAGCATTGTCCTGCATGAAAATCATGTTTTTCTTGAAGGATGCAGACTTCTTCCTGTACCACTGCTTGAAGAAGGTGTCTTCCAGAAACTGGCAGTAGGACTGGGAGTTGAGCTTGACTCCATCCTCAACCCAAAAAGGCCCCACAAGCTCATCTTTGATGATACCAGCCCAAACCAGTACTCCATCTCCACCTTACTGGCGTCTGAGTCGGACTGGAGCTCTCTGCCCTTTACCAATCCAGCCACGGGCCCATCCATCTGGCCCATCAAGACTCACTCTCATTTCATCAGTCCATAAAACCTTAGAAAAATCAGTCTTGAGATATTTCTTGGCCCAGTCTTGATGTTTCAGCTTGTGTGTCTTGTTCAGTGGTGGTCATCTTTCAGCCTTTCTTACCTTGGCCATGTCTCTGAGTATTGCACACCTTGTGCTTTTGGGCACTCCAGTGATTTTGCAGCTCTGAAATATGGCCAAACTGGTGGCAAGTGGCATCTTGGCAGCTGCACGCTTGACTTTTCTCAGTTCATGGGCAGTTATTTAGCGCCTTGGTTTTTCCACACGCTTCTTGCGACCGTTGACTATTTTGAATGAAACGCTTGATTGTTCGATGATCACGCTTCAGAAGCTTTGCAATTTTAAGAGTGCTGCATCCCTCTGCAAGATATCTCACTATTTTTGACTTTTCTGAGCCTGTCAAGTCCTTCTTTTGACCCATTTTGCCAAAGGAAAGGAAGTTGCCTAATAATTATGCACACCTGATATAGGGTGTTGATGTCATTAGACCACACCCCTTCTCATTACAGAGATGCACATCACCTAATATGCTTAATTGGTAGTAGGCTTTTGAGCCTATACATCTTGGAGTAAGACAACATGCATAAAGAGGATGATGTGGTCAAAATACTAATTTGCCTAATAATTCTGCACTCCCTGTACATTATAACCCAAAAGGTTAATAATCCTGAAATATAGATTAGTTTTTAATTATATACCAAGATGTTGTATTTTCATGGCTGTTATATAATATACAAAGAAAAAAAAGGAAAAATGTTAATTTGCAATGTAACATAGTGGAACAAGCATGTAGGTAAAAAAAAAATGGAACGCAAGGGAGAAAGTGTAACTACATTTATTTAATATTGCACAAAACCTTTGATCTTAGGAGCTGTCAAAGATGATCCTATATCTTGCTTTGCTAAGGATATAGGGAGGAGAATGATAGGTACTTATAAGCAGTGACTAAAACAAATGTGACTGTAAGATCAAAAGCAGCCGCTGAAAAGCTCTGCATCATTATTGTAGCTGAAAAAAAAATAATCACGTGGTAACATGTCAGTAAGAATAAGCCAAGTGAGACAGTTACAAACAAACTGCCGCACCATCTGGGTTATTAGAACTGCCCCCCTCCTCATTTAATCTTTTTTTTAAATTATTTTAAAAGTTTATAACCGTGTGACCTGCGGTGTTTCAGGACTGCTGAATGCAGGTTGCCTGTCATAGTAAACGTGTTGCGCGTGTACCAAAGCTTCTGCAGATATATTTAAGATAGAAAAAGGGACAAATGTACTATCATTTTACCCATTAAAGAAGGCAGCCCGTTGTTTTGTTTGTGCATTTGAATAGAAGTATGTTTGTAATATACATGTGTAATAATGTTTTCTCTTGAAATGCATCGTTTTTATCATGCTCGTCAATATAGTTATATGTCACATGCACACCTCTCCTACACATGTTTTAAATTCTTCTGATAGTGGGCAATATAGGATGCAGGTGGAACCTGACTGAAGAGCCCCTAAATCTGTAGGCCCAGTCTTAATGGAGACATTTGAAAACCCTGTAGTTAATCCTCTGTCCAAGGGCTGACCATTTAGCATGAACAAAATATAATGCTAGTATTGTGGCAAGCAAAGGTAACTGGCCCCCGGACCATGGGATCACAGGGCAAAAGCCCTGTTTGCCCTATGGTTAGTCCAGGCCTGTTACCAAGGAATATTTAAATTGTCTAATTTATACTAACCTTTTAAAAGTATGAATTCATGATCACATCCAATCCTTATAGGGACATAAAAAGATTTAAATGTATATATATATATATATATATATATATATATATATATATATATATATATATATATATATATATATATATATATATATATATATATATATATATATATATATATATATATGTATATATATATATATATATATATATATATATATATATATATATATATATGTTCTTATATGTTAGAGCATTTTTATTGTTGCACTATTCCTTGCACACAACATGTGTTAAATCTTTGCAAAGGGATTCAACACATAGTTAAAAACAGCTCCAGAGCACCAATGCACTACTTGGATGTAGCTGAAAACAGCTGGTGAGCCAATGACAAAAGGCATATGTGCATTGCCACCAAATACCAGATAGCTGTTGAAAATGTGTACATATGCTTTTCAAGAAAGGATACCAAGAGAACAAAATAATTTTGATAATACAAGTGAATTTAAAGGGTCAAAACAACATGCAATATCTGAGAAAGAGCAGCTTAAATAGTATTTTTGCAAGATATCTATAAAAAATTATGCAGCTAATTCCATTAAAATTGAGTGAACTTGTCTATGTTGTCATTTCCTGTTGTAAATGTAGCTGTGTGATACTACTATAGTGTTCTTTCTTCACACAGCTCATGATCTTATTACGCTTATTAACCATGTATAGAGTTCCCTATTCAGCAACTAGACATCCCTGGTTGTAATGAGCATACTGTGTACATCATAGAAAAGTTAGTTTAGCCAGCTAAGGCAACTTGTCAGTGAAAGATAGTTTAGCCAGCTAAGGCAACTTGTCAGGGAAAGTTAGTTTAGCCAGCTAATGCAACTTGTCAGGGAAAGTTAGTTTAGCCAGTTAAAGCAACTTGTCAGTGAAAGATAGTTTAGCCCGCTAAGGTAACTTGTCAGGGAAAGTTAGTTTAGCCAGCTAATGCAACTTGTCAGGGAAAGTAAGTTTAGCCAGTTAAGGCAACTTGTCAGGGAAAGTTAGTTTAGCCGGTTAAGGCAACTTGTCGGTGAAAGATAGTTTAGCCAGCTAAGGCAACTTGTCAGGGAAAGTTAGTTTAGCCAGCTAATGCATCTTGTCAGGGAAAGTTAGTTTAGCCAGTTAAGGCAACTTGTCAGGGAAAGTTAGTTTAGACAGCTAAGGTAACTTGTCAGGGAAAGTTAGTTTAGCAGGTTAAGGCAACTTGTCAGGGAAAGTTAGTTTAGCCAGCTAATGCAACTTGTCAGGGAAAGTTGGGAAAGTTAGTTTAGCCAGTTAAGGCAACTTGTCAGGGAAAGTTAGTTTAGCCAGCTAATGCAACTTGTCAGGGAAAGTTAGTTTAGACAGCTAAGGTAACTTGTCAGGGAAAGTTAGTTTAGCAGGTTAAGGCAACTTGTCAGGGAAAGTTAGTTTAGCCAGCTAATGCAACTTGTCAGGGAAAGTTAGTTTAGCCAGTTAAGGCAACTTGTCAGGGAAAGTTAGTTTAGCCAGCTAAGGCAATTTGTCAGGAAAAGTTAGTTTAGACAGCTAAGGTAACTTGTCAGGGAAAGTTAGTTTAGCAGGTTAAGGCAACTTGTCAGGGAAAGTTAGTTTAGCCAGCTAATGCAACTTGTCAGGGAAAGTTAGTTTAGCCAGTTAAGGCAACTTGTCAGGGAAAGTTAGTTTAGCCAGCTAAGGCAACTTGTCAGGGAAAGTTAGTTTAGACAGCTAAGGTAACTTGTCAGGGAAAGTTAGTTTAGCAGGTTAAGGCAACTTGTCAGGGAAAGTTAGTTTAGCCAGCTAAGGTAACTTGTCAGGGAAAGTTAGTTTAGCCGGTTAAGGCAACTTGTCAGGGAAAGTTAGTTTAGCCGGTTAAGGTAACTTGTCAGGGAAAGTTAGTTTAGCCGGTTAAGGCAACTTGTCAGGGAAAGTTAGTTTAGCCAGCTAAGGTAACTTGTCAGGGAAAGTTAGTTTAGCCGGTTAAGGCAACTTGTCAGGGAAAGTTAGTTTAGCCAGCTAAGGAAACTTGTTAGGGAAAGTTAGTTTAGCCATCTAAGGCAAATTGTCAAGGAAAGTTAGTTTAGCCATCTAAGGCAACTTGTCAGGAAAAGTTAGTTTAGCCACCTAAGGAAACTTGTTAGTGAAAGTTAGTTTAGCCAGCTAAGATAACTTGTCAGGGAAAGTTAGTTTAGCCGGTTAAGGCAACTTGTCAGGGAAAATTAGTTTTAGCCAGCTAAGGCAACTTGTCAGGGAAAGTTAGTTTAGCCGGTTAAGGCAACTTGTCTGGGAAAGTTACTTTTTCCAGCTAAGGCAACTTGCTAGGAAAAGTTAGCTTAGCCAGCTAAGATCACTTGTCAGGGAAAGTTATTTTAGCCGGTTAAGGCAACTTGTCAGGGAAAGTTAGTTTAGACAGCTAAGGTAACTTGTCAGGGAAAGTTAGTTTAGCAGGTTAAGGCAACTTGTCAGGGAAAGTTAGTTTAGCCAGCTAATGCAACTTGTCAGGGAAAGTTAGTTTAGCCAGTTAAGGCAACTTGTCAGGGAAAGTTAGTTTAGCCAGCTAAGGCAACTTGTCAGGAAAAGTTAGTTTAGACAGCTAAGGTAAATTGTCAGGGAAAGTTAGTTTAGCAGGTTAAGGCAACTTGTCAGGGAAAGTTAGTTTAGCCAGCTAATGCAACTTGTCAGGGAAAGTTAGTTTAGCCAGTTAAGGCAACTTGTCAGGGAAAGTTAGTTTAGCCAGCTAAGGCAACTTGTCAGGGAAAGTTAGTTTAGACAGCTAAGGTAACTTGTCAGGGAAAGTTAGTTTAGCAGGTTAAGGCAACTTGTCAGGGAAAGTTAGTTTAGCTAGTTAAGGCAACTTGTCTGGGAAAGTTAGTTAAGGCAGCTAAGGCAACTTGTCAGGGAAAATTAGTTTAGCCAGCTAAGATAACTTGTCAGGGAAAGTTAGTTTAGCGATCTAAGGCAACTTGTCAGGGAAAGTTAGTTTAGCCATCTAAGATAACTTGTCAGGGAAAGTTAGTTTAGCCAGCTAAGGCAACTTGTCAGGGAAAGTTAGTTTAGCCAGTTAAGGCAACTTGTCTGGGAAAGTTAGTTAAGGCAGCTAAGGCAACTTGTCAGGGAAAGTTAGTTTAGCCAGCTAAGATAACTTGTCAGGGAAAGTTAGTTTAGCCAGCTAAGGTAACTTGTCAGGGAAAGTAAGATTAGCCGGTTAAGGCAACTTGTCAGGGAAAGTTAGTTTAGCCATCTAAGATAACTTGTCAGGGAAAGTTAGTTTAGCCAGCTAAGATAACTTGTCAGGGAAAGTTAGTTTAGCCAGCTAAGGTAACTTGTCAGGGAAAGTTAGTTTAACCAGCTAAAGCGACTTGTCAGGGAGTTAGTTTAGTCAGTTAAGGCAACTTGTCAGTAAGCAGTGTGAAGAATGTAAACTTCAGCTGTACTCGCTGTTCCCAGTTTGTTGTTCCTGAGGTAACTCTGTGCAGGAATAAAAATCAATTACTGAGCAGGTCTATCAGAGCCTGGGAGACAGCTTCTGCTTCATTTTTTGTGTCCCTACACTTAAACTCTGTCACCGTTAGGCAGAAAACAGTTTCCATCTTTTCTATGTGCAGTATATTGTCCATAGCTAGTTCTATTACAGACAGTGATGTTTGGTAGGTGAGTAGAGGGTTCTGTGCAGGTTTTACAGCTGGCTACAGTGCACAGGAAAATAGTGAGCCATGTGGAGAAGCAACAGTATCCAAAATCTCATAAAAGGAAATGACAACACAGGCAAGTTTAACTTTAGCAGCAAAATGTTTAATACAAATATATTGCAAAAATGCTAATTGTGTTTTTTTTTAGATATTCTACTTTGTTTTCTGACTACAGAGTCCCTTTAAAATGTCTTAAAATTACATGAAACAGCTTATAATTATAATTTTGACTTTCATGCACAATTAAAGCACATAATTAAATCTGTAATAAAAACTAATACATAAGACAAAATTATTAAACAAGCAGCAGGGATAGCCACAACTGTAGTTGAATTTGATGGGAAATTCCTGAATTCCTTTGAGAATAAAGATGCTTCAATTTGGATGAATTACTTTCCAGATGAGACACACACACACACAGGAGGTTTTTCCAGTAGGATAAATCTCTCCAATTCCTATAATATTAGGCATTGTCTTTTTTCAGACTGGGAGATCTATCATACTTTAGTTAAATACTATTTATGAGGTGCACTTTATTTATTTTTAAAAAATCTGATGTTTCTTCTTACTATGCTAGACTGCAAAAGCTGTACTTCTTTTTAAAGTATGATAAAGAAATATCTAAAACACATAATATAGCTTTTCACTTTGTATTCTTTATCTTTTGTTCTCTTCAAAAACTTTAATCCAAGATCATCCTTTGAAGTAAGCGTTAAGAATCCATTCTAGTTGGGCATTACTGCCACCTAGTGACTGCAGAGTATAACTAATTGAATAGCAGTGAATTTAAAATTCACTTGCAAGCATTTTTCCTATAAGGTTGCAAGTACACCAGTAAGCAAAATGCACAAGCAGACAATATTTGATTATACTGCAAGAGGAGCACAAAAACACACAGTAGATCCTCATAAGGTGCAATAGTGGTCTGTAGGAATGTTCCTAACAAATCATATAAGGATAAGCATTTAATCCATGTAGACCGACAAGCAGTTGAACACAATAGTAAGAATGTATCTGGTGACTGAGGTAAACTAATCTACAATCACTGTCATACCACAATGAAGGGGAAACAAAGTAATAAAAAATCAAAGTGCAGCATATCAAGGAGGTAAAAATTGACTGCAAACAGATGTTTTCCTCCATGCATAAGAATGAAGGCTGCAGCTATACACACTGAACAGTCAGAAAATCATTCCAGCATAAGTCAGATAAACCAATAATGATATAAAGAATGTAAAGAGTAAAAAACACTTCAATTCCTAATAACCACAAAAATACATAAACATGACGTAAAATACCAAAATAAGGACAACCAAGTGTTACACAAAATATGAGGTATCAAATGGTTAAAAAGAAGATGCTGAATATATATAAAAATGTTATATACATGTATAGGAGACAACCAATAGGATACTGCAGGAGCATGAAAAGGAGAATCTAATAAACTGTACACATGCACCCTAGGTGTTTAATTACAGGATACTGGTTATATTAATAATAGCACCATAAACATATCCCACAGAAAGACTTTTAAACAGACCCATGAAAATAGGAGCTTTATCAACTAGGGATTGATAATAATCAGTTGTTAGTTAAGTGGAAGGATGACATATACATTTTATACACAGAGGTACCTGGAGATGATGATTATCTACAGTGGAAGTAGTTTTATAGCTGATTCCTATGTATGTGGCTGGTCTCAATGGTAAATCATCCCAGGGAAATATAGGGTATAGACTTAATTTTGATGAATATCATATGATCTGAACTGCGAAGGTCTATTATATGATTTGTTTGTTTTCTATTTAATTTGACTTGCTGGTCAGAATATATCACTTTTAATTATGATGGCATTTTCAAATTTTCTGATTAAGTCTATTCATGATATAATTTTAAAAATACATTTTGATTGGTCTATGCATTTATCATTATTTTGTAGTTTATTTGTATTGTTTATCTCTCTTCATCTTTTGGACTGAAAATGTATTTAAATTGACGCACTTATGTATAATATATAGTTTGGCTTTTGATTAGGCTGTACCTATAATTACGCTATATGGCCTAAAGTATGAGGATACCTGACCCTCACACCTACAAGAGATTGTTAAATATCCCATTCCAAAACCATGGGCACTAATAGGGAATAGGCCTCCATTTGGAGCAACAATAGCAGCAACTCTTCAGAGAAGGATTTGGAGTGTGTCTGTGGGAATGTATGCCCATTCAGCCTAAAGAGCATTTGTGAGGTCAGGCACTGATGTTGGACAATAAGATCTAGCTCACATTTTGCTTTCCAATTCATCCCAAAGGGATTAAGGTCAGAGCTCTTGTGCAGGACACTAGTATTCCTCCATGCCAAGCTTGTCAAAACATGTCTTCATGGACCTTGCTTTGTGCACAGGGACACAATCATGCTGGAATAGAAAAGGGCCATCCCAAACTATTGCCACAAATTTGGAAGTACTCCGTTGTCTAAAAACATAAATTATGCTTACCTGATAATTTCATTTCCATCTGTGGGAGGAGAGTCCACTGCTTCATTCATTACTTGTGGAAATTAAGAACCTGGCCACCAGGAGGAGGCAAAGACACCCCAGCCAAAGGCTTAAATACCTCCCCCAGTCCCCTCATCCCCCAGTCATTCTGCCAAGGGAACAAGGAACAGTAAGAGAAATATCAGGATATAAATGGTGCCAGAAGATTAATAATAAATTTAGGTCCGCCCACCGGAGAAACGGGCGGGTGCAGTGGACTCTCCTCCCATAGATGGAAATTCAATTATCAGGTAAGCATAATTTATGTTTTCCATCTTAATGGGAGGAGAGTCCACTGCTTCATTAATTACTTGTGGGAACAAATAACCAAGCTCTAGAGAACACTGAATGAAAAAAATGGGAGGGTAAAAGGAGGCGGGCCATATACTGAGGGAACCACAGCCTGCAGAACCTCTCCCCCAAAAGCTGCTTCCGCAGAAACAAAAACGTCAAATTTAGTGGCCGCCTTACAATACTGCTCCATAGAAGTCTCATTCTTAAAGGCCCAAGAAGAGGCCACAGCTCTAGTAAAGTGAGCCGTAATCCTCTGAGGAGGCTTGTGTCCCGCTGTCTCATAAGACAGACGGATTATACTCCTCAACCAAAAACATAGAGAGGTAACAGAGGCCCTTTGCCACCTGCGCTTCCCTGAATACACAACAAAAAAGGACGAAGTCTGCCATAACTCCTTTGTGGCCTGAAGATAAAACTTCAAAGCCCGAACCACGTCCAGATTATGAAGTAACCTCTCCTTTGAAGAAGAAGAGTTAGGACACAAAGAAGGAACTACTATTTTCTGAGTGATGTTACAACTCAACACTACCTTGGGAAGGAAACCCAATCCAGTGCGAAGAACAGCCTTATCAGCATGAAACACCAAGTAGGGAGGCTCACATTGCAAGGCCGCCAACTCAGAGACTCTGTATGTCAATGCAATAGCCAGTAATAATAGGACATTCAACAAAAGAACCTTAATGTCAAGAGCATGCATAGGCTCAAATGGAGCCCTCTGCAAAACCTTAAGAACCAAGTTTAAGCTCCAAGGAGGAGCCAGATTCCTGAATACAGGCCTGATCCTAACCAGCACCTGAACAAAGGAATGAATGTCAGGAAGCTCCACAAGCTTCTTATGCAACAGTACAGATAAAGCCAAGATCTGTCCCCTCAGGGAACTGGCGGCAAGATCAGTATCAAGACCATCCTGGAGAACGGCCAAAATCCTGGATACCCTGACCTTGTGCCATGGGTATCCTCGTTCCTCACACCAGGACAAATAGGTCCTCCACACCTTGTGGTAGATTCGTTGAGTGATCGGCTTCCTGGCCTGAACAAGAGTGTTAATCACACTTTCCGAAAATCCTCTCTTGGCTAAGACTAGTCGTTGAACCTCCACGCAGTCAGCCTCAGAGAATCGAGATTTTGATGTAGGAACGGACCTTGAACTAGCAGATCCCTGCGACAAGGTAACTTCCACGGCGGAGATGACGACATCGCCACCAGATCCGCAAACCACATCCTCCGCGGCCACAACAGAGCAATCAGAATAGCCTAAGCTTGCTCCTGCTTGATGTGGGCCACTACCCGAGGTACAAACAGAACAGGGATATGAGGGGGCGCTCTAAAAATATATATGATAAGGTTGCATGATTTGAATTATATAAATAGCATTATAAGTTACATATATGGGACATGTATTCAAAAAAACATATAAATCAAACCATATGATCCCAACAAGAGTCCCAATAGAAATATTGGATTATTAGCTGTATACAAAATCTAACCAAACCAAAAAGAACCAAATAATCCAACTGTTGATGGGTCCCAAATAGATGGCTGCTCTCCTCCTCACAGACTTGTCCGGAAAATATAATTTCTTTCATATTGGCAAGAGTCCATGAGCTAGTGACGTATGGGATACACAATCCTACCAGGAGGGGCAAAGTTTCCCAAACCTCAAAATGCCTATAAATACACCCCTCACCACACCCACAATTCAGTTTAACGAATAGCCAAGTAGTGGGGTGATAAAGAAAGGAGTAAAAAGCATCAACAAATGAATTTGGAAATAATTGTGCTTTATACAAAAAATCATAACCACCATAAAAAGGGTGGGTCTCATGGACTCTTGCCAAAGAAAGAAATGAATTTATCAGGTAAGTTCTTACATAAATTATGTTTTCTTTGATGTAATTGGCAAGAGTCCATAAGCTAGTGACGTATGGGATAGAAATACCCAAGATGTGGAACTCCACACAAGAGTCACTAGAGAGGGAGGGATAAAATAAAAACAGCCATTTTCGGCTAAAAAATTAAATCCACAACCAAAAGAATAAGTTTTTCTTATAATTGAAAAGAAAAAAACTTAAAACATAAGCAGAGGAATCAAACTGAAACAGATGCCTGAAGAACTTTTCTACCAAAAACTGCTTCCGAAGAGGCAAATACATCAAAACAGCTTCATTCTTAAAAGCTTAATTCTTAAAAGCCCACTAAGTGGAGACTGATCTACAAGAATGAGCTGTGATTCTCTGAGGCGGGGCCTGACCCGACTCCACATAAGCCTTATGAATAAAAAGCTTTAACCAAGATGCCAATGAAATGGCAGAAGCTTTCTGACATTCCCTAGAACCAGAAAAGACAACAAATAGACTAGAAGTCTTCCTGAAATCTTTAGTAGCTTCAACATAATATTTCAAAGCTCTTACCAAGAAACAGATTTACGAGCCTGTAACATAGTATCAATCACTGAGACAGAGAAACCTCTATGACTAAGCACTAAGTGTTCAATTTCCATACCTTCAAATTTAATGATTTGACGTCCTGATGGAAAAACGGTCTTTGAGACAGAAGATCTGGTCTTAAAGGAAGTGGCCAAGGTTGAGAACGGGACATCAGGACAAGGTCCGCATACCAGAACCTGTGAGGGCATACTGGTGCTACCAGAAACACAAATGTTCCATGATGATCTTGGAGATCACCTTTGGAAGAAGAACTAGAGCCGGGAAGATATAAGCAGTTTGGTACAACCAAGGAACTTCTAACGCATCCACCGACTCCGTCTGAGGATCCCTGGACCTGGACAGGTAACTGGGAAGTTTCTTGTTCAGATGGGAAGCCATCAGATCTATTTCTGGAAGACCCCACATCTGAACAATCTGAAAAAACACATCTGGATGGAGTTACCACTCCCCCGGATGTAAAGTCTGACGGCTGTGATAATCCGCTTCCCAATTGTCTACACCTGGGATATGTACTGCAGAAATTAGAAGTGCTGGATTCCGCCCAAGCAAGTATCCGAGATATCTTTCATAGCTAGGGGACTGCGAGTCCCACCCTCATGATTGACATATGCCACAGTTATGACATTGTATGCCTGAAAACAAATAAATGGTTCTCTCTTCAATAGAGGCCAAACCTGAAGAGCCCTGAAAATAGCACAACGTTCTAAAATATTGATTGGTAACCTCGCCTCTTGAGATTTCCAAACCCCTTGTGCTGTCAGAGATCCCCAGACAGCTCCCTAAACTGAAAGACTTGCATCTGTTATGATTACAGTCCAGGTTGGATGAAAAAAGGAGGCCCCTTGAACTATACGATGTTGGTCTAACCACCATGTCAGAGAGAGTCGAACATTGGGATTTAATGATATAATTGTGATATCTTTGTATAATCCCTGCGCCATTGATTCAGCATACAAAGCTGAAGAGGTCTCATATGGAAACGAGCAAAGGGGATCGCTTCCGATGCTGCAGTCATGAGACCTAAAACTTATATGCACAAAGCCACTGAAGGGAACTGAGATTGAAGGTTCCGACAAGCTGAAACCAATTTGATTTGTCTCTTGTCTGTTAAAGACAGAGTCATGGACACTGAATCTATCTGGAAACCTAAAAAGGTGACCCTTGCCTGAGGAATCAAGGAACTTTTTGGTAAATTGATCCTTCAACCAAGTCTTTGAAGAAGCAACACTAGTTAATTTGTGTGAGATTCTGCAGAATGTAAAGACTGAGCTAGTACCAAGATATCGTCCAAATAAGGAAACATCGCGATACCCTGTTCTCTGATTACAGAGAGTAGGGCACCAAGAACCTTTGAAAATATTCTTGGAGCTGTCGCTAGGCCAAATGGAAGAGTGACAAATTTGTAATGCTTATCTAGAAAAGAGAATCTCAGAAACCGATAGTGATCTGGATGAATCGGAATCTGAAGATATGCATCCTGTAAGTCTATCGTGGACATATAATGACCTTGCTGAACAAAAGGCAGAATAGTCCTTGGCACTCTTACAAAACGGTTACAAATTTTCAGATCCAGAACTGGCCTGAATGAATTTTCTTTCTTTGGGACAATGAATAGATATGAATAAATTCCTTTGGATAAGATATGTGGACGATATCTTGCTCCTCCGGGATGGTACAGAAGATGAGTTGCTTCATTTTGTTTCCCTTTTAAATTGTAATGACTTTAACATTTTTCTAACATGCAGCCATGACTACAATCTAATTAACTTTCTTGATCTAAAAATTTGTAAAAAAGAAGGGAAAATTGAAACTGAAGTGTTTCGTAAGCCCACTGCAACTAATAGCATCCTTCTGGGATCAAGTCACCACCCTGAAAATTTGAAGAAGGGGATACCCTATGGGCAATTTTTGCGCCTACGCAGAATTTGCTCTGAGGACTCTGTATTTAAAAAACAAGCAAAAGATATGGCAACTCGTTTCCATGAGAGAGGCTATTCCAAAAGAAGTGTTAAAAGAGCTCTTTTTAGAGCATCACAGCAACAAAGGAAAGATCTTCTGTACCAAACTAAAAGAAAATATATTGAGGGGACTAAAATAAGATTCATCACTAAGTATAATGCCCACTGGAACAAGGTTAAAACTATTTTAAACAAAAATTGGCATTTGCTTTCTAATGACTCTAACCTCCATGAATATGTGGAAAACTACAAACTTATGACGGCAAGGAGACCTAACAATCTTAAAGATCTTCTTGTAAGGATTGAATTTGCAAAAGTTCCTACATGTAATTGGCTAGAACTTAATGCCCCAAAAATAACTGGTAGCTCTCCCTGTAGTCACTGTGTTTGCTGTCATTTCATGCAGAGAGCTAAAACATTCAGCACTAATACTGGGACTACATATAGGATTAAGTCCTTTATAAACTGTTCCACCAAAGGAGTTATATATATTTTATATTGTTCTTGTAAATATTTCTATGTGGGAAAAACATTTAGAGAATTTTGTTCTCGAATCACAGAGCATAGGGACGATATAAAAGATTTTAACATTGACAGCCCGGTAGCTAGACATTTTGCCCAATTTCACAAATCAAAAACGGATGACCTCCATTTCATTGGAATAGAATCAGTCAAATTAAGTACACAAGGGGGTGACATTGATAAAATCCTATTGCAGAAGGAAACAAGATGGATATACAAATTAGACACACTATCCTCAAATGGCTTAAATGAAAAATTAGAATTCACATCCTTCTTGGGTTGATATCTTGTTATGTTGCATTTTCTGTTTTTCCCCTTCTATTTGTCACTCTATTTTTCTGCTTTTAATGGAATCTCATTAGTCTGAACTATTTCTATATATATATATATATATATATATAGATTAATAACTTCTTATCAAAGTTCTGTAGCACTTTACCTAGCTAAATTAAATATGATGTATATGCATACACTAAAAATGAATATAAGAGTATTATAAAATTCTTAAATTAATTTATATTATTTGCATCTAGTGGTTGGTTGAAGTGTGTGTGTGTGTTTTTAACCAATGTATTTATATAGTTAATAAATAGCAGGTAAGCCGCCAAGACCAGCATCTCTGATAAGCTCGCTGAAGAGTGCCCAAGCAAAAACCAGCGGCTGAGGAATTAGCTTGAATGGTAGATCGCTCGCTTTGCATGTGAGAGGTAACGGGATCGATGCCCGTATTCTCCACTTTTTTGTTGCCTCTATCAACAGATAGACCGGGAGAAGTCCATGGATGTCTAGTTTTAAATTGTTTGGTGGAGAATTCCCCACCAATAAGTCAGGATTGGAGAGTGATGGTGTGAGAGGGAATGGGATACTAGAGAACGAGGTGTTTTTCTGTATCTGTTTAGACCATACCTGAAAAGTTTCTTTTATAATGGGATAGTTTTGGATTGTAGAAGGTCGGTGTTCAGGGGGAAGCCAACAATAGCTCCCTAGTTGGGGTATCCCCGTTAAGTCGTGATCCAGCGAGACCCAGGCTTTAGATGAAGTTGCCGACTGGTAACACCAATCAACAATCCTCTGAAGGATAGTGGCATCTTTGTGATTCTGGAGATTTGGTACACCTAGCCCTCCCCTAGTTGGATGCAGATATAGGGGGGTAGTTATCAAGCCGTCAACTTTTCTGACTTTGCCGGCCCAATACACCCGCCTAAGCTCGCCTACCTTCGCCGCCGCGGACCTTAAAAAATACGCCTAAGTTATCAAAAAAAGCTGTCAAAAAGCCGCGGGGCGATGAGCAGCGGACTGTGAGAGTTATCACTCATCCGATCTCGCTGCTCTTCGGCTGTTTGACAGCTTTCTTGCTAGCCTGTCACTAAGCACTCACAGTAAACTACACTGTTCTACCCCCTATACCGGCGCCCCCGGAGCCCCCCGCAACTAAATAAAGTTACTAACCCCTAAACCGCCGCTCCTAGACCCTGCCGCAACTATTAAAAATGTATTAACCCCTAAACCGCTGCTCCTAGACACCACCGCAAGTCTTATAAATGTATTAACCCCTAAACCTCCACTCGCGGACACCGCTGCCACCTACATTATACCTAGTAACCCCTATCCTGCCCCCCCCATACCGCCGCCCTCTGTAATAAAGTTATTAACCCCTATCCTGCTGATCCCGCACCTCGCCGCAAAGAAAAAAATTGTTTAACCCCTAAACTGCCGCTCCCTGAACCCGCCGCAACCTATATTAAATTTATTAACCCCTATCCTGCCCCCCCTACACCGTCGGCACCTATAATAAATTTATTAACCCCTATTCTGCCCCCCACTACACCGCCGCCACTGTAATAAAATTATTAACCCCTAAACCTAAGTCTAACACTAACCCTAACACCCCCCTAACTTAAATATTAATTAAATAAATCTAAATAATATTTTATAAGTTAATCCTATTTAAAACTAAATACTTACCTATAAAATAAACTCTAATATAGCTACAATATAAATAATAATTATATTGTAGCTATCTTAGGATTTATTTTTATTTTACAGGTACCTTTCAATTTATTTTAACTAGGTACAATAGCTATTAAATAGTTATTAACTATTTAATAGCTACCTAGCTAAAATGAAGAGAAATTTACCTGTAAAATAAATCCTAACCTAAGTTACAATTACACCTAACACTACACTATACTTTAATAAATTATTCCTATTTAAA
Source organism: Bombina bombina (assembly GCF_027579735.1). NCBI lineage: Eukaryota > Metazoa > Chordata > Amphibia > Anura > Bombinatoridae > Bombina > Bombina bombina. The sequence continues at coordinate 1,109,849,910 of NC_069502.1, read as the reverse complement.
ACTAAATACTTACCTGTAAAATAAACCCTAAGATAGCTACAATGTAATTCATAATTACATTGTAGCTATTTTAGGATTTATATTTATTTTACAGGTAACTTTGTAATTATTTTAGCTAGTTAGAATAGTTATTAAATAGTTATTAACTATTTAATAACTACCTAGCTAAAAGAAATACAAAATTACATGTAAAATAAATCCTAACCTAAGTTACAATTAAACCTAACACTACACTATCATTAAATTAATTAATTAAACTACCTACAAATAACTACAATTAAATACAATTACATAAACTAACTAAAGTACAAAAAATAAAAAAAGCTAAGTTACAAAAAAAAAGTTACAAACATTTAAAAACATATTACAACAATTTTAAGCTACTTAGACCTAATCTAAGCCCCCTAATAAAATAACAAACCCCCCCAAAATTAAAAAATGCCCTAACCATTAAAAAAGTTCAAAGCTCTTTTACCTTACCAGCCCTAAAAAGGGCCTTTTGTGGGGGCATGCCCCAAAGTTCAGCTCTTTTGCCTGTAAAAGAAAAATACAACCCCCCCAACATTAAAACCCACCACCCACCACCCACATACCCCTAATCTAACCCAAACCCCCCTTAAAATAACCTAACACTAATCCCCTGAAGATCATCCTACCTTTAGTTGTCTTCACTCAGCCGAGCCACCGATGGAACTGAAGAGGACATCCGGACTGGCAGAAGTTATCCTCCAAGGGGCGCTGAAGAAATCTTCCATCCGATGAAGTGATCCTCCAAGCGGCGCTGAAGAAATCTTCCATCCGGGCGAGGTCATCTTCCAAGAGGCGCTGAAGAAGTCTTCTATCCGGGTGAAGTCATCGTCAAAGCCGGGTCTTGAATCTTCATCCCGCCGACGCGGAACATCCTCCTTTCCCGACGAACTACCGACGAATGAAGGCTCCTTTAAGGGACGTCATCCAATATGGCGTCCCTTCAATTCCGATTGGCTGATAGGATTCTATCAGCCAATCGGAATTAAGGTAGGAAAAATCTGATTGGCTGATGGAATCAGCCAATCAGATTCAAGTTCAATCCGATTGGCTGATCCAATCAGCCAATCAGATTGAGCTTGCATTCTATTGGCTGATCGGAACAGCCAATAGAATGCGAGCTCAATCTGATTGGCTGATTGGATCAGCCAATCGGATTGAACTTGAATCTGATTGGCTGATTCCATCAGCCAATCAGATTTTTCCTACCTTAATTCCGATTGGCTGATAGAATCCTATCAGCCAATCGGAATTGAAGGGACGCCATCTTGGATGACGTCCCTTAAAGGAGCCTTCATTCGTCGGTAGTTCGTCGGGAAAGGAGGATGTTCCGCGTTGGCGGGATGAAGATTCAAGACCCGGCTTCGACGATGACCTCGCCCGGATAGAAGACTTCTTCAGCGCCTCTTGGAAGATGACCTCGCCCGGATGGAAGATTTCTTCAGCGCCGCTTGGAGGATCACTTCATCGGATGGAAGATTTCTTCAGCGCCCCTTCGAGGATAACTTCTGCCGGTCCGGATGTCCTCTTAAGTTCCATCGGTGGCTCGGCTGAGTGAAGACAACTAAAGGTAGGATGATCTTCAGGGGATTAGTGTTAGGTTATTTTAAGGGGGGTTTGGGTTAGATTAGGGGTATGTGGGTGGTGGGTTTTAATGTTGGGGGGGTTGTATTTTTCTTTTACAGGCAAAAGAGCTGAACTTTGGGGCATGCCCCCACAAAAGGCCCTTTTAAGGGCTGGTAAGGTAAAAGAGCTTTGAACTTTTTTAATGTAGAATAGGGTAGGGCATTTTTTTATTTTGGGGGTTTGTTATTTTATTAGGGGGCTTAGATTAGGTGTAAGTATCTTAAAATTGTTGTAATATGTTTTTAAATGTTTGTAACTTTTTTTTTTTTTTGTAACTTAGCTTTTTTTATTTTTTGTACTTTAGTTAGTTTATGTAATTGTATTTAATTGTAGTTATTTGTAGGTAGTTTAATTAATTAATTTAATGATAGTGTAGTGTTAATTGTAACTTAGGTTAGGATTTATTTTACAGGTAATTTTGTATTTCTTTTAGCTAGGTAGTTATGAAATAGTTAATAACTATTTAATAACTATTCTAACTAGCTAAAATAAATACAAAGTTACCTGTAAAATAAATATAAATCCTAAAATAGCTACAATGTAATTATGAATTACATTGTAGCTATCTTAGGGTTTATTTTACAGGTAAGTATTTAGTTTTAAATAGGAATAATTTATTAAAGTATAGTGTAGTGTTAGGTGTAATTGTAACTTAGGTTAGTTTTTATTTTACAGGTACATTTCTCTTTATTTTAGCTAGGTAAGCTATTAAATAGTTAATAACTATTTAATAGCTATTGTACCTAGTTAAAATAAATTGAAAGGTACCTGTAAAATAAAAATAAATCCTAAGATAGCTACAATATAATTATTATTTATATTGTAGCTATATTAGGGTTTATTTTATAGGTAAGTATTTAGTTTTAAATAGGATTAACTTAGTTAATAATAGAAATATTATTTAGATTTATTTAATTAATATTTAAGTTAGGGGGGTGTTAGGGTTAGTGTTAGACTTAGGTTTAGGGGTCAATAATTTTATTACAGTGGCGGCGGTGTAGTGGGGGGCAGGATAGGGGTTAATAAATTTATTATAGGTGGCGACGGTGTAGGGGGGGCAGGATAAGGGTTAATAAATTTAAGATAGGTTGCGGCGGGTTCAGGGAGCGGCGGTTTAGGGGTTAAACTTTTTATTTATTTGCGGCGAGGTGTGGGATCGGCAGGATAGGGGTTAATAACTTTATTACAGAGGGCGGCGGTATAGGGGGGCAGGATAGGGGTTAATAGGTATAATGTAGGTGGCGGTGGGCTCCGGGAGCGGCGGTTTAGGGGTTAAGACATTTATTATAGTTGCGGTGGGCTCCGGGAGCGGCGGTTTAGGGGTTAAGACATTTATTATAGTTGCGGTGGGCTCCGGGAGCGGTGGTTTAGGGGTTAATAGGGATAGAGTAGCTTGCGGTGGGCTCCGGGAGCGGCGGTTTAGGGGGTAATAACTTTATTTAGTTGCGGCGGTGTAGGGGGGCAGATTAGTGGTGTTTAGACTCGGGGTACGTGTTAGGGTGTTAGGTGTAGACAGCTCCCATAGAAATCAATGGGATGTCTGTCAGCAGCGAACTTGTACTTTTGCTATGGTCAGACTCCCATTGATTCCTATGGGATCCGCCGCCTCCAGGCTGGCGGTTTGAAAACCAGGTACGCTGGGCCATAAAAGTGCCGAGCGTACCTGCTAGTTTTTTGATAACTAGCAAAAGTAGTGAGATTGTGCCGCACTTGTGTGCGGAACATCTGGAGTGACGTAAGAATCGATCTGTGTCGGACGGAGTCCGGCGGATCGAAGTTTACGTCACAAAATTCTACTTTTGCCGGTCTGAAGCCTTTGATAACTAAGGCGAATCAGCCTCGCCACAAATACGCTGCGGAATTCCAGCGTATTTGAGGTTGACGGCTTGATAACTAGGCCCCATAGTGTTGTTTTAGATATCCTTGGTGGTCTTTTACGCCATATGTTAGAGTTAGTGATAGACTGTAGTGTAGGGAGGAAGTGATTAGGAAGTGGGATAGGGACTGTTTGGAAGATATATAAAAGTTTAGGTAACAAATTCATTTTTACCACATTAATCCTTCCTATCCAAGTAATTGATTTAGGGAGCCAAGATGCAATAAATGAGTTGAATTTGTATATAAATCTTTCATAGTTATATTTGAACAGGTCATGTAGGTTAGGTGATAAATGTACGCCTAAGTACTTTAACGTTTTGGTTTGAATCTGATATGGATAATCAATTTCCAATCGTTTACATTCTGCCGGAGACATTTCCATTGGAAGTAATTCCGATTTGGAAGAGTTTATTCCGTAGTTTGAGGCTCTCCCGTATTGGGCCAAAATTAGGTGAGCTGCAGGGAGGGATTTAGTCGGGTTGGTAAGGGAAAGCAGTAAGTCGTCCGCAAACAATGTAGCTTTGTATTGTGTCTGGTTAATCTGCCCCTAAGCTTGATTGCCAAAATTTCCATAGAGAGTACAAATAATAAGGGGGAAAGAGGGCACCCCTGTCTCGTCCCATTCTTAATATGAAATGAGCCAGACAGGATAGCATTCACTTTAACTTTGGCTGTTGGGCCCACATAAAGTGCAAAGATTTTGGAGATAAATTCCTCTGGGATACCGAATTTCTGGAGGGTGAGTTTTAAAAAGGTCCAATCCAACCTGTCAAAGGCCTTTTCAGCATCTGTTGACAGGAGGATTGAAGGGGTTTTATGTAGAGAAACAAATTGCATAAGTTGCAGCACACGCATGGTGTTGTTCCTGGCCTCTCGACCAGGTACAAAGCCTGCCTAATCCACATGAATCAGCAAAGGGAGGACTGCATTGAGTCTATTTGCCAAAACTTTGGCGTAAATATTTAAATCAACATTCAGGAGGGAGATAGGTCGGAAGTGAGCTGGCTGGTCTGGGAATTTGCCTGGTTTGGGCAGTACTGTTATAAAAGCCTCCAACATGTTCGAGGACATCAGCTCTTTTTGGTCTATAGACTGGAACAGGGTAAGGAGGTGGGGAATTAAAATGAGTTTGAAGGTTTTGAAATATAAGCCTGTATACCCATCTGGTCCTGGGCTTTTCCCTGGCTTCAGAGTTTTTATTGCTTTTTCTATTTCTAAGGCATCTATTGGTTTTTGGAGGAATTCTACCATATCTGTTTGTAAAACTGGGGTTGAAAGCTGTTGTAGATATGAGGAGCATATGTGTTAATGTTCCAAAGTTTTCCTGTTGGGAAATAAATCATAGAGCTTTGCATAATATAGTCTAAACAATTCTGCTATAGAGGTTGAATCCTCTATCTTTTGATATGCGTTATTTAGTAAATGGTGTACATAAGAAGAGTTTTGTTTTTGTCTGAGTGCTCTCGCTAACATTCTACCTGGTTTATTTCCTTCTGTAAAAATGTTTTGTTTACGGTAAAATGCTTGTTCTTGTGATTTAATATGTAGCATGTTATTTATCTCAGTTCTGAGTTTTAATAGTTTCCTCAGAGTCTCTTCGTTTGAGGAATCAAGCTTGTGTTCATGCTCCACTTCTAAGAGAGCAGCTGCGAGTTGTGTGTATTTTTCCCTATATTGTTTAGTTTTATGCGCTTTAATTTTAATGAGTTCTCCCCTAAGAACACATTTATGAGATTCCCATACTACCCTAGTGTTAGTATCCGGTGTCAAATTCTCCTGAAAAAAGTTTGTAAGTGTCTTTTCTAAGTGTTGTATGCTAATTGGGTCAGATAGAATAGAGTTGTCCAACCGCTATAGAAAATGGCTTAACTGGAGCAGAGGGCCATCTGAATTTGCTAATGACTGCAGAATGATCGGACCAAGTGGTTGATGAGATCCTGGAGGATTCTAGGAGACTTAGGAACAAATGATCTACTAAAATATAATCTAATCAGGAATATGATTTATTCGGGTTTGAAAAGAAAGTGTAATCCCTAATGTGTGGGAGTGAAATTCTCCATGTGTCATGGAGTGTAAGAAGGCGTAAGTTTGACCATATGGATTTCAGAGATTTTTGGGGAATAAGAATATTTGGATTGGAACTATCTATCGATGGGTCAAGAGGGATATTAAAGTCCCCAGCTACTAATAGGGGGCCTGTTGTGAAAGGGATAGTCATATTAGTAATAATTTGAAAAAATTGCCTTTGTTTTGTGTTAGGGGCATAAATGTTGATCAGCGTGATTGGTCTTCCAAATAGAAGGCCCTTCAGGCCAAGGTATCAACCTTTTTTATCTGCTTCTATACTGTGGAGCTGAAATGGTACTGAGTTATGGAAAAGGATACTAACCCAATTGATTTTTTTGTCAGGGTGACTGTTATGATAGTGTTGGGTATAGTGAGGTGAGAAATATTTAGGTTCAAAGTTTTTCCTAAAGTGCGTCTCTTGTAAAAATAAAATGTCACACTTTTTTAGTTTTATATAACGTAAGGCCATAGAACGTTTGTGTGGTACGTTAAACCCTTTCACATTTTGGGTCATAAATGTTAGCGAATGTCCCTTTATATCAACCATATTGAGCTGTAAAAAATTTGTAGATACGATGAATACCCCTGCAAGCGCCATATATAACACATGTAAGACCAGTATTTAGAAAAGAAAAAGAGAGTGGGAGATTGAAAGGACAGTAATAAGCAATTTGTAAGATATACATACTGAGAGAGAAATCTCTAATTGTAGGATTCAAAGAAGGAATCCAAAAACTAGTGAGATACATTGTGTTTTAAACAACAACAAAACACTGGGGAGATATCCCCGTCTGACCTATAGCTCTAACACAAATAAATATCATTAGAGCATAACAAGTCTATATTAACTAAACTGTACTATGGTTCAGTGATTCAACTGCGCAGTTATCTCTGAGCAGCAGCCTCTAAAATAGTTAGAGGGGAAAAGGGAGCAGCCAAACATTGATAACAACAAATTAGCTAAAAGTAAATAACAATAAGTAACTGACTACTATATTCGTTTCGGAGCTAGAATGATTAAATCTATAAGTATTAAATAATGGAGCAACTGACCAATTGTTAAAGTCCACACATCTTTATGGGGAAAGGGGATACGTAGAACCTGGTAAGTCAATAACCCTGTTTAATCAAAAGTGTTCATATAGAGTCAGTTGAAATCTGGAGTGACTCAGGTTTGCAAATTTAACAAATATCAACAGGGTATAAAGGTTTTTAAGAGATATAACCAGTATAGTCAATATAAGTGGGTAATCGTTCTTTTATCTTACCACTCAGTGATTCTTACCCCACGATCTCCAGGAAGACTGGAAGGGGCAGAGGTACCTTCCCACAAGTACCATCAGGTTAGCTATGTATTTCAGGGTGATAAACAGCTAACTGGCACAAACATTTCAAAATAGGCCTAACTTGAACTTTTAGCCAGTAAAAATCAGAATGTTGAACTGAATAACATAAACACCACATCTCCACCATGGAAGGAGACACAGTAATTCTTCTAAAATCTGTTACCCCTTGCTGTGAAGAGTGTTCATGGGGGTTCTACTGTTTCCTGAGAAGGACCAGAATGAGCAGGTCTAAGTCTTTTGGCTGGCACTGTTTGCCATTTTGTTCTTTGAGGCTTTGGGACATCTTCCTTTCTGAGTTGTTCACGTGATCCTGAAGATATAATGGGTTCAAGTGGTGGATCGATATGTAGGTCTGCACAAAAGCTTTCTGTCTCCAGGACATCATTGCATACGAATCTTTGACCTTGTCTGATGACCTGGACCGAGCATGGGAAACGCCACCGATATGCAATGTTTAAGTTCCTTAAATGTGCTGTGAGGTGGTTGAATTCCCTCCGTCTTAGCAAGGTTCTTGGGACCAAATCCGCAAAAATTTGGATGTTGCTATCCTGAAAATTAATAGATCTCTGTTTGTGTGCAAGTTGTGAGACTTCTTCTTTCTGGGAATAATCTTTAAATTTTAAAATGATGTCCCTAGGTTTCTTTGGATCCAGTGATTTGGGGCGCAATGCCCTATGGGCTCTATCAAATGAATGGGTTGGTCGTACTTTAATGTGTGTAAAGAGCTCCTGCAGCTATCCCGGTATTGATGAGGTGAGAACTGATTCCGGCACTCCCCGGATTCTAAGATTTTGACGCCTTTCCCTGTTCTCTAAGTCCTCAAGCTTATTGTGAAGCTGCATAATGGAGGTTTCCTGACCTTTTAGTTGTTGCTGCAAAATAGATATTTCCTCCTGGTTGCTTTCTTGAACCTCCTCAAGGTATTCAACCTTGTTTCCTATTTCATTAATGTCTTTTCTGAGGCCTGAGATTTCTTCTTTAATGCAGCTGCGTACTTGTGACAATAATGTTGTGAAGTCTTTTTAAGATGGCAAAGATTCCAACAAGGTTTGAGATATAGAGACCATATTATCTGTGCAGGTTTCTTCATCTTCTGAGTCTGATGGTGCTTTTGGATTATGGGGTACAGTTGGCACCTCCACCTGGGCTCCATTATCATGCAGTTTAAAGAAGGTGTTGACCGAAGACGTTTTATGAGCTGGATGCTTCTGCCCCCTTTCCGGCTTATTAGTATTCTTTTTAGGCGACATATTCTTGCAAGAATAAAAGACAGGATAAAAAAGGATAAATAAATAAATAAATAAATAAAATTTGGTCTTTGCTGCAGCTATTCCATAACCTCCACTGAGGTCCTGTAATTAATTAGTGAGGGTAGGAGAAGGGCTATTCTTCTTGATAAGAATCCAAGAGAGTATCCCTATATTACATAAATGTGCAGTAATATATCAGTCTCTAATGAAGTAGTGGGGAAGTAGGTTAAAGGCTCTGTATAACTTTAATCAGTGTGCTATCATTTGCAGATTAGTAGATTCTTTGCTCTAACTTTCAGCACAGCTGTCACTTCTCCCCCCCCCCCCCTATTCCTGCAGCTTTTGAGTATAAGGGCATAGTAGAAAGAGAAACAAAAGCACCATGTTTTCAGTTTAGTGATTTTAACTAGATGGATTATGGCTTAATACTTGCGGCTTGCTGCGTTATTTTATTTTTCTATAGTGGCATAGATTTTCAGTTAGGTTCTCATCCTCCACTTCTCCTGCGGTTTTCCTGTGTTTTACAGTCTCATGAGGGCAGGAGAACTGCTTTAGTGCTGTATATCATCTGGGCTCCAGTGTAGGTGAAGCTGTGCAATGTCCGGTAGGCCTCAGACCATTTCACATGGTTCCGTGAGAGATCCGTTATTGAAATTTACTGAGCAGGTTCCGGAGCACCTGGGTAGCTACCCCAAGAAGCTTGATGCGATTTGGTGCCCAAATGAGGGAGATTTTGACCTTTGAGTCAGACAGGGCATTTAGAGCTCACTCAGAGTGCAGCCATCTTACTCGGCAGCCGGCTCCGCCCCCGTATTAGTGTGATTTTTAGCATATTAAAGTGTGTTTTGTATTTTTGGCATATTGTTTTTCTCCTTGCTTTCATTTATGTACAGTTGTGCTGTTTATTCCTAGACTTTTAGAAACTTCGTATTTTAAAGTATTTACTTTCTTTTTGTTGGTGTTTATATTCATTTTTCTAGGTAGCACCTGTTCAAAATTATATACATATTTACATATAAAATTTAAAAGTAAGCTACCCATACATTTTAAAATTCTTCAAATGAATAAAACCCCAGACCCTGTTCCTGAAACGGAACTGGTATAATTACCCCTGAAAGCTCTAGATCTGAAACACACGTCAGTGAGTCTTCACTGGATTTGATGGAACATGTGAGAGAAAAAAATCTTCTCACAGGAGGTCTTATTCTGAATCCTATTCGATACCCTTGAGAGACAATGCTCTGAATCCAATGATTTTCGAAAGAATCTGCCCAAATGTTTTCTTCATGCAGACTTGGGGGCTGGCTTTGGTTTCTTAAAAGACTTTATTCCAACATGAAGATGGCTTCCAATTGGAACCAGATTCCTTGGGGGAAGGATTTGGTTTTCTGTTCCTTATTCTGTCGAAGGATTTGTTTTCTTTTCCTTATTCAGCATCTGCAAAGCCGCCCCCCTGCAGATTCGCTGCCAATCGGCCGCCAGCAGGGGGTGTCAATCAACCTGATCGTACTCGGTCGGGTTGAATTGGGGCGATTCCTGTCCGCCTGCTCAGAGCAGGCGGACAGGGTTATGGAGCAGCAGTCTTTAGACCGCTGCTTTATAACTGCTGTTTCTGGCGAGCCAGAAACACGGGCCCTCAAGCTCCATCCGGAGCTTGATAAATGGGCCTCGTAGATACCATGTCAGCATTCCAATATTTGAGCCACAAAGCTCTTCTAGCTAAAATAGCTAAAGACATAGATTTAACATCAAAAATAGCATCACAGATAAAATGATTAGCATGTTGAAGCAAGCGAACAATGCCAGAAAAAAATCAGAATCTGTTTCCTGTTGGGCTAAGCTTTCCAACCAGAAGGTTGATGCAGCTGCAACATCAGCTATAGACATTGCAGGCCTGAGAAGATAGCCAGAAAATAAATAAGCTTTCCTTAGATAAGATTCAAGTTTCCTATCTAAAGGATCCTTAAAGGAAGTACTATCTTCCATAGGGATAGTAGTACGTTTGCAAGAGTAGAAATAGCCCCATCAACTTTGGGGATTTTTCCCAAAACTCCAATCTGGCTGCTGGCAAAGGATACAACTTTTTAAACCTAGAAGAAGGAATAAAAGAAGTACCAGGCCTATTTAATTCCTTTGAAATCATATCAGAAATAGCATCAGGAACGGGAAAAACCACTGGAGTAACCACAGGAGGTTTATAAACAGAATTTAAACGTTTACTAGTTTTAGTATCAAGAGGACTAGTTTCCTCAATATCCAAAGTAATTAACACTTCTTTCAACAAGGAACGAATATACTCCATCTTAAAGAAATAAGAACATTTGTCAGTATCAATATCTGAGGTTGGATCTTCTAAATCAGATAGATCCTCATTAGAGGAGGATAATTCAGTATGTTTTCGGTCATTTGAAAATTCATTATCTTTATGAGAAGTATTAAAAGACCTTTTACGTTTATTAGAAGGCGGAATGGCAGACAAAGCATACTGAAACGCATCAGCAATAAAATCTTTAATATTCACAGGGATATCATGTACATTAGATGTTGAAGGAACAACAGGCATTGTACTACTGATGGATACATTCTCTTCATGTAAAAGCTTATCATGACAACTATTACATAATACAGCTGGAGATATAATCTCCACTAACTTACAACAGATACACTTATCTTTGGTAGAACTATTATCAGGCAGCAGGGATCCAGCAGTGGTTTCTGAGACAGGATCAGATTGAGACATGCAAATGTAAGAGAAAAAACAACATATAAAGCAAAATTATCAATTTCCTTATATGGCAGTTTCAGGAATGGGAATAAAAATGCAAACAGCATAGCCCTCTGAGCATAGAAAAAGGCAAGAGGTATATAGGAAGTGGGGTTTAAATTACAAAATTATTTGGCGCTAAGTATGACACGCAACGCAAACAAAATTTTTGGCGCTAACAACATCCGTAAATGACGCAACTCGCGTCATAGCAGACGCAACCCTGTGCAAGGAAACCTGGCATCAACTAAGATGCCGGAAATGGCGAATTTGCATCACCGAAAGTACCTTTGCGCCAAAAACATTCTCGCCCCAAGAATGACGCAATAAATATCAGCATTTTGCAGCCTCGCAAGCCTAAATTTTGCCCGTGAAAATTAATGAAAAAACAGTCAATTTAACTTCCTAAATATGATTCCCAAATTTGAAACTGATAGTCTGCAAAAGGAAATATACATAAACCTGACTCATGGCAAATATAAGTACAATAAATATATTTAGAACTTTACATTAATACATAAAGTGCCAAACCATAGCAGAGAGTGTCTTTAAGAAATAAAACCATACTTATCGAAAGACACCCATCCACATATAGCAAATAGCCAAACCAGTACTGAAACAGCTATTAGTAGAGGTAATGGAATATGAGAGTATATCGTCGATCTGAAAAGGGAGATAGATCAATTTCTACGACCGATAACGGAGAACCTATGAAAAGAATTCCCGCAAGGAAAACCATAGAATTCAATAGGTGATAATCCCTTCACATCCCTTTGACATTCACTGTACTCAGAGGAATTGGGCTTCAAAATGCTGAGAAGTGCATATCACAGAAGAAAATCAAGCACAAACTTACTTCACCACCTCCATAGGAGGCAAAGTTTGTAAAACTGAATTGTGGGTGTGGTGAGGGGTGTATTTATAGGCATTTTGAGGTTTGGGAAACTTTGCCCCTCCTGGTAGGATTGTATATCCCATACGTCACTAGCTCATGGACTCTTGCCAATTTCATGAAAGAAAAAACAAAACCTAACACTAAGCCCCAAATTGGTACTCACCAATGATGTAGGGCGGCGCTCCATCTTTATCCCAGCGGCGATCCATCGGCGGAGTATCTTCTTCAATCTTCATCCAGGCTGCGGTCCATCTTCTATCTTCATCCCAATGGTGGTGGCAAAGTCCTCTGCAATGTCATCGGCGACGTCTGTGGTCCTCTTCAGAGCATCGACAAGGAGCTTCTCTTCATGCATCTCCGGCCACACACTGAAGATTGAATGCAAGGTACCCCTTTTATATGGGGGTACCCTTGCATTCCTATTGGCTAAACAAATTCAAATCAGCCAATAGGATGAAAGCTGATTTCATCCTATTGGCTGATGTGAATTTGAAGTGTCAAATCAGCCAATAGGAATTTTTCTTCTTAGAATAATACATTTTATTTGGCATAACTGTATAATTGTAAAAAAAAAAAAAGAATACAAATTTAGTATTACAAATAATACTAATGGTTTTATATTGCAATTGTTTCTCCTAGTGCAGGCCTCGACAAACCCAAAAGCCAGATAGCCACTTGCTCTTAGAATTTTACCCCTGTTGCATTGCAACATTTCTACTAAACCAATCTCCAAAATGATTCACATAAGCACAGCTGCAGCCATTGGTTTGCATGGTATTATTATAACATTATTCCAATTGATTGATCTATATTTATCTTTGCATAGTACAAGTAATATGAGACAGAGTTATTCTATTATTTTCATTAGGTAAATTATATAAACTCATTTGTTGCATTATTTTGATGTATGCTTGTTGCACACTGATTTAATCAATGTATTATTTTTGCTGATTGCATAATACTATAATAAAACGATCGTCTGGGGTTGTTGTTTGTCTTGTTCAGAGAGGAATTGCCTGGTATTTTGGCGCTGGACTTTCATTGGGCAGGATCAGACTGATATGTTACAAGATATTTTTTCTCTGTGAAAAGGCATAGTGTGCTAAAAGAACCTGCACCCTGGGCTGCAATAGAAATGAACAGGCATGGAAGTTATGCTGTTCTCTCTCTTCTGAAATAATTTTTTGGTCCATTATTGTTTACATCTGTAACTAACTGCCACAGCAAATAAGACCAAGAATATAACTTCCACTAGGCTTGTTACGGGGAATATTTTAAAACCACTCAATTTACTAAATTTTGCAACATATATATTTTTCAGTATAGTATTTGTTGCTGATATATGCTATGAGTTTAATGTGCCATCTTAATTATATTATGCATATTTCTTTACATATATGTTAGATAGTAAATGTTTGATCATGAATAGTATCTATACCAGATACTGCACATATTTTGTATGGCCATTCACTTTTACCAGCTGAATATTGTGTTTTATAACGGAATGATTATTTTTTTACATTCATCTGATTAAAATATTTGAAAATAAATATAAACAAGAATTCGTCTCATATGTTAATAACATTTTACCATTTTAGAAAGAGGCAGAAGACTTGTATACCTACATATATACCCCTCCCCACCAATCACATGACATAATGAAATGAAAAGTCTAAATCTCATATTTAAAGGGACCACACTTGTACATCCATCAGAAACACAAGGGTACACATGATGCCTCACATACATATATGGTAATACATAATTACCAAACGGCCAGATTACGAGTTTTGCGGTAAGAGGGTTGCAGTGCTAACTTGCACGTTATTCTCACAGCTCACTTTTCTACAGCGCTAGTATTACAGGTTTTTATAAACCTGACGTTAAAAGGCAAGAAGTGAGCATAGAGCAAAATTGTGCTCCATACCGCACTCCAATACCAGCGCTGCTTAAGTCAGCGGTGAGCTGGTTGTACATGCTTGTGCACGATTTCCCCATACACATCAATGGGGAGAGCCGGCTGAAAAAAAGCCTAACACCTGCAATAAAGCAGCTTAAAGCTCAGTAACGCAGCCCCATTGATTCCTATGGAGAAACACATTTTATGTTTACACCTAACACCCTAACATGAACCCCGAGTCTAAACACCCCTAATCTTACACTTATTAACCCCTAATATGCTGCCCCGACACCTACATTATATTTATTAACCCCTAATCTGCTGCTCTGGACATCGCCGCCACTATAATAAACATATTAACCCCTAAACCTCCGCACTCCCACCTCGCAAACACTAGTTAAATATTATTAACCCCTAATCTGCTGTCCCTAACATTGCGACAACCTACCTACATTTATTAACCCCTAAACCTAAGTCTAACCCTAACACCCCCTAACTTAAATATAATTAAAATAAATCTAAATAAAACCTACTATTAATAACTAAATAAATTCTATTTAAAACTAAATACTTACCTGTAAAATAAACCCTAAGCTAGCTACAATATAACTAATAGTTACATTGTATCTAGCTTAGGGTTTATTTTTAATTTACAGGCAAGTTTGTATTTATTTTAACTAGGTAGAATAGTTACTAAATAGTTATTAACTATTTACTAACTACTTAGCTAAAATAAATACAAATTTATCTGTAAAATAAAACCTAACCTGAGTTACACTAACACCTAACCTTACACTATAATTAAATAAATTAACTAAATTAAATACAATTAACTAAATTAAATACAATTACCTAAATTAAAAAAACAAAACACTAAATTACACAAAATAAAAAACAAATTACAAGATATTTAAACTAATTACATCTAATCTAATAGCCCTATGAAAATAAAAAAGCCCCCCAAAATAAAAAAACCCTAGCCTAAACTAAACTACCAATAGCCCTTAAAAGGGCCTTTTGCGGGGCATTGCCCCAAATAAATCAGCTCTTTTACCTGTAAAATTAATACAAACAACACCCCCAACAGTAAAACCCACCACCCACACAACCAACCCCCCAAATAAAACCCTAACTAAAAAAACCTAAGCTCCCCATTGCCCTGAAAAGGGCATTTGCATGGGCATTGCCTTTAAAAGGGCATTTAGCTCTATTGCAGCCCAAAGCCCTAACCTAAAAATAAAACCCACCCAATAAACCCTTAAAAAACCTAACACTAACCCCTGAAGATCCACTTACAGTTTTGAAGAGCCAACATCCATTCTCAACAAAGCCGGGAGAAGTCCTCAGCGAAGCGGCAAGAAGTCCTCAACGAAGCCGGGAGAAGTCTTCATTCAAGCCAGGAGAATTAGTCCTCCAGACGGGCAGAAGTCTTCATCCAGACGGCATCTTCTATCTTCATCCATCCGGCGTGGAGCGGGTCCATCTTCAAGACATCCGACGCGGAGCATCCTCTTCTTCCGACGACTACCCAACGAATGAAGGTTCCTTAAAATGACGTCATCCAAGATGGCGTTTCTTAGATTCATATTGGCTGATAGAATTCTATCAGCCAATCGGAATTAAGGTTAAAAAAATCCTATTGGCTGATTGGATCAGCCAATAGGATTGAACTTCAATCCAATTGGCTGATTGGATCAGCCAATAGGATTGAGCTCGCATTCTATTGGCTGTTCCAATCAGCCAATATAATGTGAGCTCAATTATATTGGCTGATTGGATCAGCCAATAGGATTGTAGTTTTTTAACTTTTAGGTTTAGGGGTTAATAACTTTAGTATAGTGGCTGCGATGTTTGGGGCGGCAGATTAGGGGTTAATAAATGTAGATAGGTGGCGGCGCCGTTAGGGACAGCAGATTAAGGGTTAATAATATTTAACTAGTGATTGCGATGCAGGAGTGCGGCGGTTTAGGGGTTAATATGTTTATTCTAGTGGCGGTGATGTCGGGAGCGGCAGATTAGGGGTTAATAATTTTATTATAGTATTTGCAATGCGGGAAGGCCTCAGTTTAGGAGTTAATAGGTGGTTTATGGGTGTTAGTGTACTTTTTAGCACTTTAGTTATTAGTTTTATGACACAGCTCTGTAGTGTAAAACTCATAACTACTGACTTTAGAATGCGTTATGAATCTTGCGGGATAGGCTGTACCGCTCACTTTTTGGCCTAAAAATAAAAGCTTGTAATATCAGCACAATGGAAGTCCCATTGAAAAAAGACTTTACGAAAATTGCGTAAGTTGATTTGCGGTACGGCCAAAAAAGTGTGCGGTACAGCTGTACCTACAAGACTCGTAATAGCAGCGGTAGTGAAAAAGCAGCGTTATGAGCCTTAACGCTGCTTTTTTATTCGTACCGCAAAACTCGTAATCTAGCCGAAAGTGAACAGACAATTGTAATGATATAAATATAGCACTAGTACATCTATATCAAACAAAGGATGCCCATAATGTCTCACAAATGTACATCATTACCAAAGTCAGTGAATAAACAGTACGTAATAAAAATAAGTGAATCTATGAGGGCCAAATCTGAAAATAAAAATACAGAGTAATAATGATGCCTAATCTATAAATCAATTGAATAACCTTAACCCATGAAAAAAATGTGTATACTTAATATGCTATTAAAGATTAATAAAAATGAAATTTATTCTTACCTGATAAATTTGTTTCTTTCTTGACACTGTGAGTCCACGGATCATCATAATTACTATTGGGAAATATCACTCCTGGCCTGCAGGAGGAGGCAAAGAGCACCACAGCAAAGCTGTTAAATACCACTCCCCTTACCCACAACCCCCAGTCATTTGACCAAAGGGAAAGGAGAAAGGAAAGTAATATTAAGGTGCAGAGGTGCCTGAGGTTTATGAAAAAATAAACTGTCTGAAAATACAGGGTGGCCGTGGACTCACCGTGTCAAGAAAGAAACAAATTTATCAGGTAAAAATAAATTTCATTTTCTTTCTAATGACACGGTGAGTACACGGATCATCATAATTACTATTGGGAATCAATACCCAAGCTAGAGGACACGGATGATAAGGGAGGGATAAGACAGAAGGCACCACTGCTTGAAGAACCTTTCTCCCAAAAACAGCCTCAGCAAAAGCATCAAATTTGTAAAATTTAGAAAAACTGTGTAAAGATGACCAAGTGGCAGCCTTGCAAATCTGATCCACAGAAGCACCATTTTTGAAAGCCCAAGTAGAAGAAACAGTCCTCGTAGAATGAGCCGTGATTTTCTCAGGAGGCTGCTGACCAGCAGTCTCATATGCCAAGTGAATAACACTCCTCAACCAACAAGAAAGAGAAGTAGCCGTAGCTTTCTGACCTTTACATTTCCCAGAAAAAACAACAAATAAGAAGAAGACTGGCGAAAATCCTTAGTCGCCTGCAAATAATATTTCAAAACACGAACTACATCCAAATTGTGCAACAAACGTTCCTTATGAGAAGAAGGATTAGGACACAAAGGAGGAACAACAATCTCTTGATTAATATTCTTATCAGAAACAACATTGGGCAGAAAACCCAAAGCAGTATGAAGTACTACTTTGTCTGAATGAAAAATGAGGAAGGGAGACTTATACTGCAGCGCAGAGAGCTCCGAAACTCTTTGAGCCGAAGAGATAGCAACCAAAAACAAAACCTTCCAAGGTTAACAACTTGATATCCAAAGAATGCATAGGTTCAAACGGAGCCTGTTGAAGAACTCTCAGAACTAAATTAAGACTCCAAGGAGGAATTACAAACTTAACCATAGGACGAATTCTTACCAGGGCCTGACAAAAAGACTGAACATTGGGCACATCCGCCAGACGTTTATGTAACAAAATAGATAAAGCAGAAATTTTACCCTTCAGGGTACTAGCAGACAAACCTTTCTCCAGACCCTCCTGGAGAAAAGACAAAATCCTAGGAATCCTAACTCTACTCCAAGAGTAGCCCTTAGAGTCACACCAATACAGATATTTATGCCATATCTTGTAATAAATCCTTCTAGTCACAGGCTTACGCACCTGACTCATAGTCTCAATAACTGACTCAGAAAAACCATGCTTAGAGAAACGAGATTTCGATGAAGGAAGGGCTCTTGAAGTAGAAGGTCCTTCCTTAATGGAAGACTCCACGGAGGAGACTATGACATTTCCACCAGATCTGCATACCAGATCCTGCGAGGCCAGGCCGGTGCAATGAGAATCACTGACACCCTCTCTTGCCTGATCCAAGCAATGACCCGAGGAAGAAGGGCAAACGGGGGAAACACGTATGCCAGACTGAACTTCCAAGGAACTGCTAGAGCATCTATTAGAGCCGCTTGAGGATCCCTTGACCTCGACCCGTACTTCGGAAGCTTGGCACTGTGACGAGATGCCATAAGATCCAACTCCGGTTGACCCCACCTGAGAATCCAACTGGAAAACACCTCTGGATGAAGCTCCCACACCCCCGGATGAAAAGACTGTCTCTGCTCAGAAAATCCGCTTCCCAATTGTCCACCCCTGGAATGTGGATCGCAGACAGACAACAATTGTGAGCCTCTGCCCACTGAATAATCCTGGCTACCCTCCTTCATCGCCAAGGAACTCCGAGTTCCTCCCTGATGATTGATGTAAGCCACGGACGTTATATTGTCCGACTGGAATCTAATAAACTAGATTGAAGCCAACTGAGGCCAGGCTAGAAGAGCATTGAAGACATTTATAGGAAGAACCGATTCCTCCCGGGTCCACAGACCCTGCGCCTTCAGGGAACCCCAGACAGCTCCCCAACCCAGAAAACTGGCGTCTGTTGTCACGATCACCCAGGAAGGTCTACGAAAGCAAGTTCCCTGAGAGAGAGACGATACTGAAACAACCACCACAGAAGAGAATCTCTTGCAGCCTGATTTAAAACAATCTTTGGAGATAGATCCGTATAATCCCTGTTCCACTGTCTCAGCATGCATAACGGCAGAGGCCTGAGATGAAAACGAGCAAACAGAATGATGTCCATGACTGAAACCATCAGACCAATAACCTCCATACACTGGGCCACCGACGGCCAAGGAGATGACTGAAGAGCCAGACAAGAATCAAACATTTTCGACTTTCTTGCTTCTGTCAAAAAAACTTAATTTCCAGAGAATCTATTATGGTTCCCAAGAATACCACTCTTGTAGCTGGAACCAAGGAACTTTTGCTTAAATATACCTTCCAACCATGAGAGCGCAGAAAAGACAACAACTCCGTGTGGGAATTAGCAAGCTGAAAAGATGGAGCCTGAACTAGAATGTCATCCAGGTAGGGAGCTACTGCAACCCTCTGAATTCTGAGAACTGCCAATAAAGCACCCAGGACCTTTGAGAACACCCTGGGAGCCGTTGCAATACCAAAAGGAAGGGCCACAAACTGAAAATGCTGATCTAGAAAAGCAAATCTCAGGAACCTGTGATGATCCTTGTGAATGGGAATATGTAGATATGCATCCTTCAGATCTACTGTAGTCATGAACTGACCCTCTTGGACCAGAGGAAGGATTGACCGAATAGTTTCCATCTTGAAGGATGGAACCTTGAGAAATTTGTTTACTAACTTGAGATCTAGGATGGGTCTGAAAGTTCCCTCTTTTTTGGGGACGATAAACAGGTTGGAATAAAACCCTAGTCCCTGCTCCTGAACTGGAACATGAACAATCACTCCCATATCAGAAAGATCCTGGACACAACTTAAGAATGCCTCTTTTTTTAACTGATTTACCGATAACCTTGAGAGATAAAACCTGCCCCTGGGAGGAAAAGTCTTGAACTCCAGTTTGTATCCCTGGGATACAATATCTAATACCCAAGGATCTGGAACATCCCTTGCCAGGCTTGAGCAACAAAAAGACAGCCTGCCCCCCACGTGAGCCATTCCCGGATTGGGGGCAGACCCTTCATGCTGACTTTGAGTCAGTGGCAGCCTTCTTAGATTGCTTCCCCTTGCTCCAGGACTGATTATATCTCCAGGAAGGCCTGGATTGATCCTGCTTGGAGGAGAAAGAGGAAGACTTACTAGCGAAGTAACGAAAGGAACGAAAATTACTCTGACAACCTTTCTGCTTATTTCTCTTACCCTGAGGAAGAGAATGTTCCTTCCCACCAGTAATATTAGAAATAATTTCAGGCAAACCAGGCACAAACAAAGTACTCCCTTTGTAAGGAATTGATAAAAGCTTAGACTTAGATAATACATCCGCAGACCAGGACTTTAACCATAAAGCCCTGCAAGCCAAAACAGCAAAGCCAGAAATCTTTGCTCCCAACTTGACAACCTTTAAAGAGGCATCCACAATAAAAGAATTGGCCAATTTTAAAGCCTTAATTCTATCCTGAATCTCTTCCAGAGGAGTCTCCTGAAGAATAGAATCAGACAATACATCAAACCAATAGGCAGCCGCACTGGTAAGCGTAGCAATACACGCAACAGGTTGCCATTGGAGCCCCTGTTGAACATAAATCCTCTTAAGTAAAGCCTACAACTTCTTATCCATGGGATCCTTAAAAGCACAACTATCCTCAATAGGAATAGTGGTCCTCTTGGCCAAAGTGGAAATAGCTCCCTCAACCTTAGGGACTGTCTACCAAGATTCTTTAATAGAATCTGCAATAGGAAACATCTTCCTAAAAATTGGAGAAGGGGAAAAAGGAATTCCAGGCTTTTCCTATTCCCTAGAAATAATCTCTGTAACCCTCCGCCATGGAGGGAACATCAAAAAACTTATTAAGCTTACTAGCCTTCTTGGGAGTAACTATGACCATCGAATCAGAGTCATCCAAAGAAGAATGCATAGAAAAAGAACTGTTCCCGCTGTCACACAAGGTGAACAAATAAACTTAATGTCCTAGGGATAAGTTATTACTGTTGTAAGCTAGTAAACTTGTCGACCCCTTATCCGGGATTGCTGTGTCAGCAAAGAAACCAACCAAAAGCTAGACAAGCAGTGTTTAAAAGTAATGTCCCAAAATAATGCGTATAACAAGTTGCAAGTCAGGCAAATTGTATAGTATAATCAGTATATTCGGGCACATAGTCACTGATATAGTACAAAACAGTACCTTGTTTAGCTTGATGTAGTCGTATCCTTGATGCCGATGCTCCGAGGTAAAGGACTAACAGACCGTGTCCAAGTTCCTCCAAAGTGTGCGGAGGACGCCAAAGGCCGTACAGGCAGAGTAAAACTCTTCACTCGGTAGACACAGGTGAGTTGATTGTAGAGAGTGACGTAACTCCTTGCAGGAGGCTCGACTCAAAGAGCCTATAGGCAGCTTAGCTGGATCGTGAACACACAAAGAGCGCCCCAGACTCCTCAAACGAATGCATATGAAGTACAAAGAATGAACGATCCAAAAGGATGGTATGCAGTGAAAGACACCTTTATTGGTAGTAGGACGCAAACCTCATACAGAGACCAAACAGCACTAAAAACATCCTACGCGTTTCATGCCGACAGGCACTTCATCAGGGATACGTAGCACCTCCCTTATTCAACCTTAAATAGCTAACATGTGTAAGTAACCCCTTAATGGGCAAACAAGAGTGAAAACATTGTATTCTAGTAAAAAAACTAAATTCACAAACTAAATTGCAGATTAAATATTAAATTTAAACACAGAAAAAATCTGGAATGGTGAATAGCAATATGAAAAAACATAAGAGTACTCATATAAACCACTCTTAATCGAAAAATATGTGTGACCAACATAAAACATAAAATATTTAGGTAGGGACTAATATCTTAATAAAAGCCACATTAGATGTCTGGGACAAAACACTTAAAGAACAGTATAACCTTTCAACTACGGTCTCTCCCTTATCCCCCCTATTTCAAAATCCTTACTTCTTCCCAGATAAGTTAGAGGGCCTGGCGTACTCTACCCCTACTCACAAAAGCGTCCCAATACATACACTAACACGGGAGGGCTTGTTCAGGAATCAACAGGAATTAAAAGAGGAAATAGGGACTCCTTTTGACAAATGGTATATATATCTGCAAGCTCGACATGCAGTCATGACAGATACACAAAAACACAAACTCATAAGACCCTTTACGCCATTTGAGAAACTGTGCACAATTACGAGTATAGCAAGATCACATGTCTCTTTGATCTATGCCATATTGTGTAAAAAGATTCCCAAAACAACACCGTCCTACATAAAGCAATGGGAACTGGAGATGCAATTAGAATTTACTGAAACACAATGGGCCTACACATTTTCCTCTACTAGGAAATCCTCCATTTCAACCACTTTAGTAGAACTTAATTATAAGATACTATCCAGGTGGTATCTCACTCCACATAGATTAAACAAGATTTTTCCTTCATCGTCCCCTCTATGCTGGAGGCAGTGCGGAGAAATAGGGAACATGACCCATATTTGGTGGTCAAGCCCCAAACTGAAACCATTCTGGGACCAGATCACTGCATATATAAAAAATAAAATACAACTCAACCTCACGCTAAACTCCACTATAGTTCTACTGAATCAATTACCCAACCTTGGCTGTGCATATAGAAGAAAAACAGAATTTATGTTTACCTGATAAATTACTTTCTCCAACGGTGTGTCCGGTCCACGGCGTCATCCTTACTTGTGGGATATTCTCTTCCCCAACAGGAAATGGCAAAGAGCCAGCAAAGCTGGTCACATGATCCCTCCTAGGCTCCGCCTTCCCCAGTCATTCGACCGACGTAAAGGAGGAATATTTGCATAGGAGAAATCATATGATACCGTGGTGACTGTAGTTAAAGAAAATAAATCATCAGACCTGATTAAAAAACCAGGGCGGGCCGTGGACCGGACACACCGTTGGAGAAAGTAATTTATCAGGTAAACATAAATTCTGTTTTCTCCAACATAGGTGTGTCCGGTCCACGGCGTCATCCTTACTTGTGGGAACCAATACCAAAGCTTTAGGACACGGATGATGGGAGGGAGCAAATCAGGTCACCTAGATGGAAGGCACCACGGTTTGCAAAACCTTTCTCCCAAAAATAGCCTCAGAAGAAGCAAAAGTATCAAATTTGTAAAATTTGGTAAAAGTGTGCAGTGAAGACCAAGTCGCTGCCTTACATATCTGATCAACAGAAGCCTCGTTCTTAAAGGCCCATGTGGAAGCCACGGCCCTAGTGGAATGAGCTGTGATTCTTTCAGGAGGCTGCCGTCTGGCAGTCTCATAAGCCAATCTGATGATGCTTTTAAGCCAAAAAGATAGAGAGGTAGAAGTTGCTTTTTGACCTCTCCTTTTACCAGAATAAACAACAAACAAGGAAGATGTTTGTCTGAAATCCTTTGTAGCATCTAAATAGAATTTTAGAGCACGGACAACGTCCAAATTGTGTAACAAACGTTCCTTCTATGAAACTGGATTCGGACACAAAGAAGGTACAACTATCTCCTGGTTAATATTTTTGTTGGAAACAACCTTCGGAAGAAAACCAGGCTCAGTACGTAAAACCACCTTATCTGCATGGACCAGATAGGGCGGAGAACACTGCAGAGCAGATAACTCAGAAACTCTTCTAGCGGAAGAAATTGCAACCTAAAACAAAACTTTCCAAGATAATAACTTAATATCTACGGAATGTAAGGGTTCAAACGGAACCCCTTGAAGAACTGAAAGAACTAGATTAAGACTCCAGGGAAGAGTCAAAGGTCTGTAAACAGGCTTGATTCTAACCAGAGCCTGAACAAACGCTTAAACGTCTGGCACAGCTGCCAGCCTTTTGTGAAGTAAAACAGATAAAGCAGAGATCTGTCCCTTCAGAGAACTCGCAGAAAATCCTTTCTACAAACCTTCTTGTAGAAAGGAAAGAATCTTAGGAATTTTTATCTTGTTCCATGGGAATCCTTTAGATTCACACCAACAGATATAATTTTTCCATATATTATGGTAAATTTTTCTAGTTACAGGCTTTCTAGCCTGAATAAGAGTATCTATTACAGAATCTGAAAACCCACGCTTTGATAAAATCAAGCGTTCAAACTCCAAGCAGTCAGTTGGAGGAAAACCAGATTCGGATGTTCGAATGGACCCTGAATAAGAAGGTCCTGTCTCAAAGGTAGCTTCCATGGTGGAGCCGATGACACATTCACCAGGTCTGCATACCAAGTCCTGCGTGGCCACACAGGAACTATCAAGGTCACCGAAGCCCTCTCCAGATTGATCCTGGCTACCAGCCTGGGAATGAGAGGAAAACGGTGGGAATACATAAGCTAGGTTGAAGATCCAAGGTGCTACTATTGTATCCAATAGAGTCGCCTTGGGATCCCTGGATTTGGACCCGTAACCAGGGACCATGAAGTTCTGACGAGAGGCCATCAGAACCATGTCTGGAATGCCCCATAATTGAGTTATTTGGGCAAAGATTTCCAGATGGAGTTCCCACTCCCCCGGATGCTCCTCCATCGCCAGGGAACTCCTTGTTACCCCCTGATGGTTGATATATGTAACAGTCGTCATGATGTCTGATTGAAACCTTATGAATTTGGCCTTTGCTAGTCGAGGCCAAGCCTTGAGAGCATTGAATATCGCTCTCAGTTCCATTATGTTTATCGGGAGAAGAGAGTCTTACCGAAACCATAGACCCTGAGTTTTCAGGGGTTCCCAGACCGCGCCCCAGCCCACCAGACTGGCGTCGGTCGTGACAATGACCTATTCTGGTCTGCGGAAGCTCATTCCCTGTGACAGGTTGTCCAGGGTCAGCCACCAACGGAGTGAATCTCTGGTTATTTGATCTACTTGTATCGTCGGAGACAAGTCTGTATAAACCCCATTCCACTGTCTGAGCATGCACAGGTGCAATGGTCTTAGATGAATTCGTGCAAAAGGAACTATGTCCATTGCCGCAACCATCAAACCTATTACTTCCATGGACTGCGCTATGGAAGGAAGAAGAACAGAATGAAGTACCTGACAAGAGCTTAGAAGTTTTGATTTTCTGGCCTCTGTCAGAAAAACCTTCATTTCTAAGGAAACTATTATTGTTCCCAAGAAGGGAACTCTTGTTGACGGGGACAGAGAACTTTTTTTCTATGTTCACTTTCCACCTGTGAGATCTGAGAAAGGCTAGGACAATGTCCGTATGAGCCCTTGCTTTTGACAGAGACGACACTTGAATCAGGATGTCGTCCAAGTAAGGTACTACTGCAATGCCCCTTGGTCTTAGCACCGCTAGAAGGGACCCTAGTACCCTTGTGAAAATCCTTGGAGCAGTGGCTAATCCGAATGGAAGTGCCACAGGTAATGCTTGTCCAGAAAGGCGAACCTTAGGAACCGAAAATGTTCCTTGTGGATAGGAATACGTAGGTACGCATCCTTTAAGTCCACCGTGGTCATGAATTGACCTTCCTGGATGGTAGGAAGGATCGTTCGAATGGTTTCCATTTTGAATGATGAAACCCTTAGAAACTTGTTTAGAATCTTGAGATCTAAAATAGTTCTGAATGTTCCCTCTTTTTTGGGAATTATGAACAGGTTGGAGTAAAAACCCATCCCTTGTTCTCCTAATGGAACAGGATGAATCACTCCCATGCTTAACAGGTCTTCTACACAGTGTAAGAATGCCTGTTCGAAGATAATTGAGACCCGTGGAACCTTCCCCTTGGGGGTAGTTCCCTGAATTCCAGGAGATAACCTTGAGAAACTATTTCTAGCGCCCAAGGATCCTGAACATCTCTTGCCCCAGCCTGAGCAAAGAGAGAGATCGGGGGCCAACACTTCATGCTGTTTTGGTAGCAGTGGCAGGTGACTTGGCCTGCTTACCCTTGTTCCAGCCTTGCATCGGCCTCCAGGCTGGCTTGGTTTGAGAAGTATTACCCTCTTGCTTAGAGGGTGTAGAATTTGAGGCTGGTCCGTTTCTGCGAAAGGGACGAAAATTTGGCTTCTTTTTAGCCTTAAAAGACCTATCCAGAGGAAGGGCGTGGCCCTTTCCCCCAGTGATGTCTGAAATAATCTCTTTCAAGTCAGAGCCAAACAGTGTTTTACCCTTGAAAGGGATGTTAAGCAAAAGCGCTCTGCGCGCCACGATAGC
The DNA here is from genome assembly GCF_027579735.1 of Bombina bombina. NCBI lineage: Eukaryota > Metazoa > Chordata > Amphibia > Anura > Bombinatoridae > Bombina > Bombina bombina. The sequence continues at coordinate 1,109,824,049 of NC_069502.1, read as the reverse complement.
AAACCCTGAATTATTCGCCGCTAATCTAGCTAATTGCAAAGCGGCATCTAAAATAAAAAAGAGTTAGCCAATTTAAGAGCTTGAACTCTGTCCAAAACCTCCTCGTACGAAGATTCTTTATTGAGCGACTTTCCTAGTTCTTCGAACCAGAAACACGCAGCTGTAGTGACAGGAACAATGCATGAAATTGGTTGTAGAAGGTAACCTTGCTGAACAAACATCTTTTTAAGCAAACCCTCTAACCTTTAATCCATAGGATCTTGAAAGCACAACTATCTTCTATAGGAATAGAAGTGCGTTTGTTTAGAGTAGAAACCGCCCCCTCGACCTTGGGGACTGTATGCTATAAGTCCTTTCTGGGGTCGACTATAGGAACTAATTTCTTAAATATAGGGGGAGGACAAAAGGTATGCCGGGCCTTTCCCACTCCTTATTTACTATGTCCGCCACCCGCTTGGGTATAGGAAAAACATCGGGGGGCACCGGAACCTCTAGGAACTTGTCCATCTTACCTAATTTCTCTGGAATGACCAAATTGTCACAATCATCCAGAGTAGATAATACCTCCTTAAGTAGTGCGTGGAGATGTTGAAATTTAAATTTAAAAGTTACAATATCAGGTTCTGCTTGTTGAGAAATTTTCCCTGAATCTGAAATTTCTCCCTCAGACAAAACCTCCCTCCTGGCCCCTTCAGATAGGTGTGAGGGTATGTCAGAACAGATATCATCAGCGTCCTCTTGCTCTTCAGTGTTTAAAACAGAGCAATCACGCTTTCTCTGATAAGTAGGCATTTTGGAAAAAATGCATGCAATAGAATTATCCATTACAGCCATTAATTGTTGTATGGTAATAAGTATTGGCGCACTAGATGTACTAGGGGCCTCTTGTGTGGGCAAAACTGGTGTAGACACAGAAGGGGATGATGCAGTACCATGCTTACTCCCCTCATTAGAGGAATCATCTTGGGCAATATCATATCTATGGCATTATTATCCCTACTTTGTTTGGACATTTTGACACAAATATATCACATATATTTAAATGGGGAGACACATTGGCTTTCATACATATAGAACATCGTTATCTGATGGTTCAGACATGTTAAACAGGCTTAAACTTGTGAACAAAGCACAAAAAACGTTTTACAATAAAACCGTTACTGTCCCTTTAAATTTCAAACTGAACACACTTTATTACTGAATATGTGAAAAAGTATGAAGGAATTGTTCAAATTTCACCAAAATTTCACCACAGTAACTTAAAGCCTTAAAAGTATTGCACACCAAATTTGAAAGCTTTAACCCTTAAAATAACGGAACCGGAGCCGTTTTTACATTTAACCCCTATACAGTCCCAGGTATCTGCTTTGCTGAGACCCAACCAAGCCCAGAGGGGAATACGATACCAAATGATGCCTTCTATAAGCTTTTTCAGTGGTTCTTAGCTCCTCAAACATGCATCTGCATGCCATGCTTTCCAAAAACAACTGCGCATTAGAGGCGCGAAAATGAGGCTCTGTCTATGACTAGAAAAGGCCCCCAGTGAAAAAGGTGTCCAATACAGTGCCTGCCGTTTTTATTAAAACAATCCCCAAGATTTAACAACTATTAAAAGTAATAATCTGCCAAATATACTTAGTAAAGTAATCGTTTTAGCCCAGAAAAATGTCTACCAGTTTTTTAAGCCCTAATGAAGCCCTTTATTCTTTTACTTAAGCTAAGAAAATGGCTTACCGGTTCCCATAGGGAAAATGACAGCTTCCAGCATTACCGAGTCTTGTTAGAAATGTGTCATACCTCAAGCAGCAAAAGTCTGCTCACTGTTTCCCCCAACTGAAGTTAATTCCCCTCAACAGTCCTGTGTGGAAACAGCCATCGATTTTAGTAACGGTTGCTAAAATCATTTTCCTCTTACAAACAGAAATCTTCATCTCTTTCCTGTTTCAGAGTAAATAGTACATACCAGCACTATTTTAAAATAACAAACTCTTGATTGAAGAATAAAAACTACATTTAAACACCAAAAAACTCTAAGCCATCTCCGTGGAGATGTTGCCTGTACAACGGCAAAGAGAATGACTGGGGAAGGCGGAGCCTAGGAGGGATCATGTGACCAGCTTTGCTGGGCTCTTTGCCATTTCCTGTTGGGGAAGAGAATATCCCACAAGTAAGGATGACGCCGTGGACCGGACACACCTATGTTGGAGAAACTATTGTCTTGTATGTTGAGCTGTGCGAAAAGGCTAATCCCTAGGTTATGGAAGAAACAAGAAACCCCAACCTTAACACAATGGATCAACGAGGTTACCATGGTCCTAAAGTTAGAAAAAATGCATTATAGTTATATAGGGAAAAAAGATTTCATACTAGAGGTAATATTCCTGTGGGAGCTAGATCCTACTAATGTTACTTAATCTTGTACTAAGGTCATTAATACGAAAATAAATAAGGTCGTGCTCTTTCTGTAGGATAATAGAACTTGCTGCTATTTCATTTATATGAGGTCATTAAATAATTACAAAATTTTATCATTCTAGGGCGAATTGGTTGCTCCTCAAATATATATATGTTTATGTTTTATATAAGATGCTTGTATATGTGTATTCAGATAATTTGTTTTGTACACAAGAAAATGGAAAACTCAATAAAAACATTTATTATAAAAAAAAAAAAAAACATAAAATATTTGTATTTATTAAAGTAAGTATACTTACTAAAATAGTGATAATGATTGGTTTATAGACTAACAAAATAAGTAAATATACCTTAATGTGAAAAAAGTATGTAAAACATATATGTGTATAGGTAAATATTATCTAAACCACCCTGAGCAACAAACAGAGGTGCTCCAACTTAAATCTGAAAGAAACCACCTCACAATCAGTCAAAGGAGACACACTATCAGAGTATGAATTTTCGCCCTCAGACGCTACTGAAATATCTTCTTCCTCAGTCCTATGAGAAGGAACATTAGATAAAACTGCAACAGAGTCAGAAGTCCTTTTTTGCGTTTACCCTGTTACACAGGAAAAGCAGACAATGCCTCAGATATAGCAGAGGATATGTGAGTAGACAAATCCTGCAAAGAAAAATTAGCCTGAGATTAAACACAGGGCACCACCTGTGAAGAGGAGTGAGATTCCGATGAATGGGGAGAAAGCTGAGCTACAGCTTGAACAGGAGGCTCCTGAACAACAGTCTCCTTAGAAAATGAAGGCTCTGTATTAAAAAGTCTATCCCTGTACTGCATAGTCCTCTCTATACAAGAGGAACAGAAAGGGATAGGAGGTTCTACATTAGCATCAAGACATAGGTTGCTAGTCACAGCTTGCAAGTCTTCCTGGTCCATAATACACACAAATGAAATAAATGAGAAAAAAAATAACGTTACTGTCACTTTAAAAAAACATTAAAAAATACTTAAATTGACAAAAACAAAATAAACAGGATAAAGTACCCCTACAAGCACCTTTGCAACTTTAACAACCAAACTGAGGTGCTAAATAACCCCCCTACCAGCCACGGGATATGACCACTGTGCATCCAGAGAAAACCGGACTTCACCCAGACGAAAACAGCAGCACCGGAACGGACCCAGGAAAAAACGCACACTGCCAGCTGCTGCTCTAAAGATAAACCCCCAGAGCGGAAGAGCGCAAAAACTAAGCGCCACACCAAGCTTTGCCCATCGTGGGCATCACACAAACTCCCGGCCAACATCACTATGAATATACAGAAAAGACTGCCGCCGGGAGAAACTAACAGGCTACTAAGATGCGCAATAAGCAGCAGAACACAGAACGCCAGCAGTTAGTGCGCCAAAAATAAGAAGGCTGAAAAAAATAAAATACTGAGCAGCCTAAACATCAAATATGCAGCTAAAATAAAGATCCTAAGGAGCTGTAAAGCCTCACAGAGCCCTCACACAGTCTATACACAGACCACATAAATATAAAAAACTGTGAAAAAGACACCTGCCGACAAGCAGGAGTAACCCTGTAAGTGCTAATAATTATTTCTGTGATCCAGCACAAAACAAACTTGCTCTGTTTGAAAATAAAAAAAACTCTTGATTGAAGAGGTTGTGGGTAAGGGGAGTGGAATTTAACAGCTTTGCTGTGGTGCTCTTTGCTTCCTCCTGCACGGCAGGAGTGATATTTCCCAATAGTAATTATGATGATCCGTGGACTCACCGTGTCATTAGAAAGAAATAGTGCTAGCTAACTGATAACAAAACAGTATCCTAAATAATACTAATATAATAACCCTTGTAAGTGTATATGATAAATAATAGTGCTGATTAGTTTGCCACAAAGAAAACTACTTTCTAATAGTATTTCTATTTTTAATTTTTATTCAATATAGAATGTTTATTAAATTTGGCGATTTTATGAATTACTACCTTGGCTAGGTGCTATTTTATTCTTTAATGTCGGTGCTCTTCTGAATACACACGTAAGTTTATCTCAAATAATGCCCTTTAACCCCTTAATGACCGAGGACGTGCAGGGTACGTCCTCAGAAAAAAGGCAGTTAATGCCTGAGAACGTACCCTGCACGTCCTCGGTGTGGAAAGCAGCTGGAAGCGATCCTGCTCGCTTCCAGCTGCTTTCCGGTTATTGCAGTGATGCCTCGATATGGAGGCATCCTGCAATAACCTTCTACGGCCATCCGATGCAGAGAGAGCCACTCTGTGGCCCTCTCTGCACCGGACATCGATGGCCGGTATCGTTGGTGGGTGGGAGCCGGTGTGGGAGGTGGGTGGCGGCCATCGATGGCCCTGGTCATGTGGAGGGGGGCGGGATCGTGGGCGGGGGAGTCCGGGGTGCGCGCACGTGCACGAGGGGGCGGGGGCAGGCGCGTGCACGGGGAGGGAGCGGGTGGGAACCGCTACACTACAGAAAAATGTGTCCCAAAACAAAATAAAAGTGGGACCTAGAATGTAAAAAAAAAAACTTTAGGTGTCATTTATGTGGTGGGGGTAGGTCCGTGGGGGGGTGGGGGGGGAAGCTACACTACAGAAAAAGATAAAAAAAAAATAAACATTTGTTTGTGTGCAAACTGGGTACTGGCAGACAGCTGCCAGTACCCAAGATGGCCCCCAATAAGGCAGAGGGGGAGGCTTAGAGAGCTGTTTTGGGGGGATCAGGGAGGTTGGGGGCTAAGGGGGGATCCTAAACACAGCATATGTAAATATGCTTTTTTTTCTTTAAAAAAAACAACAAAAAAAACCTTTTATTTCAGTACTGGCAGACTTTCTGCCAGTACTTAAGATGGCGGGGACAATTGTGGGGTGGGGGAGGGAAGGGAGCTGTTTGGGAGGGATCGGGGGTGGGATGTGTCAGGTGGGAGGCTGATATCTACACTAAAGCTAAAATTAACCCTGCAAGCTCCCTACAAACTACTTAATTAACCCCTTCACTGCTAGCCATAATACACGTGTGATGCGCAGCAGCATTTAGCGACTTTCTAATTACCAAAAAGCAACGCCAAAGTCATATATGTCTGCTATTTCTGAACAAAGGACATCCCAGAGAAGCATTTACAACCATTTGTGCCATAATTGCACAAGCTGTTTGTAAATAATTTCAGTGAGAAACCTAAAATTGTGAAAAAATTAACATTTTTTTTTAATTTGATCGCATTTGGCGGTGAAATGGTGGCATGAAATATACCAAAATGGGCCTAGATCAATACTTTGGGATGTCTTCTAAAAAAAAATATATACATGTCAATGGATATTCAGGGATTCCTGAAAGATATCAGTGTCCCAATGTAACTAGCCTAGATCAATACTTGGGGTTGTCTACTACACTACACTAAAGCTAAAATTAACCCTAGAAGCTCCCTACATGCTCCCTAATTAACCCCTTCACTGCTGGGCATAATACACGTATTGTGCGCAGTGGCATTTAGCAGCCTTCTAATTACCAAAAAGCAAAGCCAAAGCCATATATGTCTGCTATTTCTGAACAAAGGGGATCCCAGAGAAGCATTTACAACCATTTATGCTATAATTGCATAAGTTGTTTGTAAATAATTTCAGTGAGAAACCTAAGGTTTGTGAAAAACTTTGTGAAAAAGTGAACAATTTTTTTTATTTGATCGCATTTGGCGGTGAAATGGTGGCATGAAATATACCAAAATGGGCCTAGATCAATACTTTGGGATGTCTTCTAAAAAAAAATATATACATGTCAATGGATATTCAGGGATTCCTGAAAGATATCAGTGTCCCAATGTAACTAGCACTCATTTTGAAAAAAAGTGGTTTGGAAATAGCAAAGTGCTACTTGTATTTATGGACCTATAACTTGCAAAAAAAGCAAAGAACATGTAAACATTGGGTATTTCTAAACTCAGAACAAAATTTAGAAACTATTTAGCATGGGATTTTTTTGGTGGTTGTAGATGTGTAACAGATTTTGGGGGTCAAAGTTAGAAAAAGTGTGTTTTTTTCCATTTTTTCCTCATATTTTATAAAAAAAATTAGAGTAAATTATAAGATATGATAAAAATAATGGTATCTTTAGAAAGTCCATTTAATGGCGAGAAAAACGGTATATAATATGTGTGGGTACAGTAAATGAGTAAGAGGAAAATTACAGCTAAACTCAAACACCGCAAAAATGTAAAAATAGCCTTGGTCCCAAACGGACAGAAAATGGAAAAGTGCTGCGGTCATTAAGGGGTTAATATGGGATACCTTACATAAGATTTGATTTTACAAATTTACAATATAGTAAAAATAAATAATTAACATTACTGCAAATGAATTAATTTAAATCAGGTGTTGTTACATTTGGATGCAGAACATGGATGTTAACTATCAATGAACATAACTTTTAAGCAGCTAAGTGAAAATGAATCCCAGTTTACTGGAGGACAATATCAGAACCAGACTGCTCTTTAATTTATGCAAAACCATGTTTTTTATGAATATATTTAGCTTCACTAAATGATATACATTTTACTTAATTATATTGACGTCACTAAATTATATTTGGTTGCACAGAACTTGTTAGCGCCCAGGTACATCACATATTTGGACACTAATACTGACTTATATGGGTAAAAACTATAATAAAACACATACTAGTAACCATTCTGTAATCAAAATTAGTGACACTAATAAGTACTACATTTAAAAAAAGTTTTCTTTATATTTACTAGCTACTAGCAAAGTTTACAAACTGTGAGGCAGAATTTGTATGCGTTACCTAATATTTCTTAACTCAGCACTGGTGGATTTGGAAGCCCTAATCTACTTCCTAACACTGATGATCAAGCACTGTCGTTCCTTCATGCAGCCTTCTGGACTTGACCCTTTTCTCCCACCCTTGTACTGAAAATGAACCATCTGTGAAGCAAATCTGCTCCCAAAATATATTTTGATTATGCTCCTGAACTCTGCTGAAAACTTGCAAAAGCAGGTATGGAAATTGAGAAGCAATCCTACTCTATATAAGCTACTCACTGTGTTGTGTCATATCAATTTGTTGTTCCTATAACAACAGTCACATTTCCTTACAAATGTATCAAGACTATGCTTTTTGTGGCAGTAAAATTCTAGATGTTCTGTGTTTATTTCTAATTAAATCAAAGTGCCATTTACAGGAGTTCATATTCCTGTAATAACTATTAACTGCAATGCGATTCCAAGATAGCAGCAGGAGAGAATGCTGGACCAAAAGAACAATCTGTTAATGTATACAGTTTATGTCATGGGCTTTTAAAGATAAATGACATTATGAAGTTAACTTGCTTAAAAATGTACTAAATATTAAACAGTAGCTCAGCCATTATCACTGAAAACGGGCTAGAGTCGCCACCTAGAGTACTACTAATGAACCAGCAACAGTGAATAAATTCAAAGAACCCTCTTTCGCGTTTGTATTTTTCAGAGCTCAACTGTTATAACCGAGCAACAAAATTATAACTTTGTGGTGCCTCTTGAAGAGACATGAATTTTTCTTTCATGATTCAGATAGAAAATACAAATGCGCTATTATCAAATTTGCTTTGTACTCTTTGTATCCTTTGTTGAAGAGTAGCAACAATGCACTAACTGGAGTTAGCTGAGCCAATGACATGTCAAATATGTGCAGACACCAATCAGCAGCTAGGTCTCAGCATCGCTGCTCTTGAGCCTACCAAAGAATGGTTTTTAATAAAGGATACCAGAAGAACAAAGCAAAATAGATAATAGAAGTCAATTGGATAGATTAAAATTGCATGCTCTATTTGAAAAATGAAAGTTTTCCAGTTCCTTTCATTGCCAGGCTGGGAACACTAAATGTGTAACAGTACAAATAAATGCATAAGGAACGGTCTCTAGCATTATCATTTTAATATTCAAACCTCTTTCTGTAAAAATAATAAATGTAAAAACATTTAATGTACCACAATATTTTGTATATATTGCACATACAGTCCAGTGATGCACTTTTACTCACCTAGAGCCCAATATGATACTTGTTCTAAAAGTGAGTAGCTGCTGTAGATTGCATGGATATACATAAGATGAAGCATTGACTCTGCCAGCCACCACCAGATAAACAAGCGGACAATATCAAAGGTTAAGGCGCAAATGCTATGCTTCGACCAGCCCAAATCTTGTTTATCCATCTGAAAATGCAAACACGTATGCATACATCAGTAACAACAAACTCCATTTGCTTAGTATCTCTAGGTTCGTCTTTTATAGTGAAAAAGAAAATCATTTCTACACTGGAAGAAAAAACACAATACTACAGATAAAATATAGAATTAAAGGGATAGTAAACAGCTTGAGAATTGTATATAAAATGTTTATGCATAATTAAACTACTTTGCAATATATTTTCATTATTTATTTTGACCCCTTTCATGTAATTTATGAAAATTGAGCAATTTGTGATACTCAGAACTTGAAATGCACCCAGTTTCACGGCTAACTCTGTCCCTAATTGGCTGTAACTGATAACAACTGCAAATAAAGCTACTTTATACTTATTTATGACAGTCGCTAGCCTGGTAGTCTGATGACTAAAGCCCAGGTTGGCTAATCCAAATAAGGCAAATGGTGGGTGAAGTTTGGCTATTGAAAAATAATTGCAGAAAAAAGGATTAAAAAAAGCTTAATTTGTTTTAAAAGCGTTAAAGGGATGGGAAAGTCAAAATGAACCTTGCAAGAATCAGATAGAGGCCCTATAATCCACATAATAATACTTTACTAGCTATAGCCGGGGAATTATTATGCAGCAAAAAACCGACCATTTGAGAGACTGATATTGATAGCGCATATAGAGTCTAATTATTGTCGCTACCGATATATATCTTATTAGTAACTGTTAGTAGTGATACATGTTATGCCTATAATTCCCACCTGACATGGTACAAAAGTAGGATAAAAACTAACGAATATCAGCATAATACGTGACCTAACATTTACATCGTATCAATTCGACTGGAATTGAAAGATAGATTCAAGTATACATGTGTTGAAGCATCACATACACGATAGAGAAATCAACAATAATTCTAGTTACAGATTTCCATTTAATGTTGAGTGTGTGGTTGAATGATAAAGGCAACAAGTGAACAAGAATCCGGCTCACTGAATGCTCACCGAAGTGCACCAACAGAAACATAATGCTGACAATATATATAACATATTCATTATTGTTGTTAGTAGATACTGTTTGTTTAAACCATTATAAGTTACGCATCATGCCAGTGATTGCAATATGGCATGAAATATAAGTGAAACAAGCTTATCGATAACAGCAACAAACTAAACACTGTTAATATTCTTCGTCGGGTGCTGTTTGTGGAACATAAATAGTAAATGGATACAAATGAACGTAGATTAAGCCATAAATATTATAAGAAACATGATGTATCGAACTTTCCTGCCATATTAAGTTGAATGAACCTCATATATGTGAAGACATCACATGTACCATTAAGAGGTTAATGGTTCTTATTTTAATAGGCCATGAATGAATATAAATCCTGCCCACCCAGTGCTTATTGAAACACAGTACCAGAGAGAGGTTACCAGTTCACTATAAAAAAGTGGAAAGGGGAGGCGGAGCGAACGGCTGACTAAGATGGCCGCTACTTATTAAAGCTCCTGAAGCAAGCCGGGTGTTCTGAGCAATATTTACCTAACAACTAACCCATTACGAACTCTTAAGCACATAAATGTGATCATGGCCATTTAAGGAACACGAGCATGTCTTTTTTTTTGTAATCGGCAGTCCTCTCACCAACGGAGCACCGAGGAATCAGTTACTAGTGAGCCGGGCCTACTGAGATGCGCCGCAGCGCCTAATCCAACGGCGCGGGGGAACCTACACAGAGGATCTTACCTGTAGCGGTGGGAGCTGACCCCATAAGGAACTCAATCCCCTAGTCGGCAGACAAACGGCTATATAGGAGCATCCAAAGACCGGTTTACCGAAGCCCCACATCGGTGAGTGTAACCTTCACTAATCACATTACTGACAGACACGTGGGCGATAGAGCCTCCGTTAAGAGGGAGCTCAGATATTCTATGAAGGCACTACTCCGAGGATAGCCGCAACACCGCACTGCCTTTTTACTTGCGCACCGGAGGGTCGGGGCTCCGCTCCGGTGCACATCTGACTTGGTATGCGGTTTGGTCTAGTCGGACGCTCATCTACTTTAGACGATTTACAGCTTGCCCAAGAGAGCGACTGAACCCCATCTAAGACACAGCAGGACATCAAAATAATACCTGCCTAGCAATCTTAAAGTTTAAACACACAAGAGACCGTGGTGCAATTGTGACATACAACTGAGAGAAACAGCAATTTGTCCATCTTGTATACCCACACACCTAACTGGCCTTACATAATTTTGGCAAGGGGATAGAAGGCAAGTGTCTTAAGCTTGCTTGCATCAGAAGCTATATCTGTGTGACTGTCAAAATACCCCTCTCATCCTAAGGCCTCACCTCTGAATAGTTGACTCACATAGTCTCACTCTGTATCTCCATTTGGGGGAGACATATTGATACCTCGCTCTCTTCCCATTTCCTGCTGCTAGTAATAACAGTGGGTCATATCCCCCTCCCTTTTTCCCGACATCGCCCAGTGAGGGCACTTTCCCCGGAGAGTGGGGTTAATCATTATAAACCACGTTCAACGCAATCACAATACATCCATACCCTCTAAGAATACCAATATCCGCAATCTAACCTTGGACTCTCTCTCCCAACAAAAATGTCACAAAGGAAAGGGCCCAAAAGTGATAAGCATCAGAAGACATCTCAAAAATCCCAGGATGGGATGAACAATTTTTTCAGACAAGCTGGAAAACTTACACATAAAGAAAATCCCCCCCACGAGCCGCCTCATAATGCAGGCGATTTGGAGGAGGACTCAGATGCATCAAACAGCCTCTCTCCCACAACCTCTGTGGCCGGAAAAGAATCTCCCATTACTATCAAAGCTATGGAGGACCTGATTGATCAAGTCAAAACGTGTATAAAATCAGAGTGTGCAGATCTTAAGAAGGAAATAGGTGATCTAGGCCGAAGAGTTGACTCCCTGGAGGAGCACGAATACATTCTATCCCAGAAAATGGCAGATTTATCTTCTAAAGTTAAAATTCAACAACAACATTCGATGGAGCTGGAGGACAAGATAGATGATATCGAGAATCGCACCAGACGTAATAACTTGCGGTTCAGGGGCATCCCAGAGTCCATACAAACCAATGAAATCACACCCTTTCTACAGGGTCTTTTTGCCCAGATGGCAAATTCTTCTGAAGGAGATCAACCACACTTTATTCTAGACAGAGCACATAGGGCACTCCGACCAAAACCGGCAGCAGATGCCCCGCCAAGAGACATTATTGTTCGTTTTCAATCTTACCAGCAGCGAGAAGAGATTTATAAATTAGCTCGAAACCAACAAGCTGTGACCTTCCAGAACATTCGTATACAGATATTCCAAGACTTATCTGCAAGAACCCTACAACAAAGAAGAGATTTTTCAAATCTGACCTCTCATCTGAGGCACCTCCAAATCCCTTACAGATGGGGATTTCCCACCTCAATCATAACCACAAAAAATGGGAATAGATATGACTGCAAATCATTGTCTGATATAGAGAGATTTTGCTCAGCATTGGGCATCTCAGCTCCACCTACAAGAAATGAACAGCATATAAGAAAGATCCCTTCAGAGTATCTGACACCAAAACCCCAGAGAAGACCTATTCCAGATACGCCAACCAGTCAATCCAAAAGGAGGCAAATAACTCCAACAGAAGAGGACTTGGAACAACCTGGGTGAATTTTACACATTTCTTTAGATATGTTCCAGTTAGTGCCATTTGATTGGTAAAATTCACTTGAACATAGAGATTTCACCCTACATAGGGAACCTATGCCTTTCTTTGAGACATTTCCGAAGACTCTAGTCATTGTGGCGAGTTTATTGGTCACTGACCCAGTCTAGCAAATTGATAGCTACACTGGGTATAGTCAATGTGGTTTTAAGCTCTCCTTTGCTAACTTAGCCTAGAATAAACCTAATGACTCTCATGAAATGCTGGGACTCCCTTAGCTTCAATACATGAGTATATGAGAATTAAAGATATAAGTTTATATTTTCTAGTAACCAAGTTCAAATTTGTTAGAATTAAAGTTATAAGTTTATATTTCCTAGTAACCAAGTTCAAATTTGTTATGAGACTAGAGAGTCCCTAGTCCTCCTACATATATGTACTACAGGGAACTGAGATAATAGGCCTCCAATCACACAGTTCTGACACCTCCAATTAGAAGTAATATTAGGAATGATGTAATGTTATGTCTATAATTTCTGCTCTGTTACCACTTTTTATAGTTCATATCTAAAGTGGGAAAATGTCCAATCAGCTATCTACTGTTATTTTACCCCGTCGAGGCCAAGGTCGTGACCAAGGTCAGGCGGGGGATTGTTGCCTCCGGCTTTAACTACCCAACTGAAAAGATGTGGAAAGCTTTGCCACGAACATAAGCTTGGCACTGTTTACTGGGCCTTGGGTGATTCGGGCCGAACGCACAAGACGCTGCTTAAAAGACACGGCTCTCAATAAATGTTGATGAGCCGTAATAACTGCAATGTTTTTTGTTCTATTTTGTTCTATTTTTCTTATTAAACTAAGGTTTTATCTGTTTATTTCACATTTTGAAATGTATGATAATTGTTGCAATTTATGCTTCACTTATATAGCACACATAGTTGTATTACAAAGTACGTTTATAGACGAACACTCGGCTTGCTACAATGCCCCAACTGTATTTGTACCTGTTTATTATTTATATTATTCTCTCAGTACGTGCTTTAACCTTTAAACGTTTTTTCCGAAGTGTTTGCTGGAGCCAGTGCATTTTGGCCCGTCATATACTTCTTGACTTATACTCCTTTCTCCTTTACTTCTTTACCCTTGCCCTTTCTCGCCTTACCTAACCCCTTTACCTATACCACCCAGCCCCCCCGGAAATCCTAATTTGATCATTACAGTGTACACACCTCCGACACAAAACGCCCTGCTGCTACTCTCACTCAGACATTAGCATTAACCATGAACACACTGACTATAGCTAGCCAAAATGCGAAAGGGTTTTTGTCTGCCGAAAAGAGATCTATAGCATTTTATGACTTCCATAAGAAGAATATTGACATTATTATGATTCAGGAAACCCACTTTAAAAAACGAAACGAACCCAGACTTGCAACACGATACTACGATAGACACTTCCTCAGCTCAGGTCCCAATAGGAAAAATGGGGTATGCATCTCTTTCAGGAAAGGGGTTCCTTTTGAACTCTTACAGAAATACTCAGACTTAGATGGCAGACTATTGATCCTGATTGGCCTTTGCTATGGCCGACCTATAACAGTGGTTAACATATATGCACCAAATAGACCTGCCCCTTCCTTTTTTAGATTTGTCACAAATAAAATTCTTGATATCTCCAAAGGCCCAGTTTTACTAGGCGGCGACTTCAACTTCACAATGACCCCAGCGCTAGACAATTCACAAGGCACATCATACTTTAGCAATAAAATGAGAAAAATAATCTGTGCCACATTACACTCCATCTCACTTTTTGATACTTGGAGGATAGTTCACCCTACACGAAGGGACTTCACGTTTTTTTCACACCCTAATCACACGTATTCTCGCTTAGATTATTTACTGTGTGACCAGTCACTCCTTACAGACCTGACACATTCTACCATTTTACACACACCCTGGTCTGACCATAGCATGGTTTTATCTAGATTCAGATGGCCCACCAAACCCAAGAAATCCTTTCATTGGAGACTACATGACTCTGTTCTCGCAAATCCAGAAACAATAGAAGACTTAGTTAGGGCGACTGAGGAATACTTTCAGATAAACAAACCAGAAGACACGTCCACTGCCAATAACTGGGAGGCATACAAATGCTACATTAGAGGATACTTAATCAAACATACTGCCAAAACCCGGAAGTTAAACACTGCCCAATTCACCCATTTGACAGCGAACCTAGCTAAAGCAGATGCGACTCACAAGGCTGATCCCTCCTCCGCACAGAAACTCTTAGACCTATCATCAGCTAGAGATGACCTTAACAAATACTTAATCACAAAGGCACACTTGAGGGCACTCACCTCTAAAGCTAAATTTTATTCTGAAAGTAACAAAGCAGGACGTCTTCTGGCAAGGTCACTCAAAAAACAGAGGGTTAATTCATTTATAAGAAATATTAAGAACACATCAGGAACTTTAGTAAGCAAAAACGAGGATATAGCCAACACTTTTGTTTCTTATTACTCCAAATTATACAACCTTGACCCCCACATATCTCAAGAAAAGCTGGGCGACATAGCAACATATCTAGATACACTAGAAACCCCAAAGCTCACAGAAACAGAAAGACAAACCCTAGACTCCCCTATAACACTCCAAGAAATTGGCCTCACTATTAATGCCCTCCCCTCGGGCAAGTCTCCTGGCCCGGATGGTCTAACAGCTAAATTTTTTCAATTGCTCCAAAACCAACTCGGTCCACCATTGCATACTCTATATACCTCTATAGACAAAGGCGAAACCCTTTCCCAATCCCTTCTTGAAGCCCTTATAACGATCATACCGAAACCCGACAAGCCACTTGACCAGCCAAGCAGCTACCGCCCTATTTCTCTCATAAATATTGACATGAAGATTTATGCGAAAATTCTCGCCAACCGCATGAACAATATATTACCGAACTTGATACATCCGGACCAGGTTGGGTTCGTTAGGGGGAGGGAAGCTAAAGATAATACGATTAGAGTCCTACACACACTGCAAACCTCATATGATGACAAGACGCCCCTTATTCTCCTGTCGACAGATGCGGAGAAGGCCTTCGACAGGGTCAATTGGCACTTTATGTGGGAGGCCCTGTCGAAGTTCGGTTTCTCTCCGACTTTTAAATCCCGGATACAGGCTCTTTACTCCAATCCCCAAGCAAGGGTGCGGGTCAATGGCACCACCTCGCAAGCCTTCCCCATAACAAATGGAACACGACAGGGCTGTCCACTATCTCCGTTATTGTTTGCCATTGTGATAGAAATATTAGCTATAAAGGTTAGGGATGATCCTGAAGTAACTGGCATACAGTACACACATATCAACCAAAAATGTCTGTTATTCGCAGATGATGTGATTTTTACACTCCAATCCCCAACGATATCACTCCCCGCCTTGATCCGTACTCTTGAATCATACGGTCGAGTGTCTGATTTCTCCATCAACATGGAGAAGTCGGGCATAATGGCGCTGAATACGAGCTCCCGAGATCTGGATTTCATAAAAACCCAAACGAAATTTATACTAAAGGACAAGCTCAGATATTTGGGACTTGTTCTCCCTAGCACTCACCAGGAGCTCTTTCAATGTAATTATTCTTGTCTCCAACACACAATACAAACTCTTCTTGAGGGTTGGCACAAACAAGGTCACTTATCCTGGTTGGGGAGGATTAATACTGTTAAGATGATGGTAATTCCAAAATATCTTTACCTTTTCCAGACACTCCCATTAGCTCTTCCCACCTCATACCTCCAGACCCAACAGAGAATGCTCTCCTCTTTCATATGGTCCTACAAAAAAGCAAGGGTCCCACAAACCACCTTACATCTGACTAAGGAAGACGGTGGTCTCAATATTCCGAGTCTTTTGAACTACTACAAAGCCACCCATTTAGCCAGGGTGCTTTCCTGGTCCCGACCTGACATTCAGTCTATAGGGAAACAAGTTGAATGCTCTTTACTAAAAATTGCTTCCATGAGAGATATTGCATGGCTCCCTAAAACTCATAGACCTCCATTAACGCAAAAAATTTATTATGTTAAGTCCACTCTTGATGTATGGGATAACATACTCAAACACCACAAAGATATCTCCACTTCTATCTCTCCTTTATCCCCATTATTAGGCAACCAATTGTTTTTTCGACAATCTCTTTTTACTCACATAAATGCTTCACCACACTTACGAAATCTGCCTATATATCTCCTATTGAACTCAGGGACACTTAAAGATAGAGCGGAACTAATTACTGAACTAGGCCAACCCTTCCATAACTGGTATGTTTACTTCCAGACCCGACACGCACTTTATAACAGCGGACATAAGTTAAATATTCTTAGGCCGCTAACAACATTTGAGCGACTTTGCACAAGCTCTGACATACAGAAAAGATTCCTTTCTATATCATACAAATTGCTTAGAGGATCCTTTCCTACCCAAAAACCTTCATATCTCCAGAAATGGAACGCTGAAATTCCAGGGGATATTCTAGAGGCTGAGTGGAGATCTGGCTTCAAAGCCACCCACTCACCCTCCACCTCATTGCTTATAGCTGAAACTAACTATAAAATAATTTCCCGCTGGTACCTGACCCCACAGAGACTTCGGCATATATTCCCATCAGCCTCTGCTGCATGCTGGAGGCGCTGTGGAGGCATAGGCACTATGTTACATGTCTGGTGGGATTGCCCGCTCATATCTGGATTCTGGAACAACCTGGAAAATAGTATCAACATAATTTTAGGTACAGATCTTTCCCTCAGCCCGAAAATCACTCTCCTTAATATCCTCCCACAACTCTATTGTCAGTATCGCATAAAACTACTTCAGATAATGCTATCTAGTGCTAAAAGATTAATACCTAGACTATGGAAAACTCAAACAACACCTACACACGCGATGTGGCTAACCGAAATGAAACATGTCCTAGCGCTAGAAAAACAATGTTACTGCCTATCAGGTAAATACGACTTTTTTCTAGATATGTACTTTATCTGGGAACAAGGAATCACTAATATGATATAGATACCTCAACCATGATGTCGGAGGCTGCACTCAAGGAGGGAGGGGATGGGCGGAGGGTGTCACATACTACACATCATAATATGAAGATAATCTTCCCGAAACCTCCCTTATCATCCCTCTATCCTTCCCCTTTTTCCCCACTCTTTTTCCCTCCTTCTCTCTTCCCATTTTTCTCTCCTATTTCTAACTACGACACGCACGTAGTACTTCTTATATCCTATAACTTGGTACTTTTGATAAATCATAAAATCACTTGGGTAGATAGATATCTTTTATAATATAGGGAATCCATGTATCAGTCACACTACAATTGCTTTTTGTATTGATTTATACGGATTTCATTGTATGTAAATATATAAACCCAATAAAAACTTCTTGAATACAAAAAAAAAGTGGAAAGGATTCTGTAGCAGCATCAGTATACATGATTAGGAGTCAACAACGAACACAATAGTTACTAGAACCAGATTCGTAGTATACAGAGCAAATTCTATTGAATTTATTGTGGGGAAGTGTATATACATTTACAGGAAGGCCTGGATACACACAATTACACTCCCTACTTTATGTACCTTTCTATAAATCTCATGTCATTGTCTGTGTTGGTTTTAAAGTGAGTGTTACCCTTATTTTAACATTAAAGGGACATGAAACCTACATTTTTTCTTTCATGGTTTTAAAAGAGCAGGCAATTTTAACACTTTGAGTGCTAATGCTGTCACTAGCACTCTCCCACCTTGAGGGAGATCTGGGGGCTCCCAACCGCTCCTACCCCGGCGATCGTGCCTGTAGAGTGACCGGCATCGCCGGGGCTTCCCGTTTTGCGTGGTGACGTCACTGCGCAACTTTATTTATTCTTAACAATGTTAAGTATAGGAGCAGGGGGCATGCTGCTTAGAAGCCTGTATCTCAGGCATCTAAGCAGCTACAGACCCACAAAACCCACCATTGGAAAGGTAATCGCCTAACCTAAAAAATCTTAGCACCCAGGTGGGAAAGTGCTTAGCATTCAAAGGGTTAAGCAACTTTCTAATTTACTTCTATTATCTAATTTGCATCATTCTTTTAATATCCTTTGTGGGAAAGCATATTTAGCTGCTGATTGGTGGCTTCACATAGATGCCTCACGTGATTGGCTCACCCATGTATATTGCTTTTCCTTCAACAAAGGATATCTAAAGAATAAAGCAAATTATATAATAGAAGTACATTGGAATGCTGTTTAAAATTGTATTCTGTATCTGAATCATGAAAGAAAAATGTGGGGTTTAATGTCCCTTTAAGAAAATAAAAGTTATATATTTTAAACTTTTTCGGAATTATAATGCCCAATAGTCAGGGCCCAGAGTGCTTCACGTGCATACTTTTGAGTGGGGGTACACTGCTTTTCGGCGTTACCCTACTTTTTGTTCAAATCATTATTTTATGCACTAGCACCATTTCCTCTAAACATATTTGTTATTATCTACATAATATTTTATTATGCAACAGAAGATAAGGGGAAAAGACTGAGTCGTGCCATTGTTTGTGTGTTGTATCCAAGAATCAGATAGAGCATGTCATTTTAAAATTATTTCTATTTCCAAAAGTGCTTTGTTCTGGTATCCACTGTTAAAAATGAATACGCACATATCCTACACTAATGGGAGCTAGTTGGTGATTGGTGCCTGCACACATTTGTCTCTTGTCATTGGCTAACTAGATGTGTTCAGCTAGCTGCAATTAGTGCAATGCTGTTCCTTCAGCAAAGGAAAACAAAGGAATGAAGCAAATTTGATATTAAACGTAAATGTGAAAGTTGTTTAAAATTGTATGTTCAATTTGAATCATGAATTAGATTTTTGGGGTTTTTCTATCCCTTTAAGACTTAGCTGATATGTTATTCTTCAGCAGCACAACACAAATGTCTTGTAATTACAAGGTGATTACTGTCCCTTTAAATGGTGAGGTTTAAACATCTTGTTTCTTCAATCTTCTTTTATATTATTAAAAAATAACAAAATAAATGTCTATGAACTAGAACATTTGCTGCATTTTATTAAGATCTGTTAGACATTTAATGACCCAGACTTGGGGGGCAATAGACCCAGTCAGTGACAGCTGCGTCTAAGCCAGATACTGATGAGAAAGTAGCGCACACAGGTGGAGGTCACAACAATCATCTCACAGCAGGACAGAGAACAGCAGACAACAAATAGATTATGTGGCTGAGCAGACCAAGGTGACAGTAGGGGAAAGTAAAGTAAGATGATTCAAGTCTCATGTTTAAAGGGACATGAAATCCTAAATTTGTCTTTCATGACTCAGATAGAGAATACAATTTAAAAAAAGTGTCCAATTACTTCTATTATCCTATTTGCTTTGTTCGCATTTTATTCTTTGTTGAAGAGATACCTAGGTAGGTAGTGTGCACATGCCTGAAAAACTACATGACAGGAAATAGTGCTGCCATCTAGTGCTCTTGCTGATATATTACATTGTTGCAAAACTACTGCTATATAGTGTGTTAAACACGTGCACACTCCTGAACTTACATTCCTGCTTTTCAACAAAGGATAAAAAGAAAACAAAATGTGATAATAGAAGATGAAAAGTTGTTTAAAATTGTATGTTCGATCTGAATCAGTAAAGATAAAATGGGTTTTATGTCCCTTTAAGCATGTTAAAATATACAAACTAACACCAGTGCATATGTAACAGGAGTTAGGGCAATATGCTATTAGGAATGATAAAAAGGTGGCAGATGATCTGCAGGGGGTGAAGGGATGGACTTATTAACATTCCAACTCATTATAAAGGTAATGAAAATAGATTCTGTGCCACCCCATAATGTTATCTTTCATTTCATATAGAGCTCTATTAAAACAACTGAACATTTATAATCACACACATTGCAATGTATAGTCCTTAGTTCACTGTATGTGATTGTTTATCTCCTGCTGTACATAACATAAAATGGCATTTCTTGGGAATCACATGAATTTTAAAATACCACCAAATATCACTCAGGAAAAACTAAATTTATGCTTACCTGATAAATTACTTTCTTTTACTATATGACGAGTCCACGGATTTCATCCTTACTTGTGGGATATTAATCTCCTGCTAACAGGAAGTGGCAAAGATCACCACAGCACAGCTGTATATATAGCCCCTCCCCTTCCCCTCCACCCTCAGTCATTCGGCCGAAGGTATAGGAAGAGAAAAAGGAAAGGCTAAAAGGTGCAGAGGTGACTGAAGTTTACAAAAAATATAAAGAAAAACTGTCTTAAAAAGAACAGGGTGGGCCGTGGACTTGTCATATCGTAAAAGAAAGTAATTTATCAGGTAAGCATAAATTTAGTTTTATTTTACAAAGATATAACGAGTCTACGGAAGAAACCAATACCAAAGCAATAGGACACAGATGAAAGGGAGGGACAAGACAGGAACCTAAATATTTTTTCTCCAAAAAATAGCCTCAGAAGAAGCAAAAGTATCAAATTTGTAAAATTTGGAAAAAGTGTGAAGGGACGACCAGGTCGCAGCCTTACAAATCTGTTCAACAGATGCATCGCTTTTAAAAGCCCATGTGGAAGCCACAGCCCAAGTAGAATGAGCCGTAATTCTTTAAGGAGGCTGCTGTCCAGCAGTCAAATATGCCAGGCGGATGATACTTCTCAGCCAAAAAGAAAGAGAGGTAGCTGTAGCTTTCTGACCCCTACGCTTTCCAGAATAAACAATGAATAAAGAAGAAGATTGACGGAAATTCTTAGTTGCCTGTAAGTAAAACTTTAAGGCACGACCACATCCAAATTATGCAACATACGCTCCTTCTTAGAAGAAGGGTTAGGACATAAGGAAGGAACAACAATTAATATTCTTATTTGAAACAACCTTAGGAAGGAAACCAGGTTTGGTACGTAATACCACCTTATCAGGATGAAAAATGAGATAAGGGGAGTCACACTGTAGCACTGAAAGTTCAGAAACTCTGAGCAGAAGAAAAAGCTACTAAAAACAGAACTTTCCAGGATAACACTTTGATATCCATGGAATGCATGGGTTCAAACGGAACCCCTTGAAGAACTCTAAATTCAAACTCCAGAGAGGAGTAATGGATCTAAATACAGGCTTAATTCTAGATAAAGCCTGACAAAAAGACTGAACATCTGGTACATTTGCCAAACGTTTGTGAAACAGAATTGACAACGCTAAAATTCGTCCCCTTAAGGAACTTGCTGATAACCCTTTCTCCAATCCTTCTTGGAGAAAAGACAGAATCCTAGGAATCCTAACTTTACTCCATGAGTAACTCTTGGATTCACCCAATAAAGATATTTACACCATATCTTATGAAAGATTTTTCTAGTGACCGGCTTTCTAGCCTATATCAAAGTATTGATGACCAAATCAGAGAATCCTTGCTTTGATAAAATCAAGCGTTCAATCTCCACGCAGTCAGCTGCAGAGAAATTAGATTTGGATGTTGGAAAGGACCTTGAATGAGAAGGTCCTGTCTCAATGGAAGTTTCCACGGTGGCAGAGAGGACATGTCCACTAGATCCGCATACCAGATCCTGCATGGCTGAAGCTCTCTCCTGTTAGATTTGAACAATCACGCGTGGAAGGAGAGGAAACGGCGGAAAACACATAAGCTAAGCTGAACAACCAAGGCACTGCCAAGGCATCTATCAGTTCGGCCTGAGGATCCCTTGACCGGGATCCGTATCTTGGAAGCTTGGCATTCTGTCGAGATGCCATCAAATCCAATTCCGGTCTGCCCCATCTGAAAATCAATATGGCAAATACCTCCGGGTGAAGTTCCCACATCCCTGGATGAAAAGTCTGTCGACTTAGAAAATCTGCTTCCCAGTTCTCTACTCCTGGGATGTAGATCGCTGACAGATGACAAGAGTGGGCATCCACCCAAATGATTATCTTGGATACCTCTATCATCGCTAAGGAACTCCTTGTTCCCCCATGATGATTGATATATGCCACAGTCGTGATTGTTCTCCGACTGGAATCTGATGAATTTGGCCGAAGCCAACTGAGGCCACGCCTGAAGCGCATTGAATATTGCTCTCAGTTCCAGAATATTGATTGGAAGTAGAGACTCCACTTGAGTCCAAACACCCTGAGCCTTCAGGGAGTTTCAAACTGAACCCCAGCCCAGAAGGCTGGCATCTGTTGTCACTATCACCCACGATGGTCTGCGGAAACAAGTCCCTTGGGAAAGATGATCCGGCAACAACCATCAAAGAAGAGAGTTTCTGGTCTCTTGATCTAGATTTATCTGAGGAGATAAACCTGCATAATCCCCATTCCACTGTCCGAGCATGCACAGTTGCAGTGATCTGAGATGAAAGCGAGCAAACGGAATGATGTCCATTGCCGCTACCATAAATCCAATTACCTCCATACACTGAGCCACTGATGGCCGAGGAATGGACTGGAGTGCTCGGCAAGTATTTAGAATCTTTGATTTTCTGACCTCCGTCAGAAAAATTTTCATGGCTACCGAGTCTATCAGAGTTCCCAAGACAGGAACCCTTGTCTGTGGGACAAGTGAACTCTTCTCTATGTTCACATTCCAGCCGTGGGTTCTCAGAAAAGACAACACTGTGCCCGTGTGAGAGTTTGTCAGATGATATGTTGACGCCTGAATCAGAATATCATCCAGATAAGGCGCCACCGCTATTCCTCTCGTTCTGAGAACCGCCAAAAGAGACCCTAGAACCTTTGTGAAGATTCTGGGTGCTGTGGCCAACCCGAAAGGAAAAAGCCACAAACTGATAATGTTTGTCCAAGAAGGCAAACCTTAGAAACCGATGATGATCCTTGTGGATTGGAATATGAAGGTAAGCATCCTTTAAATCCACGGTAGTCATATATTGACCCTCCTGGATCATTGGTAAGATTGTTCATATAGTCTCCATCATGAACGATGGGACTCTGAGAAACTTGTTTAGACACTTGAGATCTAAAATGGGTGTGAAACTTCACTCTTTTTTGGGAACCACAAATAGGTTTGAGTAAAACCCCTGTCCCTGTTCCAATTTTGGAACTGGACAAATTACTCCCATAGTAGAAAGGTCTTTTACACAGCGTAAGAACGCCTCTCTTTTTATCTGGTTTGCAGATAACTTTGAAAGATGAAAACTCCCTCTTGGGAGAAAATCCTTGAATTCCAATTGATAACCGTGGGTCACTATTTCTAGTGCCCAGGGATCCTGAACATCTCTTGCCCAAGCCTGAGCAAAGAAAGAGAGTCTGCCCCCTACTAGATCCAGTCCCGGATCGGGAGCCGTCCCTTCATGCTGTCTTAGGAGCAGCAGCGGGCTTTTTGGATTGTTTACCCTTAATCCAGTTCTGATTAGGTCTCCAGACTGACTTAGATTGGGTAAAATTCCCTTCCTGCTTTGAGTAAGAAGAAGCAGCGGGGGTCCTCTTTAAAAGTTCCGAAAAGAAAGAAAATTATTCTGTTTACCCCTCATTTTAACCGATTTATCCTGAGATAGGGCATGGCCTTTACCTCCTGTAATATCAGAAATGATTTCCTTCAATTCTGGCCCGAAAAGGGTCTTACCTTTAAAGGGAATAGCTAAAAGCTTATGTTTTGATGACACATCAGCAGACCAAGATTTGAACCACAATGCCCTACGTGCTAAAAAAGCAAATCCTGCATTTTTTGCCGATAATTTAGCAATTTGAAAAGGGCATAAGTAATAAAAGAATTAGCTAGCTTGAGAGCCTTAATTCTATCTAAGATGTCATCTAATGGAGTCTCAACCATAAGAGACTCTTCTAGAGCCTCAAACCAAAAAGCTGCTGCAGTAGTTACTGGAACAATGCAAGCCGTAGGTTGTAACAGAAACCCCTGATTAACAAATAATCTCTTTAGAAGACCCTCTAATTTCTTATCCATAGGGTCTTTGAAAGCACAACTATCCTCAATGGGTATAGTAGTACGCTTAGCTAGGGTAGATATAGCTCCCTCTACCTTAGGGACCGTTTGCCATGAGTCCCGAATGGTATCTGATATGGGAAACATTTTCTTAAACAATAGGGTCACAATCATCCAGAATCGCTAAAACTTTCCTAAGTAACAGGAGGAGGTCTTAAATTTAAATGACATAGCATCCAAATCTGTCTGAGGCAAAACATTCCCTGAATCAGAAATTTCACCCTCAGACAGTAATTCCCTGATCCCCAACTCAGAGCACTGTAAGGGAACATCGGAAATAGCTAATAAAGCATCAGAGTATTCACTATTTACATTATTACTTGACCTACTGTGTTTATCCTGCAACACTGGTAATTTAGACAATACCTCTGTAAGGGTAGTTGACATAACTGCAGCCATCTCCTGCAGAGTAAAGGAATTAGACGCACTAGAAGTACTATGCGTCGCTTGTGTGGCGTTAAAGGTTGTCACACTTGGGGAGAATTGGATGGCATATCCTGATTCTCTTCGGACTGAGAATCATCCTTAGGTACACTTACTTTATTTAAAATATGCTTTTTACATTGTAAAGTGTACTGTGCCTTTAAGAAAAGAAAAAGTGAACAATTTTTCCAAAATGCACAAAAAACGTTAAATTATTCCCAAATTTAACTTAAATATCGTTGGTTAATCCAAAAATTACTGCACCCAGAAGCAAGGGCAGAAATAAGGCTTTAGAAGTACTTATATCAACATCTAGTCAAAAGATAGATAAAAATACCCTCTACACCTCGCCACAGCTCTGCTGTGGCGCCTACCTGCCCGCAGAGTACTTTCCAACCCTTCAGACCAGCTACACAGTCCATGAGCCACCGAGTTATTGTTTGCTGCTGCTAAGCCTGAAGAAAATGCGCCAAAATAGGCTCCGCCCCTTAAGGTCAAAAGTCGGAGTAGGCCCAAACAACACCGCATGGGAATGCGGTTTTGCACTAAAGAAGAAATACACACACAATTACAACCCTCAAGCATAAAACCAATAAGTTTTAAGTGCCAAAAATAAAAAACATAAAACATCGTTTTTTAAATTGTCTCCCATGTCACATAGTGCCCAAATATCAACTAATGATAAATATAATATAGGGACTCCAGTAACACCCCTCTTATTAAAATAGGTTTTACTGCTTACCCCATCCCCATACAGGGAAATAATGCCAGCCAGTTCTAATACACCAAGTCTCCTCAGAAAAAAAGGCTGCACATACCTTAATGCTGCTTGTAACATGAAATCGGTCTCCACACTGAAGATGTCTCATGGTTACCTTCAGAAGTTTTGTGGGAACCAGCGTGGATCTTAGTTACAAATGGTAAGATCATCAAACCTCAGGGCAGAAATCTTCTTCCATATCCCCCTGAGGAAAATAGTACGCACCGGTACCATTTAAAATAAAAAACTTCTTGATTGAAGAAACTAAAACTAACACCTCACTTTACCATGTCTTCCTAGTATAACACAGGCAAAGAGAATGACTTAGGGTGGAGGGGAAGGGCTATATATACAGCTCTGCTGTGGTGCTCTTTGCCACTTCCTGTTAGCAGGAGGTTAATATCCCACAAGTAAGGATGAAATCCGTGGACTCGTCATATCTTCGTAAAAGAAATGGGACTGAGAACTACTGTTCTATGTTAATTATCAGGCTAATGACGGGATTTATATTTAAAGAGACAAGTGTAAAAGGAAAATATTTGAATGTGCTAGAGCATTTTATAATTGCACTTTCGCTTGCAAATAACTATCACCTAGATTACAAGTTTTGCGTTATGGTGCGGTACAGCTATACCGCTGAAAGATTGGCCATAGTGCGTGGAATGGCAGGTCTCCCGTATTACAAGTCGCGGCAGTATAGCTGTACTGCAAGCATTTTAGCCTGTAAAACACAATCCAATCCGCACTCACGTTTGACTGCAGGATTTCCCATAGCGCTGTATTACAGGTTGTGGGTTCCGGCTTAAATGCTAGCGTTACAGCCTATACCGACACAATCCATTCCGCAATCTGAGACCAGTAGTTATGGATTTTGCAAAACAAAAATGTTTCACAAAATTCATAACTAAAATGTTACAAAGTACACCAACACCCATAAACTACCTATTAACCAATAAAACGCCAACCTCCCACATTGCAAATACTATATTAAATTTATTAACCCCTAATCCACCGTCCACCCACATTGCGACTATTAAATAAACCTATTAACCCCTAATCCGCCGGCTGCCCACCCACATCGCCGACACTATAATAAAGTATTAACCCCTAAACTGCCAGCCCCCACATCACAACTAATAAACTAAACCTATTAACCCCTAAACCTCCACCCTCCCCACATCACCAACACTATAATAAAGTATTAACCGATAAACCACCAGCCCCCCACATCGCAACTAATAAACGAAACCTATTAATCCCTAAACTGCCGTCCCCCCACATCGCAAAACACTAAATTAAATTAAACTATTAACCCCTAAACCTAACACCCCCCTAACTTTAAACTTACAATATAACTATCTTTAAATAAATAAAAACTTACCTGTGAAAGAAAAAAAACAAACTAAGATTCAACTATAAATTAACCTAACATAACTATTCCAATAAAATAAAATAAACTACAAATTAAAAATCCTAAATTACATGATTAAAAAAACCTAACACTACGAAAAAGTAAAACCCCTAAATTACAAATTTAAATAAACCTAACATTACGAAAAAATATTTTTTTTTTTTAGATTTAGGGCTTTGGGTAATGCCCATACAAATGCCCCTTTAGGGACAATGGGTGGCTTAGGTTTTTTTCTTAGACTTAGGTTTTATTTATTTTGGGGGGTTGGTTGGGTAGAGGGGTTTACCGTTAGGGGGACTTAGTAATTGTTTAGGTAAAAGAGCTGTTTAACTTAGGACAATGCCCTACAAAAGGCTTTTTTAAGGGCTATTGGTAGTTTATTGTTAGATTAGCGGGTGTTTTTATTTTGGGGTGGCTTTTTGTTTTTATAGGTCTATTAGATTAGGTGTAATTTTTATTATTTTGGATAATTTCGTTTTTTATTTTTGTAATCTTAGTGTTTTTTTATTTTTCCTAATTTTAGCGGGTTTTTTGTGTAATGTTAAATTTTTTAAATTTTTTCGTAGTGTTAGGTTTATTTAAATTTGTAATTTAGGATTTTTAATTTGTAGTTTATTTTATTAGAATAGTTATGTTAGTTTAATTTATAATTTAATCTTAGTTTTTTTATTTCACAGGTAAGTTTTTATTTATTTTAAGATAGTTATATTGTACTTTTAATTTAAAGTTAGGGGGTGTTAGGTTTAGGGGTTAATAGTTTAATTTAGTGTTTTGCAATGTGGGGAGCCGACGGTTTAGTTTATTAGTTGCGATGTGGTGGACTGGTGGTTTAGGGGTTAATAGGTTTCGTTTATTAGTTATGATGTGGGGCGCTGGCGGTTTAGGGGTTAATACTTTATTATAGTGATGGCGATGTGGGGGGACCAGCCGTTTAGGGGTTAATAGGTTTATATAGTGTTGGTGATGTGGGGGGGGGCAGTGGTTTAGGGGTTATTAGGTTTATTTAGTGTCGGCAATGTCGGGGGGCAGCGGATTAGGGGTTAACAATTTTATTTAATGTTGGCGATGTTGGGGGGCGGCGGACTAGGGGTATTTAGACTAGGGGTTTATGTTAGGGTGTTAGGTTTAAACTTAACTTTAGTTTCCCCATAGACATTAATGGGGTTGCGTTACGGAAATTTTCCATTCCGCGATCACAGGTGTTAGTTTTTTTCTATCTCTTCTTCCCCATTGATGTCAATGGGGGAAAGCGTGGACGAGCACCTAAACTCAGCCCTTGGCTTTTGTGCGGTATGGAGCTTAACGCAGCATACCGCACAGCACAAGGAGCTTTTTCAGTAACTTGTAATGGCAGCGCTATGGAAAGTGCAATACCGCTCATTTTTTGACGTTCTTTACGCAACCCCGGTATAGTGCAAAACTCGTAATCTTGGTGTATGTGTTTAACCTCTGCTAAGATCATATCCAGAGCAGCAATGCATTACTGGGAGCGACTGAACATATCTAGTGAGCCAATAACAAGAAGCATATGTTTGTAGCCACCAATATCCAGCTAGTTCACAGTAGTGAATTGCTGCACCTCAGCATACCAAGGTATGCTTTAGAACAAAAAGAACATACATTTAATTTGAAGTAAAAGTTGAAAAGTTTCTTAAAATTGCATGAACTTTCTGATCCATGAAATTTAATTTTGACTCTCATGACCCTTAAAATACCAAATAAATTAAATGTAGAAATACGGTAAACTCTCAATTAACCGGCACCCATGGGGATTGGTAGATTCCGGATAAGTGTAATTCTGGTTGCTTGAGAGTTACTATTAAAAATAGCTCTAGTTCTATAACCCAGATTCCCAGAACGGCTCAATCTCTTGCTGAAAACAATGTGTTTATTCAGGATATACACTTGTATTTTATCCTGAATAAACGCATTGTTTTCAGCAAGAGATTGAGCCGTTCTGGGAATTTGTTATTGATCGAGCATCTTTGTGGATCCTCCCATTGGGCTCTCCCCTGCCAGCCGGTAGTGTGACCCCTGGTCCAGAAGTAAAGTACTCGTTCCACAGAGGGATACTGTACCAAGAAGTTAAAGCTGCTGCGAGATAGCCCGCCCTGATTGCCAAGCTGATGCAATCATAAGTGCTGCGGTCTATTTCTGTGCCTATTTCCGTTTTCTAATGAATGTGAACAAGGGTTAACACAGCTCCTGCTGTTTAAAGAGATCCAGACTGTTTCTTTGGCACATTTATGCTCTACATGTTTCCTTTTTATTTTACGGTTGCTTGAAAGTGCTGGTTGCTTATGCTCCGGATAATTGAGATTCTACTGTACAATGGATTTTTACTTCTGATTTTATAGTTACTTACATTGTACACTGACAAAATAAATGAAAATGTTTCTTTACACTTCATCATAAAGAATTAAAACTGTTAAAAACATTTGCATAATATTGAGCTGTTACATAAACACAGAGGCGTAACTAGAAACCACAGGGCCCAGGTGCAATAATCTAAGAACCCCCCCCCCCCCCCCAACAAAAAGTGAATTTGATATATATCTTTTTTTTAATTTTACATTTAACCCAGAAAAAAAAATGTGAATCAGATTACGTCTACAAAAGGAGGTACCCTGTGCCCACAGTCTGTGAGATGGTCTGACCCTTTATTACTGTATATAGTGACACTATTTAACCCATCAGTACTGTATATAGTGACACTATTTAACCCATCAGTACTGTATATAGTGACACTATTTAACCCATCAGTACTGTATATAGTGACACTATTTAACCCATCAGTACTGTATATAGTGACACTATTTAACCCATCAATACTGTATATAGTGACACTATTTAACCCACCAGTACTGTATATAGTGACACTATTTAACCCATCAGTACTGTATATATTGACACTGTTTAACCCACCAGTACTGTATATAGTGAGTCAGTGACACAGTCTGTAATCTGCCGGTGAGATGGCTGGCCTGACCCTACCTGCCCCAGTACTTTATAGAGTGACCACAGTAGTCTGTGACATAGTTCAGCCCGCCCGTATTGTATATAGTGGTACTGTATAGGGACACTGTTTACCCGCTCCCCCCATGCTTTAGTAACAAGGTCTGTAATTTGCTGGTTCCACAAACACACACACACACACATATACATGCATAAATACACACACAGTCACATTTCTAATTGAACAACAATGCAAACATGTTAAATAACCTTTTATACAATATGTCTTATTTACATGTGGTTGTATTTAAGGCAATTGTAAATAACTAGATATAGGGCTAGATTACTAGTGGAGCACTATTTTAATGTGCCCCCGTAAAGGGGCTAATTTGCCTTTTACGGACGAACGTTCTTGTTCACATGAAGGCTAGTCTGTCTAGTTATTTGGGTGAGCTCCAGCTAAAATCACTTTCCTGGGCTACATAGAAATCACTTTCCTGGGCTACACAGCAGCCTGTTCCAGGCAAAGGAAGGACCCTCTGGCAGAGCTACTCAGTCGGGGTAGCTGGAGTCTGCCACAGGGTGGGACCCTGAGTACTGGTGCTGTCGGGCATCAGGGGTGGCTACAGGCTGTGATCACTTGCCAGCTACGTAGCTGCAGTCGGCAGGGAGGAAGCAGGACTCGTTTAGCGGAGCTACCCAGTCCGGGAAGCCGGGGGTATCCGTCACATTGGTCGTCACATTCTAATCCTCCTGGATCTCTCAGCTGCATTTGACACCATTGACCATAGGATTCTAATAGAGCGCTTGCAGTACATCTGTTGTCTAGGAGGCATAGTCCTTAACTGGTTTAAATCCTTCCTCGCTGGTAGATCACAGAGAGTAATATCAGGATCAAGCTCATCAGCACCAACAGAACTGGCCTGCAGAGTTCCACAAGGATCTATCCTATCTCCCATGCTATTCGCAATTTACTTACTACCACTGAGGGACATCATTAACCGACATGGTCTAAGGTATCATTGTTGCGCTGATGACACACAACTCTACTTCTCCTTTGCTCCAGAAACTACAGACCCAGCATGCCGCATAAACAGATGCTTAACAGACCTCATAGAATGGATGAATGCTAGCTGTCTCAAAGTGAACCCGGACAAAACAGAGTTACTCTTGGTGAGGGGACCCCGGGCATCAAAAATATCCCACGATCACCCAACTGGCCTGGAGCTTGGAGGCTCTGAATTCGTTAGTTCAGCAAAGGTACGAAACCTCGGAGTGCTGATTGACGCTGGACTATCTTTTAAACAGCAGATTTCCTCCGTAAAAAAATCTGCCTACTTTCATCTGAAAAACATAGCCAGGATACAACACTTAATTCCACCGGATGATATGCCAACATTAATCCATGCATTTGTATCCTCTAGGCTAGATTACTGCAATGCACTTTACTTGGGCCTCCCAAAAAAAGAACTCGATCGCCTTCAGACAGTACATAACGCAGCAGCAAGACTATTGACCAATCAAACTCGCTCCTGCCACATAACACCTATTCTCCACTCCCTGCATTGGCTTCCAATTAAATGGCGAACATATTTTAAAATTGGCCTGTTGACCTTCAAAGCCTTAAACAACCAAGGCCCATAGTACCTGAAAGAGCTCCTGACACCCTACATCCCGTTCACTTAGGTCAGCCAACACATCCCTCCTCTCAGTGCCAAGAATAAGGACAAACTCAGGCTCCAGAGCATTCTGCCATGCTGCCCCTACTTTCTGTAACTCTTTACCGTGCGCAATCAGAGAGGCACCGTCCTTACAGACTTTTTAAAAAAAACTAAAGACCCACCTCTTCCATCAGGCATTCAGTCCGCTTATCTGACCTTCAGAAACTCCTAAATTTTATGTCTTACGTTGGTATATTTGTAAAGTGCTTTGAGTCTCACAGGGAGAAAAGCGCTATATAAATCACAAATTATTATTATATATTATATAATAACGTTTAATAACCAGCCATTACAAAGCACAAAGCAGTTATAAGAGGTTAAAGTGGCAGGTGTGGGGTGTTAGAAAAAAAACAGCACTGAAAATTGCATTTAAATTGCGGTCTGTGTGAACTGTTTGTTCCCAGAAGAAATATATGTATATGCTTATATACATATATACAGTATGTATGTGTTAATATGTGTATATACATATATAAACACATAGATATATATGTATATAGAACTTTGCCATGTCTCACGGCATAAGAACGAGGCTCCCATTGGCGCAAAGCTTCCAGGAAATAGGAACGCGAGGTTGTGTTGCATTGCACTTAAATTGTAATACCAGTGCACATTTGCGTGTGTGGGCATCACTGAGTGGAACGCAAATATCGAGCTTGTGAAAGCCCAATTTTGAGATCTACTCGTAATCTAGGCCATTGTGTGGTAAATATAATGAGGCCTAGTTATCAACGTGTCTATTTACCTGCCTTCGCCGGACCAATACGCCCGCCTAAGCTCGCCTACCATCGCCGCCGCAGACCTGAAAAATCTCGCCAAAGTTATCAAAAAAGCTGTCAAAAAGTCGTGCACCAAGTACGGGGCGATGAGCAGCGGACTGTGATAGTTATCACTCATCTGATCTCGCTGCTCTTCGGCTTTTTCACAGCTTTATTGATACCCCTGTCACTAAGCACCCACACTAAACTATACTGTTTTACCCCCTATACCGGCGCCCCCGGAGCCCCCCGCAACTAAATAAAGTTATTAACCCCAACTCTTATAAATGTATTAACCCCTAAACCGCCGCTCCTAGACCCCGCCGCAACTATAATAAATGTATTAACCCCTAAACTGCCGCTCCCGGAGCCCACCGCCACCTACATTATACATAGTAACCCCTATCCTGCCCCCCCTATAATAAATTTATTAACCCCTATCCTGCCGATCCCGGACCCCGCCGCAACTAAATAAATTGTTTAATCCCTAAACCGCCGCTCCCGGACTCCGCCGCCACCTATATTAAACTTATTAACCCCTAATCTGCCCCCCCCCTACACCGTCGCCACCTATAATACAATTATTAACCCCTATCCTGCCCCCCTACACCGCTGCCACTAAAATAAAATTATTAACCCCTAAACCTAAGTCTAACCCTAACACCCCCCTAACTTAAATATTAATTAAATACATCTAAATAAATATTATAACTCTTATTAACTAAATTAATCCTATTTAAAACTAAATACTTACCTTTAAAATAAACCCTAATATAGCTACAATATAAATAATAATTATATTGTAGCTATCTTAGGATTTATTTTTATTTTACAGGCAAATTTCAATTTATTTTAACTAGGTACAATAGCTATTAAATAGTTATTAACTATTTAATAGCTACCTAGATAAAATAAAGTCAAATTTACCTGTAAAATAAAAACTAACCTAAGTTACAATTACACCTAACACTACACTATCATTAAATAAATTATTCCAATTTAAAACTAAATACTTACCTATAAAATAAACCCTAATATAGCTACAATATAATTAATAATTACATTGTAGCTATTTTAGGATTTATATTTATTTTACAGGTAACTTTGTATTTATTTTAGCTAGTTAGAATAGTTATTAAATAGTTATTAACTATTTAATAACTACCTAGCTAAAATAAATACAAAATTACCTGTAAAATAAATCCTAACCTAAGTTACAATTAAACCTAACACTACACTATCATTAATTAACTGATCGAAACAGCCAATAGAATGCGAGCTCAATCTGATTGGCTGATAGAATCCTATCAGCCAATCAGAATTCGAGGGACGCCATCTTGGATGACGTCACTTAAAGGAACCTTCATTCGTCGTCTAGTCGTCGGTGGAAGAAGATGGCTCCGCGTCGGCTCGTCTGAAGATGGCTCCGCTCCGGATGGATGAAGATTGAAGACGCCGCCTGGATGATGACTTCAATCGGATGGAAGACTTCTTCAGCGCCCCTTGGATGATGACTTCAATCGGATGGAAGACTTCTTCAGCGCCCCTAGGATGATGACTTCGGCCGCTGCGGATGTCCTCTTCTGTTCCATCGGTGGTCGGCTGGCTGAAGATGGCTAAAGGTAGGATGATCTTCAGGGGGGTAGTGTTAGGTTTATTTAAGGGGGGTTTGGGTTAGAGTAGGGGTGTGTGGGTGGTGGGTTTTAATGTTGGGGGGGTTGTATTTTTATTTTACAGGCAAAAGAGCTGAATTCTTTGGGGCATGCCCCGCAAAAGGCCCTTTTAAGGGCTGGTAAGGTAATAGAGCTGTTAACTTTTTAATGTAGAATAGGGTAGGGCATTGTTTTATTTTGGGGGCTTTGTTATTTTATTAGGGGGCTTAGATTAGGTTAAGTAGTTTAAAATTGTTGTAATATTTTTGAAATGTTTGTAACTTATTTTTTTTTATTTTTTGTAAGTTAGTTTTTTTTATTTTTGGTACTTTAGTTAGTTTATTTAATTGTATTTAATTGTAGTTATTTGTAGGTAATTTATTTAATTAATTTAATGATAGTGTAGTGTTAGGTTTAATTGTAACTTAGGTTAGGATTTATTTTACAGGTAATTTTGTATTTCTTTTAGCTAGGTAGTTATTAAATAGTTAATAACTATTTAATAACTATTCTAACTAGCTAAAATAAATACAAAGTTACCTGTAAAATAAATAAAAATCCTAAAATAGCTACAATGTAATTATTAATTATATTGTAGCTATATTAGGGTTTATTTTATAGGTAAGTATTTAGTTTTAAATAGGAATAATTTATTTAATGATAGTGTAGTGTTAGGTGTAATTGAAACTTAGGTTAGTTTTTATTTTACAGGTAAATTTGACTTTATTTTATCTAGGTAGCTATTAAAAAGTTAATAACTATTTAATAGCTATTGTACCTAGTTAAAATAAATTGAAATTTGCCTGTAAAATAAAAATAAATCCTAAGATAGCTACAATATAATTATTATTTATATTGTAGCTATATTAGGGTTTATTTTAAAGGTAAGTATTTAGTTTTAAATAGGATTCATTTAGTTAATAAGAATAATATTTATTTAGATGTATTTAATTAATATTTAAGTTAGGGGGGTGTTAGGGTTAGGGTTAGACTTAGGTTTAGGGGTTAATAATTTTATTTTAGTGGCGGCGGTATGGGGGGGCAGGATAGGGGTTACTAGGTATAATGTAGGTGGCGGTGGGCTCCGGGAGCGGCGGTTTAGGGGTTAATACATTTATTATATTTGCGGCGGGGTCTAGGAGCGGCGGTTTAGGGGTTAATAAGTTTATTAAAGTGGCGGTGGGCTCCAGGAGCGGCGGTTTAGGGTTTAAACACTTTATTTAGTTGCGGCGGTGTAGGGGGCAGATTAGGGGTGTTTAGACTCGGGGTACATGTTAGGGTGTTAGGTGCAGACATCTCCCATAGGAATCAATGGGATGTCGGGCAGCACCGAACATGAACTTTCGCTATGGTCAGACTCCCATTGATTCCTATGGGATCCGCCACCTCCAGAGCGGCGGATTGAAAACCAGGTACGCGCACCTGCTAGTCATTTGATAACTAGCAAAAGTAGTCAGATTGTGCCGTACTTGTGTGCGGAACATCTGGAGTGACGTAAGAATCGATCTGTGTCGGACTGAGTCCGGTGGATCGAAGCTTACGTCACACAATTCTACTTTTGCCGGGCAGCAGGGCTTGATAACTAAGGCGAATCAGCCTCGCCACAAATACGCTGCGGAATTCCAGCATATTTGAGGTTGATGGCTTGATAACTAGGGGCCAAAGAGTGATAAACCCCTTCATTAATGAGAATTTTAGAGAAAAAAATTTCTCAAAGTAACGGAGAATTGTTAGCAGTTTTGCTATCACTCTATTTAAACAGAAATAACGCCTTTAATTTTTTTTATTTACCTATGAAACCTATATCTTAAATGCAGCTTAAGCAGATCTTTCACCAGATAACAGTTTCGACTAGCTATTTATTCATAGAATTAAGACATTTTTGTAAATTTATCCAAAGAAAATCTATAAAGAAAAAAGTATATAAAAAGATTAAAGGGATATGAAACCCAAAATTTTTCTTTCATGATTTAGATAGAGAATATGATTTTAAACAATTTTCTAATTTACTTCTATTATCTATTTTTCTTCATTCTCTTGGTATCTTTTGTTGAAAAGACGATGTATGCTTAGGAGCCGGCCTATTTCTGGAGCACTATATGGCAGCAGTTTTGCAAGAATGTTATCCATTTGCAAGAACACTAGATGGCAGCATTGTTTCCTACCATGTAGTGCTCTATATGCCCACCTAGGTATCGCTTTAACACAGAATATCATTGGAATGATAATAGAAGTAAATTGGAAACATTTTTAAAATGCTATGCCTTGTCTGAATCACAAAATACATTTTTGGGGTTTTACATCCCTTTAATTATCATATTCCCCAAAAACTTGTAGCTTTCTAACTGTAGAAAAAAATCTCAAAATTGTTCATTGGCATCCTCTGATTCAGCTAAGACCACACATGTATATACTTAATGTTAAGGTCTTTATCTGCAGCTATGTATACCATATTCTAAAATTATTCAATGGGGTTACTCTCATTTGGTATAGCAGAACTGCCCAAATTCTATAAATTGCCCCCAAAACTATAATTTTAAAGTAGACCACCAAAAGTATTAATCTAGGCTGATTTTGGTATATTTCATGGCACCATTTGGCAATCAGATGAATGCAAATTACAATCATATTAAAAAATCAATAACTTTTTTACAAACTTTGGGTTTCTCACTGAAATTATTTACACACAACTTGTGCAGTTATAAGACAAATAGTTGCAAAAACTTCTCTAGGATCTTCTGTGTTTAGAATTAGCAGACATTCATGGGTTTACCGCTGCTTTTGGTGATCAGAAGTAACTACCTGCAGCTGCGCACCCCACTTCTGAAAGAGGATTTTTAGACAAAATATGACAATGAGTTACGGGCCCATTTTAAATAGCATAACGGCAGGAATTCTCAAAAAAACAAACACCAAAACTATATATATTTATAAAGTAGACAACCCAAGGTATTAATCTTTCAAATACAATCAGATAAAAATATTGTTAAAGGGATATGAAACCCAAATTCTTTCTTTCATGACTCAGAGATAACATGCAGTTTTAAAACTTTCCAATTTACTTCTGCTGTCATTTTTTACATTCTCTTGAAATCCTTTGTAAAACAAAGTATACCTAGGTAGGCTCAGAAGCTGCTAATTGGTGGCTGTACATATATGTCTCGTTATTGGCTCACCCATGTGCATTTCTGTCTTCTCAAAAAAGGATAACAAGAAAATAAAGCATATTAGATAATGGAAGTAAATTGGAAAGTTGATTAAAATATTATTCTCTATTTATACACAACTTGAGCAGCCATAAGACAAATGGCTGTAAAAGTTTCCCTAGAGTACCCCATTGCTCAAAAATAGCAGACTTGTCATTGGTTTTGGTAATTAGAAGGCAGCCTTTTGCAGCTGTGAATCAAAGTTTTAAAAGGGGATTTTATAAATACGTTAAGGCAAAAGAGTTAATGGCTTATGTAGGAGTATGTGTATGTATATGTAGGAGTAGGCAACCCAATGTATTTTGGTATATTTCATGCCAACAACCGTCAGTCAGATGAATGCCAAATACAAACATTTTTCACAAACTTTAAGTTTCTAAATTACATTATTTACACAAAACGTGCATTTATAATTCCAACTAGTCCTAAAGCCAGTGTACAGGGGCCATTTTCTGCAATGCAGCGGTCCCATCTGCCCCACCCACTCAGCCACACCCGTGCCTTGCTCGATTCCGCCCCCGCCATGCCCGCTCCCGTCACGTCCCTCCCGCTCCTGCCCCCCTTCTCTGCTGTATGATTCTTACGGCGGGCACTGCTGATCCTTTCTAACGGCCAGGAATGTTTGTCTCGCGCTGCAGTCTCTACTGCGTATGACTGCATCGGACAAAAATACATGGCCTTTTATAATATAGGATGATTTGAAATTCTTTTTTTTTTTAGTATCCCTCTGTTCCAAAATAGCAGACATGTAAGAGCTTGTCATTGGTTTTAGTAATTAGAAGGACGCTAATTGCAGCTGTGAATCACAGTTCTGACAAAGGGTTTCTAGATAGGTTTGGGCTTCTTTAATGTGGTATTATGTAATTTTAGGACCTTAATTATAAAATTAATTAAAAACAAATTGATTTTGCCACTAAAATTATTTGAGCTTAGAACTCAAATATTTTCTAAATGGGATTTTTCACAAGTATATGAAAACTGTGTGGTAAATTTCAAAACAGTCTTTGTGGCACAGACCAGGTTTTGAAGGGCATAAAACACAATGATAATGGGAATCTTTCTTCATTACCCTTTTGTAACAGACTCTACAGCATTTCTGGGACCATCTCTTATTTGCTGAAGGGGGAAGAGACCTGAGAAAATATCTGCCAGTCTGAAATGTCCTCACATGGTAAATTTTGGGGAAATTTAGTTAACAGTTCTAACTGGTAATTTAGAAATGAGAGCTTGTTACATGATGCAGCTGATCTGTACAGTACAAATGAATTAAAAAAAGTACTATTTATATTACATGGACTGCACTTTTTTTGTACCAAATATTGTTTTTCCTTGCAGCAAAATATGACAAGTACTTGGTCTGAAAGGTCTATTCCACCCATGTGCTATTTATAGTCTATAATTGAAACTTTTTTTTGCTGCTTGGACTGTACATCACTTGCAAAGACTTCCCTGGTACCCTCATTGTGTATTGATGATAACATATACACATTTCTTTGGTCACTAAACATTACTGCTAGAAGTTCTCTAGTCTGTAAAGCTACGGATTCCCCAGCCTTAAGCTTGTTGGGGATTAGCTTTTGTGGCAAACCTTTTTCTATTTTTCTTACTGTTCCACAGGCAAGAGTATCACAGAAGTATAATATTTTAAACAGTAGGATGCTGGTGTTATAGTTGTCAACATACAGATGGTACCCATAGCTTGATTAAAGACTGAACAAGGTTCTAGAAAATGTTCTAACTTATACACAGATGAGGTGGACATCAAGTTTATAATCTTTACCATCATAAATCCTTTAAATGTGGACGTATCCTGTTACTCTCTCGCACATTTTATAAAATTTGATGCAATAATATGCTCTTTTGGAGGGGATATATTGTTTAAAAATTACAATACATATATAAGATGGGGTATATAAGTTTCTGGAAATCATTTATTCAAAATGTTCAAAATGTTCAATTAGGGGTCTGAGTTTATATAAATGGTTATAATCTGAATTGTTCAAAAGTAGGGCCTGTGAGTTATCTGTAAAATGCAGAAAATGGGAAGTAATTCATATCTTGTTCTGGGCATTACTTCTGAGAAGAAAGCATTTGAATTTACAGGGTGGGTAGACAAGTAGGATTTTATAGATGGCTTCTGTACAATGCCCATAATAAAAGTAAGACTCCAAAATTATTGGGGGCCAATCTACATGGATGGGGAATTTTTGGGCCAAGCATTGCTGTGCATATAAATTTGTTTGCACAACAATTTTTGGTTTTGAAAAGAAATCTACAAAAAAAAATCTGCTCTGGTGCAAATAGTGACATTTATATTTATACCAGCTGACATCACAAAAACCTAATTTATGCTTACCTGATAAATTCCTTCTTTCTTAGTGGTGAGATACCTTACTGTTGGAAATGTATCACCTGACCACCAGGAGCCAGCAAAGACACCCTACACCAAAGCTCTAAATATCTCTCCTACTTCCCTGACCCTTCTCAGTATTACATATAACTAAGGATAGGAGAAAGAAGTAAGAAAGATAATAGGGTAAAGGAGGTGCAAACTAGAACTGCTGACACCAGGAAAAATTGGGTGGGTTCATGGACGCTCCACAATTACTTTCTGTTGGGAACGAATACCCAAGCTGTGGAATAAAAATAAAAATTGGGTGGGAAAAAAAAGAAGGAATGGAAAGGCAGGCAAGATCTACCACTATTCGCAAGGAGCCACAACTTAAAGAACCTTCCTTCCAGAAGCTTCCTCTGCCAAGGCAAAAAAACCAAAATGACAACATTTGGTGAAAGTATGCAAAAATGACCAAGTCGCAGTATTGCAAATTTATTCCACTGAAGCCTAATTTTGAAAGCCCAAGAATTAGAAACAGAACAGATGTTGAATGAGCTGTAATATGTAAAGGCAACGATTGTCCCACCTCCATGTAAGGTCTAATTCTAAGCCTGGATAAATGCCTGAATATCAGGCAGATGCGCACGTTTCCTATGCAATAAAATGGAAAGTGACAAAATATGACCTTTTTAGGGAAATAGCAGATAAGCCTTTATCTAGGCCATCCTGAAGGAATTGCAATATTCAAGGAATTCTGATTGAATGACATAGGTATCCTTGCTATGAGCACCAGGACACATGTTACCTTATGGTAAATGTTTCTAGTGACAGGCTTACAAGCCTGAATCAAGGTCTCTATTAAAAAGTCAGAAAACCTCTTTGAGAAAGAATTCTTTCAGTCTCTCAGTTTAACTGCTTGGAGATTAAAGATTTTGATAGAAAAATGGACCTTGATATAGTAGATTTGGGTGGTGAGGGAGATGCCACAGAGGCGTGCTGGTAATCTGAACTAGAAGGCCAAGCAGAGATTATTCATATTACTGAAACCTATTCCTGTTTGTTTTGAGCATTCACCCTCGGAAGCAGCACAATTGTGGAAACAGATAAACTAGTTTATAAGGGACCACTATAGTGAGTTTATAAATTCCGCTTGAGGATCTCTGGATCCCAAACCATACCTGTGGAGTTGTAGTTCAGACAAGGCACCATAAGATCTACCACTGGAAGCACCAACCAGCCAACAATCTTTTAATTAAGCGAACATTCCCTCAAGGGTAAAGTCTGTCAATTCAGATAATACTCTTCCTAGTTGTTGACCCCAGGAATGTGAATTGGTGAAATGTAACGCTGATGAGCATAAATTGTTAGGATATGAGATACCTTTTTCATCATCAGTGGACTGTGGGTACCCTCCTGATAAATGATATAGGCTACTGCCGTGATGTTGTCTGGCTGAAAGCAAATTAAATGGAACGATTTGAGAAGAGGCCAAGCCTGGAGTGCCCTGGAAATCGCAAAGAGCTCTAAGACCTTGAGTTGTGGCTTCGCTTCTTCAAGCGACCAAACTCCCTGTGATATTTGTGAGCCCCAGACCGCCAACCCATCCATGACTGATGCAGGAAAATCACCCCCTGAGACACTGGAATGGGGTAAATCCACCAAGACAGATATTGTCTGACAACCGGGTCTAACTGAATTAACTATGACAGATTGGTGTGATCTCCATTCCACTGCCTTAACATGCATAGCAGTAAAAGATGCAGTTAAAACTTTGCAAATGGAATGACAGAGCCACTACCTCCATACCTGAGCCACAGTAACCTTTTCTTTGAAAGCTAACATCAAAAGAATGAACTTTGATACCATGTCAGCAGTCAATGAGATTTTTTTTTTTGCATTATTTTTATATTATTATGGATAATCTAAATAATGATGCAATCATAAATGAAGAAGTGTGCCATCCTCAATGAGCGAAAGCGCTCCTGAATATCCTCTAAGGGAAATTACTTTGAAACCAAGTAAGATAAAGAATTGCACCAAAGAGATGCTGCACCTGCGACGTAAGCGATACCCAAAGCTGGTTGGAATAAAAGATACCCCTGCAGAAAAACCTTCCAGAGAGAACTCTACATCTTCCTGTCGATTGGGTTATTGAAGGTAGTGCTGTCCTCCAGAAGTATTGTGGTTCGTCTAGCTAATGTAGAGATAGCTTCATCCACCTTAGGAATGGTTTCCCACAGCTGGAAGTTATCTTCTAGAACAAGAAACAGGGTTTGTTTGTTTGTTTTTTATTTATGTGAAAGTGTAAATGGAACACCAGGTTTGTCCCATTCCTAGCAACGATTTCTGTTAAAGATGTGCATTCTGCAGTTTAGTTCACTGTTTAATGCGGAAGTAGGAAGCAGCTTTTAGTATTCAGCTCTTTTTGGAGTTGAATATCCTCTTGTACAAGTAAAGCACACTAAGATATGTGCAAATCCAGATCTAAGTGTGTTTACTTGTACAAGAGGATGTTTAGCTCTGAAAAGAGCCGAATATCGAAAGCAGCCTCTTACTTCCGCATTTGGCAGTGAACAAAACTGCCGAATGCACATCTCTAATATCCATTACCAGAGCAGGGACTGGAAAAACCTCTGCTTACTTAGATTTGGGATTGAAAATAATATTCAATTGCTTTAAGGTCTTATCCTTTTTAGGTTTAGTGTCATGAACACCTAAATATTTCAAAACTTTCTTAAGCAAAGGATGTAAAAACTCTAACTTGAAAGAAAATTGGAATCCTGAGATTCATAGATTTGTACTGGCATTAGAGGCAAAGAAACAGTAGACACATCATCTCTAGTAGAGGAGTTAGAAGAAATATGTTTTCGTTTATGCTTGTTTGAAGGCGGCATAGCTACCATAACCTCAGAAATAGTGGAGTATATATATATATATATTATATAGGTAGATAGATGATGAGCAGATCTATAGATAGCTTTATAAATCTAAAACTGAAAATACAAAGTTTCCTTCTCAAAAGCTCTTCTGCAATATAGCAACAATTCTGTCTGTCTGAAAGCGAAATCGCAAATGAGGAGGTGGCAGACAGAATAGATACTATATTGATATTTTTCTTTCTAATTGCCCCATGTGATCACTGTATGCCAGTTTGTCTGAAATGACTTTTAAAGGGATACTAAAGCCAATTTTTTTCTTTCATGATTCAGATAGAGCATGCCATTTTAAGCAACTTTCTAATTTACTCCTATTATCAATGTTTATTTGTTCTACTGCTATCTTTATTTGAAAAGCAGTAATGTAAAGCTTAGGAAACGGGCCATTTTAGGTTTAAGATTCCTTTAAGGAAAGGAAGTAACTTATATTACACTAATTTACAAAAACAGCGTCAAAGGAATCAATAACTGAAAAAAGGTGTGATCTAGTTGAGGTAAACAAGTCTTTCAGTTAGTCAGTTTTTCTGGTAAGGTAATTGAAAAATCCAGACCTAGAGAAATAAATATTTTTTTACTTAATTCATTAAAACTGCATTAGTTATCTCTGAACATCCAAAATCAGTGGATGTGTTTAGGCAGAAGATAGAGGGTACCCTGCAAATTTATAGAACTCTGGCTCTGTACTGATGGAGAGTTTTAGGAAACATATTATTGGTATGTTTAATAGGCATACATTTATATGTGGCCCTTAAAGTTTCTAAAATATTAATCTGGGGCATCCATGTATTGGCATTCGCTGATATATTGGATGGCATTAGTGTACATATAAAATGTATGCATTACAAAATATTTATTACTCACAGAGTTCCATAAATTTGCTTGTTCATCTTTGGTGTATTATTATTATTATTATTACTTTTATTATTATTATGGAGAATCAATACATTCAATGCATTTTTGGCAATGTATGAATCCAGCTATTTGCTATTGTGCTTGGATAAGTTTGTCAGTGTCCACCAATACATTTGTGGGGCAGCTGTACATAACTATCATTAAAGGGACACTGAACCCAAATATTTTCTTTTGTGATTCAGATAGAGCATGCAATTTTAAGCAACTTTCTAATTTACTCCTATTGTCAAATGTTCTTCATTCTCTTGGTATTTTTATTTGAAAAGCAAGAATGTAAGTTTATATGCCGGACCATTTTTGATGAACAACCTGGGTTGTCCTTGCTGATTGGTGGATAAATTTATCCACCAATAAACAAGTGCTGTCCAGGGTCTGGACTTTGTTTTTTAATTAAAGATAGCAAGAGAATAAAAAAATTGATAATAGGAGTAAATTAGAAAGTTGCTTAAAATTGCATGCTCTATCTGAATCATGAAAGAAAAAAATTGGGTTCAGTATCACTTTAGCTGTCATAACTGTCAACTAAGACGCAGGAAATTATGAACTTGCGTCATTATAGACGCACATTTGCACCAAAAAATTCTTGTGCCAAGAATGACGCAATAAATAACAGCATTTTGCGCCCTCGCGAGCCTAATTTGCCCGCAAGTTTTTAAAAGAAAAAGCAAGTCAAATGAAAAAAAAAAACTATACCCCAGGTAAGACAAACTTCTTAAAACATGATTTCCATAACGAAACTGCCAGACTGCAAAGGGAAATACACATAGACCTGACTCATGGCAAATATAAGTAAAATACATATATTTAAAACTTTATACATAAAGCACCAAACCATAGCTGAGTGTGTCTTAAATAATGATACATACTTACAGAAAGACACCCATCCACATATAGCAGATAGCCAAACCAGTACTGAAAGCCATCAGCAGAGGTAATGGTACAGTTGTGCTCATAAGTTTACATACCCTGGCAGAATTTATGATTTCTTGGCCATTTTTCAGAGAATATGAATGATAACACAAAAACTTTTCTTTCACTCATGGTTAGTGTTTGGCTGAAGCCATTTATTATCAATCAACTGTGTTTAATCTTTTTAAATCATAATGACAACAGAAACCACCCAAATGACCTTGATCAAAAGTTTACATACCCTGGTGATTTTGCCCTGATAACATGCACACAAGTTGACACAAAGGGGTTTGAATGGCTATTAAAGGTAACCATCCTCACCTGTGATCTGTTTTCTTGTAATTAGTGTGTGTGTATAAAAGGTCAATGAATTTCTGGACTCCTGACAGACCCTTGCATCTTTCATCCAGTGCTGTACTGACGATTCTGGATTCTGAGTCATGGGGAAAGCAAAAGAATTGTCAAAGGATCAGCGGGAAAAGCTAGTTTTACTGTATAAAACCGGAAAGGGATATAAAAAGATATCCAAGGAATTGAGAATGCAAATCAGCAGTGTTCAAACTCTAATAA
Organism: Bombina bombina; assembly: GCF_027579735.1. NCBI lineage: Eukaryota > Metazoa > Chordata > Amphibia > Anura > Bombinatoridae > Bombina > Bombina bombina. The sequence goes on along the minus strand of NC_069502.1, from coordinate 1,109,779,176 downwards.
AGAGGTGGAAAATGAGGGGTTCTGTTGAAACCAAACCACGGTCAGGTAGACGAACTAAAATTTCAGCCACAACTGCCAGGAAAACTGTTCGGGATGCAAAGACAAACCCACAAATAACTTCAGGTGAAATACAGGACATGTGTTGTGGCTGTTTCAAGATGCACAATAAGGAGGCATTTGAAGAAAGATGGGCTGCATGGTCGAGTCGCCAGAAGAAAGCCATTACTACGCAAATGCCACAAAGTATCCCGCTTACAATATGCCAAAAAGCACAGAGACAAGTCTCAAACCTTCTGGCACAAAGTCATTTGGAGTGATGAGACCAAAATTGAACTTTTTGGCCACAACCAAAAAAACTCTACATTTGGAGAGGAGTCAACAAGGCCTATAATGAAAGGTACACCATTCCTACTGTGAAACACAGAGGTGGATCACTGATGTTTTGGGGATGTGTGAGCTACAAAAGGCACAGGAAATTTGGTCAGAACTGATGGCAAGATGAATGCAGTATGTTATCAAACAGAACACCTCATTTTCCACTTCTTGATTAGAGTTTGAACACTGCTGATTTGCATTCTCAATTCCTTGGATATCTTTTTATATCCCTTTCCTGTTTTATACAGTTCAACTACCTTTTTTTCCACAGATCCTTTGACAATTCTTTTTCTTTCCCCATGATTCAGAATACAGAAACATCAGTGCAGCACTGGATGAAAGATGCAAGGGTCTGTCAGGAGTCCAGAAACTCATTGACCTTTTATACACACACACACTAATTACAAGCAAACAGATCACAGGTGAGGATGGTTACCTTTAATAGCCATTTAAACCCCTTTGTGTCAATTTGTGTGCATGTTATCAGACTAAAATCACCAGGGTATGTAAACTTTTGATCAGGGTCATTTGGGTAGTTTCTGTTGTCATTATGATTTAAAAAGAGTAAACACAGTTGATTGATAATAAATGGCTTCAGATAAACACTAACCATGAGTGAAAGAAAAGTTTTTGTGTTATCATTAATAATCTCTGAAAAATGGCCAAGAAATCATAAATTCTGCCAGGGTATGTAAACTTATGAGCACAACTGTATATATGAGTATATCATCAATCTGAAAAGGGAGGTAGGAGATGAATCCCTACGACCGATAACAGAGAACACTTGAAAAGATTTCCCGTGAGGGAAACCATAAAATCAAATAGGCGATACTCTATTCACATCCCTCTGACAAACACTGTACTCTAAAAGGAATTGGGCTTCAGAATGCTTAGAAGCACTTATCACAGAAGAAATCATAAAAATCAAGCACAAACTTACTTCCCCACCTCCATAGGAGGCAAGGTTTGTAAAACTGAATTGTGGGTGTGGTGAGAGGTGTATTTATAGGCATTTTGGTTTGGGAAACTTTGCCCCTCCTGGTAGGATTGTATATCCCATACACCACTAGCTCATGGACTCTTGCCAATTACATGAAAGAAATGTATATTGCAGTGTAAGTAGTCCATAAAATGCATTTACCACTTTTTTCAATATAAACTGGAAACGGCTTTAACTTTTTTTCATGCACAAATAGGTTTCATTGCTCCAATTTCATGTGCATGATAAATAAAAACAATACCAATATTCCCTTAGTTAAATTTGATTCTATTTTGAATATCTCCAAATTCCACACTATAATTGCTCAGTTCAAGCGACACTAGTAAATACTCTGATTATTAAATGCATTACTGTTTGGTACAGTGCAAAAGAACATTCATCTAGTGCTCAAAAACATCATCATTTTCATATTTAACTGTAATATATTAAACAAAACAGAGCTTTGTGAAACAAAGAATACAGTTTTATGAAGCAGAAGAAAGGGATTTAAGTTATAACCTTCACTAACAAAAGAAAATGACATTTCTATTCCCTTTATGTAAACACCAGTACAAGGATCAAACTACATAATATAATTAATATTCAAAAAGCTTTGACATGTGAAGAGTCTGCATCTACAGACGGTTTGTTAATATATGTGACTAGAATGACTATTTCAGCACAGCATCAAATTATCACAAGAAAGTAATTTCAATAGATCTATAAAACACAAATGTATTATTTTGTTTGCAGAGGAAAAGACATTTATCTTAAAATAATTAAATTAATACTGAATAAACTTCATGAATACAATTCCATATACAGTATAATGCATGTAGAAAGTAAGTTTTATTTTACCAAAATATTCTTAATGATAAAATCCTTATGAAAAATGACTGCTTCAAAGAAAAACAAAGATGGATTAAACCTACCCGGTGATGCTTTTTATCAGTGCTTTCTAAACCATGAGCTAGGAACACAAACTAGATTTTCTGCTAATTTGAATGGGACTTCAAGAGTAGGAAAAAGGACCTTATATTTGTCAAGTCTAAAGCTACAATATTTAAAGAGACAGTAAAGTCAAATTTACAATGATTCATATGGAGCATGAAATTTTAAACAACATTCCAATTTCCTTCTAATATCAAATTGATATTGTTACATTAGTATCCTTTGTTGAAGAGTAGGCACAGGAGCAGCAATGCACTAGTGGGAGCTAGCGCAAAACACCTGGTGAGCCAATGAAAAGAGGCATAAGTGTCAAGTCACAACTAACATGCTAACTGCCAGTAGCGCAATACTGCTCAAGAGCATACTTAGGTATGCTCTTTAACAAAGGATACAAACAGAAAAAAACTAATTTGCTAATAGAAGTAAATTTGATAGTTGCTTAAAAGATAATGTTCTTTCTGACTCATGAAAGTTTTATTTAATTTTGACTTTATTATCTCTGTAAGCAAATATCCCTAATGCATTTAATCCCTATATAATGAGGTTTGAGATTCTTCTGATAGCTCAGGCCACCCTCCATAGTATTCATTTTAAATGTGACTCTACCCTAGAAAAATTACCTCCTTCACTGTAATTACGCTGTGGCTACAACTGCAAAATAATTAACAAAATTATCAGGCGCCCGCAAACAGGAAAATTTGCCCAATTGTAATGGCTGGTTATTACTACCACAAGCTTGAGGTAGCAATTAGCACTTAAAAAATTACCCAGAGACAAGTGTGATATATTTTATTAAAAAATAAAGATAGTAGCATCTTTATTTTTTAATAAAAGAACTGCAAAAAGCAGTTTTTTGAGTCTAAAGGGAGCGGGTGTGGGGTGTTAGAAAAAAAAAAATGCACTGAAAAGTGCCTTTACATTGCGGTCTATGGGAACTGTGTGTTCCCTGTAAATATACACTCACCAGCCACTTTATTAGGTACACCAGTTCGATTGCTTGGTAACACAAATTGCTAATCAGCCAATCACATGACAGCAACTCAATGCATTTAGGCATCTAGACGTGGTGATGATGACTTGCTGAAGTTCAAACAGAGCATCAGAATGGGGAAGGGGATTTAAGTGACTTTGAATGTGGCATGGTTGTTGCTGATCTACTGGGATTTTCACGCACAATCATCTCTAGGGTTTATAGAGAATGGTCCGAAAGAGAGAAAATATCCAGTGAACGGCAGTTGTGTGGACGAAAATGCCTTGTTGATATCAGAGGTCAGAGGAGAAGGGGCAGACTGGTTAGAGATGATACAAAGACAACAGTAACTTAAATAACCATTTGTTACAACCAAGGTATGCAGAATACCATCTCTGAACGCACAACATGTTGAACTTTGCAGCAGATGGGCTACAGCAGCAGAAGATCACACCAGGTGCCACTCATGTCAGCTAAGAACAGGAAACTGAGGCTACAATTCACACAGGGTAACCAAAATGAGACAATAGAATATTGGAAAATGTTGCCTGGTCTGATAAGTCTCGATTTTAGCTGCGACATTCAGATGGTAGGATCAAAATTTGGCGTAAACAACATAAAAACATGGATCCATCCTGCCTTGTATCAACGGTTTAGGCTGGTGGTGGTGATGTAATGGGATGAGGGATATTTTCTTGGTACACTTTGGGCCCCTTAGTACCAATTGAGCATCGTTTATATGCTACGGCCTACCTGAGTATTATTGCTGACCATGTCCATCCCTTTATAACTAAAGTGTACCATCTTCTAATGGCTACTTCCAGCAGGATAATGCACCATGTCACAAAGCTTAAATCATCTCTAACTGGTTTCTTAAACATGACAATGAGTTCACTTTACTCCAATGGCCTCCACAGTCACCATATCTCAATCCAATAGAGCACCTTTAAGAATGTGGTGGAACGGTAGATTCGCATCATGGATGTGCAACCGAAAAATCTGCAGCAACTGCATGATGCTAGCATGTCAATATGGACCAAAATGTCTGGGGAATGTTTCCAACACCTTGTTGAATCTATGTCACGAAGAATTAAGGCAGTTCTGAAGGCAAAAGAGGGGCCAACCCGGTACTAGCGAGGTGTACCTAATAAAGTGTAGTGATGTCGCGAACAGTTCGCCGGAGAACAGTTCCCGGCGATCATAGCTTGTTCGCGTTCACCGCGGCGGGCGAACATATGCGATGTTTGATCCGCCCCCTATTTGTCATCATTGAGTAAACTTTGACCCTGTATCTCAGTCTGCAGACACATTTCAGCCAATCAGCAGCAGACACTCCCTACCAGACCCTCCCAGATCCTGGGCAGCAGCCAATTTAGATTCATTCTGATCCTGCATTCTTAGTGAGAGGAGGGATAATGCTGCTGCTGATGATGATTTTATAGGGAAATTGATAGCTAGGCTAGTGTATTCAGTGCCCACTACAGTCCTGAAGGACTCATCTGATCTCTGCTGTAAGGACAGCACCCCAAAAAGCCCTTTTTAGGGCTACATCAGTCGTTTTTTTTTTTTTTCTTTGTAATCTAATAGCAGTTGCCTGCCTGGCAGTGCCAGCCTGTGTGTCAGGCTCACAGCATATACTGTGCCTACTTGCTCAGTGCCACCAGTCATATCTGGTGTAACATTAGTGTAAATTTAAAAAAAAAAACTTTTACATCAGTCTGCTAGTGTAATCTAATTTCAGTTGTTAGGCCAGCCTGCCACTGCCAGCCAGCCTGTGTGTCAGGCTCACAGCATATACTGTGCCTACTTCCTCAGTGCCACCAGTCATATCTGGTGTAACAGTGTACATTTTTTTAAAAAAAAAAAAACTTTTACATCAGTCTGCTAGTGTAATCTAATTGCAGTTGCCTGCCTGCCAGCATGTGTGCCAGGCCCACTTGCCAACAAGTGCCACCAATCATATTTGTTATAACAGTAGTGTAAATATTTTTTTTAAAAAAACTTTTTTGACTGTGAAACATCAGTCTGCTAGTGTAATCTTATTGCAGTTGCCTGCCTGCCAGCGTGTGTGCCAGGCCTACTTGCCAAGTTAGTGGCACCACTCATATTTGTTGTAACAGTAGTGTAAATATTTTTTAAAAAAACTTTTTTGACTGTGAAACATCAGTCTGCTAGTGTAATCTAATTGCAGTTGCCTGCCTGCCTGCCAGCGTGTGTGCCAGGCCCACTTGCCAAGTTAGTGGCACCACTCAAATTTGTTATAACAGTAGTGTAAATATTTAAAAAAAAAACTTTTTTGACTGTGAAACATCAGTCTGCTAGTGTAATCTAATTGCAGTTGCCTGCCTGCCAGCGTGTGTGGCAGGCTCACTTGCCAACTAGTGCCACCAATCATATTTGTTATAACAGTAGTGTAAATATTTTTTTAGAAAAACTTTTTTGACTGTGAAACATCAGTCTGCTAGTGTAATCTAATTGCAGTTGCCTGCCTGCCAGCGTGTGTGCCAGGCCCACTTGCCAGGTTAGTGGCACCACTCATATTTGTTGTAACAGTAGTGTAAATATTTAATAAAAAAACTTTTTTGACTGTGAAACATCAGTCTGCTAGTGTAATCTAATTGCAGTTGCCTGCCTGGCTGCCTGCCAGCGTGTGTGCCAGGCCCACTTGCCAAGTTAGTGGCACCACTCATATTTGTTGTAACAGTAGTGTAAATATTTAATAAAAAAACTTTTTTGACTGTGAAACATCAATCTGCTATTGTAATCTAATTGCAGTTGCCTGCCTGCCTGCCAGCGTGTGTGCCAGGACCACTTGCCAAGTTAGTGGCACCACTCATATTTGTTGTAACAGTAGTGTAAATATTTAAAAAAAAAACTTTTTTGACTGTGAAACATCAGTCTGCTAGTGTAATCTAATTGCAGTCGCCTGCCTGCCAGCGTGTGTGGCAGGCTCACTTGCCAACTAGTGCCACCAATCATATTTGTTATAACAGTAGTGTAAATATTAAAAAAAAAAAATTTTGACTCTGAAACATCAGTCTGCTAGTGTAATCTAATTGCAGTTGCCTGCCTGCCAGCGTGTGTGCCAGGCCCAATTGCCAACTAGTGCCACCAATCATATTTGTTATAACAGTAGTGTAAATATTTTTTTAAAAAAACTTTTTTGACTGTGAAACATTAGTCTGCTAGTGTAATCTAATTGCAGTTGCCTGCCTGCCAGTGTGTGTGCCAGGCCCACTTGCCAAGTTAGTGCCACCACTCATATTTGTTGTAACAGTAGTGTAAATATTTAATAAAAAAACTTTTTTGACTGTGAAACATCAGTCTGCTAGTGTAATCTAATTGCAGTTGCCTGCCTGCCAGCGTGTGTGCCAGGCTCACTTGCCAACTAGTGCCACCAATCATATTTGTTATAACAGTAGTGTAAATATTTTTAAAAAAAACGTTTTGACTGTGAAACATCAGTCTGCTAGTGTAATCTAATTGCAGTTGCCACTGCCAGCGTGTGTGCCAGGCCCAATTGCCAACTAGTGCCACCAATGATATTTGTTATAACAGTAGTGTAAATATTTTTTTAAAAAACTTTTTGACTGTGAAACATCAGTCTGCTAGTGTAATCTAATTGCAGTTGCCTGCCTGCCAGCGTGTGTGCCAGGCTCACTTGCCAAGTTAGTGGCACCACTCATATTTGTTGTAACAGTAGTGTAAATATTTTTTAAAAAAACTTTTTTGACTGTGAAACATCAGTCTGCTAGTGTAATCTAATTGCAGTTGCCTGCCTGCCTGCCTGCCAGCGTGTGTGCCAGACCCACTTGCCAACTAGTGCCACCAATCATAATTGTTATAACAGTAGTGTAAATATTTAAAAAAAAAAATTTTTGACTGTGAAACATCAGTCTGCTAGAGTAATCTTATTGAAGTTGCCTGCCTGCCAGCGTGTGTGCAAGGCCCACTTGCCAAGTTAGTGGCACCACTCATATTTGTTGTAACAGTAGTGTAAATATTTTAAAAAAAACTTTTTTGACTGTGAACCATCAGTCTGCTAGTGTAATCTAATTTCAGTTGCCGGGCCAGCCTGCCACTGCCAGCCTGTGTGTCAGGCTCACAGCATATACTGTGCCTACTTCCTCAGTGCCACCACTCATATCTGGTGTAACATTAGTGTAAATTTTTTTAAAAAACATTTTTTTTACATCAGTCTGCTAGTGTAATCTAATTTCAGTTGCCAGGCCAGCCTGCCACTGCCAGCCTGTGTGTCAGGCTCACAGCATATACTGTGCCTACTTCCTCAGTGCCACCACTCATATCTGGTGTAACATTAGTATAATTTTTTAAAAAAAAAACGTTTACATCAGTCTGCTAGTGTAATCTAATTGCAGTTGCCTGCCTGCCAGCGTGTGTGCCAGGCCCACTTGCCAACTAGTGCACCAATGATATTTGTTATAACAGTAGTGTAAATATTTTAAAAAAAACTTTTTTGACTGTGAAACATCAGTCTGCTAGTGTAATCTAATTGCAGTTGCCTGCCTGCCTGCCAGCGTGAGTGCCAGGCCCACTTGCCAAATTAGTGGCACCACTCATATTTGTTGTAACAGTAGTGTAAATATTTAAAAAAAAAACTTTTGTTGACTGTGAAACATCAGTCTGCTAGTTTAATCTAATTGCAGTTGCCTGCCTGCCTGCCAGCGTGTGTGCCAGGCCCACTTGCCAAGTTAGTGGCACCACTCATATTTGTTGTAACAGTAGTGTAAATATTTTAAAAAAAACTTTTTTGACTGTGAAACATCAGTCTGCTAGTGTAATCTAATTGCAGTTGCCTGCCTGCCAACGTGTGTGGCAGGCTCACTTGCCAACTAGTGCCACCAATCATATTTGTTATAACAGTAGTGTAAATATTAAAAAAAAACTTTTTGACTGTGAAACATCAGTCTGCTAGTGTAATCTAATTGCAGTTGCCTGCCTGCCAGCATGTGTGCCAGGCCCAATTGCCAACTAGTGCCACCAATCATATTTGTTATAACAGTAGTGTAAATATTTTTTTAAAAAAACTTTTTTGACTGTGAAACATCAGTCTGCTAGTGTAATCTAATTGCAGTTGCCTGCCTGCCAGCGTGTGTGCCAGGCCCACTTGCCAGGTTAGTGGCACCACTCATATTTGTTGTAACAGTAGTGTAAATATTTAATAAAAAAACTTTTTTGACTGTGAAACATCAGTCTGCTAGTGTAATCTAATTGCAGTTGCCTGCCTGCCTGTCTGCCTGCCAGCGTGTGTGCCAGGCCCACTTGCCAAGTTAGTGGCACCATACTACCACAGCTACACGGCAACACGCCGAACTGAGACACATCCCGGGTTAATTACAAACCTTCCCATAACCCACGTTAGTAGAAGAGGAGGTAAGGGATATCGGTAGTCCGGTAGGGGTGAGCATCATAAGAACTCCGTATACTCCATTTTCAATAACGGGACATTACAAGCTACACAAGCCACCCAAACAGGAAATAGCTCTTTGGAGCTCTTTGGATCCCTTACAAATAGTTGTGGCCACAACTTTTAACTTTTACATTTCATGCTGAACTATAATCATCATATCCTTTCAAGGACATAGTTTGACTAAGAGTGTCTATTAACATATCAGCCAAATCTCAGTATTTTTGTCTATGCTGACAAGTTATTTTTACCGACACCATTTCCACTAACTTAGTGAATTATTTGTTATACTCCATTGCAAAGATATGCTCATTTTATTTGTTTTTATTTGTTTTTATTTGCTTATATCTATAAACTGAATATTAATTCAATTGAATATTTGTTTTGTTTTAATTAGGAAGTATCTATTTTTTACACCACATATTGTTGTTTGTTTCCACCATATATATATTGCACTTTAAGCATTGTTTCTTGCAACATATTGTATCACAATTTGTAACGAACCACATTGCACACACACCTGTACCTTATCCTATTGAGGATTCACATATAATATCCCCCCACCATATAATCAGACTGTGAAACATCAGTCTGCTAGTGTAATCTAATTGCAGTTGCCTGCCTGCCAGCGTGTGCCAGGCTCACTTGCCAACTAGTGCCACCAATCATATTTGTTATAACAGTAGTGTAAATATTTTTTTAAAAAAACTTTTTGACTGTGAAACATCAGTCTGCTAGTGTAATCTAATTGCAGTTGCCACTGCCAGCGTGTGTGCCAGGCCCAATTGCCAACTAGTGCCACCAATCATATTTGTTATAACAGTAGTGTAAATATTTTTAAAAAAAAAACTTTTTTGACTGTGAAACATCAGTCTGCTAGTGTAATCTAATTGCAGTTGCCTACCTGCCAGCGTGTGTGCCAGGCCCACTTGCCAAGTTAGTGGCACCACTCATATTTGTTGTAACAGTAGTGTAAATATTTTTTAAAAAAACTTTTTTGACTGTGAAACATCAGTCTGCTAGTGTAATCTAATTGCAGTTGCCTGCCTGCCAGCGTGTGTGCCAGGCTCACTTGCCAAGTTAGTGGCACCACTCATATTTGTTGTAACAGTAGTGTAAATATTTTTTAAAAAAACTTTTTTGACTGTGAAACATCAGTCTGCTAGTGTAATCTAATTGCAGTTGCCTGCCTGCCTGCCTGCGTGTGTGCCAGACCCACTTGCCAACTAGTGCCACCAATCATAATTGTTATAACAGTAGTGTAAATATTTAAAAAAAAAACTTTTTTGACTGTGAAACATCAGTCTGCTAGAGTAATCTTATTGCAGTTGCCTGCCTGCCAGTGTGTGTGCAAGGCCCACTTGCCAAGTTAGTGGCACCACTCATATTTGTTGTAACAGTAGTGTAAATATTTTAAAAAAAACTTTTTTGACTGTGAACCATCAGTCTGCTAGTGTAATCTAATTTCAGTTGCCGGGCCAGCCTGCCACTGCCAGCCTGTGTGTCAGGCTCACAGCATATACTGTGCCTACTTCCTCAGTGCCACCACTCATATCTGGTGTAACATTAGTGTAAATTTTTTTTAAAAATATTTTTTTTACATCAGTCTGCTAGTGTAATCTAATTTCAGTTGCCAGGCCAGCCTGCCACTGCCAGCCTGTGTGTCAGGCTCACAGCATATACTGTGCCTACTTCCTCAGTGCCACCACTCATATCTGGTGTAACATTAGTATAATTTTTTTTTTAAAAAAACGTTTACATCAGTCTGCTAGTGTAATCTAATTGCAGTTGCCTGCCTGCCAGCGTGTGTGCCAGGCCCACTTGCCAACTAGTGCACCAATGATATTTGTTATAACAGTAGTGTAAATATTTAAAAAAAAACTTTTTTGACTGTGAAACATCAGTCTGCTAGTGTAATCTAATTGCAGTTGCCTGCCTGCCTGCCAGCGTGAGTGCCAGGCCCACTTGCCAAATTAGTGGCACCACTCATATTTGTTGTAACAGTAGTGTAAATATTTAAAAAAAAAACTTTTTTGACCGTGAAACATCAGTCTGCTAGTTTAATCTAATTGCAGTTGCCTGCCTGCCTGCCTGCCTGCCAGCATGTGTGCCAGGCCCACTTGCCAAGTAGTGCCACCAATCATATTTGTTATAACAGTAGTGTAAATATAAAAAAATAAACTTTTTTGACTGTGAAACATCAGTCTGCTAGTGTAATCTTATTGCAGTTGCCTGCCTGCCTGCCAGCGTATGTGCCAGGCCCACTTGCCAAGTTAGTGGCACCACTCATATTTGTTGTAACAGTAGTGTAAATATTTAAAGAAAAAAAATTTTTGACTGTGAAACATCAGTCTGCTTTTTTGTGTCAGGCTCACAGCGTATACTGTGCCCACTTGCCCAGTGCCACCACTCATATCTTGTTTAATAGCAGTGTAAGTGTACATTTAAAAAAAATAAACTTTTTGGATTGTGAAACATCAGTCTGCTTTTTTTGTGTCAGGCTCACAGCGTATACTGTGCCCACTTGCCCAGTGGCACCACTCATATTTTGTTCAATAGTAATGTAAGTCTAAATTTAAAAAAAAAATGACAGGCAGAGGCAGGACACCCCGCAGGTGCTGTGATTCCCTTTGACCCTACAATAATGCCCAGTGTTCAGAGGCCACGTACCATGAACGTGAAAAGTTCTGAGGTGGACCTAGTTGACTGGCTAACACAGGACACCCAATCTTCTACAGCTTCCGCTTGGAACCTTGACGCACCATCCACCTCCAGATTAGCTTCGGGCACCTCTCAAGTGACCAGTGCCACTCGCCCGACTGCCGCCACCACCAACACTAGCACCACAGCCACTTCACTTGATCTGTCAGAGTTATTGACACATCAGTTGGAAGAAATGAGTGATGCGCAACCATCATTGACAGAGGATGTAGATAACAGTGATATGTCAAAGTCAGGCAGCATTACAGACATGGACGTACGGTGTGATGATGATGATGATGTTGTACCCGCTGCTGCTTCCTTTGTTGATTTGTCAGATACAAGTGAAGCGGTTGATGATGATGCGTCCGTGGATGTCACGTGGGTGCCCGCTAGAAGAGAAGAAGAAGAGGGGGAAAGTTCAGATGGGGAGACAGAGAGGAGGAGGAGGAGACGAGTTGGAAGCAGGGGGAGGTCGTCGCAAGGAGATAGTGGCACAGTCAGACAGCATGCAACGGCACCCGGGGTCAGCCAGACAGCACGCCAATCAACGCATGCTGTTGCCACCACCAGAATGCCGTCATCACAGAGCTCAGCAGTGTGGCATTTTTTTGTGTGTCTGCCTCTGACAACAGTGATGCCATTTGCAACCTGTGCCAAAAGAAACTGAGTCGTGGGAAGTCCAACTCCCACCTAGGTACAACTGCTTTGCGAAGGCACATGATCTCACATCACAAAAGCCGATGGGATGAACACGAGTAGAAGCAGCACACAAACTCAAAGCCGCCATCCTCCTCCTGGTCCAGCATCTTCAGCCACGTCAACCACTGCTGTACTCTTTGCCCCCTCTCAACCATCCGCCACTCAGTCTCTCTTCCGTAGCAGTTCCTGCTAATCTGCCCACAGTCAGGTGTCTGTCAAGGACATGATTGAGCGTAAGAAGCCAATGTCCCAAAGTCACCCCCTTGCCCGGCGTCTGACAGCTGGCTTGTCTGAACTCTTAGCCCGCCAGCTTTTACCATACAAGCTGGTGGAGTCTGAGGCGTTCAAAAAATTTGTATCTATTGGGACACCGCAGTGGAAGGTACCCGGGCAAAATTTCTTTTCACAAAAGGCAATCCCCAACCTGTACTCGATTGTGCGAAAGGAAGTAATGGCATGTCTGGCACACAGTGTTGGGGCAAGGGTCCATCTGACCACTGATAACTGGTCTGCAAAGCATGGTCAAGGCAGGTATATCACCTACACTGTGCATTGGGTAAACCTGCTGACGGCTGACAAGCATGGAATGCGTGGCTCTGCAGAGGAGTTGGTGACACCGCCATGACTTGCAGGCAGGCCTGCTGCTACCTCCTCTACTCCTCCTACTCCATCCTCTTCCATAACCTCTTTCTCGGCTGAGTCCTCTTCTGCTGCTGCATCTTGCTGCACATCAACGGCACCACCCCAGCTCCCCAGGTACTATTCAACATCCGGATACGGCAGTGTCACGCCGTCTTGGGGTTGAATTGCCTGAAAGCAGAGAGTCACACCGCACCAGCACTCCTGTCCGCCCTGAATGCACAGGTGGATCAGTGGCTGACTCCGCACCAACTGGAGATTGGCAAAGTTGTTTCTGACAATGGAAGTAATTTGGTGGCGGCATTGAAATTGGGCAAGTTGGCACATGTGTGTAATCTGATTGTACAACGCTTTGTGCATAAGTACCCAGGCTTACAGGACGTCCTGAAGCAGGCCAGTAAGGTGTGTGGCCATTTCAGGCGTTCCTACAAAGCCATGGCGCACTTGTCAGATATCCAGCAGCGAAACAACCTGCCAGTGAGGCGCTTGATTTGCGACAGCCCGACACGTTGGAATTCAACACTCCTAATGTTCGACTGCCTCCTCCAACAAGAAAAAACTGTTAACGAGTATTTGTATGACCGGGGTGCTGGGGATATTTTTGCAACGTTACTGGACGCTCATGCGCAATGCCTGTAGGCTCATGCGTCCTTTTGAGGAGGTGACAAACCTTGTCAGTCGCACCGAAGGCACCATCAGCGACATCATACCATTTGTTTTCTTCCTGGAGCGTGCCCTGCGAAGAGTGCTGGATCAGGCTGTAGATGAGCGTGAAGAGGAAGAGTTGTGGTATCCATCACCACCAGAAACAGCCTTATCAGAATCGCTTGCTGGACCAGCGGCAACGCAAGAAGAGGATTGTGAGGAAGAGGAGTCAGAGGAGGAATGTGGCTTTGAGGAGGAGGAGGAAGACCAAGCACAACAGGCATCCCAGGGTGCTCGTTGTTGTCACCTATCTGGTACCCGTGGTGTTGTATGTGGCTGGGGGGAAGAAGATACCTTCAGTGAGATCAGTGAGGACGAGGAACGGGACATGAGTAGCTCGGCATCCAACCTTGTGCAAATGGGGTCTTTCATGCTGTCGTGCCTGTTGAGGGACACTCGCATAAAAAAAGCTGAAGGAGAATGAACTGTACTGGGTGTCCACGCTACTAGACCCCCGATATAAGCATAAAGTGACTGAAATGTTACAGAATTCCCGCAAGTCGGAAAGGATGGAGCAATTCAAAAATAAATTAAAAAGTATGCTTTACACAGCGTATAAGGGTGATGTCACAGCACAACGGGAATCTAACAGGGGAAGAGATGAAAGTAATACTCCTCCTCCCACGACCACGCTGGCAAGGACAGGACGCTTTCCAGACGTGTTGTTGATGGAGGACATGCGGACCTTTTTAACTCCTATGCATCACCACAGCCCTTCGGGATCTAGCCTCAGAGAACAACTCAACCGACAGGTAGCAGACTACCTCGCATTAACTGCGGATCTCGACACTCTGAGGGGCGATGAACCCCTTGACTACTGGGTGTGCAGGCTTGACCTGTGGCCTGAGCTATCCCAATTTGCAATCGAACTTCTGGCCTGCCCTGCTTCAAGTGTCCTGTCAGAAAGGACCTTCAGTGCAGCAGGAGGTATTGTCACTGAGAAGAGAAGTCGCCTAGGTCAAAAAAGTCTTGATTATCTCACCTTTATTAAAATGAATGAGCGATGGATCCCGAAGGGACTGACATTGGGCGATACATTTGAGTAAAAAAGGCCTGATGAGATGAGTTGCCTTGGGCTAAAAATGGTCCACATGCTGCTGTATTTTATCTTCGAATGCCGGATGACTTGCGTGACTTATCCGCCAACAACTAGGGTTCAAGCTGCAATGTTTTAGGGCACTTTCTAACTCAAACTGTCAAACAAACATCAATTTTTCTGGCCGCTGCTACAGCAGGGGCTGCAACAATACCTAATTTTTCAGGCATGTGTACATGCCTAATTTTTCTGGCCTCTGGTGCTACACTGTGGCTTCAAACAAAAAAAAAAGGCACATAACAGGGATTAAACTGCTAAGAATAGTACTATTTAACACACCACTCATATCTGGTGGCACAGTAGATTGCACGCGCAGTGCCCCAAATTTGAAGAAGAGGAGTCAGAGGAGGAAGGTGGCTTTGAGGAGGTGGAAGACCAAACACAGCAGGCTTGTTGTCACCTTTCGGGGACCCTTGGTGTTGTACATGGCTGGGTGGAGGAAGAGACCTTCAATGACATCAGTGAGGACAAGGAACGGGACATGGCTAGCTTGGTATCCAACCTTGTGCAAATGGGGAGTTTGCGGTTGTGCAAATGGACTGTTTGCGGTTGTTTGTGGTGCATTAAAGGGACAGTCTAGGCCAAAATAAACTTTCATGATTCAGATAGAGCATGTAATTTTAAACAATTTTCCAATTTACTTTTATCACCAATTTTGCTTTGTTCTCTTGGTATTCTTAGTTGAAAGCTTAACCTAGGAGGTTCATATGCTAATTTCTTAGACCTTGAAGCCCACATCTTTTCAGATTGCATTTTAACAGTTTTTCACCACTAGAGGGTGTTAGTTCATGTATTTCATATAGATAACACTGTGCTTGTGCACGAGAAGTTATCTGGGAGCAGGCACTGATTGGCTAGACTGCAAGTCTGTCAAAAGAACTGAAAAAAGGGGCAGTTTGCAGAGGCTTAGATACAAGATAATCACAGAGGTTAAAAGTATATTATTATAAATGTGTTAGTTATGCAAAACTGGGAAATGGGTAATAAAGGGATTATCTATCTTTTAAAACAATAAAAATTCTGGTGTAGACTGTCCCTTTAAACGGGGAGTTTGGTCTGTCACTGTGAAGCGGGCGTAACCCTTACACTACCTGATCGATACAACATCATACCTGATGTTTTAAAGCACGTTATTCCAAACAATTTAGGAATGTTAGGTGATTTATGCCCTTTATGGCTTAAAACCAGACTCTGCATCAACTATGTGATTTTCCATGGGAGTTTTGCCATGGATCCCCCTCCGGCATGCCACAGTCCAGGTGTTAGTCCCCTTGAAACAACTTTTCCATCACTATTGTGGCCAGAAAGAGTCCCTGTGGGTTTTAAAGTTCGCCTGCCTATTGAAGTCAATGGCGGTTCGCCCAGTTCGCGAACAGTTGTGGAAGATCGAGTCCGCCGTTCGCGAACCGAAATTTTTAGGTTCGCGACATCACTAATAAAGTGGCCGGTGAGTGGATGTACAATTACAGTTCTGTGCAAAAGTCTTAGGCCACCATTAGATTTGCTGTTTTAGCGAAGTTTTTTTTTTAAAAGTTTTTTTTTATTATTTTTATAATAATTTTTTTTATTGAAGTTGTGAGGATACATAGCATGCAAGTTTGGTCCATGAAGGATAATAGCATCAGAAACAATAATTACATAAACGCAGGTAAAACATTGAGATGAACAAGCAGTGAGAAAGATCCCTATTATTTCTTGATATGGTATGAAGAAAGGTTTTGAACAAGCTGAAATGGAACTTCCTTTTTTTATTTTTATTTTTTATTTTATCTTCTGATTAATGATCCCCACATTGACATATGGGCAGTTCTTTAATCTATTGATGGTGGAATGTGGGGGTTGGCTTTTGCCTTGGCCACTCATGGACCAAGGTACATAGAGGGGGGGGGGGGGAGTTCGGCGGGCAATAGCCGCTCAATATAAAAGGGAAAAATGAGGGGGGCAGAGCCTTCTAAGATAGCTATATAAAATATGGCAGGATCCTTAGACTATAGGTTTTAAATTAATGAGCTAAATTATATGAGGTAGGCTAGAATGATATATAGTATGAAATGGAAGGTAGGGTTATTATCTAAGGCAAGAGAGTTAAAAACAGTTTGCAGGGTATATTAGTATACTAAATTATATATCTTTAGTCATAAGAAGAGTTTCCTTAATAAAATGTATAGACTATCGGATAACTTTCACAGCAAACACATATAATGGAGACCAGAATCTCTAAGCATATGACTCCGTAATGGAAATATATACATGTTCCAAATAGGAACAGTGTAGAGCTATTTGTGAAAGTGTTTTTCACTGCCATAAAGATTCAAAGAGCAACACATGAGGGATGCACTATGGGTACCAATATTGTTAAAACGTGTCTAGTGTCTACCTTAAGGATTTGATATAGAGGCCTAAGGAGATGTAGATACAATAGAAATGCAAGAGAGAGAGCTAAGAAATGGCTGCTGTACATAACAATGATGTAGTAAAAATGTTTAGTGGAATATAAATGAATGGTTTATTTGTTATTCCAAGAAAAAATACTGTAGCATTGTAACCCGGTGTATAAATACTACATCTATACATCTTCTTGTCATTGCCAGGGAAGTGCATTGTGACGCTAGTGGACCATATACTATCCAGTTTAGAATGTATAATATGTTTAGTGGGTTATGATCTAATAGAAAGTTTTTAACTTGTGGCTCAGTATATAGGAGTTACATATAGTGTTTTGTCATTTCAGAAACAGAAATAGTATAAGAAAGGATCAACTAAAAAACACAAGTGATGACTGATTGCATTAGCGATGAGACAGGATAAGGAGGGTATATGTGGAATCACTCTCGAGTCATGTACGGAGGTGGGGGACATGTCTATTGAACTCGGTCATTCCTGTAAAAAGTTACAACATTAAAACTTAATATATAATGTAGGTCACCCTATAGAGTAATACAACTCCCCTAAAACTATTTGTATTAAAACATATATAACCTAGTTGAGAGAAATGTATGGTGCATATGAAATCGCACTAAAAGAGGTCCTAGCTATAGGCTTTTAAAATATGTATGACAGGACCCTATATAAAGGCAATAGCTCTCTTTACCTCTGTAGAAGACCAGCTGGTGTTAGGAAACTAACAAATGGAGTGTAGAGTAAGACTTTTAAAGGGACACTGAACCCAATTTTTTTCTTTCATGATTCAGATAGAGCATGTAATTTTAAGCAACTTTCTAATTTACTCCTATTATCAATGTTTCTTTGTTCTCTTGCTATCTTTATTTGAAAAAGAAGGCAACTAAGCTTTTTTGGTTCAGACTCTGGACAGCAGTTTTTTATTAACGTACGTCTGGGGTTTTGCCGTTTCTTTCGTTCAGAGAGGGATTGCCTGGTATTTCGGTGCTGGACTGTAATGTGAAGTCAGGATCAGACTGATATGCTACAGGAAAGTTCTTCTCTGTGAAAGGCACATATTGAGCAAAAAGAGGCTGCTTCTAGGGTGGTAACTAGCCATAGAACAAGCTATTATGCTATTGTTCGTTCCCAGGTTGAGCGCTTCTCTCTTTTTATTTATGTAAATTATGACACTTAGGGAAGTCTCCCTAAGTGTGATGCGGGAATCCAGACGTGGACCCGTTGCTCAGTGTGCCTAGAGGGATATGGCTGCACCTCACTGACGAGGCCCACAATAGGCCGAAACGTACGTCTGGGGTTTTGCTGTTTCTCTCGTTCAGAGAGGGATTGACTGGTATTTCGGTGCTGGACTGTACTGTGAAGTCAGGATCAGACTGATATGCTACAGGAAAGTTCTTCTCTGTGAAAGGCACATATTGAGCAAAAAGAGGCTGCTTCTAGGGTGGTAACTAGCCATAGAACAAGCTATTATGCTATTGTTCGTTCCCAGGTTGAGCGCTTCTCTCTTTTTATTTAAGCAGTTTTTTATTGGTGGATGAATTTATCCACCAATCAGCAAGAACAACCCAGGTTGTTCACCAAAAATGGGCCGGCATCTAAACTTACATTCTTGCATTTCAAATAAAGATACCAAGAGAATGAAGAAAATTTGATAATAGGAATAAATTAGAAAGTTGCTTAAAATGTCATGCTCTATCTGAATCACGAAAGAAAACATTTGGGTTCAATGTCCCTTTAAGTCACTGAGATTATGGTGTAGTAGGGAGACATAGGTTAATGAGGGAAAACTTAAAGAGTTGCATAAATAGCACTAAGTACAATATCAGTAATATGTAACTTCGTCATTAAGTACAGTACTAGTTTAAAACATACAGTGTCACGGGCTTGAAAGGCAATGTCACATAGGTTAAGTGAGCAAGTATTATAGGCACCAGGAAAGTCTGCGGAGAAAGTACATGCAGACTACCGTGCTAACACGCAGTACAGGGATTTTGACATGTGTTCATACCGATTGAGTCTTCCCTCTTCTGTACTTTGGCCACAGGAGAATGGCTGCCTCCACGCGCATATCCCTCAGTATGCTTGTTAGGCTTTCAAAACCCTCAGACATCTTTAGTTCCAAGCTCTGCAATAACTTGCAAAGAATTGTATCTTCGCCCTTCATGTTCGCTGAGCTATGTTGTCACAATAGTGAAAAGGTTGCTGTTAAACCTCGGGTAACCAGACGGGAGAGGATCATCTAGTAGCTTGCTGTCACAGGGTGTTTTAACATATCAAAGGGGAAGGCGTAGCTTCAGGCAGACTAGCCAGCTGATCCTCCAAACGCGGGGTAAAAGCTTCCGGTATAGATAGAAATGTTCCTTGCGGCTAGAGAGCTTGTGGTGATGTGAAAGGTGCAGGCTCACGTAAGGACCAAGCAGTCCCAAATGCCACAAAAGAAAAAAAGGCAGCACAAGAAATATTATTGCAAAAAACGGATATTTAATCCAAACATCTTCATAACAGGTTACAACGATGCACACAGGTATGGAGGTGAGAAAGGGGGCGTGTCCTTACGCGTTTCGTGCCGCAGGACACTTAGTCCTATAAACAACACAGACCTTTATTTTGGACACTACCTAAGGGTAACCTAAAGATGGACTTTTAATATGTTTTAATTATAACAGATTTTTTAAAATTGAACTGTTGAAATTTGTCTAATATCGAAACCTTTTTTGTGAAAAATACTCACAGCCTCAGCTTTACTATGCTCCTTAATATATTTGAAACTTATATCACTACTTTCCCTTCTCTCCTATAAGCTATAATATGTAGGTCACTGGGCCTTTCCTGGTAAGTTTTATTTTTTAAACCATGTGCCATTTTAGTAGCCTTCCTTTGAACAGATTGCAGTTTGTTTATATCCTTCTGGAGATATGGGGCGCGATCCGATATGCAGCGTAGTTTTCGGCACAAGCGAGGGAACCCCCGCTGCCTGCAGTTTCAGATTGCAACTCAAGCTATCCTATATACGGCGCTGTCAGAGGCTAAAGTGCCGTAAGTCTAATAAACCAGCGAAGTCCAGAAATCTGCGTAAGTACAAATTTCTGGAGTCACCAGTGACTTACGGCACTTTAGAAACTGCCCGCGCCTACAAAACCTGACTAAGTTATAAAATCACCCGCACTGTCTAACACGCCTCCCAAACATAGCCCGACACGTCTAACCCTCTATCCGCTATCCCCCCTCACTATCCTAACAATAAAAAATTTATTAACCCCTAAACCGTCGCTCCCGGACCCCGCCGCCACCTAATAAAGTTATTAACCTCTAAACCGCCGCTCCCGGACCCCGCCGGCAGCTATATTAAATCTATAACCCCCTAATGTGAGCCCCTACCCCACCGCCATCTACCTTACCTACCCCCTAAAGTGAGCCCCTACCCCGCCGCCATCTATTTTAAAATTATTAACCCCTAATTTAATCCCCCTACCCCGCCGCCACCTATATTAAATTATTTAACCCCTAATCTAATCCCCCTACCCTGCCCCCACCTATATTAAATTAATTACCCCCTAATCTAATCCCCCTACCCCGCCGCCACCTATATTAAATTAATTAACCCCTAATCTAATCCCCCTACCCCGCCGCCACCTATATTAAATTATTTATCCCCTAAAATACTAAACTATCCCTACTACTAAACCTAAGTCTAACCCTACAAATAGCCCTGAAAAGGGCTTTTTGCGTGACATTACTCCAAAGTAAACTGCTCTATTGCCAGCCCTTAAAAGGGCTTTTGTGGGGCATGCCCCAAAGAATTCAGCTCTTTTACCAGCCCTTAAAAGGGCTTTTGGCGGGGCTTTGTCACAAAGTAATCAGCTCTTTTGCATCTAATCTAAATCCCCCTACACCGCTGCCACCTAGAATAAATGCATTAACCCCTAATCTAATCCCCCTACACCGCCACCAGCTATATTAGCTATATTAACCCTAATTATATTAGGGTTAATATAGTTAATATAGTTATTATATTATATATATATTAAGTATAATAACCCTATCTAACTCTAACATCCCTAACTAAACTCTTATTAAAATAAATCTAATATTAATATTATTAATTAAAATATTCCTATTTAAATCTGAATACTTACCTATAAAATAAACCCTAAGATAGTTACAATATAATTAATAATTACATTGTAGCTATTTTAGGGTTTATATTTATTTTCCAGGTAACTTGGTATTTATTTTAACTAGGTACAATAGCTATTAAATAGTTAATAACTATTTAATAGCTACCTAGTTAAAATAATTACCAATTTACCTGTAAAATAAATCCTAACCTAAGTTACAAATACACCTACACTATCAATAAATTAAATAAACTACAAATATCTAACTAAAATACAATTAAATAAACTAAATTACAAAAAAAAAAACCAATAAATTACAAAAAAATAAAAAAAAGATTACAAGATTTTTAAGCTAATTACACCTATTCTAAGCCCCCTAATAAAATAATAAAGCCCCCCAAAATAAAAAAATTTCCCTGCACTATTCTAAATTAAAAAAAGTTAGCTCTTTTACCGTACCAGCCCTTAAAAGTGCCTTTTGCGGGGCATGCCCCAAAGAAAACTGCTCTTTTGCCTGAAAAAAAAAAAAAATACCACCCCCCAACACTACAACTCACCACCCACATACCCCTATAATCTAACCCAAATCTCCCTTAAATAAACCTAACACTACCCCCCTGAAGATCTCCCTACCTTGTATTCACCCCGCCGGGCAGAACTCTTCATCCGATCCGGGAGATGTCTTCAAGCAAGCTGCAGTGAAGTCTTCTTCCATCCGGCGATGTCTTCAAGCAAGCGGCAGAGAGTCTTCTTCCATCCGGTGATGTCTTCAAGCAAAGCGGCATCTTCCATCTTCTTTCTTCGCTCCTCCGCCGCGGAGCATCCATCTGGCACGATGACTTGAATCTGATTGGCTGATTCAATTAGCCAATCAGATTTTTCTACCTTAATTCCGATTGGCTGATAGAATCCTATCAGCCAATCGGAATTCGACGGACACCATCTTGGATGACGTCATTTAAAGGAACATCATTCGTCGGGAAGTCGTCGTGCCGACGAATGATATTTGTAGTTTATTTAATTTATTGATAGTGTAGGTGTATTTGTAACTTAGGTTAGGATTTATTTTACAGGTAAATTGGTAATTATTTATCTAGGTAGCTATTAAATAGTTATTAACTATTTAATAGCTATTGTACCTAGTTAAAATAAATACCAAGTTACCTTTAAAATAAATATAAACCCTAAAATAGCTACAATGTAATTATTAATTATATTGTAGCTATCTTAGGGTTTATTTTATAGGTAAGTATTTAGATTTAAATAGGAATATTTTCATTAATAATATTAATATTAGATTTATTTTAATAAGAGTTTAGTTAGGGATGTTAGAGTTAGATAGGGTTATTATACTAAATATATATATAATATAATAACTATATTAACTATATTAACCCTAATATAATTAGGGTTAATATAGCTGGCGGCGGTGTAGGGGGATTAGATTAGGGGTTAATGTGTTTAATATAGGTGGCGGCGGTGTAGGGGGATTAGATTAGGGGTTAATCTATTTAATATAGGTGGCGGCGGTGTAGGGGGATTAGATTTGGGGGTAATACATTTATTATAGGTGGCGGCGGTATAGGGGGATTTAGATTAGATGCAAGAGAGCGGTTTACTTTGTGACAAAGCCCCACCAAAAGCCCTTTTAACGGCTGGTAAAAGAGCTGAATTCTTGGGGGCATGCCCCGCAAAAAGCCCTTTTAAGGGCTGGCAATAGAGCAGTTTACTTTGGGGTAATGTCACGCAAAAAGCCCTTTTCAGGGCTATTTGTAGGGTTAGACTTAGGTTTAGTGGTAGGGATAGTTTAGTAATTTAGGGGTTAAATAATTTAATATAGGTGGCGGCGGGGTAGGGGGATTAGATTAGGGGTTAAATAATTTAATATAGGTGGCGGCAGGGTAGGGGGATTAAATTAGGGGTTAATTAATTTAATATAGCTGGCGGCGGTGTAGGGGTATTAAATTAGGGGTTAATCATTTTAAAATAGATGGCGGCAGTGTAAGGGGCTCACTTTAGGGGGTAGTTTAATGTAGTTGGCGGCAAGGTAGGAGCTCACATTAGGGAGTTATACTTTTATTGTAAATGGCGGCGGGGTCCGGGATCGGCGGTTTAGGGGTTAATAACTTTATTAGGGATTGTTGCGGGGGATCGCGGTTGACAGGTAGATAGACATTGCACATGCGTTAGGTGTTTAGGTTTATTTTGTAGCTAGTTTAGGGAGTTACGGGGCTCCAATAGACAGTGTAAGGCTTACTACGGCTGCTTTTTGTGGCGAGGTGAAAATGGAGTAAGATTTCTCCATTTTCACCACGTAAGTCCTTACGCTGTATATTGGATACCAAACTGCGCTGGTTTGGTATACCTGCCTATGGCCCAAAAAACTACGGGCGACGGCAGAAATATACGGGCGTAACTTCTATGTTACGCCGTATATAGGATACCAAACCAGCGCAAAATTCAGCGTCGCCGGCATTTGCGGGCGACGCTGCATATCGGATGACCTCAAGAACTGCTCACAATACTCAAGATGAGGCCTAACTAGTGTTTTGTAAAGATACATTAGAACCTTACTATTTCTGATGCAAATCAGAAAATAAGTGTTTGGATTTTGTCTTTCCTATATGCATTATTTTGCATTTTTCAATGCTGAACTTTATATTCCAGTTATTTATCCAATCCTCCAATGTTTTGACATCACTTTTATTTGGTCTATCCACACTGAAACATCAACTTGAATTTAAAATTACCTCTTTTAAATGAGGAGTCATAAATTTCAAATTATCTTTTTCAAATGAGAGGTTACATGAGAGGTTACATGTCCCTATTATATGGGATGGACTGCCCTGTCCAGCAATATTTTGCTCCAAATGCTTAAGGATCTTTTAGGAGATTGTGTTGCCATGTAATCACTTGTCAGCCACTGCAGAGTGTGTTTGACTATTTAACTGAAAGAGGAGACTCTCCTTTCAAAGGATGTGTTATTTGCATTATTTGGTGCTTAGATTTGAGTGCTAGAGTGCTTTTAGAACCAGAACACTCTAGATATCATCATACAGATTTTTGCAAAACCTATAGAGGTATGCCTATGCCTTTAATATGTTTCTTATGGAAATGTATACCTTCCCTCTTTCCAAAACTCTGAGTGACTTAAAAGGGGGTACAAGCCCTATCAACCTTATAAAGAATGTCCATGTGACTAAAAATGCAGGTAACCAAGGTTAAAGATGACGAAAGTGACACTTTGATCAATAGATGATGCCCCCATGTTCAAATGAGGGGTATCCTGCCCCTCTAAATAAAAGCAGGGGGATATAATATCACCTCTACGCTGATGATACTCAGATCTACCTCTCCACCAATACTCAATGGCTTATCTGGCATCTTTTCCTAGATGGCTTCTCACCACCTAAAATTTAACATGTCCAAGACTGAGCTACTTTTAATCCCCCACCCCCTCTAACTCTATTCAAATTTCTAACTCTTCTATAACTGTTGGAGGCACCACTATCTCCCCATCACACCAAGTTTGTTGCCTCCGAATTACACTTGCCTCCAATCTCTCCTTCATACCCCACATGCAACTGCTCTCTTCATCCTGCCACAACCACCTACGCAATCTCCAAAATTCTTCCGTTTCTGAGCGCTAACACTACTAAGCAGTTAATCCACTCCCTGCTAATTTTCCAACTTGACTACTGTAATAACCTACTAACTGGCCTTCCTGACTCTCGCCTTCCCCCCTTCCAATCCATCCTAAATGCCTCTACCAGGCTAATCCACCTTTCTAGACACTCTGTATATGCTATACCTCTCTACAAGACCCATCACTGGTTCCCCATTCACAGCAAAATAAATTCAAAATTCTCACCCTGACCTACAAAGTCCTTCCCAACGCTGCCCCCACCTGTCTTCACTAAACAACAAATATACTCCAGCCTGCCTCCTAATATCCAACAGTGACCTTCTCCCATGCTAGACGCAGGACTTCTCCTGTGCGGCACCAACCCTCTGGAACTTCCTTGTGCTGTCAGAATTTCCCCTAATCTGCCCTCTTTCAAATGCTCCCTAAAGACATTTTTGTTCAGGAAAGCCTATCACCCAGGTTATTAACAAATAAATTCAACTTGCCCTCATCTAGCTCCACACTAACATCATTCTCACCTTTGCAGTCCCTACCTCCTGTTTCTCACCCTCCTACCCTTCTAGAATGTATGTTCCCATGGGAATAGGGCACTCAATTCCTCCTGTTTTTGTTTGATAAATTTTGTCCTTTGTCTTAAATAAATTGTATTGTCCCTGCATTTTTATCATTTGTACCCATGGAAAGCGCTGCAGAATTTGTTGGCAGTTTATACATACATAATAATAATAATAATGATAGCCCTTCTTCAGAGAAAATGTCCCTAGTATCCAAAGTGCAAATATCATCATTCCCCATAGTGAACCCTTAACAGACTGAGGGATCACCACTGTTTCAAAAGAGGGGTCACGTGTCCCTCTAAAGAAAAGAAATAGTGTCTGCCCCTCTCCCGTTGCAAGAATCCAAGGATTGCAGGTTATCACTCTTTTTACAACAATCACTGCATTTTAGAGGGGCTTCTGACATTGTCATTTGAAAAGCAGATAATACTCTTTGAAACAAGTGTTGCATATCCATCTGTATTGTGTGGGAGCCAATATATGGGCTCCATAATGGTCCCTGAACCTTTCAGTCAGAGTAATAAGGAAGTGCATCTGTCTTCTGAAAATTAACCAACTGAATGTGACACCATCACATACTACATGGCATCAACATGGGTTGGCAATGGCAACACCTAAAATGAGGAGCAATGCATGTCTCTTCATTACTCTGATAGATAATGAGAAGAGCATAAAGGGGGAATTGGATGCTGGAAAAAAATCATTTTTGTTATTATACTCGGGTGTGTAACTAACCCCCAATATACCTGTGGAATGCATCCTTATCAGCCAGTGAGCAATCTGTCCAACACAAAGTTATACGAGTTATACACAAACATACACTTCCTGGGGATTTAAATTTAAAGAGATGTCCCGACAATAATGAGTCCATTAAATAACTGACAGGATATCGTTTAAAGCAAAAGCAATGTTTTTTTCTTTACTTTAGTATGATATGACTTGTCCCATGTAGATGATATAGTTATATACAGGCAGTCCCCAGGTTACGTACAAGATAGAGACTTTAGGTTTGTTCTTAAGTTGAATCTGTATGTAAGTCAGAACAGGCACTTTTTTAGGTGAAACTCTAGCCAAACAATCTTTCTAATGAGGATACAGACAGCAGTGAAACCTCAAGTGGCTCTAACCCCATACCATACTCACCAGAACTAAATTGAATGGCGTTCTACTCAGGAAATGCAACAAATGCAACTTGGACAGATGTTTGTCTTAATATATTATTTATTTTTAACTGTGCATATAAATGCTTAAACATTTTCAAATACAGGTATTGTACAGTACAGTACAGTACTGTACACTACAACCTTAAACAACCTTAAACAAACATTTTCAAATATTGCAGTACAACCTTAAACATTCTTGGTATATTGTAGCTATCTTAGGATTTATTTTTATTTTACAGGTAACTTTCAATTTATTTTAACTAGATACAATAGCTATTAAATAGTTATTAACTATTTAATAGCTTACCTAGCTAAAATAAAGAGAAATGTACCTGTAAACTAAAAACTAACCTAAATTACAATTACACCTAACACTACACTATACTTTAATAAATTATTTCTATTTAAAACTAAATACTTACCTGTAAAATAAACCCTAAGATAGCTACAATGTAATTAATAATTACATTGTAACTATTTTAGGATTTATATTTATTTTACAGGTAACTTTGTATTTATTTTAGCTAGTTAGAATAGTTATAAAATAGTTATTAACTATTTAATAACTACCTAGCTAAAAGAAATACAAAATTACCTGTAAAATAAATCTTAACCTAAGTTACAATTAAACCTAACACTACACTATCATTACATTAATTAAATAAATTAACTACAAATAACTACAATTAAATATAATTACATAAACTAACTAAAGTACAAAAAATAAAAAAGCTAAGTTACAAAAAATAAAAAAAATAAGTTACAAACATTTAAAAAATATTACAACAATTTTAAGCTAATTACACCTAATCTAAGCCCCCTAATAAAATAACAAAGCCCCCCAAAATTAAAAAATTCCCTACCCTATTCTACATTAAAAAAGTTCAAAGCTCTTTTACCTTACCAGCCCTTAAAAGGGCCTTTTGTGGGGCATGCCCCAAAGAAAACTGCTCTTTTGCCTGTAAAAGAAATATATACAAACCCCCCAACATTAAAACCCACCACCCACATACCCCTAATCTAACCCAAACCCCCCTTAAAATAACTTAACACTAATCCCCTGAAGATCATCCTACCTTGAGTCATCTTCACTCACCGATGGAACTGAAGAGGAGATCCGGAGCGGCAGAAGTGATCCTCCAAGGGGCGCTGAAGAAGTCTTCCATCCGGGCGATGTAATCTTCCAAGGGGCGCTGAAGAAGTCTTCCATCCGGGCGATGTAATCTTCCAAGCGGCGCTGAAGAAGTCTTCCATCCGGGCGATGTCATCTTCCAAGCGGGGTCTTCAATCTTCTTTCTTCAGCATCCATCTTTATCCTGCCGACGCGGAACATCCTTCTTTCCCGACGGACTACCGACGAATGAAGGCTCCTTTAAGGGACGTCATCCAAGATTGCGTCCCTTCAATTCCGATTGGCTGATAGGATTCTATCAGCCAATCGGAATTAAGGTAGGAAAAATCTGATTGGCTCAGCGCCCCTTGGAGGATCACTTCTCCCGCTCCGGATCTCCTCTTCAGTTCCATCGGTGGCTCGGCTGAGTGAAGACGACTCAAGGTAGGATGATCTTCAGGGGATTAGTGTTAGGTTATTTTAAGGGGGGTTTGGGTTAGATTAGGGGTATGTGGGTGGTGGGTTTTAATGTTGGGGGGTTGTATTTTTCTCTTACAGGCAAAAGAGCAGTTTTCTTTGGGGCATGCCCCACAAAAGGCCCTTTTAAGGGCTGGTAAGGTAAAAGAGCTTTGAAATTTTTTAATGTAGAATAGGGTAGGGAATTTTTTTTTATTTTGGGGGGCTTTGATATTTTATTAGGGGGCTTAGATTAGGTGTAATTAGCTTAAAATTGTTGTAATATTTTTTAAATGTTTGTAACTTATTTTTTTATTTTTTGTAACTTAGCTTTTTTATTTTTTGTACTTTAGTTAGTTTATGTAATTGTATTTAATTGTAGTTATTTGTAGTTAATTTATTTAATTAATGTAATGATAGTGTAGTGTTAGGTTTAATTGTAACTTAGGTTAGGATTTATTTTACAGGTAATTTTGTATTTCTTTTAGCTAGGTAGTTATTAAATAGTTAATAACTATTCTAACTAGCTAAAGTAAATACAAAGTTACCTGTAAAATAAATATAAATCCTAAAATAGCTACAATGTAATTATTAATTATATTGCAGCTATCTTAGGGTTTATTTTACAGGTAAGTATTTAGTTTTAAATAGGAATAATTTAGTTAATAATAGAAATATTATTTAGATTTATTTAATTAATATTTAAGTTAGGGGGGGTGTTAGGGTTAGTATTAGACTTAGGTTTAGGGGTTAATAAATTTATTACAGTGGCGGTGGTGTAGGGGGGCAGGATAGGGGTTAATAAATGTATTATAGGTGGGAACAGTGTGGGGGGGGGGGCAGATTAGGGGTTAATAAGTTTAATATAGGTTGCGGCAGGGTCCGGGAACGGCGGTTTAGGGGTTAAACTATTTATTTAGTTGCGGCGAGGTGCGGGATAAGCAGGATAGGGGTTAATAACTTTATTATAGAGGGCGGCGGTATAGGGGGGGCAGGATTGGGGTTACTAGGTATAATGTAGGTTGCGGCGGTGTCCGGGAGCGGCGGTTTAGGGGTTAATACATTTATAAGAGTTGCGGCAGGGTCTAGGAGCGGCGGTTTAGGGGTTAATACATTTATAAGAGTTGCGGCGGGGTCTAGGATCGGCGGTTTAGGGGTTAGTAACTTTATTGAGTTGCAGGGGGGCTCCGGGGGCGCCGGTATAGGGGGTAGAACAGTGTAGTTTAGTGTGGGTGCTTAGTGACAGGCTAGCAATAAAGCTGTAAAAAAGCCGAAGAGCAGCGAGATCGGATGAGTGATAACTCACAGTCCATACTTGGTGCACGGCTTTTTGACAGATTCATTGATAACTTAGGCAAATTTTTTCAGGTCCGCGGCGGCGATGGTAGGCGAGCTTAGGCGGGCGTATTGGGCCGGCGAAGGCAGAAAAGTTGACACGTTGATAACTACCCCCCACAGAGTTCTTCTAGGGAGACGCATCCACAGACCAATGAGAAGAGGGGTGTGTACAGGTCATGTGACCGGCGAGTGCAGACGTCAGTTGTTACGGAGGTGATGAGCCGACTTGAGGAGGGAATCCCTTGATGACACATAGGAGCGACGGCACGGAGCGACGGCACTCTCAGTGATGTTTAGGTACACTTTTGTTTCCCCCAGGACCGAGCAGCACTGAACACATCAGTAAGTGTTTATTGCTGTACTGTACTGTATTCACTTTTGCTTGTGGGGCTTGATTTACAGGCCCGTTCGTAAGTGTGAGTTGTACGTAAGTCGGATGTTCGTAGCCCGGGGACTGCCTGTATAGCAGAGGAAATTACAATATTGTTACTTTTATTGCTCCTAAGATTTTTTTTCTATTTATGCTGACGATTAACATGGCAAACTCTCAGTCAGAGTAAGAGATCACGTAAGTTTTAGCAAGACTGGTGGCAATTTGCCATCACTATAGGTCTGTGTAATAACTGAGTTGATTTAGGTGCACACAAAGTTCTGACACTTTTTGGGTGAAAATTTCCACAAGAGTTTTGTAAGTTTATGTATGAATTACTTTTTAGGTTACAGGAAAGAAATTGCTATTCCCTAGAACATTACTTAATAAAGATGTTTTTAATACTATAAATCCTTTCAGTATAGATTATATTGGGCTTATTTATTATTTTCTTCCGTACCCAGGTAGTTGTCTATTACCTTGAAAGCTGCCACACTCTTTGGATCACATATTCCGACATTTAATAATGTTGTTTGTAGATATTCCTAGCACAATGCTCTGGCTAAAGTCATCAAAAACAAACGGCCTCTATAATCTAACCCCCTTCAAACCCTCACTGTAGACTTCCAACCATAAATAATATCAGAGATTGCCACTTACCTGCTTGCTGAATTCATTGAAGGTTATTATAGGACCGTTGTGAAACACTGGATAGTAAAACACATAAACAAGCATTGATGTAAACGAATAGCTGACGTTTTCGGATATTTGATGATAACTGTATTCCAGGCTAAAACTTGTATAATATAAGCAGCGGACAGTCAGTGTGAAAAGAAGCAAGTAATACTCATTTTCATTTATGTACCAACCACGCTGCAAAAAAAAAAGAAGAAAAAAAAAACGATAAGCAATTATTTTGTTGAAAAAAAACAGAATTTATGCTTACCTGATAAATTACTTTCTCCAACGGTGTGTCCGGTCCACGGCGTCATCCTTACTTGTGGGATATTCTCTTCCCCAACAGGAAATGGCAAAGAGTCCCAGCAAAGCTGGTCACAGGTCTGCATACCAAGTCCTGCGTGGCCACGCAGGAGCTATCAAGATCACCGAGGCCCTCTCCTGATTGATCCTGGCTACCAGCCTGGGGATGAGAGGAAACGGTGGGAATACATAAGCTAGGTTGAAGGTCCAAGGTGCTACTAGTGCATCTACTAGGGTCGCCTTGGGATCCCTGGATCTGGACCCGTAGCAAGGAACCTTGAAGTTCTGACGAGACGCCATCAGATCCATGTCTGGAATGCCCCATAATTGAGTTATTTGGGCAAAGATTTCCGGATGGAGTTCCCACTCCCCCGGATGGAATGTCTGACGACTCAGAAAATCCGCTTCCCAATTTTCCACTCCTGGGATGTGGATCGCAGACAAGTGGCAGGAGTGATCCTCCGCCCATTGAATTATCTTGGTCACTTCTTTCATCGCCAGGGAAGTCCTTGTTCCCCCCTGATGATTGATATATGCAACGGTCGTCATGTTGTCTGACTGAAACCTTATGAATTTGGCCTTTGCTAGTTGAGGCCAAGCTCTGAGAGCATTGAATATCGCTCTCAGTTCCAGAATGTTTATCGGGAGAAGAGACTCTTCCCGAGACCATAGACCCTGAGCTTTCAGGGATTCCCAGACCGCGCCCCAGCCCACTAGGCTGGCGTCGGTCGTGACAATGACCCACTCTGGTCTGCGGAAGCTCATTCCCTGTGACAGATTGTCCAGGGTCAGCCACCAACGGAGTGAATCTCTGGTCTTTTGATCTACTTGAATCGTCGGAGACAAGTCTGTATAATCCCCATTCCACTGTCTGAGCATGCACAGTTGTAATGGTCTTAGATGAATTCGTGCAAAAGGAACTATGTCCATTGTTGCAACCATCAATCCTATTACTTCCATGCACTGCGCTATGGAAGGACGAGGAACAGAATGAAGTACTTGACAAGAGCTTAGAAGTTTTGATTTTCTGACCTCTGTCAGAAAAATCCTCATTTCTAAGGAATCTATTATTGTTCCCAAGAAGGGAACTCTTGTTGACGGGGACAGAGAACTTTTTTCTTTGTTCACCTTCCATCCATGAGATCTGAGAAAGGCTAGGACGATGTCTGTATGAGCCTTTGCTTTTGACAGGGACGACGCTTGAATCAGGATGTCGTCCAAGTAAGGTACTACTGCAATGCCCCTTGGTCTTAGAACCGCTAGAAGGGACCCTAGTACCTTTGTGAAAATCCTTGGAGCAGTGGCTAATCCAAATGGAAGTGCCACAAACTGGTAATGCTTGTCCAGAAAAGCGAACCTTAGGAACTGATGATGTTCCTTGTGGATAGGAATATGTAGGTACGCATCCTTTAAATCCACGGTAGTCATAAATTGATTTTCCTGGATAGTAGGTAGGATCGTTTGAATAGTTTCCATTTTGAACGATGGTACCCTGAGAAATTTGTTTAGGATCTTTAGATCCAAAATTGGTCTGAATGTTCCCTCTTTTTTGGGAACTATGAACAGATTGGAATAAAATCCCATTCCTTGTTCTCTTATTGGAACTGGATGTATCACTCCCATCTTTAACAGGTCTTCTACACAATGTAAGAATGCCTGTCTCTTTATTTGGTTTGAAGATAATTGAGACCTGTGGAACCTTCCCCTTGGGGGTAGTTCCTTGAATTCCAGGAGATAACCTTGAGAAACTATTTCTAGCGCCCAAGGATCCTGAACATCTCTTGCCCAAGCCTGAGCAAAGAGAGAAAGACTGCCCCCCACTAGATCCGGTCCCGGATCGGGGGCTATCCCTTCATGCTGTTTTGGTAGCAGTGGTAGGCTTCTTGGCCTGCTTACCCTTGTTCCAGCCTTGCATTGGTTTCCAGGCTGGTTTGGGTTGTGAAGTATTACCCTCTTGCTTAGAGGATACAGAATTAGAGACTGGTCCGTTTCTGCGAAAGGGATGAAAATTAGGCTTATTATTAGCCTTAAAAGACCTATCCTGTGGGAGGGCGTGGCCCTTTCCCCCAGTGATGTCTGAAATAATCTCTTTCAAATCAGGTCCAAATAATGTTTTACCTTTGAAAGGAATGTTAAGCAATTTTGTCTTGGAAGACACATCCGCTGACCAAGACTTTAGCCAAAGCACTCTGCGCGCCACGACAGCAAACCCTGAATTTTTCGCCGCTAATCTAGCTAATTGCAAAGCGGCATCTAAAACAAAAGAGTTAGCCAATTTAAGTGCTTGAACTCTGTCCATAACCTCCTCATACGAAGATTCTTTACTGAGCGATTTTTCTAGTTCCTCGAACCAGAAACACGCTGCCGTAGTGACAGGAACAATGCATCAAATTGGTTGTAGAAGGTAACCTTGCTGTACAAAAATCTTTTTAAGCAAACCCTCTAATTTCTTATCGATAGGATCTTTGAAAGCACAACTATCTTCGATAGGAATAGTAGTGCGTTTGTTTAGAGTAGAAACCGCCCCCTCGACCTTGGGGACTGTCTGCCATAAGTCCTTTCTGGGGTCGACTATAGGAAATAATTTCTTAAATATAGGGGGGGGAACAAAAGGTATGCCGGGCCTTTCCCACTCTTTATTTACTATGTCCGGCACCCGCTTGGGTATAGGAAAAGCGTCGGGGGGCACCGGAACCTCTAGGAACTTGTCCATCTTACATAATTTCTCTGGAATGACCAAATTGTCACAATCATCCAGAGTAGATAACACCTCCTTAAGCAGTGCGCGGAGATGTTCTAATTTAAATTTAAATGTCACAACATCAGGTTCAGCTTGATGAGAAATTTTTCCTGAATCTGAAATTTCTCCATCAGACAAAACCTCCCTCATGGCCCCTTGAGATTGGTGTGAGGGTATGTCAGAACAGTTATCATCAGCGTCCTCTTGCTCTTCAGTGTTTAAAACAGAGCAATCGCGCTTTCTCTGATAAGTAGGCATTTTGGATAA